>NC_054385.1:64367752-65076502 GCF_017654675.1 Xenopus laevis
CCCTTTAGCAGTATGTCCGATCATCCAACCCTTGTTCATGAATAGTGTAGTTAAATATCTTATTTTTTCATGTATATTACTTTAATTTATGTAATTTCTTTTTAAATAAATGTTTATGTCGTTATTGTAGATGTATTGCCTTTTTATCATTATCACTAGTACTAATGTTATTTTATTATTAAAATCTTTTATCATAGAATGCCCAAGTGTTTGGTGAAAAATTGTCCTCATAAGACAGGAAATAAAACAGTATACCCTAACGTGGTATTACATGTCTTTCCAAGACACTTGGAGAGGATAAAAACATGGTTACGTTATACTGGCCAGAGTTTCGAAGACTTTGATGGATTTGCTCAAAAAATCTTCAGTCACCAACACATTGACAATTATCGGATATGTTCTGAACATTTTTCAGAAAATTCATATTATTTCAAAGGAAATAGAAAATTACTTTGTGACGATGCAATACCTACTGTCCTTTTAGACAATACTTTGAAGGTTTCTGAATCCTGGATGACAAAACGACCGATAAAGGTATTTATAAAGGAAGTTCAACCCTCAACGTCAACATCATCATCACAACCCTGTCAATGTAATTGTCATCATAATAAGATTTCAACATCTAACCAAGAAACACAAACGGATCCCACAATATTCAATACCAGCCAGGAAACCCAGATTCCAGAAGTTCATGCATTTGATTATGCAGATGCTTGGACAGTCCATAAGGATCACTCTTATGCCGGTCAATTTACAATACCTGATGTCGATCACTCAACTCCCCATAAAGGCAAAGCTAGAAAGGCACTTAATCTTGCAATAACACCAATACCTTTGATCAGAAAGCCTGTACCTATGGAAGACAGTGATGACGAATTATTACCAATTGTTACTGCTAAAGAAGAACGAGATGAAGAGATTCGTACTAGTTCCATTCATCGATCCTATAGAGATGACTTGCAGACTACATTTGATAACTCAGCTGTTTTAACTGCTGAAAATATTTCACAAGATGCAAGTTATTTTCCAGATACTACCCCATCAGAAACATCTTTTTTGATCCAACCCGAGGAGACCAGTGCTCATCAATCTATGTCCTTTGAGGAAAAGATGGTCGATGAGAAGAAATTTATAGTTTTTGAAAGTTGCCTTGACAATCTAATTCGCATGATAACCTGCCAGTCTTCCTTGCGTTGCACAGCAAGAATAGAACATATAACGAAGAGATTTGAAGGCACATTGGTAAAAATTCATGGTGTATGCTTTGAAGGACACAACTTTCCTTTATGGCAAAGTCAACCGATGGTAAAAAATATTGCGGCTGGAAATCTGCTGTTGGCTTCATCAATAGTTCTAAGCGGCTCTAGTTTCCAAAAGGTGCATGACCTATGTAATATTTTGGGGTTAGTGCATTTCTCAGAATGCACATTTTACCGTTACCAACGTCGCTTTGTTTTCCCTGTTATCGATTTACATTGGATGAACGAGAAGAGCAAAGTGAAAGAAAAAATTTCTGGGAAGGCCCTCTGTGTTGGAGGAGATGGGCAATCTGATAGCCCAGGATACAGTGCAAAGTACTGTGTCTATACACTAATTGATTTAACATCAAAAAATGTTATTGATTTTGAAGTTGTCCAAGTGACCCAGTGTTCATCATCTCAGGCTATGGAAAAATTGGCTTTCGAGACCTGCTTTAATAGAGTTTTGAGTGAAAAATTCGAGGTGCATATCCTTGCCACAGATCGTCATCCAAGCATACGAAAAGTAATGCAAGACAAATACAACAAAATAAACCATCAGTTTGATGTGTGGCATTACGCAAAGTCATTACGGGAAAAAATTGCAGCTGCTAGTAAAAAGTGAGCCTGTGGGGATTTGAAATTGTGGCACAACCCCATTATAAATCACTTCTGGTGGAGTTGCAGGCGCAGCAAAGGCAATGAGGAGGATCTTAAAGAGAAATGGCAATCCGTACTGTATCATGTGCAAAACAAACATAATTGGAGGAAAGGGAAAAAATATCACAAATGTGTTCATGCACCTCTTTCAAAAGAAGAGATAAAAAACACCAATTGGCTTGATAAATTATCTCCAGCATATGCCAATTTGCAAGAGATTGTAATAAACGACCAGATTGACAAAGATCTAAAATACCTGACATATTTTTGTCACACAGGTATTCTTGAAAATTACAACAGTATGTCGCTGAAATTCCGATCTAAAAGAATACACTTTGGAATTGATTCCATGGAGGCGAGAACCAAACTTGCTGCTCTCACCCACAACTTCAATGTTGGTAGACAGCAGGCTGTAGTGACAGTTCAGACGGATAAACCAGAAGCATTGGTTAAAAAACGAACCAAAATGGAGTTCCGAAAATGTAACAAAAGATGGACTGTTCGAAATGTGTACGAAACAATGTCCATTGAACATTTCTCTGCAATTTCCACGGACATTATTAGAATGGCTCAAGGCAAACTTTCTACTGCATGGATTTCTAGGGCTCAAACAGTTCCAGTAAACATAGCATCTGTTCCGAGACCCGACAAACAAGAGAAAGTTCGAGAACATTCGAGTATCAGTGAAGTACCTAATATGTGAAAAAGGTAAATTATTTATAAATTCTAATGTTAATTAAAAATAAATTTTGAAAAATTAGATATTATATTACGTTTTATTTTTCAGGGATCGAATCGAGAAATGAAAGATAAGAGTCGGCTTCATGGCCCTACAACATCAGCAAAGACAATGATTGATGCCATTACTTGTTTGTCTTATAATACATGTTTTTGTCATAGAAAATGTTTTATTGAGTCACTAATGTTTATTCAAATTATACTACTGTTTTCAGAACTCTATATTTATTATTTGCAATTAGTATATTAAAAATATATATAGTTTTAATGAAAATAAAATCTTTCAATGATCATTTGTGATATTTATTAATACAAAATACAAAACTTTTATAAATTTCATTATTAATGATAATAGGGTGGATATTCATCTCTGGTTCTTAGGTTTTAGGGGCCTAACTGTCTGGCATGTAATGTGAGTAGGTCGTACACAATTGTCAGTAAAAAAAATTATTGCTTTTATTGACTTCAAGCTTATAATAATAATAATGTTCAAGGCATTTTAGTATTACAAATAGAAGTGGAATTTTTAATTTTGTATTTCTAGATTTTCTATTCCCCGTGCAGCTTAAAAATAGAATAAACCTGTTGTGTGCACTACCCCATATCTAGCCAGTCCTCTCTCAGTTGCTGCCTCTTCCATCTCTTTTTCTGTCTCCTTCCCTATCACCTTTCTCCCTATACTTTCAAACTTGTGTACTTAGACATAAAGACAAACAGACAAAGACAGACAATTTTATATGTAGATGATGCTTTCAGAAATGTGCTGTGAATATCTAAAGTGACAATGTGTCTGTCTAAGGGTAATTTCGCACGGTCATATTCTTGGGGAATTAGTCATCTGGCGTCTAATCACCTCCGGGCCGACAATCTTCCCGAACTGCCTTCCTGCTGCCTTCCACCTGGCATAATGAGGGAAATACTGCGACTATGCACTCGCGGTGATTCAATTTCAGAAATCAGCTGAATTTGCCTCAGGAGGAAACTGCTGGTGACTTCAGAAATTGAAATGCCGCGAGTGCAGAGCCGCAGTATTTTTCTCATTATAGCAGGGGCCATTATAGCAGGCAGAAGGCAGCGGTAAGGCAGTTTGGGGAGATTGACGCCGCGGAGGAGAAGCGATCAGACGCCAGGCGACTAATTCCCCAAGAATCTGACCGTGCGAAATTACCCTTACAAAGAGAGTATCTAGCAGCTTATTGTTGTTTGTAATGATCATTACCTTCACAAATCTGTCTAATGTTTTTGTTATGAAAAATAAAAATCTAAGCTACACTTTTAAAAGCTTTTTATTCTTGATAGAAACATTTTTTTGAAAAGAAATCTCTATCATCCAGAATATGGTAGTAAGAAGTGATAGATCTCCAAATCATCTATGGTTTATATTAACTCTGCTCAAACAAAAAATGCTAAAAAATTAACAAGTTGGAGTTATTTTTATATATATAGACTTGGGGTTCCCTCCTGCGTTTATGAGGGTGTGACACATTAATATTGGGAATCTTTTGGGTGAATACATTGCAATGATTACTGGGTATGATTGGGTTAATTGGTACACATAATATGACACATTTGTCTTTAAGCACACTACACTGTTTTGTCCGTTAACATCAGTATAAGTAGGATTATACTTTAATGGGGGTGTTCAGATAGTCGAAAGGGAGAGACTTACCTATGATGCTGCCATACCGGATAACAGGTTCAAGTTACATAGCAGTGAGGCACATAAGTGGTTTTACTATAAGTATTATTTTTATACACCAGTGGGTCCCTATTATTTCATTATTTCCTAGGGGTACAAATGAGTGGTAGTTTTTATACTGAACATATAGGATGGATAGAGCTTCAGAGCAGGCCTGTCAACTGTGCTCATTTTTTTGTGGAAAAATTTTTTGTAACATTATTTAACATTGCAACAAATGTAGTGATAAGTGACAGCAAAAGTAGTATATTGAAATAATGTTACATTACATGATTATTTTAACAGTTGAAGTAATATATTTTCTTAACATAGAGATTATTAACAAAATGCTTTTAATATATTTATCGAGATGTTAGTGGTGATATTTAAATTGGCAGTGATGTTCTGGTGATGTAATCAATACGTCTGTTTCCAATTGTCTAGATTCCCGCCAATACTTGTATTTAAGGCATTCTCACAAACGATTAGATACTTTGAGAAAGGCCTCGGAGGAGGCCGAAACGTCAGACTCGCATGTTTTAATAAAACTTCTTTATCAGTATCTAAGACCTGAGAGTGCGGATCCTTCTCTTGCTTGGTATATATCTATATTTTGATACTGCACCCAGGCGATTTAAACCTCTTATCGAGAGTGCTGGCTACCTCGTGGACTGTTCATTAACAAATTGTTTAGCCGTGCACCCGTGTTTCTTTTGATATAACAAATTATGTAATTACAGAATGCTCTCTTCAAGATTGGCGCTGAAAACTATTTGCAAGCTGACGTGTCGATACATCCCCCAGAGGCCTGTAATGGTCTGGAGTGGAGACTACCAATCCATCAGAATGATCACCGATGTGTGTGCGTTTGGTTTGGTGTCCATCTTTATGCTACCCTCATGGAATAAGAGGTGACGGATGGAGTGGCCCTATCATTATCCACGAAGGTACATTTTATTTAAAAGGACTAAAACACAAATGTATGGGTGCCCGCTATGCCCTTAAACCGGTGCAGCAACCTCTCGGCGACCAGCTATGAGAAAATTTATTTGTATTAATTGATGCAGTAATCTCTCGACGACCAGCTATGAGAAACTTAACTGAAGGCTTTTTCCTACAATATACCTGCTGATATCAGCCCAGTCTGTATACTTCTTATATGATTGCTTTGAACACCTGGATGGCTCGTGAAGGGCGCACCTGTTAACATCACCTGGGTCTGGATGCGTTGTGTGCTACACAACCTCGGCGGCTGTTTGATTCATATGGTGTGCATATTCATCTTTATACCATTGCCTCTTTTATCTGGATGGTCTGGGTAAGATCAATTCACCTCCTTGTTACATCAGATTGCATTGGGCGTAAGTGGACACCGTTCCACGCTGGAGGCTACCGCGTCGATACAGTGTTTACCTGTATGCTACACAGCTTGTTCGCTGGTGGGTCGCTTTCTGATTGTTTCGCTGCCCGGCTCGTGCAAGCCATGGGTATATGAGTATGTCATTACCCACTGCTCCGCGGACTGACTGTACAGTTAATGCATGGATATGGGTGATAATATACCCCGCGGACTAGATGTGCAGGTAATGCATTGATAGGGGTGACAATATATCGGTATACACCTCCCAGCAACACCGATTATCGATTTAAACAGATAATGTATTGCTACAACCACTGGAGATGCGGATTGGAACTATGTACTGTGCGTGATACGGGGACTTGGTCACACTTTATGCAACTTGAATAATTTTTTTCTTGCATATATATAATTTTTCTGTATATTTTTTTCTATATATCATTGGTTTTGTGGTTTTGGGATTATTTAGACTACAGGGTTGGTCCTTAAATGGCTATGGGAACACTGGTTGAATATTTGAATTACGCTAATATGTCAATTTGAATCACCCTAATATGTCATCCATAGACATCCACTAAGGGTTAAAGTATGTGAATTGGTGACTTGGGGTTCCCTCCTGCGTTTATGAGGGTGTGACACATTAATATTGGGAATCTTTTGGGTGAATACATTGCAATGATTACTGGGTATGATTGGGTTAAATGGTACACATAATATGACACATTTGTCTTTAAGCACACTACACTGTTTTGTCCGTTAACATCAGTATAAGTAGGATTATACTTTAATGGGGGTGTTCAGATAGTCGAAAGGGAGAGACTTACC
The DNA here is from genome assembly GCF_017654675.1 of Xenopus laevis. Taxonomy (NCBI): domain Eukaryota; kingdom Metazoa; phylum Chordata; class Amphibia; order Anura; family Pipidae; genus Xenopus; species Xenopus laevis. The sequence continues at coordinate 64,374,249 of NC_054385.1, forward strand.
TATGATGCTGCCATACCGGATAACAGGTTCAAGTTACATAGCAGTGAGGCACATAAGTGGTTTTACTATAAGTATTATTTTTATACACCAGTGGGTCCCTATTATTTCATTATTTCCTAGGGGTACAAATGAGTGGTAGTTTTTATACTGAACATATAGGATGGATAGAGCTTCAGAGCAGGCCTGTCAACTGTGCTCATTTTTTTGTGGAAAAATTTTTTGTAACATTATTTAACATTGCAACAAATGTAGTGATAAGTGACAGCAAAAGTAGTATATTGAAATAATGTTACATTACATGATTATTTTAACAGTTGAAGTAATATATTTTCTTAACATAGAGATTATTAACAAAATGCTTTTAATATATTTATCGAGATGTTAGTGGTGATATTTAAATTGGCAGTGATGTTCTGGTGATGTAATCAATACGTCTGTTTCCAATTGTCTAGATTCCCGCCAATACTTGTATTTAAGGCATTCTCACAAACGATTAGATACTTTGAGAAAGGCCTCGGAGGAGGCCGAAACGTCAGACTCGCATGTTTTAATAAAACTTCTTTATCAGTATCTAAGACCTGAGAGTGCGGATCCTTCTCTTGCTTGGTATATATATATATATATATATATATATATATATATATATATATGTGTTACTTAAGAATTTTTAGTTTTCATAACAAAAGACAGACACAAAATAAACTGTAATTTACCCCCATTACCCCTATGTTAAAAACCAAATCCTCCTGTGTGTGCTCCTACACAGCGCAGTGAAGGTCAGTACAAATACCTGAAATAAGGCAACTACAGACCGACCTAATTTACACTCTATGTCTAAATATACTTTGTATGAACAATGGAGCAGGGGCAGGGAAAAATACACTAAATGAGTGCAGCTTAGAGTAAGCCTTCAACCACTGTATTTTTGTGTAGCCTAAATTACTATAAATTGCTGTTATACTTAATATCTAATTAAAAATTTAAGTGTACCCACTAATTAAAATACAATATCAGATTTAAATATGCTTTATTGCATTAAACAACATAATGAGAAGATAATAACATTGGCATTTTTAATGCTCAGCAATGTAGTAAGTAAAGGTAAAACATTTTTCAATTCTGTCCTATAAATCAAAAGCCATATCCATGGCACAATAATCCCTAACTTTTATGAAACCCACATATTTTTCTTTAGGGTCGGGAAAAGCTTCACGAACAGCAGCAACAGCACATGATGGTATAGCAATGTGTACTCCTATTCCTAGAAAACCGTGTATCCATGAAGTGAAGCTTCTGTATGCAGTCCTCCGCAGATTTCTAAATGCAACAAGATAAAATGTATTAATTAAATATATTGTACATCGATTACAATTATTTTAAAACATTTTTAAACAGTTATTACCTATGGTATACACGTATATCCTCTGCAATCGGTTGGTTGGTAAGCATAAGGTAATGTATATCAGCTATTCTTTGGTCTATGCACATGGTGTGAAACAGCTGATTGTAAGTAATACATGCACAATCTTCAGGAATTTCAAGAGCAACTGAGGGTATCTCTTGACAGCAAACACACTCCTCACTTGTATACATAACTAAACAATGTCCACATTTACACCATCTATTATTTCCTAAACGAGGATCAGGAATTAGTTGCTGTGCATTGTCCTCTGAAGAACTTTTCCTTTGTGGGTTGTCAGGAAAACAGGTATCCTCATCGGAGTCTGGGTAGTTTGACTGCAGCTCTTGTAACAGATTCTGTCTCTGTAAAAAAAAAAAAAAAAAAAAAATTTTTAAAGTAGACCATCACCCAGACATAAAAATCTGTATAATAAAAGTCCTTTTTAAATTAAATATGAAATCCAATTTCTTTTTTTTATTAAAGCAGTCATAGCTGTTGTAAACTCATTTAAAAGTATCAGCTGTCAATCAAATATTGCCTACCCCACCTCTATGCCTAGGCATAGAGGCGGGGCAAACAATTACTTTCACTTTCCATTCAGCACTTCCTAGATGTCACTGCTCTCCCTGCATTCCCCCAGCTCTCTTAACGATTTAATTGTGTAACCAGTGCATGGGGATGGACATTGGGTCCCTGTCCCCTGGTGCACAAACAAGATTCTGAGATGATACAAGGCTTGTCTTAATAATAGTGTCCACAAAATGGCTCCTTCCTGGTTGCTATAATTATGAGTTCCCAGACTGATGGAAACAATATTCAAATAATTTATACAGTGTAATTAAAGTTCATTTTGCTTGACTAACATGATAAAATAGGATTTGGAATAATTTTATTTGTATGATGGGTCCCCTTTAACATAGCATGTAGGATTTATAGAAATATAAAATGTATGCCATATGAAAATAGATGCTGGGTTTGACAATAGAAACCGCAATTCATTTAGCAGTAATGATCTGTGCCATAAAAAGATGCCCCAGTAGCTCCCCATCTTCTTTTCTGCTGATTCACTGATTCACATGCTCTGCTCTGTGCTGCTGTCACTAACTGAGTTTAGGGAACCACTCACAATATACAGTTCACATAGAATAGAAATGTCACAATATATAAGGCTGATTAGTAATTAATTCACATAATTACTACATGCCAGACAAACCTAAGAATCTGACAGATAAATTTCAGCGACCCCTAAGCTCAGCTTCTCTATAGCTGCTCAGAGCCCACTGAGCATGTGAGTGTCCGAGACTATTTCCTAGATCGTGACGACCTGACTAAAAAAAAGTGTGTACATAACACGCACAAAGAGAAGAACAAGGGCGCATAGAATTTGAAGTCAAACTGGTGACAAACCCTTAAGATGTAATTCTCATCTATCGGTAGGCCAGTAGAGGTAGATGGCACTGCTTGATCCATTTCAAATTCCCTTCAAAGAAAAATCAAAACATTGTTAAAATTAAATTTGATTAGCACAAAGTAGTTGTATAGTTAAATAAATTTTTAATTTTGAAACATTTTTTTAAATTTAATTATTGTTTTATTTACCAGCTTTCAAGATTATACCTCCCACCTGTCTTTTTTAGCGAGGGTCAGTCCCTCTTTTGACAGCTCAACCTGTAGTACCTTTTTTGTATTGTAAAGTCCATATTTATCTGCACTGAACAACCAAAAAAGATCCAATGTTTCTAACTTAATTAGCTCTTGGAAGAGATCCCAGATTAGATACATTTGCCACATTTTTAGATAAGAAAATAAGTTAGAATCACAGCTTAAAGGGAAATTCACCCTCATTAGTAAAACTGTAATAAAACCTAAACACTACAGAAATATGTTGAAACTGTCTTAACTTTTTTAAAATTGACATGGTAATCAGGGGTTGTGACTGCATAAAGGGGCGTCGTCACAACAATTCGCCTCACTCTTTTTATCCCTCTTTCCGTTTCAAGAATGCTAGGAGGTATCATCAAGATTACTATTTCAGTAATCTGGTAGATATGATTGAAATTGCCCAAGCAAGCGTGCACTGAATTAAATCTGAGAGTAGAAAAAGAACAGAGCATTTGATCTTTTAGGTTTTGAAAGCTGCAAAGAGTCACCAGTAGAAGGCAAATAATTCCCAAAATATAAAAAACACATTTATGATTTATTGAAAAGTTTATTATAGTTATCCATTATAAAACATAGTACAATACTAACGTGAAAGTAAAACACCTAAATAAGAATTTGTGTAGTATGGGTAGATGAAAGTGAGGCTTTTCATAATGGATAAATACTATAATAAACAAAGCATAGGAATAAATAGCTTTATGTTTGAAAAACCAGAAATGTCAAATTTAATCAGCTCTTTATTGTATTGTAGCCCAAAATTATTATGCCCACAATGGCTAACTTGCCTTCTCTAACAATAAAATATAAAATTAAATTTCTTAGAGGTACATAATCAATGGCAACCATTCATATTTTGAGGTGTATTGTGTGACTAATAATTTATATTGAGCAGGTATTAGGGTTTTCAATGATGATGCACAATAAATATGTCTTAATAAACTTAAAAATATATACAGTTACTAGAACTGGTCCTCTTGTGTAAATATCAAGTTTTTATCCGAAAACAGATCGCATAAGAATAGAAGATTCGAAGATCACAGTGATTTACTTTTATGAAGTATTCCTTTGGGTTGGGTGCGCAGCCAGTTCCTAATAGCGCGTGCACGCTTCTCTCTATGCTAGCACAAGAACGATGCGCGTTATCTTCAAAATGCGCATGTGCGAGATTTCTGTAGCTGGACTTACGTCATCGTCCAAGATGGAGGAACAATATGGCGCCTTCCTCCTCCGAAAATACAACGGATCATTGCGGACTAACGGATCCACTGACAGAGGTAGCGGGGGTCTACAATGAATGGTTACAAGATGCGGTCAACGCATGGTTACAAGATGGCGCCTAGGAGACACGCGGCAGGCGTCCCCACCGGTGGAGCGGCGGCCGACCCCGCCGTGCAGGTAATTTTATTACAAAGGAATGTCATAACAGGAAGGGCTATTTGCCCACATAGTGACAATCCAAAAGTGGCAAAAGAGGGTTATATGCACAGTGATTATTCTCATAAGTATTACAATATTAGAAAGCATGTATTCCTCAATTGACATGATACTTTGTTACAGAAATAAAAGTCGTACTATGTAACAGAACATATGACATCTATCATCCTGATGTAATAGCACTGATTTCTGTTAAATTTGTAGCTAAATATATTACTAGTAAGCTACAAAACAGAAAGATATTAATACCATAGTTGGAAAACCTTATTTAAAGTAACAGATTACAAAAATGTATGGATTAAACTCTATGAATTAAAGCATATCTCCGTGTATATAAATGAAATTACAATCTCATAGATTTTGAATTTTTTAACCATCTTTTTAAATGAACACATTTATTACAATGCTTTCCATTGAGTCAATTTGGAGCGTTCATAAAAAAAACCCATTTGCTTTCCTTAGTTAAGAGGGCTGTTTCAAGGTCCCGTCCTCTGATACCCAAAGATATCTTCAAAAGACCCACAGCCTTCTTTGCTAGATTTATTATGGTGTCCAAAGAGGAGGTATATTTTATAGTCTTTGATCAGATCTATAGCATTATCGATACTGTTCCAGAACACATTTCTTAAAGGGATGACACGTTTTGCCAATATAAAACTTATTGCAGGGACAGATGAACATATAAATTATGCCTTCTGTAATACAATTAAATCTATATGTGTTATAGAGTGCCAAATCTATCAATCACAATACGTTGATTATGCATATATCTGCATGCTTTGCAATTCCCACATAGAAAAGTACCCAATTGTATTGATTTATTTAATTGTTTAGTGAAACGACTTATTACTAATCTGTCCTTTAGGTTAGGTGCTCTCCTACAGCAAATTGATGGATGAGAATTTAACACTGCTTGGATTTGTCTGTAAAATGTGCCAATGTTTGTTCAGCACATGGTTAATTTCTTGCCACTGATTGCAATAGGTACCAATAAAACAGATGGGCTGCTCCTCACTCCTTGTTGCATGTTTAGATCCTACTAATAAATTTTCTGTAGGAGTCTTAATGGCTCTTGAATATGCCCTGTGAATCACAGTCCATGAGTAACCCCTTTGGAGCAATCTATTGTAAGTTCAGATGATCTTGATTGAAAGATTATTAAATCAGAGCAATTACATCGTAGGCATAGGAATTCACCTACCGGGATTCCTCATTTTGTTTTTGTAGAAATTAGCTGACAAAGTTTAAAAGTAATACTGACCACAGTATAATGTATGTACACCTGTCTTACTCACTCACACATACTTGTAATTTGGGAAGAACTGGGCTTTGGAGCATATGCTCTTGCCATATATAGATACTTGGGGGTGGGTGTATAGGCCATGAAGGAGGCATATACTCTGGAACACAAGGTTGTTCACTCTCTTGCTTTCTTCTTCCCTGGAGGGACAGAAGGATCTCTCTCCCTGAGAGATGGACACACACACATTTAGATGAATCTCATGCACCTCATATACACTTAAACTTTATATATTTACTTATGCATACAGATTATTTGTTTTAGGTAAGATTGACTGGCTATTTGTATTTTGCATATAATTTGTAATTATTCCACACAATAAAGATATTTTGTTATCACCTTGGTGAGTGGTAATTTGACCATAGATACTTACACAAAATAATATAGAGATATATGAATTTCTATATCACTGTACACTTGTTCCGTATGCTTGACAAAGGGGCGTGACCCAAAACGTTGCACTCCACATTAAACATGCAAGGCAGTCTTGGTTGCATTAATCCTGTGTGCCGTTGGATTTTTTTCACACTGCGGTAGAGCATGCCACACACTCAAATAATCCATGATCTTCTTACTAATGAATGAGCTGGGCTGTTAGATGGGTTAAGTTCTTGGGCAGGGGTCCCCAACCTTTTTTTACCCGTGAGCCACATTCAAATGTAAAAAGAGTTGGGGAGCAACACAAGCTTGAAAAAATCCCTTGGGATGACAAATAAGGGCTGTAATTGGTTATTTGGTAGAAGGATCTACTTGGCACTATACTTAGTTTTTATGCAATTAAAACTTGCTTTCAAGCCTGGAATTCAAAAATAAGCACCTGCTTTGAGGACACTGAGAGCAACATTCAAGGGGTTGGAGAGCAACATGTTACTCACGAGCTACTGGTTGGGGATCACTGTTCTTGGGTCTGCTCATGATGACTATATGTACATGTTGTCATTGGCTATAAGGCAACAGAGGGCTTCCTGAGTAAAAGAACCAAATAAAACACTAGTGCATCCTACCTGTTCCTACCAAACAAGCAATAATGTGAAGCCCAACAAAAAAAATGGACAGTGGTATAGCTTGTGTTCACCATCGCTGTTGCTCATCTTTTTGCAGAGAGAAAGGTGGCAACCTCTTTCATTATCTCACAAAATAAGCACCTGGGGGTTTAGCATAATGGTGAAACACATGCCCAGCCCCCCTCCCCCCTTGGCTGAAATCATAATCTGTGGTGCCTGCAATTTACCCTTGTTTTTTAATTACCTTGGTAGGTGCATACATGAACCAGGGTGAATATAAAGTAATATTCTTTTGTAGATTAACTGGCTGCTGGCAAAATTAATAATAGTATGTGTGACTGTAGTAGAGAAATTAGATTGTAATACAGTATCCACTACTGCAGGGACTGATGCAAAGATTTATGCAAAAGTAAAGGTATGGGACCTGTTATCCAGAATAGTGATGGGCGAATTTGCGCCGTTTCGCTTCGCCGAAAAATTCGCAAATATCGCAGGAAATTCGCGAAATGGCGAAAAATTGGCGAAACGGCACGGACGTTTTGCGAATTTATTCGCCTGCCGCGAATCGCGCAAATTCGCAGCGAATTCGCGCCTGGCGAATAAATTCGCCCATCACTTATCCAGAATGCTCGGGACCTGGAGTTTTCTGGATAACTGATCTTTCCGTAATTTGAATCTTCATACCTTAACTCTGTTAAAAAAAATCATGTAAACATAAATAAACCAAATAAGCTGGTTTTGATTCCAACAAGACCTAATTATATCTGTTTGGATCAAGTACAAGGTACTGTTTTATTATTACAGAGATAAAGAAAATCATTTAAAAAAATTTGAATTGTTTTTCTATAATGGAGTCTATGGGGCAAATTCACTAAGCGCCGAAGCGCCGAATGCTAGCGTCAATTCGCTAGCGTTGGGCATTTTCGTTACTTCGCAAATTCACTAACGAACTCTGGCGTAAATTCGCTAGTGTTACTTTGCAACCTTAGGCCAGGCGAATTTTCGCTACGGATGTAACTACGCAAATTCACTAACGCGCGTAGTGTACTGAACACTACCTGTTACGCTAGACTTCCTTCGCCACCTCAGACCAGGCGAAGCGCAATAGAGTAGATAGGGATTGCTTCAAAAAAAGTTCAAATTTTTTCTAAGTCCCAAAAAACGCTGGCGTTTTTTCTATATTATGGCTGATAGGCTGAAAAAGATCGAAATTTTTTTTGGGGCTCCCCTCCTTCCCCCCTACATTTCCTAACTCATGGCAACTTAACTATACAATGGGCACATGTGTAGGGCAAAAAAAAAATTTAATTGATGTTTTGAAGGTTTCCCAGGCATTTGTAGTGATTCTACGTATTCCTCCACTGAAATTAGAATTTGGCGCCGTATGCAAATTAACCATTGCTAGCGTAACTTCGCTTCGCTTAGAGAATCAATGCTAGCGCAACTTCGCAACCTTATGCTACCCCTGTGCGCAACTTCGGATTTTAGTGAATTTGCGGAGCGCTGGCGAAACTACGCCTGGCGAAGTGTGGCGAAGTGCGGCGAAGTGCGGCGAAGTTGCGTCTGGCGCAACTACGAATCTTAGTGAAGTTGCCCCTATGGGAGACGGCCTTTCCGTAGTTCAGAGCATTCTCGATAACTGGTTTCTGGATAACGGATCCCATACCTGTACTACACCATATAAACCTATGGAATAATATTTAATCAACTGCATAATGTCAGTGTTATATGAATAAAGGAGGATATTGCATAATAAAAAAGACAGTAGAAAAACATTTTTTGCTCTGTAATTTGCAGAGATGTGACTTTCTTTTCCATATCTGCATGGAGAAGTAAAACTAGAACAGATCAACAACACTGAGGTTTGCTCTGAAAGGGAACTGGGTTCTTTATATTAGGAAAGTCCCTGGCAGTGTGTCAGCAAACTGAGGCATTGAGACAGTATTCCCAGCCAAGATAATAATTCGTGACCTTACAGCCAATGGAAATATTTCTATCATCCAAATAATGTGTTACTAAGTAAGACACAGGAACAGCTAGTATAATTTGAAGGTATGTGCTGTTCTACTGTGTTGCAGGCGGGGGAGACAATAATTCACAAAGTCTAGCAACAGTTTCTGAAATATGCTGACCTGTGTATTAAATAAAATAAGCTCATTCAACTGATTCCATTACAAACAAAATCTAACAAATGAACTGCCGTAGGCACAAATCCTGCATGTAGAGAGACATGAAGTCTGGTGATTTTAATAGAGTGAGCTCTAATACATAATCTAGGCAAAAGGAAGTCCCCCTATAAGATTGAGTGGATCTAACTTGCAATGAATATCTGACACCCAACTCCTGCATGAAGACAAAATGAAGAGAAACAGATGAGAGAGGGATAGTGAACTTGATTAAAACTTGATTATTTCAGAAACGGTACAGAATTTTTAATTGATTATATTTAGAAAACTTCTTATTTCAGTATGATGAAGCTTATATTAAATTATCATTTTCACTATAGTTCCCCTTTAAGTTTGAGTTAGAAATAAATGGTGCATATTAGGTGTAAAGTTACTGGCGGTGTCAGCATCAGCTACCTCTAAATATAGATATAAAGAACATATTTTAAAAGTAAGACTATGACTGAAGGCTTAACAGCCAATAGGTGATTTTCTAGAAAATATGTTAAGTGTTGCTAGGTAGGATATAGAAAGACAAAGCATGAACAAGATATCAGTGCAGTTCTTCCAAGTACTATGAGACATTCATTCATATATATTCGAAAGAACAAGGTTTACAAAAGAAATAAAAATTGTCTACTAAAATGTGCCTACACTTAACAACCAAATTTTGCCCATGACCCTTCTGTTCTTTCAAAAACTATCAAATATATGGTTACTAATAGGTTACTATTTCCTAATTTGATCTTGGTTCAGAAAAATAATTTTACTATTTAAATTGTATTCATTAACCACTTTCGGCAGAAATTGTGGTACAGGTATAAGATCTCTCTCTTTTTTTTTTTTTACCAGAAAGCTATGCATTAATGAAGGCATCTCCCATAAACTTCAATTTAAGCAAATGGTTTTCATTTTTAAACATAATTTCCTTTTTCTCTGTAAAATTAAACCAGTACCTTGTACTTGATGGTAACTAAGCTGTATAAATCCATATTGATGACAAAACAGCCCTGTTGGGTTCATTTACTGTTTAAATAATATTTAGCAGACTGACAATATGGTGAGCAAAATTACAAAAAGAACCCTTATCTGTAAACCCCAGATGCCAAGCATTTAGAATAATAGATCCTACAGTATATCTGTATCTTTATTAACAGTAGTTTGCCTGCCTGTGGCTTTGTGTACAGTTGTTTTGACAAAAGAGCTTTTGTAACAAGGTATTTAGTGTAAGCAATGTTTCTGAAATTGCTTCAAATGATTTGAATAGTTTTGCAGTTAGTTGGTCCAGCCCTAAGGGTAGAACCCACATTGCTGATATTTTTATTGGAGGTCTGAAATGAAGTACACCACCCAAAACAGCCTGTTCCTTTCAACCTTCAATGATTGTGGACAAGGATAATTGACTGGCCCCAAAAACAGCAGTCAGATCTGTTCAGCAGAGTTAATGGTTTGTCTGATATGAACTTAAAGTGCGGATACGAAACCCTTCTTGGCCAATTCAGAATTAGTGCAATACCATTGTCTTTCTCTAGTCTGATTTTTTTCCAGGACCTTTTGAATGGGGAAAGCACATGCAGAAGACCCTACCTCAGAGTACCCACTGCTTCTGCTCTCTGGCAGGAAAACGTTAAGTAAAACCTACTCAGTTTCTAAATCCCCCAAATTGTCATTAGATTTCTTTCTGGATATCCCCAGTTTTAGGCTATTTGGACAAACACATCCTGGTTTAACTCCCATTTGTGATGATTAAACAAGTTTTCTAACGGATTGTATTTTTCAATGGACACGGAGAGCTGACAAGTCCTGCAGATATTGTTCAGCCAAATTAATAATGGGGTGTCATTCCCTTATCAGAACTTCTGTAAACTATGAGTTAACACTTGTTTTTTTCTATATACATCACTGCTGCCAATTTTCTCTCTACCCAGGGACTGGTGTCAAAATTAAACACTGTTTAGTTTAGAGATTTTCCATTCGTTAGATACAACAACCACATCATCTCCTTCTTCACCTTATGTGGAATGATCATTTCTTGTTCCCAAGTTTGAACTGACGTTCTCCTCTGCTGTATGGAGATGTTGTAACAGTCTTACATGATAACTGACCCATTTTAACATATTATGTTAAGTATTATCAAATTATCGAGTCTCATCACACTTATTATCTCTCTGGCAAGATCTTTGTGTCTTATATACTTCTTTGTTTTTTCTCCATTGTTTTGTGGGATGAGTCTTCAGAGGGAGAAAGCTCTTCTGAACTCTTCATGAAGGTCAGTTTCTACCTATGTTTTCTAAGAAAAAGAATTACAAAGTCATTTTTGTGACAGAACATCTGAAGTCTTAACATTTAGTAGTATTTTATCCAAGTAATGATAAATTAAGATGACCTGCACTTGATGCTTGAGGGATTTTTGTAAAGACTCAAGGAAATGTTGCCAGACCAAACAAGGCAAATGAACCGGTAGTATAAACTTTTTCCCACTTGGTGCATTTTGGTGTTATTGTTATGTGTAGGTAAGTGTCCTTCAAATGAGAAGACAACATCTAATCTTCCGGGTTAACAATTGTAATACTTGGATTGATTCTATCTTGAATCTTTCTTATATATGAATTTATCAGTCTTAGATCTAGTGCCAAGCTGTAGTCTCCCATTTTCTTCCTGAGCAAGATCATTGACAAATGAATTCCAACTTGTATTATTGCTTCATCTATTAGAAGTTGTTGAATGGAACTTACCGCTAGAGATGCGGCGAACTGTTCGCCCGCGAACTAATTCGCGCGAACATCGCGTGTTCGGGCCCGGCGAAAGTTCGCGACCGTTGCTCGATGTTCGCCAATTTGGGTTCGCCTTAGCTGGCGCTTAATTTTAAGCTCTCCCAGACCAGCAGATACATGGCAGCCAATCAGGGAGCTCTCCCTCCTGGACCAACCCCCCCCCTGGACCACTCCCTTCCATATATAAACTGAAGCCCTGCAGCCTTTTTTCATTCTGCCTGTGTGTGCTTGAAGAGCTAGCATAGGGAGAGCGATTTGTAGTGATTTGAGGGACAGTTTAAGTAGCTTTGCTGGCTAGTAATCTACTTTATACTGATCTATATTTGTGTAGGGAGAGAGCTGTGCAGGGATTTGAGGGACAGTTTAGGTAGCTTTGCTGGCTAGTGATCTACTTTATACTGCTCTGTATGTAGCTGCTGTGGGCAGCTGTCCTGCTGATCTCATCTCATCCTGCTGTAACCCAATAGTCCTTATAAGGACTGCTTTTATTTTCGGATTATTGCTACTTCTTTTCATTGTGTACTGCAGCTCCGTCTGTGTGTGTTGGAGACAGCTGTGCTGGTCATAGTAGTGCACCAGCACCAACCACACATTCACATCATTTTTTTTATTTGTGTTTTTTTACTTTGATACTGTAATTTATAGAGCCCAGTGCTATTAGTCTAGCTGTGTTGGGGACTGGTGTGCTGCTCCTAGTAGTTCACCACCAGCACCAACCAGAGTTAATTTTGTTTTTGTTATATAAATATATATATTTTTTTATTTATCTTACTGTTCTTTAACGTGTTCAGTGCTGTTTGGTGTTGTTCATAGTAGTGCACCAAACACGTTACACATAGTAGTGACATTGCATTGCAATAAAATCACCTTTTTTTCCACCGGCAATAATATATTCAGTATCCACTACTGTATACGTTGCCCTTGCAGGCCTTGTTGCCCAGTGTCTTCAACCAAGTGCCACCTAGCTGTGTGAGCTTTTTCACATTCTGTTTAAATAACAATAAGAATTCCGTGTCCAGAAACATCACCCGAGTTGTTGTTGTTGTTTTGTAAAAATAAAAAAAATGTGAGGCAAAGGCAGGCCGCCACGCAGAGGCACTAGGGGCCGTGCTGCTATGATATCCTGTGGCCCTAGGAAATCGCCCAGTTTTCCGAAGGCACTTACCCTGAACTCCCAAAATGCTGAAGAGGTAGTTGACTGGCTTACACAGCACACCCCATCCTCTACCGTTTCTAACTTTGCCACAACATCCTCATCCTCCTCTGCTATGGGCACTCCACGTGCCACTTCCTCCACCACCGGCGCCCCTTCTTCACTGGAGTCAGAGGAGTTATTTACACATGAGTTTTTTGAACTGAGTGATGCGCAACCATTATTGGCAGAAGAAGATGAAGGAGATGAGGACGTTACACCAGATTTAATTCTGGCAGAGAACACAACAGAGATGGACATAATGAGTGATGAGGAGGTCCCCGCTGCTGCTGCCTTCTGTGAGCTGTTAGAAGAAATTGATGCATCTGAGGAGAATGATGATGAGGAGATTGATATTTTGTGGGTGCCCAGAAGAAGAGAGCAAGAGGAGGATAGTTCAGATGGAGAGATGGAGAGTCAGAGAGGCAGGAGGAGAATAAGACTTAGAAGAAGCAGGGACAGCTCGCAGGGAACAGTAGGGCAACAACATGTATCGGCACCTGTGGTCAGCGAGCCAACGCACCCGCCAACTTCTACTGTTACCGCCAGAATGCCAGCATCAAAAAGCTCAGCAGTGTGGCATTTTTTTTATGTGTGTGCTTCTGACAAAAGCGCTGTAATTTGCAATGAGTGCAGTCAGAAACTGAGTCTTGGGAAGCCCAACACCCACCTAGGTACAACCGCTATGCGAAGGCTCATGAACGCCAAACACAAAGCACTATGGGAGCAACAGCTCAAAGGCAGCAGACAAACTCAAAGCCACCCTCCTTCTGGTCCAGCATCTTACTGCTCTACCTCTGCTGTCCTTGACCCGTCTCAACCACCCTCCACTCTGCCTTCCACCTTGACCACCAGTTCCCGGTCATCTGCCCCCAGCCAAGTTTCTGTGAGGGCCATGTTTGAGAGTAAGAAGCCAATGTCTCAGAGTCACCCCCTTGCCCGGCGTCTGACAGCTGGCTTGTCTGCACTCTTTGCCCGCCAGCTTTTACCATACCAGCTGGTGGACTCTGAGGCCTTCCGCAAATTTGTAGCAATTGGGACACCGCAGTGGAAGGTACCCAGCCGCAATTTTTTTTCCAAGAAGGGAATACCACACCTGTACCAGCATGTGCAGAGCCAAGTCACCGCAGCTCTGTCACTTAGTGTTGGGGCAAAGGTCCATATGACTACTGACACATGGTCCTCCAAGCATGGTCAGGGCAGGTATGTCACCTACACTGCCCACTGGGTGAACCTGGTTATGACTGGGAAGCAGGGAATGCGTGGCTCAACAACAACAGTCGAGTTGGTGTCACCGCCACGGATTGCATGCGGGCCTGCCACCACCTCTACTCCTCCTTCGCTCTCTACCTCGTCTTCTTCCTCGGCTTCTTCCTCCTCTGCTGCTGTGTCTTCCTCCACACCTGTGCACCCCATAGGCTATTCGACGTGCCAGGTACGCCGTTGTCATGCTGTCTTGGGGATGACGTGCCTGGAAAGCAAAAACCATACCGGATCTACCCTCCTGTCATCTCTGCACTCACAGGCCGATCGGTGGCTGACCCCACACCAACTGAAGATCGGAAAAGTGATGTGTGACAACGGAAGCAATCTGTTGGCAGCACTGAGACTGGGCAATTTAATACATGTGCCCTGCATGGCACATGTTCTGAATTTAATAGTCCAACGGTTTGTCTCGAAGTACCCAGGATTGCAGGACATTCTCAGGCAGTCCAGGAAGGTGTCTGGCCATTTCAGACGTTCCTACACAGCCATGGCACGCCTTGCTGACATTCAGCGGCGGTACAACTTGCCAGTCAGGCGTTTAATTTGCGACAGCCAGACTCGCTGGAATTCAACGCTCCTGATGTTTGAACGTCTGCTGCAACAACAAAGAGCCGTCAATGAATACCTGTTTGAACTGGGTGGTAGGACTGGATCTGCAGAGCTGGGGATTTTTTTCCCCCGTTACTGGGTGCTTATGCGCGATGCCTGCAAGCTCATGCGCCCTTTCGACAAGGTCACAAACATGGTTAGTCGCACCGAAGGCACCATCAGCGACCTAATACCCTTTGCTTTCTTCCTGGAGCGTGCCGTGCGACGAGTGACAGATGAGGCTGTAGACCAGCGTGACGAGGAGCAGGAAGCGCACGATTTCTGGTCGGAATCACCAGAACGAGCCCAGGCACCTGCTGCAACGCAGGGAGAGGTGTCAGAAGTGGAGTCAGAGGAGGAATGTGGCTTTGTGGAGGAGGAGGACCAACAGGAGCAGGCTTCCCAGGGGGCTTGTGGTCACCTTTTGGGGACCCCTGGTCTTGTACGTGGCTGGGGGGAGGAGACCGTGGATGATGTAGTCCTTGATAACGAGGAAGGGGAGATGGATACGTCTGCATCCAACCTTGTGAGAATGGGGTATTTCATGCTGTCATGCCTGTTGAAGGACCCCCATATCAAGAGGCTTAAGGAGAAGGACCTGTTCTGGGTCGCAACGCTACTAGACCCTCGGTACAAGCATAAAGTGGCAGAAATGTTACCAACGTACCACAAGTCCGAAAGGATGCTGCATTTCCAAACCAGCCTGCAAAACATGTTGTACAATGCTTTTAAGGGTGATGTCACTTTAGGAACTCAACATTCCAGGGGCAGAGGTGCCAGTAATCCTGCCACGAGCGCACCTGCAAGGACAATGCACTTTGGCCACTCTGTAACTTCAGACATGCAAATTTTTTTCAGTCTAAGGCAGCGCCAGAACCCTTCTGGATCCACCCTCAGAGAACGCCTCGACCGGCAGGTAGCGGACTACTTGGCATTAACTGCAGATATCGACACTCTGAGGAGCGATGAACCCCTGGACTACTGGGTGCGCAGGCTTGATCTGTGGCCAGAGCTGTCACAATTTGCCATGAACCTCTTGTCTTGCCCCGCCTCAAGTGTCCTCTCAGAAAGGACCTTCAGTGCAGCAGGAGGGATTGTAACTGAGAAGAGAACTCGCCTAGGTCACAAAAGTGTGGATTACCTGACCTTTATTAAAATGAATGAGGCATGGATCTCGGAGGGTTACTGCACGCCGGAAGACTTGTTCTGACTCCCCATGCAGCTGTCCTTCTCTGCACGCCGCATGACTCCACACACAGCTGTCCTTTAGCGTCCTCCTCCCTCCGCCACCGTTACAAACTAGGGTGCAAACCCTACTGGTTTAATTTTAAGCCAAACTTTTTGGAAAGGTAAATCCTGAGTTTTTCTGGCCTCTGTGCTTCAGTGGCTGCGACCAAAAAAAATAAATATTTTTAGCATTTATATGCCATATTTTTTCTGGCCTCTGTGCTTCAGTGGCTGCGACCAAAAAAAAAATATTTTCAGCATTTATATGCCATATTTTTTATGGCCTCTGTGCATCAGTGGCTGCGACAAAAAAAACATAATTTTTCAGGAATGTACACATGCCTAATTTTTCAGGGTTCTGCAACAGCGGCGAAATCGCATATTTTATGGTCACCGCAGGTGATCAATAAAGTAGACCAAAACTGGGCCCACACTGCAAAATCAGTGTTTTTTGGTTCACTTCACTGTACATTGAATTACCTCTGCCTGACCGTGCACGTGCGCACAAGCACGGTGACTGCTAAACACACCACTACAGAAATATTGCCACCGACAGGACGAACATCCTGGAGGTGACAAGCAACTAGTAAAAACTATTATTTGCTCACTTGACGGTATCATTAAAGCTCTTTGCGTTTTTTGCGTTGCAGTAAGCGCAGCGTTTTGTCTTTGCGTGTGAACAGGCTGTAATCTTCACAAGACTTGATTGGCATGTAGACCCCGGACGTTTTAAAGCAGTTTGTTACATAAGTTTAGAAATGTAGTGTGATTTCTGCCCTTTACAGCACAAAACGCAACGCTGTGTCAACAACGTATTTTTCAAATACATTTTTGCCCTTGATCCCCCTCTGGCATGCCACTGTCCAGGTCGGGCACCCTTTAAACAACTTTAAAATCAGTTTTCTGGCCAAAAATGGCTTTTCTAGGTTTTAAAATTCGCCTTCCCATTGAAGTCTATGGGGTTCGCGAAAGTTCGCGAATGTTCGCGAATCCGGCGAAAGTTCGCGAACGGGTTCGCGAACTTTTTTGTGGAGGTTCGCTACATCCCTACTTACCGCATATCTCTTCTCATTTTCAGAATTTCTGAGAAAACTAAATGATTGTACTTTGGAGTCCTCCTGAATTCCAGGTAATACCCACTGGTTAAGGTTTGTAACATTTTGGCCAGACCCCCTCAACATTTTCTAATGTTCTAGCTATATTGAAGACTGAGCTCTCAATGATTCAAAAGGATTTTCTTGATTGTTCTGATCCTCCTCCTCTTCCGCTTTATGGCTTAAAGAAAAAAACACTCCCACCTTTGCACTGACTGGATCTGTTGGTCTGCCTTGTGTTTTTGTGCTGTATCTGATCTCTGGAGAAGAACTTGTCTCAAAAATAAGACCTTTCTGGGCCTGATTCAATGTCTTTTGTTGGAATGCACTTTTAACCTTTTTTATGATTTCTTCTAGTTTTGTTTCAAATAACATTGGTCCATCAGAAGGCAGATTACATAGATTCATCTTAGAGGCTTTATCTGTACTCCAGTCTTTAAACCTGTCATGCCAGAGTAGTATTGCTCTGGCATTGTAAAGGGTTAACACTGGAGACATTTGGCTTTGGGCCTACAAAGAGACCCTTGACATTTCCACAGGGGGCTATACAAAGGTATTATCCATCTGTGCTGGGCAAATCAGTTCTTTTGATCAGTGGATTAAAAGTAAGTATCTGTCAGCTGCAGGGGGGAAGTTATTAGAAAATAAATGGATTATAGGAAATGGTCCATATCTCCTCTGTCATAGGATTCACATATTGGTTATGAGGATGTTACATGATACCAAACAGGGCCAGCCTATACCCATCAGTTAGTAAGGATGGTTCCTGGGGGATTGGAACATGAGGCACGTCTCATGTTTGGTATTACGCTGATCACCCACTTATCTGTCAACCCATGCCCTTATTTTCATTATACAATTGGGTACTGGCTCGTCCCAATATTATATTGCAGAAAACTGGCCTAAAACCCACAACCACCTAAAGGGGGTCATTACTCCTGGGCACTCCTACCTCATGCATAAGGTAATGAGGGTGAGGGGGGTGTCCCAGTAGGCTATAAAAAGGTGGGGAGATGTAACCATGGCAGCTCATACTTGAGGACTCACCATTGTGGGAGTATGTGTCCAGGTTTCCAACTCTTCAGGAGGACACAAAGACATTCTAGTGTGGCATGTTCAGGGTTTCTCAGTGTTTTATTCCCTCTTATTTTACCTATATACTATATATGTTACTATATGTTACCCATATAGTAACATAGTAACATAGTAAGTAAGGTTGAAAAAAGACACACGTCCATCAAGTTCAACCTTTTAGTTTTTTTTTTGTTTTTTTTTTTAAATCTGCCTAACTGCTAGTTGATCCAGAGGAAGGCAAAAAAAAAAACCCATCTGAAGCCTCTTCAATTTGCCTCAGAGGGGGAAAAAATTCCTTCCTGACTCCAAAATGGCAATCAGACTAGTCACTGGATCAACTTGGACTATGAGCTATCTTCCATAACCCTGTATTCCCTCACTTGCTAAAAAGCCATCCAAACCCTTCTTAAAGCTATCTAATGTATCAGCCTGTACAACTGATTCAGGGAGAGAATTCCACATCTTCACAGCTCTCACTGTAAAAAAACCCTTTCCGAATATTTAGGCGGAAACCTCGTTTCTTCTAATCGGAATGGGTGACCTTGTGTCTGCTGGAAAGACCTACTGGTAAATAAAGCATTAGAGAGATTACTATACGATCCCCTTATATATTTATACATAGTTATCATATCTCCTCTTAAGCGCCTCTTCTCCAGTGTGAACATCCCCAATTTGGCCAGTCTTTCCTCATAGCTAAGATTTTCAATATTCTAGATGGGGCCTTACAAGTGCTCTATACAGTGGAAGAATGACCCCTTCCTCCCTTGACTCTATGCCCCTTTTAATACAGCTCAAGACCTGATTTGCCCTTGATGCTGCTGACTGGCATTGCTTGCTACAGCCAAGTTTATCATCTACAAGGACTCCAAGGTCCTTTTCCATAATGGATTTGCCTAGTGCAGTCCCATTAAGGGTATAAGTGGCTTGGATATTTTTACATCCCAGGTGCATGACTTTACATTTATCAACATTGAATCTCATTTACCACTTAGCTGCCCAGATTGCCAGTTTGTCAAGATCCTGTTGCAAGGATGCCACATCCTGGATGGAATTAATTGGGCTGGATAGTTTTGTGTCATCTGCAAACACTGATACATTACTTACAACACCCTCCCCTAAGTCATTAATGAACAAGTTAAATAAAAGTGGACCCAATTCAGAGCCCCCCTACCCTTCTGTCCCCTACTTCCCCTCCTGACTGTCACAAACCTTCCTCCCTCATTAGCCTCCACTGCCACTTCTCCTCCCCCCACTCCATTAGCCCCTGCCAGTGGTCACTCTGTGAGCCTCCTTTCCTCCCCCTCGTTTGCCGCTGCTCTCAGTGCTGCAAGTTCACCCCTTAGAGCAGGGATCCCCAACCTTTTGAACCCGTGAGCAACATTCAGAAGTAAAAGGAGTTGGGGAGCAACACAAGCGAGAAAAATGTTCTTGGGGTGCCATATAAGTGCTGTGATTGGCCATTTTTCAGCCCCTATGTGGATTATCACCCTATATTGAGGCTCTGTTTGGCAGTACACCTGGTTTTTATACAACCAAAACTTGCCTCCAAGCCTGGAAATAAAAAAATAAACTCCTGCTTTGAGGCCACCGGGAGCAACATCCAAGGGGTTGGAGAGCAACATGTTGCTCACGAGCTACTGGTTGGGGATCACTGCCTTAGAGTATGCAGTTTAGATTCCAAGATGAAAATCCACCGACATCTCTCACATGTAAATACTGCATGGAACTGCTGCTCCAACACCACATACATGTGACAAGACACACACTGAATAATACCAGCAAACCCACTCATATTTACACTGGGTACTTACAGTCTCCCAAATACAATTCCTCACAAACGCCTTTTTGGTTTTAAACACCTTAAGGTTTTTAATGCTGCTTAACACTTAATTCACATGCAACACTCCCTTATGACTCTCAGAAAAAAGCTTTCAAAGCACAGAACACAGAGCCTGATCAGAATTTACCTGATTAAATTCTCCCCCTTAATTAGCAGACAGAGGGAAAGAGGAAAAAAATGCTGTTTGCTACCAGTAGTAAAACAACCCCTTAACTTTTTTTTTTAAATTTAAAAACAAAAGTTCCCTTTAGAAACAATTTCAGGATTTAACATGAAAAGAAAATAAATGTACTAAATGTATCTACCAGTTCACCCCAAAAAGAGAAAAAAAAAAGATGTTTGTCTCAGTCAGATAACTCACAAAACACACAGCAGTCAGTATTTTGCACTTGCTCCCTTTTTGCACCCAGCACTCCCACCATGCACAGCAAACACCAATGCCTTAAGGTTTTTAACGCTGCTTAACACTTAATTCACATGCAACACTTAGTCACATGCAACACTTACTAAGCAGCTCCCACACTCGCTTATGACTATCAGAGAAAAAGCTTTGTGCCTAAGTGCTTGTGCCTAAGTGTATTAAACCTTGGTATGTGTGGAAAGGGACAGTTACATATTTACATGCTAAATAACTTATACGGCTAGCAGGAGAGTGTGGGTGAATGTAAATTAACCCTTTGACTACTGGAGTGCTTGTTGAACTAGTCGGATCTAACCCTGACTAACTACTGTAGGAGTTATGACCTGTTATAGAGGGCAGGGGAATAGTCACATTAGATTTCTATCGCCTGTTAATGATAGATGGTGGCAGCAAATTCATTTTCTGGGTGTTGGTAGATTTGGAGGTGTCTGATGTTAGTCTAACTTGTGTATAAGGTGACTGAGTGTAACCCCTTGTAGCCACACACAAGAGTCATGTGTGGCTGAGGGTGTCTTTTTCTTGAAAGAACCATAATGCTGCCAGTGTTGCTACTGATAGAGCCATAGCTCTAGATCAGTGATCCCCAACCAGTGGCTCGTTAGCAGCATGTTACCCAAGTAAATAACATGTTGCTCACCAACCCCTAGGATGTTGTTCTCAGTGGCCTCAAAACGGGTGCTTATTTTTGAATTCCTGGCATGGAGAAAATTTGATAAAAACTACTGCCAAGTATAGTCTCATGTAGGCTATCAAATAACCAATCAAAGCCAAATCAAAGTGTGGCTCACAGGTAATAAGGTTGTAGACTCCTGCTCTAGATGATGATTTCATTGAGGCTTCCACTGATAGCTGTGGTGATTTTCACTTATACTAGTGCATCAGTGCTGTATCTACCCCCAGTTGATATTCTATATACGCAGTATCCAAAGGGTTAAGGCAAGTTCTTAGTCGTATTCAGGCTGACAAGATCAGGGCAGGCGGCAATCAGCAAGGTCAGAGTCAAGCAAGTAAATTACAATCCAGAAATTAATTGATTAGTTGAATTTCAGAACACCCACTTCATAGTCTTGCTGGCCATCCACAATGACAAGTAGGAGGGGATTGTCCAAAGAGATTGCAGGGATACATGAAATATATTAGGGATGTGCATTTCAGGAGGAAGTTGGAGTCGGATAGCTACTGTGTTAATGATCCCCAGAACAGGCGAAGGACCAATACATTTAGGGCCAAACTTGGAAGAAGGGATCTTGAGATGGATATTCTTAGTGGATACAAAAACTTTGCACGTGACATCTTAGAAATAGTTTGAGAGCTTGATTTGCCCATTCAACAGTTCCAATCAACTGGGTATGATAAGCCAAGGAAAACTGGAGTGAGACGGGCTCGATATGTTATGATGAAATCAAACCGAGAGCCTGGATATTCTCTAGATCTTTATGGTTCGTAAGCATAGTAATGCTTCTAAGCCTCTCTAAGGCTAACTTGAGATGCCGTGCTTTTTGCTTAGCTGAGGAAAATTTCTTAGAAAAATAGGCACGTGGATGTACCGTCCATTCAGATACTTGTTGTTGAGACAGAGTGACTCCCACTACCATTTTTTTCCTTACTACACCAACTTCTTATGACATCACTTCCGGTTTACAATGACAGAGCTTCCTCTTTCTTGATGGTCAGTGGGTTGCAGATTGGGTTTCAGAAGAGGCACTTATGGGTCGGGTCATTAAGCAGGTCCAATCGGGTAAAAATGTGGGTTGTGTGTCTGGGTGTGGGTTGCGGGTCGCAGGTCTGGGTTGGATTCAGGTTTCAAAAATTGGTTCCATGCTGTATTTATATGCATCAACATCAATGTAGAAGGGTTGAAAAGGGTCAGGATGTCTTAGGACTAGAGCATAAGCAAAAGAGTCCTTCAAGGATTTAAAGACTTCCAGAGCTTCCACCTTTATGGATAAGAGCCAGGAAAGGCACAATACAGAAAGAGAACCCCTTGATAAATTGCCTATAATAGATGGCAAAGCCAATAAATCTCTGTATGGCCTTGGTGCTGTTAGGAAGAGACCAGTCCTGGATTGCAGAGACCTTGGCAGAGTCCATTTCAAGCCCTTCTGGAGATGAAATATAGCCAATGAAAGGAATCTTGGGAATGGCAAAGATGGATTTTTCCAGTTTGGTAAAGAGAGTTTTTTTTCTCAGTCAAGAGAGTATTAGTCACAGCTGCGATCTATGGCTGATAAAATCTCTGGAAAAAACAACAATATTATCTAGACAGGCCACCGCTGACTGTGCCAGAAGATCTCTGAAGATTTCATTAGCAGGGGCATTGAAGAACCGGAGGAGCAATACCAGGTATTCTTAATGGCCATCTCTGGTGTTAAAGGCTGTCTTCCATTCATCCCCCTCACAAATGTGGATCAAGTTGTAGGCCCCATGGAGATCTACTTTAGAGACGACCTTGGTCCCTTTTAATTGATCAAACAATTCAGAGATGAGGGGTTGGGCATAGCGGATCTTACTGGTTATCTTATTGAGACCTTTATAATAGATACAGGGACAAAGACCACCATCCTTTTTCTCTACAAAGAAGGATCCAGCCTCAGCAGGAGAGGTTGAGGGCAGTATGAACCCACTATGAAGGTTGTCTTGTAAGGCCTTTTTCATGTCCTGGGTCTCAGAAGGAGACAGAGGATAAGTTCGGCCTCTGGGGAGCATGGAAGAAAATTGATGGGGCAATTGTTGGGATGATAAGGAAGAAGAGCCCCTGCAGATTTTTTGCAGAAGACATCTGAAAAATCTTTATAAACAGAGGGTAGGGCATGGAGGATAAAAAGAATATGAAACTGGACCACTGGAGCAGAAGGACAATTAATGATAAGAAATGATTGTTTCTCTTTATGCAGAGCCCAAACAAGGAGAGGTATTTCTCCCATAGATTTGGAGATGATTTCGGACGTCAGGGGTCTATCGCCAATTGTGAACACCCGTAAGGGGGTAGCCATAGGAATTAGGGGAATCCCAATGTGCTTGGTGAAGGCAGAGTCCATGAAGTTCCCTGTCGCTAGAAAGCTTGAGTGTCAACAGGTCTGGATGCAAGCTGAAACTGCACAGGGGGTAAGAATCTGTGATAATTCTTGCGGGAGAAGATACGACACCACCCAGATAAGACTCCCCAATCTTACCTAGACATGGGTGTTTCCCTGCTTCTGGGGCAAGTTGTTGGCAAAATGAGCCATGTCCTAACAATATAGACACATTCCAGCAGAACTCCTCTGCAGTTTCACTTGTTCAGAGAGATGAGCCCTTCCTGTCTGCATAGGCTCCTCAGTAGGAGTAAAAGTGGGTGTGTAGAGCTCGGAAGAAGAAGTATTTGGAACCGTGGTGCCAGGACATGTTGGAATCTTTTTCCATGATCTTTATCTGCTTGCAGCTCTCTAAAACGGCAACTGAATTTGGTGAAAGTTTTTTTCTCCTCAAATTGAATCTAATCCATGAGTTTTCACTTGATAAATCTCAATGAATTGAATCTGGACCAATGTGTCCAGGTGAGACATAAAATGAAAAATTTGGGGGGAAAAAGCCTGTCCTAATAGCATCGAAACTAATAAAAAAGTTGAGGGAGGGAGTTGCTATATAAATATAAGGTTAATCATATTAACCCCTTAGTGTGAAGGCTACCATAGAGACAAAGCAAAAAGTACTTTGATTCTAGGACTCATTTGTGAACCTCAGTGCATAGGGCCCTGTTCTTACTGTCTGTTCTAAGGCTACAGGCTTTAAGGACAGAGCTGGGGTTGTTCTTTGCACAGAGCACCAGAGTTTGTATCTGGCACACTGTGCACAGAGCAGCACACCCCCTGGGCGCAAGTGCACTGTATATGAGCACTAAGGGCTGTGTTCTATGTCCTTTAGTGCTTGCAGCCACTGGCTTCCAAAATGAGCCCTAATGCCTGTTAAAAAGATAGATTACAGACACTCATGCCTTTGGTGTAAGCAACTTCTCTGAAAAATGTTACTACTGTGTAATGAGGGCATGAATCTGAACCTTAAAGGAGAACTAAATCTTAACTGAAGTGTAGGCTAGAGATGTTGTACATTATGTTTTGGGCTTCTGTACCAGCGCAAGGCAACCACAGTCCTTTAGCAGTAAAGATCTGTGTCTCCAAAGATGCCCCAGAAGCTCCCCATCTTATTTTCTGCTGATTCACTGCACATGCTCTGTGCTGTTGTCACTCACTTAGGGACCGACACAATATATAACACACATAGAATATGGCAGCAGAGAAACCAGTGCAACTAGCATCAGAATTTAATAATCAGCCCTGCAGCATCGGTATGACAGACCAACCTTTTTCTGCTGGATAATTTGTGACAACCCCTACGTTTAGCTTCTCAACAGCTGCTCAAAGCTCACTGAGCATGTATCAGACACTTTCCAAGATGGTGACCCCCTGTGACAAGTTTGAAGTCCTGGATCATTGCTGCTATTGACAAGCTGAAATTTTAGGCTGGTGCAATAAGTTCAGTATATAAAATATGTAATTTCTAGCCATATTCATTTTTAGGGTTTAGTTCTCCTTTAAGGGGTGGATTGATAATCAACTGCCTACTCATTTTATATTGGGACAAGAATCAAGATGGTCCTCACACAGGGGATGTGAACCCAAAAATGTTAATTTACCATTAGAGGGAGTATTCTATATAAAAATGGTTTCTCATATGATCCATGATGCAATTTTGTACATTTTTTTTCAACAAATGTCTGTGTATGAGGACAGTGGCATGGGTAGTGCTTTTAGATCGCGTCTCCTACAGTTTACCTTTTAATGCAGATTGGCAATCAACTTCTCCAGCCATGTGACTTACGCTAAAGACAGCCTGTTTAGGAGCTGCATGGCTTCTTCCTGCAGCAGAGAAATGCTGTCATAAAAAAAAATGTGTTGCTGATCTACAGAGAATGCATGTATGACTGAGTGCCTCTTAGCAGTGATTGTCTTCCTTATGACAGACAGTGAGATTTGCTGCTGTAAATGTGGAATGGCACTAAATACAAACTTGAACTGAAACAGTATATTAACATGATTCCCAGCAGCTAACACCATAAGAGGTATAGTGTGTTTGCTGCATTCAGTGATATAGCAATTGCTATAACCCTGCTACTGTGAGCGTTTTCACGTGAAGCAGTTTGTATAGTTATGACAAAGGGGCAGATTTACTAAAGGGCGAAGTGACTAACGCTGACAACAATTCGCCAGGGTTACCGCTTTCAGGCACTTCGCTGATTTACTAACGGGCGCAGGCGTCACTTCACTAGCGAAGGAGAGAGACGCTAGCGGTGATTCGCACTCTTTTCACTCCGACAAATGGACGTTACTCCACAAATTCACAAAAATGCAGATTTTAATGAACGTTACCTCTTTCGCCAGACTTTCCTTCGCCAGCTCAGACCAGGCAAAGTGCATTGGAGTACATAGCTCTTCCTCAATCTTCTGTTACTACATCAAATTTTTAGTTGAAAAAGTTTCTAAGTCCCAAAAAACGCTGCTGTCTTTTACTTTTTTCAGAGTGATAGCCTGCAAAAGTGCAAAAAATTTTTTTTGGGTACCCGGGTTCCCCAATACATTTTCTAACATATGGAACATAAACTATACAGTGGGCTCATGTCAACGGCATTATACCAACTCTATTTTCTTTATTAAGGTTCCCTTGAATTGTGTAATGTAATCTATTTGCTGCATCATATACGTCCATTCAACTTTACATTTCCAGCCGTATGCAAATTAGCCTCAGCTAAGACCTCTAACAAAGTTGTGCTAGGCAGAATTGAACGCTAGCGCATCTTTGCTTTGATTGCCGAAATAACGCTAGCTAAAATTCGGCAGCGTTCGGCAGCCTGGACGTAACTTCGCATTTTAGTAAATGTGTGTTGTCCTAGCAAATTTACGCCTGGCAAAGTGTTACGATGGCTGCAAAGCCGTCGCTGGCGAATTTTCGCATGTTAGTAAATTTACCCCAAAGCATCCTCTGGGAATGCTTTGCACATTGTTGTTGTTTTTAATCATTCTAATGATTGCAAAGAAAACAAAACGAATTTGCACAGTTCTGTCTGGGTATAGAAGACACATTGCCATAAAAAGGTGTTGCTGAACTGTACAGAATATATATATATATATATATATATATATATATATATATATATATATATATAAGCATCTCTTGGCAAAGGTATTCTTTTCTATGACACGCAGTGTGCTGTTTCTGTTGTTGCGGAATCTCCCCTGTTCAGCCATGCATGAGAAAAAGAAGCCTTCTGATATGTATTATTCCAGGATATGCTGTAGTTATTGAAATTGCCAAGTAAGGATGACGTGCATTTTGTTACAATATACATTATATACCCCTGTTGCTGCTAATACAGACTCAATGATGCCTGGGTTTATATACTAACAGCAGCAGATTAGACCTGGTGCAGTCATCCCTGGTAACCAATCAAATTTTTGCTCTCAGCTTTCTGCAGCTAAACATACAGTATGTTGTTGTTAAACATATCAAAGCACTGATCAGTTTATATGGGTATTGCCGGTCTGGTCCGGCACTGGGTATTGCCCAGGTACATATTTGCCCAATTTTAGTAAATAAGTCTGAGTACTTCTTAAAGATTTCTGTCTTTGTTCCTCTACAGTAGGCCTGTATCCGTAGGGCCCCTCTTTTAAAAATAATCCCTGTAATCTTTTACTGTTAAAGTCACCTCAATGGTTTCCTAAAAGTGGAACTATTGTGAAAATGTAATAATTTAATACAAACATCATCTCGCGAAATTAAGAAACTTTCTAAATATGATCAATTAAAAATCTATATTGTTTCTGATATAATCTACTTGGTCTTCACTATCTCTGTTTCAGCAATCTGTCTCTCATGCAGAGAATCATGGCTATATAGCGGCTTATTTATATTAACTATAGTAGTCTTTCTGAAGCAAACACATAATGTTTACCTGTGTAAATCGTTTGAAGTCGAAGTTTTTTTTAAAGAGACAGTACTGTCAAGCAGTGGACATACAAATTTTAGCTGAGAATAGTGGCTATAGAGGAAGCTGACCTTGTGGTCCGGGTGAGTCTGCTTCCTCTATAGTTACGCCACTGTTTTTACAATTCCCAATCTTGTAATTGCCTTATATTTCTCTCCTTCTTTTCTCCTTCTCCTTATATATTCTTTTATCCACTCTGTACCTTTCTAACCTTCTCTCGCATCTTCTGACAGTTTTATTTCCTTTTTTATGCTTTTTCTTTCTTCCTTGTTCTTTCTCTAACTTCCTCTGCTCGCCATTCACTTCCTTTTCTGGTTTCTTTCCATTTTCTTTCTGACCAAACCCTAGCCTTTTGCTCCTTATTTGTATTTGCCTCCAACTATTTGATTAGTCTTCTTTATGCCTCTTCTCTTGCCACTTTCTCCTTTTCCCTGACTTTCCTGTCAGGTCCCTAGAATGCCAATGCCCTTCACAGGGATGGAAAGCTAGTAATCAGTAATTCCTTCATTGCTACCCTTAAAGGGCATGTAAAGGAAAAAATTAAATCCCATTTTTACTTTCTTTAATGAAAAAGAAACCTATCTCCAATATACTTTAATTAAAAAATGTGTACCGTTTTTATAAGAAACTTGACTGTATGTAGTGAAATTCTCCCTAATTTACTGCTGTGGATAGGAATTGTCAGACAGTCCCTAACTGCTGAGCAGGGAAACAATCATACTTATGAACAGCACCGCCCTTACTTCCCAGCCATGCAGAACTCAAGCAGCTTTGTTTGTTTCCCTGTTTTGATAATTTATGAGGATCCAAAGCAGCCCAGACCACACTGAGCATGTGTGTAGTCTTGGTCTTGCAAAGATGGTTAACAAAAGTTACAAGATGGTGACCCCATGTGGCCAACTTTGAAAGCATAAATCATTTCTTTGATTAGGCTTGTGGTGCAGTAACTTCATGTTTATGTTTAGTATACAAAATACAGCATTTCTAGCCTTATTCTATTTAGACTTTACTTTCCCTTTAAGATATGGTTCTTTTACCTTCTTATATACATAGCATAGGAAATATTTGGGCAAAAGTTTGAATTTCATGCATGTGTGTTTTTTTTAACCCCCTTTTTGAATTTCACAAATGTGTCTTTCTGACTATGCAACAAGCAGTCGTGAGTTCATGAGTACTTGTCCATGATTACTCTGCTACATATCTCTCTGGCTTATAAGAGCTTGCAAATTCAATAGTGTAAATATCTAAATGAAACTGCATAGTGGTGTGTATACAAGTAGAAGAGGAAATATCATGCAGGAGAGTGATACCCATGGAGTGTAGCATAGTTTTATAACTTTATTATCATTGTTATAATTTGAATACAAAGTGTTCAGAACAGAGTGAATATGACAAAAGAGAATGGGATAAATGAGGAAGAATCTGAAAATAACATAAACATAATAGATAGGACTACACAATGATATTGGTGAAAGGTGGGGAAGTAAAAAGACATCAGGGGATGGTAAATGAACCCAAGAACATTTAGTAGAGGGGTAAAAGCAAAACATGAGAGAGAGAAAAAGAATGTTCTCAGAGCAAATTAAGTTTTATGAAATACTAAATTTAATCTAGAATTAAAAAGTAATATTAGAACCACATAATCATGCTATATAAAAAACAACCATATACACACAATAATATGACATATTTCAGTTTGATCTACTATCAGAAAAGTAAACAAGACATATAGGTAATCCAATAAGAGAAAGTAATTTGGCCTATGGCACAAAGAAATAATCTGTACTTCTGAGTCTTTACAGATGGCAGTGAAATACCTGATCATGGCCATTTGGTCTGTCATACAGTTCAATGTAAGCATGTAGAGACAGCTGGATTTCACACAAAAATGTTGTACCTACTAGTTACAGGCAGATTCCTTTAAACTAAATGACAGGCTAAATACCCACAACTGGGCATTACTCCTCCAGCTAAAAAAAAAAATGTGTTGCAGATTACACCCCATGTCCTTAATATTTTCATTTCCTACATGTGGTTTTATAAACTGAAGATGGCTCATATACATGTTATGAAGAAATTACAGCATGATTTGTAAAAATCACAGGGTAGTGATTTGGGTTTTAGCAGATTCCCCAAAGCAGAACATAATTCCTTGATTATATCAGTCCCACTCCTGTTGTTAATAATGTCTTCTTCTGATATCATTACATTAGATCTGGAAAAGATAAATAAATATGTAATTAAATATAATAATTAAACAACTAAAATACACTGGTAAAGCATATCTGACCTTATTTAGGTTAATACAAATTTAACTAGAATTACTAATTAATGGGCCAGCAACCTAAATTGTTATTTACAAATATATGAGCAAAGGTTTTTGGAGATTGATAGGTATGGAAATATCTGACATACAGCCTACAAGGGAAACAATGTATATGCATCTTTGAATCTCATGAAGTGCAGCTCAAATAATGGGAAATTCATGGCAATGCAATAAAAAATCTTACTTTGCCCACATCTAGTAACCCATAGCAACCAGTGATTATCAAACAGCTCAGTTAATTCCCCCTGCTAATTGGCTACTATGAGTTACTAGACAAGTAGCGTATTTAAGGTCATTTATTACATTACTCACTATGTAATTGTATTATTTGCAACACTTAGAACTAAGCTCACACTACTGGCCAACTAGGACCAGGCAAAGAATGTAGTATATAGGCTCTATATATACCTTTTACCCTCACTGGTTAGTAAGGATATGTGGTGTTGTTATACTGTATATATGTGATACTATAGCATAAATATCTTAAACATGTGTAGGAGTGGAAATCATGGAGGCATTTATGTTAAGTTGTCCAATCCAACATTCTAAGTGAGTGTGGGCATAGTTAGAAATAGTCAGTATTTTCTGGCAAATGTAAAGGACATCTTAAATCTCTAGAAAACAATTAATAACAGTATCATCAAACACACTTTTGTTTCCCAGCACATTGAGGGGTATACTGACATTTCCCCCTTTTAGAAGAAAGCTCATGATTATTTCACATCTTTCATTCAGACAGACAATATGACAAAAAGCACTTTCAGTTCAGGCCAATTGTTTAATAATGACACTTTTTATACAGCCTTATAAATAAATGCAAATCTGTTTATCACGCTATGTAATTTGAGGGTATTACACATGAATAAATGCTGCATTAATCCTACAATATGCTCTGGGATAATTTATATCTCTCTCTATTCCATTGCGGATGCTCCTGTTTGCAAATCACTGGTTACAATTTCCTCTCAAATTAAATTCAGACTGTTACCAGTCAAGGACCTTAACATGGAAACCCACCCACATTTGGTCTCAGAATGTACTTCTTCATACTCTCTACTGCTGCTGGCCTCTCATTTCATCTCATCCCATTCCTTGCTGCAAGACTTCTTTTTAGCTTCTGTATGTTACTGGAATTCCTTCCCACAGCCTATTAGATCTCTCCCCTTCCCTCCACATAAATCCCTAAATGCCCATTTGTTTAAGAAGCCTACTTAATACTCAATAATAAAGGCAAACATACCACATAAAGAATTATCACCAATTCCAAAAACCTTATATGTAACTGATTGTAAGCTCCTTGTTTGTTATAATATTAATGTAATGCGAGACTTAATTAGCTGGATCTATAAATAAATCTTGATTATGATAATTATGACTGCTTATTCATTATTACATAATTTGTATATCAGGCCAAGCAGCTTGTGGGAGGGTACAAACGTGTTTTTTTTTTTAAAAAAAGTTATTTTATATGCCAACATGAACTAAACCTGTTACATAGCAGAGCATACAGTGAGCAGGTTTAAGATGAATATAGGAAACTCAAGATAAAGAATGTAGCTGCTATAATTTCCAACTATAGACATTGTAGACATGAGAATAGCACCAAAGCAGGTTAATAAATGTTGGCCTAGAACACAGTATTTGTAATTAGTTTGAGAACTGGCTAAAAGAGACTACAAAGAGGTGGTAAATGGAACATTTTCTAATTGGACCAGTGTTGTTAGTGGAGTACCGCAGGGCTCTGTACTAGGTCCTTTGTTTTTTAACTTGTTTATTAATGACCTGTTGGTGGGCATTGAAAGTACTGTTTCTATTTTTGCAGATGATACTAAATTGTGCAGAACTATAGGTTCCATGCAGGATGCTGCCACTTTGCAGAGTGATTTGTCTAAATTGGAAAACTGGGCAGCAAACTGGAAAATGAGATTCAATGTTGATAAATGCAAAGGTTATGCACTTTGGCAAAAATAATATAAATGCAAGTTATACACTAAATGGCAGTGTGTTGGGAGTTTCCTTAAATGAGAAGGATCTAGGGTTTTTTGTAGTTAGCAATTCCAGGCAGTGTCATTCTGTGGCTACTAAAGCAAATAAAGTTCTGTCTTCCATAAACAATAGCATTAACTCAAGAGATGAAAACATGATTTTGTCTCTTTGGCAGTTTTGGGCTCCAGTCCTTAAAAAGAATATAAATGAGCTGAAGAGAGTACAGAGACATGAAACTAAACTGGTTACGGGGATGGAAGATTTAAAATTCTTGTTGCTTTCTCTGGAGAAAAGATGCTTGCAAGACGACATGATCACTCTTTATAGGTACATTAGACGGCATTATAGACCGATAGCAGGAGATCTATTTTTCCATAAAATGGATTATTGGACCAGAGACCATTCCTTTAGACTAGAGAACTAAAGAACTTTCATTTGAAGCAGTGTAGGTGGTTCTTTACAGTGAGGACAGTGAGGTTGTGGAATGCACTGCCGGGTGATGTTGTGATGGCTGATTCAGTTAATACTTTTAAGAAGGGCTTGGATGATTTCTTGGACAAGCATAATATCCCAAGCTATAGTGATACTAAAATCTACAGTTAATATAGATATTGGTATATATAGTTTCAGTGGGTATGTGTAGGTATGTACACTGGCTTTCATTTGGAGTGGTTGAGCTTGATGGATTTTTATCTTTTTTAAACCCAACTTAACTATGTACCTATGTTGATGCCTGATACCTCAGCCTTGGTTTTTACAAATCTGAAACCAAGCTGAAGGAATTTGGATTAGCCTTTGCTATTGTATGGTATCAGACTGGCTATGGAAGTGTCCTTGATATAATACTCCCTCCTCCTGTCTCAGCCAAATAGTGGTGCCATTATTCAAAAAGGAATCTCATTCTCAGCCTGAAATCTATAGGGATGTTAGTCTGACATCAGTTGTAAGAGAGCTTTTAGAAGAGGTAATAAAGAATAATGGTAAAATTTAATATTTTCTAACTGGACCAGTATTGTCCAAAGGGGGGGTGAATTAACCCTTTAACGTAGATGGGAGGTTTATTGGATTTTTTACTTACAGACACGTTTGCCATTAGGTATGAATTTTACAGTTGATGTGACTTGGTTTGCTTAAGGTGTTCAGAATTTGTGTATACTATATATCCTTTAATCATGTATGGTAATTTATTGTAAATTGTATGGTTTTTAACACCACATATTCCCCCTATAGTAGGAAAGCATTTGGACAAATGTAATAAACAACAACAATGCATCTTAAAGCAATATTATACATTATTCACAACACATAGTCCTTGGTACATGCAGGTAGTTTTCTGATTCTCTCAGTATGCCTTACAGGTTCACTTTCTTCAGGCCTATTGCAGTTGGCATCAGGAGTAGGAAAATGTCCTTCATCAAATGGAGCTTTTCCAAAGTCATATCTAACAGGAGCAAAACGACTTGCATTCCATATGCGTCCATCAGACAGTTCATATGTGTATGGTCCTCACTGGCGTCTCACCTCAAGTGGTGTAGCCAATTTAGATTGTCCTTGTTTCAGTAGTCCTGGTTTCTTAATTCTGACTAAAGATCCATGCTGAAAATGCACTTCTCCCACACAAGGTTTTCTGTCAGTATAAGTCCTTGCATTTGGCTTGGTGACGTTTGACAATGTCAGCAGTAGATTTTGTAGGCACAGTATTTTGTGGAAGTTTGATGTCTGCAACATGTAACTTAGTGGGCATCTGTCTGCCATATAATAATTCAGCTGATTGGGTTGCTGCATGGCAGCTGTAGTTATGTAGGAACTCCATTGTAAATATTTTCCAAGATTTCCCAGTAAGATTTTCTGTCTGCAGTGCTTCTTCAGACTTCTGTTGAATCGCTTGATTTTTCCATTTGCTTGTGGTAATACACTGAAGATTTCCTATGCATAATATTCCTGAAAATGGTACTGGCTGAAGTGGTGGTGTATATTTTAATAATAAAATATATAAAAGAATTGCACTCACATTTTCATAATGTATTGGCGTTTTAAAACAAAGTCCCCGTGGTGTCAAAGTCCGGACAATTTGCAATGCAGTCTGTTTATTCACAGGCATTTTTCCACAACATGTAGTCCTTAGGCGCACACGGGTGACGTCACAGCCTGACGCGTTTCGTCTTGTGACTTCCTCAGGTGAAGGTGAAGCCTTTGAGGAAGTCGCAAGACGAAACGCGTCAGGCTGTAAGTCTCCCTTATACACCAGAACCAATTTCTGGCGTACTGGTTTTACATCTGGTCTCAACTTAACTTTGTGTACAAAGTTCTTTGCACAAACCAGTGAAATGTTGCTTTGTGGAGAAATTTTAGACATTGGCTGTGTGGCAGGCACTGATGCTGTAGTAATGAGACTAATTGTAGGTTTAATGCAGCAAAGAGATCCCTTCCAAGTATAGCAGTACCCTTATTCACAATGTAAAAGTCACATTTTGCAGTATTTCAAATTGTACAGTTACTGTCAACCAACCAAGCACAGGGATTGAATCCTTTAAGTAACTGACCAGTTTCAGGGCAGGTGCAACAAGCGGATCTTTTGCAAAGTATTTCAAGAAAATATCCTTTGGTAGTATAGAAACAGCTGAACCTGTATCAAGCATCAGGTTAATGGAGTGTCCCTTGTCAGCAGAAGCAGTTTTGGCAGTGCATATAAACTTGTCTGGAATAAATGTACCAGCTTTATCCACACTTAATACTGTAACATTTGTAGTAGTGACTTCATGAACATCTTTAGCAGTCCTACTTTTTTGCATTTGCGGCACTGTACAGCTTTTGCAGGACATGTAGCATAATTTGCAGTGTGTTGTTGAACCACAGAGAGAGCAGTATATTTTTATTTGAATTTGCTGCACGGTTTTGCAGTGAATCCCTTTCCTTAGCACTGTATTTTGCCTGTAGGCCACAGTGTTGAATTCACAATCTGTATATTCCCAGCAGTTCCCTGACTGAGAGTTTTAGCCTCTGCCACTGTTGTTTCAATTTGGCTAGCAACTGTAATAGCCTTTGCAAGGGTTAAATCTTGCTCTAGGAGCAGTCTCTCTCTCTAATGCGAGGTGAATTAGTTTTTCCCCACTATTTGGTCTCTTAGCATTTCATCTGTTAGGTTACCAAACTCACATGTAACAACCAGCTCTCTCAAAGCTGCTACAAACTGTTCTGTGGAATCGCCATTTCTTTGTCCATGTTGGCGGAATTTATATCTTTCAGCAACCACATTTACTCTTGGCACAAAAAAGTTCTTTGTAGCAGTAAGTGCAGTTTCACAAGTTTCATCAGGTAATGGTAATGTATAGAATATATGCTGTCCCTCTGCTCCCAGGCAGTGAATAAGTAAATCACGCTTTCTAGCAGCAGAAATCTCCCCTTGGTCAGCAGCAATAATATAATTTTCAAACATACGGATCCAAGCAGTAAAAGTTATTGTAGGCTCACTAGGGTTTGGGATAAAAGTTGCAGGCTGCTGCAGAGGTAGAAGAGACATCTCCTCGCCAATTTGTTGTGTTTTGGTAGCCTAGGATGAGTAGAGTATAACAGTGCTTTATTAGCAGGTTCATGCAGCCATTACACTTCAACAGTAAAGAACTCTAATCCTTTAAAATGTATAGAAAGTACCATGTATACACAGCATATTTCACAGTGACATCTACAGGCCATTTGTATAAACACCACAAAATGGTCTCTTACATTGTATTAGGTGATCATCAGTTCAATGTATACCCCTATAGGAATGGTTGCTTGTAAGGAGGTAAGAAATAGCTTTTATTTTTCATGTGTAAATAGTTGGGCAATGTTCAGCTAACAACTAAGCTTGGCCTGGTGGGGAATCAGGAGAGTAGGCCCACTGAACAGCTAACAACACTCTGCCAGTGCATTCGCACATGACTGGGGTCCTGGAGGTTTTATGAGAGGAATGCTGAGTGTGAGAGAGTGAGAAGTGTAGAGAACTGTTGGATCCTTGAGTTGGCAACCAGCAGCATGGTAGGGGGATGGGCAGGAGGTGAGTGCCTGACAAATGAACCAATCAGCAGACAGAATGTTTTCAGTTCTAGTCCAGCAAATGAGGTAAGAGATGGTGGGTCACAGTCAGAAAGAAGTGGATGAGAGGGAGAGGTCAAGTATGCAGAAAAATGTTGATAAAGCTTTGGATGGGATGTAAATCATGTTACTTGGAAGAAGGTAACAGAGGGGGAAAATGCTTCTGACAGCCTTTGTCTTGCCACATAAATAAAATTCTATGAGGAAGTAAGCAGAAGCCTAAAATCTATGCAGTGCATATGATCTACTTAAATGTTGTTAAACTATTTGATTATTTATAACACAGAAGGTTACTGATTAAATTAAGACCCAGAACTAGTTATGTGCGGGCTGGCACAATACCCGCGCTCGCAGCCCTCTTTTGCCACCTTGCACTGCCGGCTTCCGGCTTTATTGTGACATCATCGGCGGGGCAGGTCAGCTTGGGTCTATAAACGGAAGCCCGAAGTCGGGCTCGGGCGGGTGTGGGTGGAGGGAGGGCAAGTTAGGGTGCGGGTCGGGAAAAACCTGACCCGCACATCACTACTTAGAACATATAATTTGTACTTCGATAGAAAACACGATGAAGGATAGACTGCAGAGAGTTAAATAGTGTATTAACACTACTAGAAATCTGTTTAGTTTCGTGTGCAGCAAACCCACCAAAGAAACACTAACTAATCCAACTGGGCTTACATGTATGTCCTTTGTTCTTGTATACAATGTTTGGTCTCTTTGAGGTTTAAATTAGCCACAATATATCTCCATAATTATAATCTGGGCATTGTGGTCAAGTAACAAATTTAGGCTACCAAAAGAGCACTGCATCCGATGTTACTATCTGAGGACTAAATGTTATCCTGGATGACTGAGGTTTATTTTATCTGTGCTGAAACACTTATTTTATTTGTATTTGTAATAAATTTAGTTACATAGTTAATTTGGTGGTAACATCCTGCATAGAACATACACAGTTTTTTTTTGTCATCAACAAAAACAGTACTTAACAGTTCCAACCTCAAGATCAACTATAATTAAATTAAAGGGGAACAATGGTGAAAATGAAAATTAAATATAAACTTCATCATACTGAAATAAGAAGTTTTCTGAATATAATATATATATATATATATATATATATATATATATATATATATATATATATATATATATATATCAATTAGAAACTCTGTACTGTTTCTGAAGTAATCAAGTTTATCTTCACAATTCCCCTCTCAGCATCTGTATCTTTTCATTCTCTCTTCATGCAGGAGTTGGGTGTCAGATATTAATCAACAGTTAGATCTAATACATCTTCTAGGGGGGGGGTTCCTTTTGCCTAGAAGATGTATTGCCAATGTAGTTGCGATTTTAAATATAAAATATCCCTGGGATCTTTGTTATTATTTTGTTGTTCTTTAAATATAACCTGTGAATGTCATTTGAAAACAAAATCTCAAATAAATAAAAAGTAAATAAAGCATTACTTACTTTCATTCTGTACAGCTGAAAAGTGAGTCATAGCTGTGAATATAATTACATATGGAAAGTTACATATATACAAATAAAATAGCTACAGAAAATACACTTCTACATAGCAGAAGCTTATTCTTATTGTTAAGAAAATTATGTTGTCTTATATTGCAGAGTACATATTCTCCTTTTCCTCAATCAAACACATTCAACATAAAGACACACCCACAAAATAAAACACATCCCCATACATGAACACACAAAAAAAACCATCTCATAAGTCTTCCGTCCTGTCTCTGAAGACCACCACACCACAAATCTAATGCCTGGCAGCCCCAAGGTATTGGAAATGATGGCTCACAGGCACTGACTGTTACAATTTTACCAGGGTGTGGAAGACTAACACAATATTTGACAGTGTAATCACACTACAACCTACACAAAGGACAATTAGATATAGTGTGACTTTTTAATGTCCCCCATTTTGTCTTCTAGAAAAATTTAACAGCCTTTCTACATTTTTATCTTTTTCCCCTATTAATAACATTGACATAACCATAATATTTTATACCAGCCATGTGGCAACCCTAATGCTGACTCAGATGTACACTAAACTCACCAAATATGAAAAATAAACTAAAAAGCATGTGTAGGTAGCCAGCGGGGCACTGGGAGAAAACCTGGTGGGCCCCACCACCCCAGACCTGCTGCTTAAGGGGGCCATACATGCACCAATATTATCGTGCAAAATATCTTTTATAAGATAATCGGTGCACGAATGTGACCTAAAACATAACCTTATTTTCAAACAAATCAAACAAAAATTATTATATTTGGTCATGTATTTATAGAAAAAAAATATCCAATAACATATCTGCATGTGACAAAAGTAAGTTAATCTCACACCCCCTTGTGCAGCAAGAACTGCAACTAAATGTTTGTGATAACTGTTGATCAGTCTTGCACATCGACATTGATTTTAGTCCATTCCTCCATACAGAACAGCTTCAGCTCTTGGATTTCGGTGGGTTTCCTCACATGAACCACTCGCTTTAGGTCTTTCCACAACATTTCAATTGTATTAAATGGACACTGTCATGGGAAAACATGTGTTTTTCAAAACTCATTAGTTAACAGTGCTGCTTCAGCAGACTTCTGCACTGAAATCCATATTTCAAAAGAGCAAACTGATATTTTTATATTTAATTTTGAATTCTGGCATGGGCTAGACATATTGTTTCCCAGGTGCCCCCAGTCATGTGACTTGTGCTCTTATAAACTTCAGTCACGCAAGTTGGAGTGATATCACCCTCCCCCCAGCAACCCATCAACAAAACAATGGGAATGCAACCAGATAACAGCTCCCTGGTAGCTATAAGAGCAGCACTCAATAGTAAAAATCCATGTCCCACTGCAGCACCTTCATTTACATTGAGTAGGAGAAACAATATTTTTAAATAAATAAATGACCAAATATAATACTTTTTATTTCAATTGTTTAACAAGTTTTTCTTACTTTTAGGGACAAAGGCCCAGGCCTAGGGAGG
This sequence comes from Xenopus laevis, assembly GCF_017654675.1. Lineage (NCBI taxonomy): Eukaryota > Metazoa > Chordata > Amphibia > Anura > Pipidae > Xenopus > Xenopus laevis. The sequence goes on from NC_054385.1 coordinate 64,413,095, forward strand.
CAGGATTTTAGGGGCGTCAAAGCACTGGGGACGCACAGTTGATATGATAGTTTTTAAAATTTCACGCACGCCAATCCCCAGTGCTCGCGATCCAATAATGGAAAGAACGAAGGAGAGGGGGCTGCGACAAGCAGCAGAAGGCCTAGGGGTGCTCTTTATGTACTGTAAATCAAGCCCTGGTCACATTCACATAAAAATATAGAAAATTTTAAAGGGGTCACAAACTTTCACACACAAATGTAGACACGATTATAATTTACCCATCATGTTACTATAGCTAGTTATGTTAACTTGTACTAGAAATACTTACTCTTCTTACTCCGGAGGTAGACTACGAAGCCAACTATGATGAAGATGGATCCAAGCACAAACCCAATAATACCAGTCAACATCTTATTGCGAGCAGATTCAGATACATCTGGCTCTGTGAGGAAACATTTATCCTTTTGTAAGAAATTTTCATTTTTAGAAGTAATTGTTAAAATAATTAATACTGGAAAAAAAACACACTGTTGCAAGTCTCTTCGAGCTGGTTGCTAGCTCACTGATATTCTTCCTGGTTGTACCTCCCACCCTTGTGAGCCCTGGACAGCTGTTTCTGTTGCCTACCCATAGTTCTAGCCCTGTATTAAATAATGATTTTCAGGGCCTGCTACTGCTATACTGTATCTTATTCCACTTGGATAGTTGCTTAATGTTAATAGCCCTAATTGTTTACATATACTGGAAATACATCTTTAGGAAAAAAGTTCTGCTATAAATTCTTTTTTTTATATTTTCTGAAATATTTTAATGCAATTATTTAATTTGCAAATTATATTTGGATGAATATTGCTGATTAAAGCTGCAAAAACGGGAGACCTGACTCACATTATTTTAAGAGTCAGATGCAAAAAACAGAAAGGTATAAACATTGATTTAATTACATTTACAGTTACAAATATTGTAACTCCCACCCTTCCCAGCTATAGTCAGGTGATCCCACTGTTGGCTATTAAAAGGGCAGCCAAGTTTGGAAGTTTTACTTTGAGAGCAGCAAGTAAGTTGCAGGTAAAGCTTAGTCCCTTTGTAAAATGTATAATGAAGCAATAGAATTTTTAATGAATCAGATGAAAATTGAGCGTAGGACTGGTCAGATATGGGATGACTTTGATGTAGTTGGCCAGCTTAAATATATCGCAATATATGGACAAACAATCCCTGTTTTGTTTAAAGGTTAAGGCATTTTTTAGTTGCTGTATGCACAAAATGTCTCTTGTCTTAAATATATTACATAGTTACATAGTTAAATTGGGTTGAAAAAAGACAAAGTCCATCAAGTTCAACCCCTCCAAATGAAAACCCAGCATCCATACACATTCCCCTCCCTACTTTTAATTAAATTCTATATACCCATACCTATACTAACTATAGAGCTTAGTATCACAATAGCCTTTGATATTATGTCTGTCCAAAAAATCATCCAAGCCATTCTTAAAGGCATTAACTGAATCAGCCATCACAACATCACCCGGCAGTGCATTCCACAACCTCACTGTCCTGACTGTGAAGAACCCCCTACGTTGCTTCAAATGAAAGTTCTTTTCTTCTAGTCTAAAGGGGTGGCCTCTGGTACGGTGATCCACTTTATGGGTAAAAAGGTCCCCTGCTATTTGTCTATAATATCCTCTAATGTACTTGTAAAGTGTAATCATGTCCCCTCGCAAGAGCCTTTTTTCCAGAGAAAACAACCCCAACCTTGACAGTCTACCCTCATAATTTAAGTCTTCCGTCCCTCTAACCAATTTAGTTGCACGTCTCTGCACTCCCTCCAGCTCATTTATATCCCTCTTAAGGACTGGAGTCCAAAACTGAACTGCATACTCCAGATGAGGCCTTACCAGGGACCTATAAAGAGGCATAATTATGTTTTCATCCCTTGAGTTCATGCCCTTTTTTATGCAAGACAGAACTTTATTTGCTTTAGTAGCCACAGAATGACACTGCCCAGAATTAGACAACTTGTTATCTACAAAGACCCCTAGATCCTTCTCATTTAAGGAAACTCCCAACACACTGCCATTTAGTGTATAACTTGCATTTATATTATTTTTGCCAACGTGCATAACCTTGCATTTATCAACATTGAACCTCATTTTCCAGTTTGCTGCCCAGTTTTCCAACTTAGACAAATCACTCTGCAAAGTGGCAGCATCCTGCATGGAACTTATAGTTCTGCACAATGTAGTATCATTGATAATGGGTTGAGTGCAGAGGACCTCTTGTATTTGTCTATATGAATTTTTTGGTCAATCCGTTCTACCCTGCACTAATAATAGTATTATCAATGCTTTATTAAAAAAATACTGTGAAAAAACACTGCTTCCTGTCTACTGAAAAAGGTGATAGGTTGACTCACTCTGCAGGATCTGCGCACCACATCTCCTCCTAACCCAACTTCTGCCAAAACAGGAAGTTAAGAGATAAGACCACCTTGTGTATATCTGTCTTCGCTTAATTTAGGTACTGGGAGTGGGAGCTTGTGGGCAACATTACTTCTGTGTAATTTATGTCTGTAAATGCTGTGAGCAATGAAGAGCTGCGCTGACTTTATGGGGAAATCTGTAGTCCTAAAATGTATAACTTATCAGCCTGCTACCCTTACTGCTCACAGCACATACAGAAATGAATCAGTGTGATGCATAATGAAAAATACTCCATACAGCTGTATCACTTAACTTCCGGTTTTGGCAGAAATCGGGTTAGGAGGAGATGTGGAGCGCAGATCCTGCAGAGTGAGTCACCCGATCGCCTTTTTTCAGTAGACAGGAAGCAGTGTTTTCTCACAGTATTTTTTTTAATAAAGCATTGATAATACTAAACTTTATGCAGAGTCGATCTATTATTAGTCTAGGGTAGAATAGATTTTTTAATACAAATTTTTTAGTGTTACAGTTCTTTTAATCTGTGCTGTAAAGCTATTTTTCAATTTCAAAAACAGTATGATGTTTCCATTACTTTAAAACATTTAAATTTTTTGGTGTTACTGTTCCTTTACAAACTGGACTGTTTCATACTCTGCTTCAATCTGCTCTGCAGAGGTTATCAGACCCTTAGTGTTCCTGTCCAGTTCATATAATGTTGCCACTCAACATGATTTAAAATCACTTGCAATATGTCTGTCTGAAGTGCTGACTTCCCTAACCCCTCTTATCTTTTGCAGCATTTTTGAAATGGAACTTCTGACTGCACCATGTTTGCACTAGTAAATCAAATTGTAACATGTAGCAGATGAATTCTGTGAACTATAGTATTCTGTATATAACAAACATACAATAGAAATCTAAATGTAAAGACCTGCATCCCCCTGGCACCCAACCACCTACACTGTTTGATCCACACATTTACAGCTGCAGGGAGGGAGGTTTTGTGGCAATGCATTGTGGAGGGGAGCATATATAGAAATAGATCTATTATTTCCAGAACTGTCTAACCACAAAAGAGAACTTTTGTACAAAGGAGTGAATGTGGTAACACCCAAACAGTGTCAGACTGGGTCCACCAGAAAACCTTAGAATGTGGGCCCTCTTTCAAAACTTTTATTTCTCCCCTCCTCACTCAATCTTTTTATTCTCCTAGTTTTTTATATCTACGTAATATATTTTTTCATTATTAAGCATTTTTTTCCCATAAAGAAATAGGGAATGACTATGAAATAGGCTAAATGGTTAGAAGCAAGAGGGCCCACTGACACCTGGGCCCACCGGGAGTTTTCCTGGTATCCCAGTGAGCCAGTCACTGCACCCAAAAAATAAAGAATTGCAAAAATTGGAGCAAAAAGGATTATAGAAGTGAGCTCACACATGATAATGCCATCAGTGTAACACATTCACAGTAAATTATCACTAAATCTCTTATAATTATACACGTGAATCCACATGTGACGTCTAATTTAGTGGAATTGTTTCTTATATGACCCAATCATGGAGTAAGGTAGGACAAGTTAAAGTGGTTGTTCACCTTCCAAACACTTATTATTATTTTTTTCCAAAATCGAAGGTTAATGTTCCTGTCTCTGGTGTTTCAGTCTGGCAGCTCAGCAATCCTGATGTAGATTCTGAACTGTTACAATTTACAACATTAGTTGATACATTTCTCAGCAGCATCCGCGGGATGTATTGTATCAATTATAACAGCTGCCTTTAAGGGAACTGCTTAGCAGTGCCAAAGATAAGAAATTTATCAACTAACGTATCAATTCAAAACAGTATGCAGAATTGGTGACCCTCCTCCCAGAGCTTCTTGAAGGAACAGTAACACTAAAAAAATAAAAGCACTTTAAAGTAATTAAAATATAATGTATTGTTGCCCTGCATTGGTAAAAGTTATGCATTTGCTTTATTAACACTACTATAGTTTATAAAAAAATAAGCTGAAAAATAAAAAAAAGGTACCGGTTTTACAGCAGTTAACACTTTAATACTTTAAAGCAGCGATTTTATGTGGGGCACATACTAAAGTAGCGGCTGTGAAAGGTTTTCTATTTTCTACAGGTCAAGGCATGCTTGGCTGATGGCATGTATGGGGTTGATTAGAGTGATGCAGTTGGATACTGTAGAAGGCATTGGGTTTAAAATAGAAGACGAGAGGGTGTGAGAGAACAATACAATGGGAGCAGAGCAAGGGTTAGCAAATGGGAGGCCATCCAATTAGATTTAGAAAGCAGAAAGGCTTCAGGAGAGAAGAAGAAAGAATATGTGAAAATACACAGTGAAAAAATGAGAAGAGCAAAGCACAGAAGGGGAGGGGAAAAATAGAATCAATATTTTAAAAGTTGGAGAAAGGTGAAAAGTCTAAAAGGAGAGCAGGCGAGAACGAAAGCAAAACAGAAGGGAGAGAAGAGAAAGGCTAAGCCCTCAATTAATAGGGCACATAAATCTTGTGTTGCTTGGATAAACAACATATCCACCTATTCTTGTATCTGTTATGATGTACACAGGTCAAATGGACTCTTAAAATGGGACTCTTTTGTTGTGAAACAGTCATGTCAGTATAGGGATCATTTACAACCACAGATGCACTGACCAAAGTGCAATTTCGAGGGCAGTGTTTATTCCCAGAATGCAAGAATGAATGCGGCCACAAGCAGGTGTTGCATCTGACACAGTTGCACTGTGCTTGATGCAATTGAGTCTGATTTGTCAAGATGGAAGCAACTGCACATGCACTTTGTTGCAAATCAATGCAGTTGTGTAAATATTTTCACAGTCTGTCTGGGGTCATATCTGGAGTTCACTTCTGTCCGTTCCTGTGTTTAGCATGGTGATTCTTTGGGCACAACTGCTGTGCGTCTACTAATGCATTAAGCTTAGGAAACCCTGAGCTACCTCCATCTCCTCAGTGCCCTGTGTCAATAGGTGAAGCGATGATTTGGGACAGGAGGCAGAGAGGACTAAGCGGAGCCGAGTGCGAATATATACAGAAGTGCTAAGAGCACATTTGGATGTACCTTTAATGAAAGGGTGTCTCATGCAACATACTGCAAGGAAAAGCTCACTTTTTTAAATGCATCTGCGGACATAAATGAGCCTTAGTAAGTCATTTCTGTGATTATATATATATATATATATATATATATATATATATATATATATATATATATATATATGGTTAGGAATCTAATATGAGAGGGGACATATGAAAAGTGGGATATATCACAGTACATGTCTGTAAGAGCCCAATCCACACAATTCATATTGTATTATTATTTTTCTTCTCTATTTGCTTCACTACATAAGTGTTTTATGATTAATATACATGTTTAATATATTTGGCAATTTTGAGAGCGATTAGATGATTCAATCGGTTACTGGTTCAACCGATGTTGATCTTAAGTATCATGTTTACTAAAATATTACATTACCCTGCATTAAACATTTGCACAAGCATGATAAAGTAGTTTTCAGAGTCCCAGCCAATGACACGTTCTGCCTCTCTTTTAAGTACGACTGTGAATATGAAGTTAGGAGGCAGACTCATAAACATGCATGAATGTCACAAGATATGGTCACGCTGATGCCTTTTGCAAAATCCGTTGGCAAAATGCAGGCACCAAGCACATTGCAAACACAGCTATTTTCATTATTATAGTGATTAATTGCATGGACCGATTCTTATACCACAAATTTATTGATATATTGTAACTCTGAGTGTATTGTATGAAACAGGGCATAGCAATACATGTGTCAGATGGCTCTTGTGTCATAAATTTGGACTAGCTATTCTCCTAGATTCAGAGAAAGGGTATTACTCTTGTGTATTGGCATGCCAAAAACCTCTTTAAATCAAAAATTTTTGAAAGTAATTTTGTACTGAGTGTCAGAGATTACACAGGTGATAGCAATACATGTCAGTTCAGTGGCTTCTGTGTCACAAATTTTGGAAAGATACTGTAAATTCCCCTAGAGATGATGAGAGGCATCCCCCCTCCCTGTGCACTTAATTATGTAGTCCTAAATACAAGCGTGCTTTTTCAGATCCATGTTCAATGTGTTATATTTATTTTTAATCCTTTTGGATTTATTTCACATTTTCACTTCTTTATAATGAAATTGGTAAAAGCTATGTTTTAACTTCTCCTAACTACTCCATGATTGAGTGACATCATTTAAGAATCAATTGCACTAATTTTAGTATCATGTGTGGATTCACATGTATAATTGCAAGAGATAGATAGATAAATAGATATATGGATGGATAGATTGATTGAGTGATAGTTTACTGTGAATTGGTTAATTGATTCTAGTATCAAGTTTGAGATCACATTTAGAATCCTTTTCAGCACAATTTGAATTACATAAGGTTATCATGCAACACATGGGAATGAGAATGTGCAGCAATACATAACTTCTGAGAGGCTATCTGTTCCGATTTTTTACATTAATATGCAGGGGAAATTTTTCAGGCAGGCTGGTAGAGTCAATTACACCATCAAAGTTGTCTATGTATGGCAGACATTTTAGTAGTTCTGGAATTGTGTTTTTCTGCTCCGCTCAGCAGAATTCTTTCCTCATCATCATAAAAGGTATCGAGTTCATCTATCATCTATGGAAGTTGTAAAAACTGCTTATTAAAGGGGTTGTTCATCTTCATGATACTGAAAGAAATGTTCCCCATACCATGTAAATTCTAAATCAACTAAAACATCATGCTCACATATTAGTCAGCCTTCCCATATTTCTGAGCATCTGGATAATGGATTTCTGGATAGGAGTTCTCAACCATAATTCCACTATTAGGAAATCAGATACTTTCTTGGGCTTTTAATCTAGAGGATATTAAAGATGCAGAACCCCTTCATGTTTATGTCCCATTATTGCAAAACAAGAAAAAGTATGCTGCCTCCTTGTTCTGTAGTTCAAGTTAACAATGCAGAAGGGCTTACTTACAGTAAAAGGGTGTTGCTTGTGTGCAAGTGGGCCTGGAAGAAGATGATTTCATATTTTTCATTAAAGATGTTGGTAAGGGGAGGAGAGCGAGTGCAGCATAAAGCTTTTACTGATGATCAAGACAACATAAATATGATACAAATACAAATGGTGTTTAAAATTTACTCTGTTTTGCATATGTATGTAATAAAAGTTACCTGCCCTGGTGGTCTAGTGGGGAGGCGGGGATGCCCGCCGCATGGTCCTCTTCTTGCACCATCTTGCCTTCCTTAGGGGTTGTTTAAAGGCGCCAGCGCGATTTGGCGCAAATGTGCACGTTTTTGGAGCGGATGCTTTCCCTTATAAAAGGCCCATTCTGACTGCAGACAGATGCCCGTGATAGAACCTGTTTTCTAGTGGTTTCCTGAGCCTTGTGCATCTGATCTGTATCCTGTCTGTTTGATTACCCGTGTTTGACCCTGCCTGTTCTTGACTACTCTGCATTCTGTATCCTAACCCTTGCCTGCCTACCACAACTCTTCCTGCTTAACCCCTTGATTGACAACCCGGTTTGACCCTTGCCTGCCTGACGATCCTGATATCCGCCTGCCTCGACCCAGCCTGTCTGACCATCCTTCTGCCTAATCCTTTTGTACCGTGACATTCGGCCCAAAAGACTTTGCTAACAGCCGTGCCCCTTTGCCGGCCAGAACATCTCGCCTTGTACCCCTCGTTAAGTCCAGGTGGCACCCAAGTAAGCTGAGGCTCCTCCCGAAGCCCAACGGTGGTAACACTACTGGTGAAGCCGAGACCAGGGTGCTTGGCACTTGTTCTGGTATTGGTGCCGGTCGTGACATTATCACGGGCCCATGGAGGACGAAAGTCACAATGATGCTGCTGCTCCTTCTGCTTCAGCTCCTCCAATTACCACCGAAGCAATTCTTACCACCATGCTACAGCGCTTGGAGGACCATGAGAGGGAGCAGAACTATCTCCTACAGGGAGATTCCGGTCAAACTAACCTGGCCTACGGGCTCTGTCAAGGTGTCTGCTTTTGTGGATTCAGGGGCCGAGGGGAACTTTTTGGACGCTGCATTTGCAGCCAAACACAACATTCTATTGGTTCCTCTAAGTTCCCCCCTGAAAATTGGGGCAGTGTATAAAAGACCCTTAGGGTCAGGTATAGTGTCTAAGAAAACTGTTTTACTTTCTATGTCTGTAAATAATTTGCACAGTGAGGAGATTGCACTATACCTCATTGAGGGTGCTACTTCTTCTCTCATCTTGGGGTTACCTTGGCTCCAGAGGCATAACCCTCTGAGTGATTGGGTTTCGAAAAAGGTAGTCCAATGGGGGTCAAAGTGTGGTGGGGTCTGTATTCCTCAAGTAGTAGCTACTACTTCTCTAGAGGGGTTACCTGCAGCTTATGCTGAGTTTGAGGATGTTTTCTCTAAAAAGGCTGCAGAGACCTTACCCCCACACCAGCCATATGATTGCCCAATCGACTTGATCCCAGGGTCTACGCCCCCTTGTGAGAGGACATACCATCTTTCATTGCCAGAAGCCCAGGCAATGAAAGAATATATTCGGGAAAACCTGGAAAGAGGCTTCATTCGGCCTTCCTGTTCCCCTGCAGGGGCTGGGTTCTTTTTTGTGGGGAAAAAAGATGGTGGTCTTCGTCCCTCTATAGACTATAGGGGTCTCAACAAGATCACCATTAAAAACCGCTATCCCCTCCCCTTGATCTCAGAGTTGTTCGATCAGATCAGGAACGCTAAGATTTATACTAAGCTAGATCTTAGGGGGACTTATAACCTCATTCATATCAGGGAAGGGGATGAGTGGAAAACAGCGTTCAACACCAGGGATGGCCACTACGAGTATTTGGTAATGCCTTTCGGTCTTTGTAACGCCCCTGCAGTGTTCCAGGAATTTGTCAATGACATCTTTCGGGACCTGCTGGGGATATTCGTAGTGGTCTATCTTGATGACATTCTTATTTTCTCTTCTAATCTGGTTGAACACAGGAATCATGTTTGTGAGGTTTTACGTAGATTTAGAGAAAATAATCTGTATGCAAAACTTGAGGTGTACTTTTGAGGTTACCTCTGTTCAATTTTTGGGATTTAACATTTCTAACAGGGGTCTTGAGATGGATCCAGGGAAGGTGAGAGCAGTCATTGGGTGGACCCAACCCCTTTCTTTACGAGCAACCCAAAGATTCCTCGTTTTTGCAAATTATTACCGCCAATTCATCAAGAATTTTTCCCTGGTAGTTGCCCCAATCACCAACTTGACCAAAAAGGGTGCTGACCCTAGTATTTGGCCCCCAGAAGCAGTTCAAGCTTTCCAACGCCTCAAAAAGGAGTTCAGTTCTGCCCCTATTCTGCAGCATCCAGATACTGCCTTACCGTTTATTGTGGAGGTAGATGCCTCTGAAGTAGGTGCTGGGGCAGTCCTTTCCCAAAGGCACCCGATCACCAACAAATTACATCCCTGTGCTTTTTTCTCAAGGAAGTTTTCACTTGCAGAGGCAAACTATGATATTGGGAACAGGATATTGTTGGCTATCAAGTGGGCCTTTGAGGAATGTCGGCATCTACTTGAAGGTGCTAAACATATGGTAACAGTGTATACAGACCATAAAAACCTGCTTTACATAGAATCGGGCCACACGGCTAAATCCTAGGCAAGCTAGATGAGCATTGTTCTTCACCAGGTTTAACTTTTCCTTAACATACAGGCCTGGATCTAAAAACACCAAAGCTGATGCACTCTCTAGGAGTTTTGAATCTACCTCCTTTGACTCTAGTGAGTGCATCCCCATCATTCCTAGGGAGTTGATTGTAGCCGCATTGGATTCTGATCTTTCCAACTTGTTGTCCCCTGTCCAATCTTCTGCTCCTGCAGACACTCCTTCTGGGAGAATGTTTGTGCCTGAGGAGCTGAGGGAACAAGTTCTGGAAGAGGTTCATAACTCCAAAATGGCTGGGCATCCTGGCATTGCCAAAACTATTTCCTTGTTATCCCGACATGTATGGTGGCCTTCTTTTAAACAGGATGCTACAGTTTTCGTCAATTCCTGTCCAATATGTCAAAGGTCTAAATCCTCTCGTCAATTGTCACATGGTTTTAATAGCCACAGGGGTGCTATATACCTAACAAAGAAATACTACACTATATATTCTTTTCTTCTTTCCCCGAGCTTTTAGCGCTGGTTTATCTACCTTTTATTCCTACTATATATCCGAAGGAGAACGGATTTCCTAACCGGCAGAGGGGGGTGAACTACAGAACCTGGATAAAAAATTTTTTTTATTGACTTCTTTTAAACAGGATGCTACAGTTTTCGTCAATTCCTGTCCAATATGTCAAAGGTCTAAATCCTCTCATCAATTGTCACATGGTCTGTTAAATCTGTTACCAATCCCTGAGAGGCCTTAGTCCCATCTTTCTATGGTTTTCATTGTAGATTTGCCTTCCTCTCAGGGTAAAACTGTAATTTGGGTGGCGGTGGATAGATTTAGTAAAATGAGCCATTTTGTTCCCCTTCCACACCTCCCTTCTGCCAAAATCTTGGCTGATCTGTTTATCTCTCATATTTTCAGGTTACATGGATTTCCTGACAGAGGAGTTCAGTTTGTCTCGAAGTTTTGGAGAGCTTTCTGCTCTTTAGTTGGGATTGATTTATCCTTCTCAACTGCTTACCATCCCCAAACCAACGGACAAACTGAAAGAGTGAATCAATCCCTTGAGCAATATCTCAGGTGTTATGTGTCTGATAACCAGTCCTCTTGGGATGAATTGTTGTCCTGGGCAGAGTTTGACTACAATAACACCACTCACTACTCCTCTGGGGAGTCTCCTTTCTTTATTGTAAATGGGCTACATCCAAAAGCATTTTCTTTTTCTGGTTTAGATTCCTCTGTACCCTCTGCTAATTCCTCTGTCAATCATTTTTCTAAGGTTTGCTCTCAAGTTCATCATTCTCTTTCTGCAGCTTCCTCTGCTCAAAAGAAAGCTGCAGATAGATCTCGTAGAGAGGCTCCTCAATACAAAGTGGGAGATTCTGTTTGGCTATCTACCAAAAATATTAAGTTGAAGGTTCCCTCTCTCAAACTGGGCCCAGGTTCATTGGTCCATACCCAATAACTGAAATAATCAATTCTTCTTCTGTTCGTCTCCAATTACCTGCAGAGTTTAAAATATCTAATTCTTTTCACGTTTCTCTCCTAAAACCAGCCACTCAAGTCCGTCATATTCCTGTTCCTCCCCCAGTGTTAGTCGAAGGTCAGCCTGAATTTGAGATCCAGGAGTTCCTCGACTCTCGTTTGGTACGGGGTAAGCTCCAGTATCTTATTAAGTGGATGGGCTATGGCCCAGAGGAGAACTCCTGGGTCTCAGTCGATGACATCAAGGCTGATCAACTCAGAAAGAAATTCCATAACAAATTTCCTGAGAAGCCTGGGGGTCCAGTGGCCCCCCCTAGAGGGGGGGTAATGTAATAAAACCTACCTGCCCTGGTGGTCTAGTGGGGCGGCGGGGACGCCCGCCGTGTGGTCCTCTTCCTGCACCATATTGCCTTCCTGTTGTGTTTATAGGCACAAACACGCTGGCGTGTTTGCGCCAGCGCATTTTGGCGCAGATGTGCACATTTTGGAGCGAATGCTTTCCCCTATAAAAGGCCCATGCCATGATAGAACTTGTTTTCTAGTGGTTTCCTGAGCCTTGTGCATCTGATCTGTATCCTGTCTGTTTGATTACCGGTGTTTGACCCAGCCTGTTCTTGACTACTCTGCATTCTGTATCCTGACCCTTGCCTTCCTACGACAACTCTTCCTGCTTAACCCCTTGATTGACAACCCGGTTTGACCCTTGCCTGCCTGACGATTTTGATATCCGCCTCCCTCGACCCAGCCTGTCTGACCATCCATCTGCCTAATCCTTTTGTACCGTGACCTTCGGCCCAAAAGACTTTGCTAACAGCCGTGCCCCTTTGCCAGCCAGAACATCTCGCCTTGTACCCCTCGTTAAGTCCAGGTGGCACCCAAGTAAGCTGAGGGCTCCTCCTGAAGCCCAATGGTGGTCACACTACTGGTGAAGCCGAGCCGAGACCAGGGTGCTTGGCACTTGTTCTGGTATTGGGTGCTGGTCGTGACAATGTATTTAATATATAACATACCCCAGTTTAAATATACAGGTTGTTGAAGGCTGCTGTGCTCCACCCGGCAGGTGAAAGTGTCACCATGTTTAATGGTTGTCTCCAACATCACATGGATTTCAAATGTCCAGTCTCCATTCTGTAGTAACTCTGAGGATGTGACCTGCTCTCCTTCTTCAATCCCATTCTTCAGCCAAGTCACCTTTATCAAAGGAGGAAAAAACCCACCCACAAAGCAGGTTATCAGGTTTTCATGTTCCAAATCCAATGTCTTTGTGTTTACAATCTTCACATTGGGTTGAGCTGGGAAATAAAATTAAAATGCAAATATGTATATACTTAAATGTGAACTATCACAAAAATGATCATACTGAAAGAAAAATAAATATAATATAATCAATTTAAAATGTTGTCCCTTTCTGAAATAATTAACTTTATCTTCACTATCCCTCTCTCAGCATTTGTTTCTCTTCATTCTGTCTTCTTGAAAGAGTTGGGTGTCAGATTTTAAAGGAGATTATTCATAATCCTATTTTATCACATTAGTCAAGCAAAATGAAATTACACTATGTAAATTATTTCAATCTTGTTTCCTCCAGTGTGGGAACTCATAATTATAGAAAGCAGGCAGGAGACATGTTGTGGACACTGTTAATAAGACAAGCCTTGCATCATCTCAGAATCTTGTTTGTGCACCAGAATGGGGGACCTGATGTCCATCCCCATGCACTGGTTACACAATTAAACGGTGAAGAGAATGGGGGAATGTGGGGCATAGAGGAGGGGCAGACAATATTTGATTGACAGCTGAGATGTTTAAATGAGCTTACAACGGCTATGAATGCTTTAATAAAAAAAGAAATTCGAGTTCATGTTTAATTTGAAAAGGATTTTTATTATACAGGTTTTTTTTTATGTCTGGGTGACAGGTCCACTTTAATGGATTGCTAAATCCATCTTTTAGGGTGCTAACTTTTCTGGCAGGTGTATCAGCACAAACAAAATGTAGCAAAGGTGACTGACTTTGGCACAAATCTTGCATGTATAGAGTGAGTATTTCTGGTGATTTTAAAAGAGTAAGCTCTAATACATTTGCTGGGCAAAAGGACCCCCTACATGCTGTATTAGTCCTTACTGGATTTCAGATCAGATTTCCAACTTCTGCATGAAAACATAATTAAGTAAAACAGATGCTGAGAGGAAGAGAGTGAAGAGTAACTTCAATGGAAACCGTTTATGATTAATACTTTATAGTCAGCTCGGATTTAATGTATAAAACATATGATGATGTATTAAATCACGGTGGAAGCAGAAAATAAATGAATGACCCTTACACGAAAGGCATAACAAATGGCCTTGGATGAGTGATCAAGCTTGTGATGTCCTTTATGCTAAAGCCCCAAATGGGCACCTTCATTGTCTTCATGATAACATGTTCAAACTAAATACAATTTTAAAGAAAGACAGTAAATATATTTGGATATAATTGCACAAGGTGGGGCCAAATTCATTTTTGAGTGACTCATCGTGTGGTGCATTTTTAAAGGCCCAAAATTTTTCATTCCCCTTAGGCCCCATATTTTGTTGAGATGGCAACAAAATTGCATCTGAATAAAAAACAAAATTCCTTGAACTATGTCCTTTGGACAGATCATACCAAAAGAGTAGATGTGTGTTAAAATATAATGCCATGTATAATGAAACCAAATAAAACTTACCAGATGCAAATCTGTCACCAACCTTCAACCACAGTATGACAGAGTGTGCTAAAATTGTTCCAATATATTTTTACCGATCACTTACTACCAAACAATTTTGTTAATATTTTGTGTTAGTTTTGAGGCATTTTCTAGGATGGAGATTTAAGTTCACCTAGAAAAATTACATATCGTTTCATTCAGGACAACCACTAATTGAACTTCTGAAAAAGATATAAGAGCTTATTTATGACAGCATGTGTAGTTGTGTTCACACTCATTTTCCCACAGATTTTCCGTCAGATGCACATGAAACCCTATTCAATAAAGGTACTTTCATAAAAATGCTTTCCTTGCACTCACAGCTGCCTTCCTGTTCTGCACCAAGCACTTCCGTGTCTATTATTACAGAGGAATGCTGTATTTCCCCCAGTGCCCTGAATCATTGGGCACAGTACACTTACATTTAAAGAAGAAGGAAAGCTACAGAGGCCGTTTATTTCCAATATATTAGCAACAATAGTGCAAGCTATAACACTATATTTATTCTGCAGAATGCTTTACTATACCTGAGTAAACAGCTCTACAAGCTCTCTCTCTGTTTGTCTAGAATAGCAGCAGCCATATTAGCTTGTTGTAAGAATCTTGCCTTGAAATAGAATAGCTGCCAGGAATGTCCAATTGTCTCTGGGCTTCCATCAAGTATCTCTGTTTACTTATTACCACTATGGCCCCTCCTTTGTTGGCCTTCCTAATAACTATGATGTTGTTGTTTTTAAGAGCTTGTAGGGCTGATCCTTCTTTAAAGGTAAGTTTACATTTTTTCCTCCGTTACCAATGGAACTACTTGAATCAAAAAGTTGTCATTAAGAATATTTACAACCCTGCTAGCCTTTTCTGACTTGGCAACCCCATTACTCCAGTCAATGTCTGGATAACTGACATCATCCTATCTGAAATTTCCAAATGATTGAGTATTTTTTTTAAAAAAAACTAGTATTAAAAAATTTGAATCTTAATAAATCTACCTATCTGCCTCTTGATATAGCAAAAGTAGTTCAAAAAGGAATAGATAAGCAATGGGAGATTCTCCTCTTACTTATCTTTCAAATTGAATCTCATCCATGAGTTTTCTCGTATTAAACCTTTTTCTCACTGAATTGAATCTAACCCTTATTCTGGTACAGATGAGGGATTGGTGAAAGTAAATGAAAAATAATTGAAACCAGGACTGCACTTTTGTGCCACTTCCTGGGGGACCTTTAGTTTACCTAGAAAAACGATACACAAACTTTCAAAATACATTGGAATATTTGTGTAATTCCACTTTTTGCATAAAAGATATAGGGGCAAATTCACTAAAGCGCGAATCGGCTTACGCTAGCGCAAATTCGTCAGCGTGATGTCATTTCGTTACTTTGCCAATTTACTAGCGGGTGCTGGTGTAAATTCGCTAGCAAAGTGGACCTACTCTAGCACTACTTTGCACCCTTACACCAGGTGAAGTTGCGCTATGGGGAATGGGACGCAACTACGCTAATTCACTAACTTGAGCATTTTACTGAACGTTACCTCTTGCGCCAGAATTGCCTTCGCCACCTGAGACCAGGCGAAGTGCAATAGAGTAGATAGGGCTTGCTTCAAAAAAAGTAAAAAAATTTTCTAAGTCCCAAAAAACGCTGGCGTCTTTTCCTTTTTTAAGGGTGATAAGCTGAAAAAGATCATAAATTTTTTTTTCTGTCTTCCTAAAGTCCATAAAAATCTTACAAATCCCCCCTGGAAGACCGATTATATCGGGGATAGGGTCCCCCACCAGCAATTTATCCCAATATATAGATAGGATGTTACAAAAATATGTAACCTCCCTTCCAGCCTATCTGAGAGATTCGACTGAAGTTATTCAAACTCTACAACATTTTCCATGGGAGCCAGAAATGATATTGGCAACATTGGATGTTAAATCTTTATATTAGTCTATAAGACATAGCCAAGGTATGAAAGTTACAGCACACTTTTTACAAGGAGAAAAATCAATACTAGAATTTATCCTTAAGGGAATTGAATTTATATTAGGACACAATTTCTTTTGGTTCCAGGATAAATATTATCTTCAAACTTGTGGGACAGCCATGGAAACAAGGTTCACGCCCAGCTATGCTAATTTACATCTGGGGTATTGGGAAGAGCACCATATTACCCCCCTAATGGGGCAGGGTGTGATCCTGTTCCTATGGCGCCGCTATATAGACGGTATTATTATAATTTGGAAAGGTTCTGAGGAAACATTAATAGAGTTTACCAACTCCCTTAATCAAAATGATTTGAACCTCGAATTTACTTTGATTTACTTTAATTAACCCTCGGTATTCGACTATCGAAGTTAAATCCTTCGACTTCGAATATCGAAGTTGAAGGATTTACAGCTATTCGTTCGATCGAACGATCGAAGGAATAATCGTTCGATCGAACTATTAAATCCTTCAAATCGAACGATTCAAAGTATTTTAATCCATCGATCAAACGATTTTCCTTCGATCAAAAAAACCTAGGAAAGCCGATGGGGACCTTCCCCATAGGCTAACATTGCACCTCGGTATATTTTAGGTGGAGAAGTAGAGGGTCGAAGTTTTTATTAAAGAGACTGTACTTCGACTATCGAATGGTCGAATGGTCGAACGATTTTTATTTCGAATCATTCGATTCAAAGTCACAGTCGAAGGTCGAAGTAGCCACTTCGATGGTCGAAGTAGCAAAAAAAAACGTTGAAATTCGAAGTTTTTTTTTTTATTCTAATCCTTCACTCGAACTTAGTAAATGTGCCCCTAAGAGAACGTATCCGGGAGCACGTAAACAATATCAAAAAAGGAAAGGAAAATCATAGTGTTTCTAAACATTTTAAAGAATATCATAAAATTAATCCCACAGGTCTAATATATTGGGGTATAGAAAAAGTAAAAAACAAATGGAGAGGGGGAAATCTAGTGAAAAAAACCCTACAATGCGAAAGCAAGTGGATACATTTGTTAGACACATCTACACCTAAAGGTCTTAATGTAGGTATAAATCTAAGAGCATTTTGTAAAGCTAACCCTTTATTGACACTGGTTTGGAGATATAACACTGCTTAAAGATAAAATATTCATGTTAAACCCCCCCCCCCAGAGAGAAAAAGTACATACAAATTAATGATATAGCTCATTTCTATTCCTTTATAGCTCAGTATCAACTCTAATGTGTAGAGAAATATGAGAAGTTTCATATGGTTGGGAATAGTCTGTAAGATTCACAACATTTCAGTTTGTTTTATATCAGAAAGAAATTACAGGATGTGTTTTAAAAAAGCAGTAGAAAAGCTTAGTTATATATATATATATATATATTTTGTAAATTGTGTAAAGTATACAAGAGGGATGTCATGGGGACGCGTGTGACCTAGAAGTAGGAAGTGGTAAGCACGCGTTACCATGGTCACCATTGTAGGAAGTCGCATAGACGAAAAGCTGGTTGTGACGTCATCTGGGTGAGCCCAACATCGCGTGCCATACAACGCCAGCCAATTAACATCCATTGGGCAGAGCGGATTTGGGAAACCCACAGACGGACTGACTATATATGTTTATTTTAAGCACACATATGTGAGTGCAATTTGTATTTTATTTAAGTATTTACTTAAGAAGTTTTTACACGATATAGCACATCCTTTTTTAGAAATCAAGTGATGCCTTACATTTGAGGAGCAACTGTACCTTTATGCTAGTGATGCATTTAAACGCTTGTGAGTATCCATTACCTGCACATAGGAGGTGATCACGTATATCTCTAAAAAGCACAAATAGGTAAAGGGCAACTAAACCCTGTGGTGAAAGGAATAGAACACATCCCCTAACAATCACACAAAGAGGTGTAACTCTTACTATAAATACTACACTAAGGGGCAGATTTACATAGGGTCGAATATGGAGGGTTAATTAACCCTCCATATTCGACCATCGAAGTTAAATCCTTTGACTTCGAATATTGAAGTCGAAGGATTTACCGCAAATAGTTCGATTGAACGATCGAACAAAAAATCGTTCGATCGAACGATTTTAATCCATCGATCGAACGATTTTTCTTCGACAGAAAAAAGCTACCAAAGCCTATGGGGAACTTCCCCATAGGCTAACATTGACTTCGGTAGCTTTTAGGTGTCGAACTAGGGGGTCAAAATTTTTTCTTAAAGAGACTATCGAATGGTCGAATAGTCGAACGATTTTTAATTCGAATCGTTCGAATCAAAGTCGAAGGTCGAAGTAGCCCATTCGATGGTCGAAGCAGCCAAAAAAAACATTCGAAATTCGAAGTTTTTTTCCTCTATTCCTTCACTCGAGCTAAGTAAATGGGCCCCTAAATATTACCCTTTTGTCTATCCCTGAGCTTATAGCACTGGTTTTTTTCCTATAACCGAAAGACTACATTGTGACTTATCTGAAGGAGAACAGATTTTTAAAACCGGCAAAGGGAGTGAACGGCAGCGTCTCTGGACTTTATTTTACGCAACCAGGGAATGTGTGTTGACCATTTTTTTTCTTTTTTGTATGTTTGTAACTATCCTGGCCATATCAGCTGCATTTCCATTGTATTTTTATTTGGCCTTGGAGTGCTTCCACAACTGCCTGTTTTTTTAGTATACTTCAGCAGAGTGCCTAGAGCTCTTCTGCAGTAAGACATCCATGTGGTTTTATCACCCCCACACCTGTCACTTTAATGGTGGTCTTTTGCCTTTAAAAAGGTGGGGGAGGAAGAACAAGCCTATAAAACCATTGCTTAGATCAGGGCAACTGCTCCCTTATAAATTCTGTGGCATAGGAGAGGATCAAGCCCAGTTAGATCAGTACTTTGGTGCTGGTCTGGGCAATCACTCTCTTTTACAGCCTTAAAGGAGAATTCAACCCAAACCTTGAAAATCTCCTACCCCCCATTCCCACAAAGACCCCCTCCCCCCCAGCCTACCTGGTACCCGGTGCAAATGCCCCTAACGTTTTACTTACCCCTTGGTGCTGACTCTGTCCTCGGGAGTTCACGGCAGACTTTCGGCGCATGAGCAGTTGTTTGTGACCAACTGCGCATGTGCCGAAACTCAAATCTGCTTCTGAAGTTTACAGAAGAAAAGAAGATGGCTGCCATGAACTCCCGCGGACAGAATCTGCACCGAGGGGTAAGTAAAAAGTTAGGGGCATTTGCCCCGGGTACCAGGTAGGCTGGGGGGGAAGGGAGGGGGTCTAGGTAGGGTTGGGGGGTAGGGGGTTTTTAAGGTTTGGGTTGAATTCTCCTTTAAGCGGCAAAACTCTTTCTAAAATGCTACTGGCATGGGGGAGGATCAAGACTCAAGCCGATGCCTTGGTCTGGATGGCCTGGAGACACTGACCCCAAGACATGCAGTTATGCAGGGAGGTGCCAACTCAGAAAAATCTTGACCAGAGGTAAATAGCTAGGACCACAATACGGGGTTTACCTTGATGTGGTATGTACAGTATATCAATTTTATGATCATAATTTTGTAACTAAAAAACCCTGTTTTGCAAAATACATGCATTAGCTTAGATGTCATTCTACTCCAAAACGCCAAATTGCAAAGTATATAACATTTATGAAAATCATATTGTGATTTAAGCATTCCCCTTGCACATTTTTGTTATACTCAGAAACATACACTTCTCTTCTGAACAATTTAATGTCCAATATGCATTTTAGAACCCTAAAATGAAAATAGCGAATCGGAATTTTGTTGAAATTCAGCTTCTACAAACAAAGCAATGAGTGTATTTTTATTATATTACAAAAAAGACCCCCTGACAGCAATGTTAACTCTTATACCTTCTCGGCTATGTGTGCAAAACTGTTTTGTGCACACATTTTAAACTTGTGTGCAGTTTTTAAAAACGGGTCAGGTCAGAAATTTGGTTCAAATTTTGTTTTCAGACACATTTCTTTTGTGAGAGCAGACCTTAGAGGGAACATTGCCTGACAGCAGAGCTCAGAAAACCAGATGCAAACGCTGATGATCTAAAATGGCTAAATATGTCTTTCTACCCCAAGCTACCAAACTATTAGATAACTTAAATATGAAAGCCAGGGGTCTACTGTGTAGTTTTAGTGCCCGATGTACTGTACATTGGTTTACCCAAGTACAGTATATGGCATGTAGAGGCCTTAAAATTAAACTTATGCATAGGAATTTTCATTAACACTGGCCGCTGCAGAATAAACAAGCCACACACATTTTATGTGTTTTACAAGCCCACAAGAGTATGTAGACATTCTCCAAAATCCAAACTGGGTAACTATATTCTGAAGTTTCTGAAAATTGCCAAAAATATTGCAATTTGCTGCATTTATCGAACATAATTTCTTACATTCAAATATAAAACACCCTAAACATGAATGCCAGGGGTCAACCGAACAGTTTTATGCCCAATATGTATAGATTTTCCAAAGTATGTGGTACATAGGGAGGCAAAATGTAAAGTAAACTATGAATTTTCTTGGCTGAAGTCTCACGGTTGTAAAGGTTGGTCGCTTCTGTAATCATCATATCACTGGCCAACATGAAAGCCATCTTGGCTTGTTGCTGAGAGGGCATAAATAATTATTATTATAAATTATAATTGATTGAATGATTTAAAAATAAGTGGTCTGCCAGTTCTATGAGATGCTTCACTGAAAAGCTATAGAAAATGAAAGGTCTCATTGTCCCCTTTTGCCCATGGATTAACATGGCTCTGGTTATATGCCTAAAAGTGCCACAACATCATCTTATTTTTCTTCACAGTGGTGCCTTCAGTGTCCTGGAAACTTAATAAGCACTAGATTCAAATGTCTGATTTATTTTTACTGCACCCAGGCGCTATGTCCAGGACACTCAAAGACACAACTGGGAAGAAAAAGATAGTGGTGCAGCATATATACAGTGGGCTATCACTGGTCCTGCATCTAAGGTTAGCAATGTTTTTTTTACCTGTAAGCCACATTCAAATGTAAACTGAGTTGGGGAGCAACACATTCATGAAAATTATTCCTGTGGTGCCAAATAAGGGCTGTGATTGGCCATTTGGTAGCCCTGTGTAGAATGACAGCCTAAGGGAGACTCTGTTTGGCAGTCAACCTGGTTTTGATGCAACTAAAATGTGTCTCCAAGCCAGGAATTCAAAGAGAAGCAGCTGCTTTGAAGTCACTGGGAGCAACATCCAAGCAGTTGGTGAGCAACATGTTGCTCATGAGACACTGGTTGGGATATACTGCTCTAAACTGTTGCAATTTGCAACATAAATTAATACATTTCTCAGCAGCATTACAGAAATGTCAACAACTAATGTATATATTGTAACAGTTTCAGTTACAGTTGAAGTTTACCTTTAAGAAAACTTAAATTAAGTTAAACTTAAGTTATAAATTTTCAACTTTTCAATTAGTCAAAACATTTTAAATAGTTTTTTTTTCATTATTTGCCTTCCTCTCTCCAGCTTTCAAATTGGGTTGAGGATCCCACCCTGCCAGAAAATGATTGCTTTCTGAGGCTACAGTTATTGTTACTTAAATTTCTTCTCAGACTCCGCTATTCACATTTGAGTCTCTTATTCAACCAACTTTCTGTTTGCTAGACTAACTTGGACCTTAGCAACCAGATAGCTGCTTAAATTCCAAACTAGAGAGCTGCTCTACAAAATTCTGGATAATTCAAAATAACACAAAAAAATTAAAAATTGTAGACCAATTACAATTTTGTCTTAGAACATCACTGCCTGACACTTCTAGGCAACACAAGATTTAAAACTTAGAGGAATGATGCAAAATAAGTGTTAAAAACAGACTCCAAGGTGGAGTGCAGGTACTTCACTAACTGAAAAATAAAATCCAAGGATACACCATACCTCAGCTGCACCATAATAATACTTTAATGACCTATGGATCTTACATACAAGCATTATACTGATTCTATAAAGAGGTGTATTTCCTTATAAGACGCAGTTTAATAAATATATTCAGAAGCTTAAAAGCCATTCAAGCTATTTCTGTAATATCAGTAGACATTATAAAGTATACAATCTGCATATGTTTTTAACAATTACCTTCTTAAAAAGCAAAAATTAACAATGTGTTTCTCCTGACTGCTAGTAAAACTCGTTTGTATTTAAGAATATGTTGAGATATGCTAGCATTTACATTTATTTAAGTAAGAGCTTCAGATGCTGTTATACTGCAACTTTTAAAATTACTGGAAACGACACTTCCTGTAAATGTGTAATTTCAACCCTGGGCTTGACTAGGCCTTTGAAATACTGAACAGGCTGCAACCCTACCAGAGGAGTTCCTGAACAACACCTTGAGGGAGTCCTTTTGCAGACTAGTTTACATATTTCAAGAGAAAATGTTATATTGCAGAAAGCTGTATTTTAATGTCAGTATCTCAATAAAATACTGGATCATAGAAAAGTTAAAACCCTGCAAGTGTAGCAAAACCAAAGTGTACTTTGGCAGATCTGGCCCGGAAATACACTAAAAAGGTTTCTATATGTTCTGCTGTACCGGTTACTGTACAATGGAGCATTTTTCTTTTCAAATGTTTTACTGAGTTTTGCAGAACTACCAGGGGCGCTCCACCAATGAGGTGAGTTGAGACACTCGCCTCAGGTGGCAGCGCCCCCCTGGTTGCCAGGGGCGGCAGAAATGCTCCTGGTAACTAAGAGCCGAATTTATGATTTTCAACCTGGAAATTCGGCTCTTCTAGTGCAGAGATCGCAATTGCACGCTCTGCACTAGCGACGTGGACCGACCCCTCGAGCGCACCATGGACTGCTTCTGACCCCCTCCGTTGCTGAAGAGGTGAGTGCCGTGAGGAGGGGATTGAGCAGCAAAAGGAAGGTCGCCTCAGGCGGGAAAATGACCAGGATCGCCCCTGAGTACTACTCTACATGCATGTGATTTTAACAGTTATCATATAGTAGTTTAATGACCAGAAATAGTAGACACATTATTGGTAACATTATAAGGAACAAGACAAAACTGAAGTAAATAAAACTGTAAACAAACAGGATGCTCAGTGATTGCTAAAAGTAGATCAAATAAGTTGTACATGTGTAGTGAAAGAACTGAGATTTAATTAACATATGGATGCAACAATTATGGGTTAAGATATATAGGTACCACGTGAAGAATTCTAGATTTGTAATCTAACCCCAACTGATTCTCGCCAACATAGATGGTTTATTTGGGATACTTTTTATTTTATTTAGTGATTTTTGTCAGACAACTAAAATTAGAAGTAGAAGTAAGACTTGCAGGTGCTGGATACTCACATTTCCTGTCTATAGTGAAGGGTTTATCGAACGGATAGTTGTATCTGCAGACTGTATCCACCACAGCCCGTTTCTGCTCTAGGGTCTCCTTCTGGCTGTTCCAATAATCCGCACTCGGTTTCCCCAGCTCGGTTTTAGCAATAAACAAACCCACATCACTGTCAAAGTAATCGGTTTCCTCCAGGTTATAATAGTGGCGCCACAGAAGCCTGACATTGTCGGTGCCATTCCTGAAGTAACACTGAGCCTTGTACTGATACACGTAATCCTCTGCGGGGAGAGAACAGACAGTCGGTCAGTGCTGAGGGGCCGCATTGAAGCGTGTGTTATTCATGAGATAACTATAAAGTAACACAGGTTCACAGGTTATGATTTATCTGTCCTCCAATCATATTCCCTTACTTTAAAGGGAGAGAACATATGGTTATGTTATCGCTGTCCATACAAAACTCGCAGTGCGACACCTCTGTGTAAATTAGCCAATAAACAGTATCTAGGGACGAAGCACATAAGGATTCAATAGAGTAAAATTATATAATCTAATAATATAGTAAGATATTTAGGAGAACAGAATCCCAATTTCGATGTATAAAGTAAGATATTTAGGAGAACAGAATCCCAATTTCGATGTATAAAAAGGTAAAAATAATTTCGATTCACCGCAAAAGAATAGGTGCGAGGCATACAGAAAAATAATATCTCTCACGCAAGTTGTTACACAATCATGCTGCCTCATGAAACCAAATTTTGCTTTCAGCGTTTCAAGTCGAATCAACAGATTCTGTCAATTTTCACTCTGTCCTTATGTTATTTTCCCACACGATGTTACAGGGGTATGGGTATATAATAGTGCAATACTGTATTGTTTAGTTACCACAAAATTGGCTACTCACATGTTTCACATGTGTGTAACCATATAAAGAATGGCAATTATGTTCGGTCAGCTCATCAGGACCGTCATCAGAAATCGCAGGGCCCCATATGACAAAATTTCCTGGGCTGTGCCCACCGCAAGCCCCACCTACAGGCCCACCCATCCCAACCCACAGGTCCGCCCTTCCCAACCCACAGGTCCTCCCCCCTGCACACAGTTAAAAAAGAAGAAAAATATTGGTGGCTAGGGTTCCAACATGTTAATAAAAATATATTGGTGGTCAGGGCCCCCCATAAAAAAACATTTGTGGACAGGGCCCCCCCATTAAAAAATATTGATGGCTAGGACCCCACATGAGAAAAAAAATTGGTGGCCAGCCCCCCCCCCCCCCACATTATAAGAAAATTGGTGGCCAGGGCCCCTTAAACACCCATGCCTTCCAGAAGTCAGCAGCTCTCACAAAGATGGGGGGCCGGATTATCAAATAAGTGTGGCGTGGCTGGGCCCCCCTTACCCTCTGGGCCCCCTACAACTCTCACCCCTGTCCCCCCTGATGGCTGCCTCATATTATAGCTCATATTATAGCTATAAACAGCACTACACTACTTCTGAAACTCAATTTAAAATGAAAACATTTCTTGTGAAGAATAGAATTACAGGATTTTACAAGTTTATTTCCGTTAAAATGTTTAGCACTGATGCATTCACAAATCAATGTATGCTGGCCTGGTAACTGTACTAGTTGGATATCCCAATATATATTCTGACTAGTCACCTAGAGTCCAGTATAAATGCACATACAATACCTGGGGGGGAGGAGCAGAGACACAGTCCCAGGGTCAGTAGCACACACAATACAGGCACTGGTATGTTGTACATCATAGGGTCCTGTGAAAAATGCCTATATAGTAGATATTTCTCACTCACCAGCTAAACAGTGTGGCTGTGGTACACGAGAACCTAGCTATAGCTGGCTCCTATACTGCACACACACAGCACTGACACCAATAGGCTTCTCAAGGCAATGCCCGAGTCACTTGTTACTAAGGAGAGGCAAGGGACTTGCATAATGTTACTGCGACTTTCTGCCTTGCAGTACTTCAGGGAGCTTTTCTGTAGTCACAGATTGGGATCATTATACATTTGCTACCATGAGTATTTGCCCCAGCACACTATTCCTTCCACTATAAGCAGTTCAGAGCAGGGCCCTCTAATACTACTGTTTCATTTCATTATACTACTGTTTCATTTCCTCAGTTTTATTATGTTAGGTTGTACAACTTACTGTCACTGACTAAATAATAATGATGACAAAGATGGCAAAACTTTGTTGGTAAAACTTCTCCCCACAAAAATAAAACATTTAGGAAGACATTGGTAAATATTTGCTATCTTTTGGTGTTCCTTTATAAAACAATACAAAAGTGCCTCAACTGGCTACTTTCCTCTCGACTGACAATATAAATATACCATATACTGTAACTTTAAAACAAGTCTTACATGCACAAATCTGCTTTTTTGCTGAAGAGTGCCTTTGCCAGTTTGGCCAGCAGTAAGATCACTGCAGGGAACCTTTGTTGATTTCAATCAATTCGATTTTAAAACCTAGCCAATAGCAAGCAAGTCTAGCCACTTACCTGAAAATTTTTATATGGGGGTATGTGTGGTGTTTTGGCCCTACACACAAGTCAAGATGCTGTCTGTCAGGAGTAGCTCAGCTTACAAATAAGTATGGTGGAAAATCTGGATGTTGCTGTTCAGAAGTGGGTGGTGGTAGTAGTGGCAACTGGGTCTTGTGGAGGTGCAGAAGCTCTTGTCTTGGATACAAGTACCCATGTACCTCTTCGCTCGCTCCTGCTCCTTACAGTAGCTGCTTTTCAAGCTGGAGCTGCATTATGAACCGATTTAAAATAAGACACTCAAATTGTTTATATTGTTCTAACTATGACTTTGCAAAGCCAATGTTAAAAGCATCCACAACAATCATTTTTATAGAAATTGGGCAGCAAATGCAAGGTTAGGCAAAAATAACATGACTGCTAGAAATATATTTAATGCAGTGGCGCAACTAGAGTGAGCCGGGCCCCCCTGCAAAAAAAACCTTCAGAGGTGCTGTCCCGAACACGGTACTTCCAACCGCACGTGACTTTAGGTGTGGCTATCAGGGGTCACTCACTCAGTCTCTCACCCACCTTGCACACAGGTTAGACTAACACAAAAGCACCCCAAACACCAACCAACACCCACAAAACTCATTCGCTGCCACCATCTATCATTCACAGGCGATAGAAACCTAATGTGACTATTCCCCTGTTCTCTCTAACAGGTAATAATTCACAATACACCAATGCATTAAACACTCACTATAGTGAGTTAGTTCCTACTGACTCAACAAGTACTTCAGCATGAAGGGTTAAGACTCAACTCTTTCAGGCTAGGTTCGTTTAGAGCATCAAAGACAATCTTATTAAATTCTCTTTAATATTATAAAAGGTATAACAGTGCAATATACAAAAAGATGTTGCAAAAAGAGACAAACATTCAATAATACAGTTACAAACAGTTGTAAAATAAAAGGGAAAACATGGAAAACCTATACTTAACTCCAAAGATATAGAATTCCTGGTCCTGGAGGCAAGGGGAAACAAACGGGATAACTTCCGATCGCAATTGGTCCTCCAAAGTAAATCCAAAGTTTAGTCAGAAGAGCTGACTTTTTATTAGTGATTTCAGGGCATCAGGTAACTGCACACTCCCCCCTCCCTCAGGAATGTAAGGGGCGTGGCCTAGCAGGACACGGATTGAGTTTTTTATGACCTCCTGTGAGTAGGAACTGGACCAATAATATAATGACCATAACTCCTTATTGGAACATAGGAGAGAGATGATATTATATTCATTGGTTATTTATTCTCTCAGGGATTCCATAGATACTAAACATCAATACTGTGTGACCTGCCCCTGCCCAGATATCCATATCTAATACACAGAGTACCAAACTTAGTCATGTTTGGACTCGTTGGAAAGATGAAATTGCCTCAAACCCATCATCAAGTTTTTATACTGTTGGTACAACAGGTCTGGGTTCTGTATGGATAAATATATTTAAGGATACATTATATGCGACCTTCACTTCACCTTTGAGGGTCTTGCTGGGAACTTTAAGTTCTCACTCCTTGGGCTTCCCCCTCCCCATGGAATGGCTCTTATCAGCCAGGGCATGGAGGAGGGCATTACAGCTCTGACCCCTCTGACCATAGTGAAAAGAGGCCTGTTATGTGTCTGATTTAGATGTTGGCAGAAATATTTCTCATGATACCTTGGCCTGTTTTATTAACTATTACAGGCCTGTATCATGACACCTCCCCTTTTTAGAGTGAGCAAGGGGAGATTGACTTACAGGTCATCTACACTGCGCTCATGCTGGAAGGTTCTGATTGGCGTGACAAGCCATCTGCATTCCCATGATCACTCCCTTTCTTGTGTTGGATAGTGAAATCATATTGTTGGAGAGTCAAACTCCACCTGAGCAATTTCCCATTGTCCCCAGCCACGCGGCTGAGCCAGCTAAGAGGGTTGTGATCTGTAATAACTGTAAAGTTGCGTCCATATAAATAGGGTTGTAATTTTTGCAAGGCCCACACAATTGCCAGGCACTCCTTCTCTATGGTGGCATAGGCTACTTCTCTTGGCAGCAGCTTTCTGCTCAGGTACAGTATAGGATGCTCCTCTCCCCGTTGGTTCACCTGGCTGAGAACTGCACCTATGCCATAGGCAGACGCATCCGTCTGTACAACAAATCTACGTGTAAAATCTGGGGCCTGCAACACTGGAGAGTTAGCTAGAGCATTTTTTAAGGCCAAAAAAGATTTTTCACAGTCTGGGCCCCATAAAATTACTTTGGGGAGTTTTTTCTTTGTCAAATCCATTAGGGGTTTGGCTAGTGAGCTGTAGTTTGGAACAAATTTTCTATAATAGCCAGCGGTTCCTAGAAAGGACATGACTTGGTTTGTGGAGTGGGCCGGCCATTATAGCATCCACTTTCCCTGTTTCTGGTCTAAGTGTGCCCCCTCCTACCCTGTGTCCCAAATACTGTACTTCCCTCATGCCAATCTGACATTTGCCAGGTTTGATAGTCAAGCCAGCTGCTTTGATTTTACCTAGGACTTGGGACAGGTGAGTTAGGTGCTCCTCCCAGGTGGGACTGAATACAGCAATATCATCTAAATAGGCTACTGCAAATTGTTCCAGCCCTTCTAGCAGACCATTCACAACTCTTTGAAACGTAGCAGGTGCGTTTTTCATGCCAAACGGCATTACGTTAAATTGAAATAACCCAAAGGGAGTGACAAAAGCAGATCTTTCCTGGGCATCTGCTGTGAGGGGGATTTGCCAATAACCTCTACTCAGGTCCATGATGGTTAAATAACTGGCACATGCCAACTTATCTAATAATTCATCCATCCTAGGCATGGGGTAGGCATCAAAGACAGTTATAGCATTTAACTTTCTGTAGTCCACACAGAACCGGGTGGATTTATCCTTCTTGGGGACAAGGACTACTGGTGAGGCCCAGGCACTATGTGATTTTTGAATTACATCAATGGCTAGCATCTCTTCTATTTCCCTTTTTATATCTGCCTGTACCTCTAAGGAAACTCTATAAGCTGATTGTCTGACAGGAGAATTGTCACCAGTATCAACATGGTGAACGGCAAGGTGAGTTCTACCTGGCTTTCCTGTAAAGGTTCCCTGATATGGGTTAAGCACTTGGGATAGCTGCACTTTCTGCTTCTCTGACAGCTGAGGGTTATATTGCACATCCTTTATGGACCCTGTTTCCTTGGTCACAGCTAATAAGTCTAGTAGAGGGTCCCTGTCACCCTCCTCAGAGAGACTGCAAACTGGCAGAGCATAGGCAGCCCTGTCATAGTGAGCTTTCATCATATTGACATGGAAAACCTTTTGCCTTTTTCCCCTGTCATCAAGGGCCACCACATAAATTACATCATGAATACGCTTCTGAATAATGTAGGGCCCCTCCCACGCAGCCTGAAGCTTGTTTTGCCTCATTGGTACTAGGACCCACACTTTCTGCCCTATTTCATAAACTCTTTCACGGGAGTGGCGGTCATACCACTGTTTCTGATTTGCCTGAGCCTGTTCCATATTTTCATGCACCATATGCATCAGAGTTTGCATGTTCTCACAAAATTTCATGACATACTCAATGACAGAGACTTCTGAACTGACCATTTTTCCTTCCCAGGCCTCTCTAATTAGGTCCAATGGGCCCCTCACCCTTCTCCCATACAGGAGCTCAAATGGTGAGAAACCAGTGGAAGCCTGGGGTACTTCCCGGTATGCAAAGAGTAAATAGGGGAGGTACCGCTCCCAATCTCTTCCCTGTGAATCCACAAACATTTTAAGCATTTGTTTCAATGTCCCATTAAAGCGTTCACAGAGCCCATTAGTTTGTGGATGGTAGGGACTGGCAACTATATGTTCTACCTGTATTTTCTGACACAGGCACTGCATCAAGTTGGACATAAATTGAGTGCCATGATCTGTAAGCATTTCCTTAGGAAAGCCTACCCGTGAAAATATGCTCAACAAGGCATCAGCAACCTTGTCTGCCCGTATAGAGGACAGAGCTACTGCCTCTGGGTATCTAGTAGCATAATCTACTGCTGTGAGGATAAATCTCTTGCCGGAACTGCTGGGTATGGCTAGAGGACCTATAATATCTACGGCCACCCTTTGAAAAGGTTCATCAATAACAGGCAATGGAATCAATGGGGCCTTCACAACATCCCCAGCTTTACCAACACGTTGACAAGTGACACAAGAACGACAATAGTTAGCAATATCAGTACCCATGTTAGGCCAATAGAAATTATGCGCTAAGCGAGCTTTGGTTTTTTGCACTCCTAAGTGCCCAGCTAGTGGAATTTCATGGGCCACCTTTAATAATGGTTCTCTAAACTTAAGAGGTACAATTAATTGTCTTTCTATCATCCATGGTTCTGTGGTGTCAGTCAGAATTAGGGATGTAGCGAACGTCGGAAAAAAAGTTCGCGAACATATTCGCGAACTTGCGCAAAAATGCGAGCGGTTCGCGAACGGTTCGCGAACCCCATAGACTTCAATGGGAAGGCGAACTTTAACATCTAGAAAAGACATTTCTGGCCAGAAAAATGATTTTAAAGTTGTTTAAAGGGTGCAACGACCTGGACAGTGGCATGCCAGAGGGGGATCAAGGGCAAAAATGTATCTGAAAAATCTGCCTGTGTGTGCTTGGAAGAGATAGTGTAGGGGGAGAGCTGTTAGTGATTTCAGGGACAGATGATAGTAAGCTTGCTGGCTAGTAATCTGCTTGATACTGCTCTGTATTGGAGGGACAGAAGTCTGCAGGGATTTGAGGGACATTTTAGCTTAGGTAGCTTTGCTGGCTAGTAATCTACTGTTCTCTTTAAACAACTGCCATACGTTGACCTTGTAGGCATTGTTTGCCCAGTTTTTTTGGACGCAGCCACTGAAGCACAGTTGCCAGAAAAAATATGCCATATAAATGCTGAAAATAGTCATTTTTCGCCATACGTTGACCTTGTAGACATTGTTTGCCCAGTTTTTTTGGACGCAGCCACTGAAGCACAGTTGCCAGAAAAATTATGCCATATAAATGCTGAAAATATAAATTTTTTTGGTTGCAGCCACTGAAGCACAGAGGCCAGAAAAATTATGCCATATAAATGCAGAAAATATGCATTTTTTTGGTCGCAGCCACTGAAGCACAGTTGCCAGAAAAATTATGCCATATAAATGCTGAAAATATAAATTTTTTTGGTTGCAGCCACTGAAGCACAGAGGCCAGAAAAATTATGCCATATAAATGCAGAAAATATGCATTTTTTTGGTCGCAGCCACTGAAGCACAGTTGCCAGAAAAAATATGCCATATAAATGCTGAAAATAGTCATTTTTTGCCATATACGTTGAGTCAACGTATGGCAAAAAATTACTATTTTCAGCATTTATATGGCATATTTTTTCTGGCCTCTGTGCTTCAGTGGCTGCGGCCAAAAAAACTGGGCAAACAATGCCTACAAGGTCAACGTCGTTGACCTTGTAGGCATTGTTTGCCCAGTTTTTTTGGCCGCAGCCACTGAAGCACAGAGGCCAGAAAAAATATGCCATATAAATGCTGAAAATAGTAATTTTTTTGGTCGCAGCCACTGAAGCACAGTTGCCAGAAAAATTATGCCATATAAATGCTGAAAATATAAATTTTTTTGGTTGCAGCCACTGAAGCACAGAGGCCAGAAAAATTATGCCATATAAATGCTGAAAATATAAATTTTTTTGGTTGCAGCCACTGAAGCACAGAGGCCAGAAAAATTATGCCATATAAATGCAGAAAATATGCATTTTTTTGGTCGCAGCCACTGAAGCACAGTTGCCAGAAAAATTATGCCATATAAATGCAGAAAATATGCATTTTTTTGGACGCAGCCACTGAAGCACAGTTGCCAGAAAAAATATGCCATATAAATGCTGAAAATAGTCATTTTTTGCCATACGTTGACCTTGTAGACATTGTTTGCCCAGTTTTTTGGTTGCAGCCACTGAAGCACAGAGGCCAGAAAAAATTAAACCAGTAGGGTTTGCACCCTAGTTTGTAACGGTGGCGGAGGGAGGAGGAGGACGCTAAAGGACAGCTGTGTGTGGAGTCATGAGGCTTGAAGAGAAGGACAGCTGCATAGAAGTCAGAACAAGTCTTCCGGCGTGCAGTAACCCTCCGAGATCCACCCCTCATTCATTTTAATAAAGGTCAGGTAATCGACACTTTTGTGACCTAGGCGAGTTCTCTTCTCAGTTACAATCCCTCCTGCTGCACTGAAGGTCCTTTCTGAGAGCACACTTGAGGCTGGGCAAGACAAGAGGTTCATGGCAAATTGTGACAGCTCTGGCCACAGATCAAGCCTGCGCACCCAGTAGTCCAGGGGTTCATCGCTCCTCAGAGTGTCGATATTTGCAGTTAATGCCAGGTAGTCCGCTACCTGCCGGTCGAGGCGTTCTTTGAGGGTGGATCCAGAAGGGTTGTGGCGCTGCCTTGGACAGAAAAACATTTGCATGTCTGACGTTACAGACTGGCCAAAGGGCTTTGTCCTTGCAGGTGTGCTCGTGGCAGGATTACTGGCACCTCTGCCCCTGGAATGTTGATGAGTTCCTGAAGTGACATCACCCTTAAAAGCATTGTACAACATGTTTTGCAGGCTGGTTTGTAAATGCCGCATCTTTTCGGACTTGTGGTATGTTGGTAACATTTCTGACACTTTATGCTTGTACCGAGGGTCTAGTAGCGTTGCGACCCAGTACAGGTCCTTCTCCTTAAGCCTCTTGATACGGGGGTCCTTCAACAGGCATGACAGCATGAAAGACCCCATTCTCACAAGGTTGGATGCAGAGCTATCCATCTCCGCTTCCTCATTATCAAGGACTGCATCATCCACGGTCTCCTCCCCCCAGCCACGTACAAGACCAGGGGTCCCCAAAAGGTCACCACTAGCCCCCTGGGAAGCCTGCTCCTGTTGGTCCTCCTCCTCCTCCTCCACAAAGCCACCTTCCTCCTCTGACTCCACTTCTGGCACCTCTCCCTGCGTTGCAGCAGGTGCCTGGGTTCGTTCTGGTGATTCCGACCAGAAATCGTGCGCTTCCAGCTCCTCGTCACGCTGGTCTACAGCCTCATCTGTCACTCGTCGCACGGCACGCTCCAGGAAGAAAGCGAAGGGTATTAGGTCGCTGATGGTGCCTTCGGTGCGACTGACCATATTTGTCACCTCTTCAAAAGGTCGCATGAGCCTGCAGGCATCGCGCATAAGCACCCAGTAACGGGGGAAAAAAATCCCCAGCTGTGCAGATCCAGTCCTACCACCCAGTTCAAAAAGGTACTCGTTGACGGCCCTTTGTTGTTGCAGCAGACGTTCCAACATAAGGAGCGTTGAATTCCAGCGAGTCTGGCTGTCAGAAATCAAACGCCTGACTGGCATGTTGTAGCGCTGCTGAATGTCAGCAAGGCGTGCCATGGCTGTGTAGGAACGTCTGAAATGGGCCGACACCTTTCTGGACTGGGTGAGAACGTCCTGGAATCCTGGGTACTTGGAGACAAAACGTTGGACTATTAAATTTAACACATGTGCCATGCAGGGCACATGTGTTAAATTGCCTAGTCTCAACGCTGCCAACAGATTGCTTCCATTGTCACACACCACTTTTCCGATCTGCAGTTGGTGTGGGGTCAGCCACCGATCGGCCTGTGACTGCAGAGATGACAGGAGTACAGATCCGGTATGGTTTTTGCTTTCCAGGCACGTCATCCCCAAGACAGCGTGACAACGGCGTACCTGGCACGTCGAATAGCCTAGGGGGAGCTGGGGGTGCACAGGTGTGGAGGAGGAGAAGGAGGACCCAGCAGCAGAGTAAGAAGAAGAAGAAGACGAGGTAGAGAGCGATGGAGGAGTAGAGGTGGTGGCAGAACCGCGTGCAATCCGTGGCGGTGACACCAACTCCACTGTTGTTGTTGAGCTACCCATTCCCTGCTTCCCAGCCATTACCAAGTTCACCCAGTGGGCAGTGTAGGTGACATACCTGCCCTGACCATGCTTGGAGGACCATGCGTCAGTAGTCATATGGACCTTTGGCCCAACACTAAGTGACAGAGATGCGGTAACTTGGCTCTGCACATGTTGGTACAGGTGTGGTATTCCCTTTTTAGAAAAAAAATTGCGGCTGGGTACCTTCCACTGCGGTGTCCCAATTGCTACAAATTTGCGGAAGGCCTCAGAGTCCACCAGCTGGTATGGTAAAAGCTGGCGGGCTAAGAGTGCAGACAAGCCAGCTGTCAGACGCCGGGCAAGGGGGTGACAGTCAGACATTGGCTTCTTACGCTCAAACATGGCCTTCACAGAAACTTGGCTGGTGGCAGATGACTGGGAATGGGAACAGGTGGTCAAGGTGGAAGGCGGAGTGGAGGGTGGTTCAGACGGGTCAAGGAGAGCAGAGGTAGAGCAGTAAGATGCTGGACCAGAAGGAGTGTGGCTTTTAGTTTGCCTGTTGCCTTTGAGGTGTTGCTCCCAAAGTGCTTTGTGCTTGCCGCTCATGTGCCTTCGCATAGAAGTTGTACCTATGTGGCTGTTGGGCTTACCAAGGCTCAGTTTCTGACTGCACTCATTGCAAATTACAATGCTTTTGTCAGAGGCACACACATTAACAAAATCCCACACTGCTGACTTTTTGGAAGTGTGCGATCTGGCGGTAACAGTAGAAGTTGGCGGAGTTGGCGGTATTGGCGGCAATGGCGGGTGCGTTGGCCGGCTGAACACAGGTGCCGATACATGTTGTTGCCCTGCTGATCCCTGCGGGCTGTCCTCCCTGCTTCTTCTAAGTCTTATTCTCCTACTGCCTCTCTGACTCTCCGTCTCTCCATCTGAACTACCCTCCTCTTGCTCTCTTCTACTAGGCACCCACAAAACATCAATCTCCTCATCATCATTCTCCTCAGATGCATCAATTTCTTCTGACACATCACAGAAGGAAGCAGCAGCGGGGACCTCCTCCTCATCACTCATTATGTCCATCTCTATCGTGTTCTCTGCCAGAATTAAATCTGGTGTAAGGTCCTCATCTCCTTCATCTTCTTCTGGCAATAATGGTTGCGCATTACTCAGTTCAAGAAACTCATTGGAAAATAACTCCTCTGACCCCAGTGAAGAAGGGGCACCGGTGGTGGAGGAAGTGTTACGTGGGGTGGCCATAGCAGTGGAGGATGAGGAGGATGTTGTGGTAAAGTTAGAAACGGTAGAGGATGGGGTGTGCTGTGTAAGCCAGTCAACTACCTCTTCAGCATTTTGGGAGTTCAGGGTCATTGGCTTTTTAAAACTGGGAAATTTGCTAGGGCCACAGGATTGCATAGCAGCACGGCCCCTAGCACGGCCTCTGCGTGGCGGCCTGCCTTTGCCTGGCATTATTTTTAAAAAAACAACAACAACAACAAAAACTCAGTTGGTTTTTCTGGAAACGATAATACACACAGCTAGATGGCGGGTTGAAGAAAACACTGTGCAAATAATGCCTACAAAGTCAACGTATACACTACTACAGCGGTGGATACGGATTACGTAAAATATATGAATGCTGCTTGAAAAAAAGTAACTCAAGTGGTTTTTCTAGAGACGATAATATTATCAATATTTAGACAAAATGTGAACAAGGTCACACAGCTCGATGGCGGGTTGAAGAAAACAGTGTGCAAATAATGCCTACAAGGTCAACGTATACACTACTACAGCGGTGGATACGGATTACGTAAAATATATGAATGCTGCTTGAAAAAAAGTAACTCAAGTGGTTTTTCTAGAGACGATAATATTATCAATATTTAGACAAAATGTGAACAAGCTCACACAGCTCGATGGCGGGTTGAAGAAAACAGTGTGCAAATAATGCCTACAAGGTCAACGTATACACTACTACAGCGGTGGATACGGATTACGTAAAATATATGAATGCTGCTTGAAAAAAAGTAACTCAAGTGGTTTTTCTAGAGACGATAATATTATCAATATTTAGACAAAATGTGAACAAGCTCACACAGCTCGATGGCGGGTTGAAGAAAACACTGTGCAAATAATGCCTACAAGGCCAACGTATACACTACTACAGCGGTGGATACGGATTACGTAAAATATATGAATGCTGCTTGAAAAAAGTGACTCCGGTGTTTTTTCTGGAGACGGTAATATTATGGATATTTAGACAGAATGGGAACAAGGTCACACAGCTCGATGGCGGGTTGAAGAAAACAGTGTGCAAATAATGCCTACAAGGCCAACGTATACACTACTACAGCGGTGGATACGGATTACGTAAAATATATGAATGCTGCTTGAAAAAAGTGACTCCGGTGTTTTTTCTGGAGACGGTAATATTATGGATATTTAGACAGAATGGGAACAAGGTCACACAGCTCGATGGCGGGTTGAAGAAAACAGTGTGCAAATAATGCCTACAAGGCCAACGTATACACTACTACAGCGGTGGATACGGATTACGTAAAATATATGAATGCTGCTTGAAAAAAGTGACTCCGGTGTTTTTTCTGGAGACGGTAATATTATGGATATTTAGACAGAATGGGAACAAGGTCACACAGCTCGATGGCGGGTTGAAGAAAACAGTGTGCAAATAATGCCTACAAGGCCAACGTATACACTACTACAGCGGTGGATACGGATTACGTAAAATATATGAATGCTGCTTGAAAAAAAGTAACTCAAGTGGTTTTTCTAGAGACGATAATATTATCAATATTTAGACAAAATGTGAACAAGCTCACACAGCTCGATGGCGGGTTGAAGAAAACACTGTGCAAATAATGCCTACAAGGCCAACGTATACACTACTACAGCGGTGGATACGGATTACGTAAAATATATGAATGCTGCTTGAAAAAAGTGACTCCGGTGTTTTTTCTGGAGACGGTAATATTATGGATATTTAGACAGAATGGGAACAAGGTCACACAGCTCGATGGCGGGTTGAAGAAAACAGTGTGCAAATAATGCCTACAAGGCCAACGTATACACTACTACAGCGGTGGATACGGATTACGTAAAATATATGAATGCTGCTTGAAAAAAGTGACTCCGGTGTTTTTTCTGGAGACGGTAATATTATGGATATTTAGACAGAATGGGAACAAGGTCACACAGCTCGATGGCGGGTTGAAGAAAACAGTGTGCAAATAATGCCTACAAGGTCAACGTATACACTACTACAGCGGTGGATACGGATTACGTAAAATATATGAATGCTGCTTGAAAAAAAGTAACTCAAGTGGTTTTCTAGAGACGATAATATTATCAATATTTAGACAAAATGTGAACAAGGTCACACAGCTCGATGGCGGGTTGAAGAAAACAGTGTGCAAATAATGCCTACAAGGTCAACGTATACACTACTACAGCGGTGGATACGGATTACGTAAAATATATGAATGCTGCTTGAAAAAAGTGACTCCGGTGTTTTTTCTGGAGACGGTAATATTATGGATATTTAGACAGAATGGGAACAAGGTCACACAGCTCGATGGCGGGTTGAAGAAAACAGTGTGCAAATAATGCCTACAAGGCCAACGTATACACTACTACAGCGGTGGATACGGATTACGTAAAATATATGAATGCTGCTTGAAAAAAGTGACTCCGGTGTTTTTTCTGGAGACGGTAATATTATGGATATTTAGACAGAATGGGAACAAGGTCACACAGCTCGATGGCGGGTTGAAGAAAACAGTGTGCAAATAATGCCTACAAGGCCAACGTATACACTACTACAGCGGTGGATACGGATTACGTAAAATATATGAATGCTGCTTGAAAAAAGTGACTCCGGTGTTTTTTCTGGAGACGGTAATATTATGGATATTTAGACAGAATGGGAACAAGGTCACACAGCTCGATGGCGGGTTGAAGAAAACAGTGTGCAAATAATGCCTACAAGGCCAACGTATACACTACTACAGCGGTGGATACGGATTACGTAAAATATATTATGGCTGCTTGAAAAAAGTGACTCCGGTGTTTTTTCTGGAGACGGTAATATTATGGATATTTAGACAGAATGTGAACAAGGTCACACAGCTCGATGGCGGGTTGAAGAAAACAGTGTGCAAATAATGCCTACAAGGCAAATAATGCCTAAAAGGTCAACTTATACACTACTACAGCGGTAGTAAAATAAAAAAAAGTAAAATAAAAAAAAATGAATATTAAAAAAAAAAAATTTAAGTTGGTGCTGCTGAACTACTAGGAGCAGCAGATTAGCACACCAGTCCCACTCCCCAACACTGCTAGACTAATAGCACTGGGCTCTTATAGTAGTAGTAGTAGTAGTAGTAGTAAAACAACAAAAAAATAAATAAAAGCAGTCCTTACAAGGACTACTGTTATTGCAGCAGTCAGCAGATGAGATCAGAAGCAGGACAGCTGCCCACTGCAGCTACATACAGAGCACTGCAGTAGAAGGTAGATTACTAGCCAGCAAAGCTACCTAAGCTAAAATGTCCCTCAAACCCCTGCAGACTTCTGTCCCTCCAATAACAGAGCAGTATCAAAACGATTACTAGCCAGCAAACTTTCAACTGTCCCTGAAATCACTAACAGGCAGCAGCTCTCTCCCTACACTATCTCTTCAGCACACACAGGCAGAGTGAAAAAACGCTGCAGGGCTTCGGTTTTTATAGGGAAGGGGAGTGGTCCAG
Organism: Xenopus laevis; assembly: GCF_017654675.1. NCBI lineage: Eukaryota > Metazoa > Chordata > Amphibia > Anura > Pipidae > Xenopus > Xenopus laevis. The sequence goes on from NC_054385.1 coordinate 64,451,887, forward strand.
GGGAGAGCTTCCTGATTGGCTGCCATGTACCTGCTGGTCTGGGGTGAGAGGGCAAAAAAAAGCGCCAACAATGGCGAACCCAAAATGGCGAACGTCGCGCGACGTTCGCGAACTTCCGGCGAGCGCGAACACCCGATGTTCGCGCGAACAAGTTCGCCGGCGAACAGTTCGCGACATCTCTAGTCAGAATTAGCTCTCTATACAGCTTTCCCTGGTCCCAGTATATCTTTTCCTTGTCAGACTCAGTGGGGGGTCCAGCTGCAAGATTTCTCAGCTTTTCTAAGATAGCATCTGTTTTTAGAGCTAATTCAAACTCAGAACTGCTAGTCTGAGACACCGGCCCTGTTGTGAAACTGATAACTGGCAGGGATTCCGTAACTTCTGAGTCTCCTATTTCAGTGTGCGAAGGGTCTGATACACTCAGGGGTTCCCCATTACTAGGTAAAGACTGACACTGGTTTGAGGCTTGTGCACTTTGCTTACGTGTCACAGCCGCAACAGATGGAATACATATACAGTCCACTTCATCAGAATTGTCTAAAGGATTACAGTAAACATTTCTATCCGTTGTAACAGGAGATATATTCTTGGGCACCTCTGAATTTGTCACAGGTGGAGCTACAGTTAAACATTCATCCCCTTTTCCCTCCATCCTCCCAGATTGCATAAAGTCATGACACAGTACCTTATGATGTTCAGGAGTCTCCGGTAGGGGTGCAGATTCACTGGAAGTGGTTTCAGGCACATACTGGGATACCAACCTGCCCAGGTCTGTACCTAGCAACACATTGGTAGGAATGGTGTCTGACACTCCCACTTCCCTAACCCCTCTTCCTGCACCCCAATCCAGATACACCTGAGCCATTGGCACTGCAGGGCTGATTCCTCCAATTCCTTTAACGTCCATGGTTTTCCCAGGAATAATGTCTTCGGAGTTTACCATCTCGGGCCGCACCAGAGTAACTTCTGCTCCGGTATCTCTGAGTCCAACAGTAATCTTGCATCCTACAGTAACAGGTTGTAAGATATCCGCACTATTTCCCTCTTTTCCGGCAACAAACAAAACAGCCGGGGATGAGCTTGTCTGTTTCCCAGTAGGTGCAGATTTCCTTTTCTCTGGACAATTTATGCTGACATGTCCCACCTTGTTACATGCAAAGCATCGTCGGGGATCTAGTGATGCAGGCTTAACCCCTAATAAACTGGGGACATTTTTAGGTAGCCCTTGGTAGATAGGGGAAGATGGGCTTCCAGTGACCTTCCCTCCCTTCCAGCTGGGTAGAGAGGTTTTGCGTCCTTCTGGCATCCGGCTAGCTGCATAAGTATCAGCAAGCTTGGCAGCCTGGTCTGTTTTTTTAGGCTCCCGGTCCATAACAAACTGCCGTACTTCCAATGGACATATGTGTAGAAACTGATCTTTGACCATCAAATCAGTTAAATCTTCAACTGTGGTAACATCCAGTCCAGAGACCCATTGCTTAAAGGTAGTTTTCAAACTACTTAGGATATCTGCATAGCTGTCAGCAGGGCCTTTTTGTAGGGAACGAAACCATTTCCTATATCTTTCTGGAGTAAGATTGTAACGGTCAATTAAGGCTTGTCTGATAGCATCATAATCCCCATCGAGCTCTGGTGGTAAATCCACAAAGGCTTCCAAGGCTTTGCCTTTTAACCCTGGGGTAAGGTACTTTGCCATTGTTCCCGGGGCAGTTGGTACTGTCTACAAGTCCTCTCAAACCCACGCAGGAAGGTGTCCATATCTCCATCCTTCTCCATGGTCGGGAATTTGTCATGGGAAATATGGAAAGGATGGACCACCCTGGGTTCCATGGACGGTAGGTGTGAGTTTTGTTGCTGGAGCTTTGCTTACTCCAGTTGATGCTGTCGTTCTGCCTGCCTTTCAGCTGCTGCTGCATCTCTTTCTGCTGCTGCTGCTGCTGCTGCTGCTGCATCTCTTTCTGCTGCTGCTGCTGCTGCTGCTGCATCTCTTTCTGCCTGTTGATATTGCAGGATAAGTTGAAGACGCAGCTGGGGGTCATCTGAACCCAACAATTGCAAAGCTGCTTGCAGGGATGAATTCCTGTCATCCTGCCCACTGCAGCTAGAACTGTCCTCTCGCTGAGAGGATCCAGGAACAGAGTTCATCACTGGGACATCCTGAGTTGCATAGTCTCCTGACTCAGGTGTGTAGTTCTGCTGCTCCTTTTCCACCAAGGCACAAATCAACATTTCCTTCAATTTGTCCGCTGCATCAATTCCTCTTTGCTCACAGAGATTGATGAGGGTCTCCTTGGTCTGCCTCTTGTAAAATGCTGCCATCTTGCAACACTTTGCCAAAATAAAAGATAGAAAAGAAAAACAAGAAGGGAAGGGAAACTGTTTGCAAGTATGTCTTAATAAAAATAGTATGCACTGAGTTTGTCTTTGAAGACTGTATACTCCTCGCAAGGATTTACAGTTCTATAGTGCAAGGTTTAATGACTTAACCCAAGCACTAATGCTCTAAATAAAAAATATGCCACCGCTGCCTACCAATCTGTCACGAACACGGTACTTCCAACCGCACGTGACTTTAGGTGTGGCTATCAGGGGTCACTCACTCAGTCTCTCACCCACCTTGCACACAGGTTAGACTAACACAAAAGCACCCCAAACACCAACCAACACCCACAAAACTCATTCGCTGCCACCATCTATCATTCACAGGCGATAGAAACCTAATGTGACTATTCCCCTGTTCTCTCTAACAGGTAATAATTCACAATACACCAATGCATTAAACACTCACTATAGTGAGTTAGTTCCTACTGACTCAACAAGTACTTCAGCATGAAGGGTTAAGACTCAACTCTTTCAGGCTAGGTTCGTTTAGAGCATCAAAGACAATCTTATTAAATTCTCTTTAATATTATAAAAGGTATAACAGTGCAATATACAAAAAGATGTTGCAAAAAGAGACATACATTCAATAATACAGTTACAAACAGTTGTAAAATAAAAGGGAAAACATGGAAAACTTATACTTAACTCCAAAGATATAGAATTCCTGGTCCTGGAGGCAAGGGGAAACAAACGGGATAACTTCCAATCGCAATTGGTCCTCCAAAGTAAATCCAAAGTTTAGTCAGAAGAGCTGACTATTTATTAGTGATTTCAGGGCATCAGGTAACTGCACACTCCCCCCTCCCTCAGGAATGTAAGGGGCGTGGCCTAGCAGGACACGGATTGAGTTTTTTATGACCTCCTGTGAGTAGGAACTGGACCAATAATATAATGACCATAACTCCTTATTGGAACATAGGAGAGAGATGATATTATATTCATTGGTTATTAATTCTCTCAGGGATTCCATAGATACTAAACATTAATACTGTGTGACCTGCCCCTGCCCAGATATCCATATCTAATACACAGAGTACCAAACCTAGTCATGTTTGGACTCGTTGGAAAGATGAAATTGCCTCAAACCCATCATCAAGTTTTTATACTGTTGGTACAACAGGTCTGGGTTCTGTAAGGATAAATATATTTAAGGATACATTATATGCGACCTTCACTTCACCTTTGAGGGTCTTGCTGGGAACTTTAAGTTCTCACTCCTTGGGCTTCCCCCTCCCCATGGAATGGCTCTTATCAGCCAGGGCATGGACGAGGGCATTACAGCTCTGACCCCTCTGACCATAGTGAAAAGAGGCCTGTTATGTGTCTGATTTAGATGTTGGCAGAAATATTTCTCATGATACCTTGGCCTGTTTTATTAACTATTACAGGCCTGTATCATGACAGGGGCCCAGTGCACCTTCACTCTGCTCATGTCCCACCCCAACTTGCCTCCCCCTTCCTCGCCAGAGAGAGCGACAGGGAAGGAGGGGGTTTTGCATCGCTAGTGCAGCGAGCGCTATTGTGCTCGCTGCACTAGTAGAGCCGAATTTCTGTGTTAAGTGCCTCTTCTCCAGCGTGAACATCCCCAATTTGGCCAGTCTTTCCTCATAGCTAAGATTTTCAATACCTTTTACCAGCTTAGTTGCCCTTCTCTGTACCCTCTCTAATACAATAATGTCCTGTTTGAGTGATGGAGACCAAAACTGTACGGCATATTCTGGATGGGGCCTTACAAGTGCTCTATACAGTGGAAGAATGAGCACTTCCTCCCTTGACTCTATGCCCCTTTTAATACAGCTCAAGACCTTATTTGCCCTTGATGCTGCCGACTGGCATTGCTTGCTACAGCCAAGTTTATCATCTACAAGGACTCCAAGGTCCTTTTCCATAATGGATTTGCCTAGTGCAGTCCCATTAAGGGTATAAGTGGCTTGGATATTTTTACATCCCAGGTGCATGACTTTACATTTATCAACATTGAATCTCATTTGCCACTTAGCTGCCCAGATTGCCAGTTTGTCAAGATCATGTTGAAGTCTCATGGGAGACTTCAACAGTGCTCTAAATGGAACGATAGACGGATCACCTCCAGCCACTCGTTGGGACTATAGCTTCCCCAGAAGGCAGACGCCTTTGGCCTGGTTGATTCGTGGCGGTATCGCAACCCTGCCTCGGCCAGCTACACATGCCACAACAAGGCACATTTGACATTGTCACAAATAGACATGTCATTGGGGTCACCTCAAATAAATAAAGGGGTCACTGAAATTCTGCTATTAACCAGAGGCATCTCTGATCACTCAACCATCTCCCTGTATCTACAACTAGACCACGATACACCTAACAAAATCTGGCACCTGAGCCAATTCTGGATAAATCACACAAAACTGGGAATCCCCATGGGGAAAGTATTAAAGAATTTCTCCTGATCAATGAACACTTGGCTGCATATCCAACAGTGTGGGACTCTCTCATCAAGAATACATCAGAGGGGAATATGTATCCCACATCAAATGCCACAACACACAATAGAAGGCAAAAATGCAATCTTTGATGCAGACTGCAACTCAAAGTGAAGTCCAAAACATAGAAAACCCCAATGACATCACAAAGACAGCATGGCAGAACTCGCAAACAAAACTATTCATGGCACAAATGGCACAGATAAAAAAAGAACATGCTTTACCACAAGGCCAATTTACATGAAAATCTGGCAAACTCTTAGCCCAACTTGCAAAAGACCCATCCCAAAATACAACTATACCACACATACTGCTAGACTCTGGTCACCTCACCACATAACCTGACCAGATAAACACAGCCTTTTACAAATACTACTCAGACCTGTATCAATCTAAACTCCACGTTGGGGAGGCAGAACGTAAAGACTATGTACAAGGTATTGATATGAAGGGCCTCGATGAGGAGATAAGCCAGCTCTTAGAGACACTGATCACTATACAGGAGGTACGGGATGCCGGGGATGGATAGGCCACCCTATGGAGTGGTATAAAAACTCAACTTCCTAATAATTCTATTTTTGAAACCAGGTAAAGACCCAAGTAAGGCCGATTTCTCTGATAAATAATGATGTAAAGATACTGGTGAAAGTCTTAGTACAGCGCCTAACACACATACTTCCAAACATAGTTGGCACCGGACCAAACAGGGTTTATACCCAGTCACTCCACAGATATTAATCTAAGACGCCTTTTTCACTAATATCTCTATCAATCACGGCAACTCAGGTGAAAGAATTATGGCAGCAATGAGAAGGCCTTTGACTGGCCATACCTCTGGTCCACAATGCAAAATCTAGGATTTCATACAAATTTCCTGAAGTGGGTCAAAGCCTTATATGAGGCACCTACAGCCTGTGTTAAAACAACTTCCTTCTCTGTAGAGGCACGAGGCAGGGGTGTCCCCTGTCTCCTTCATTATTTGCAATTGCTATGGAACCACTTGCTTGTCTATTTAAAACCTCCACAGAGGAGAGAAAGTGCAGAGATGATACATTATTATACTTGGCCAACACACATTCTGAACTCACATCTGCACTAGTCATAATTAACAACCACACTAGGTACTCCCCATAGATTCCCCATAGATGTACAACAACCACTACCGACTTCCCTACCGGGTGACCTGCAATGGGCCCCCACATTTATATATCTGGGCATAAATGTTCATGCCGACCTCAATAAATTCATAGAGCTCAATGTTTCTCCAGTACTGGATATTCTAGAAAATAAGGCCTGGGGTAGACTACCTCTGACCTTAATAGGATACATTAATTTGTTTAAAATGTCTATCCTTCCGAAATTCACACATATATTCCGTCAATGCCCCATCAAAATCCCTTCTCACATATTTCTGAAAATCAAATCCCTTATTACACAACTATACTGGGGCTCATCACAATCCAAGATAAGTGCTGCCAAATTGCAATTGCAAGTGGACAAGGGAGGTTTGGCTGCATGAAACATTTTCTTATACTACCTAGCTGCAAGGCTAACAGCGGTATGGTGGTGGGCATCCCCATCAGAACACAACCAAGCAACTTCCCTAGAAGCCCGCATCATAGCCTCATATGAGGAGCTCAAAAACATGTTATATAGAGGTACAAATATACAACCCAGACCACCCCCTTAATGAACGCTACAGCCCAAATCTGGCGAATAGCTCTGAACTTCATCCCCTGCCCCCCAAATCACTATTTACCCTTTGGCCCACTATGGTATAACCCTAACATCCCTCATTTAATGACAGTCCCTGACCCCCAACTATGGGCTACATACAACATAAAATATGTAGGATGAAGGATGTTTTACAAAACTCTGTGATAACTGACTGACTACCCAATCATATGCCGTTTCATTTTTTCCAATTGAGACATGCACTCTACTCTCAACTGCGGGAGGGTGAGGTAAACACTGTACCATGCAGCATTGAAATCCCAGCACATAACCCCCTTTACCAAATTTTACTCACACCTCTTGCAAACAAACTGCTCCATTACAACAACAGCCTTCAACAAATGGGTCAAAGACATCCCAGTCATCACTGAAGAGGACTGGCCTGATATTTTAGAAACAAGGCCACCTACCTGGTGAGCTCAAGAGACAAACTACTGCAATTCAAATTTCTACACAGGACATATCTCACACGTTTACACAAAATTCCACCTACCTACTCCAATGAATGCCCTAGATGTTACTTGTCTCCAGCAGACTTCATTCACATGACCTGGTCTTGCCATAAAATTCACTGATACTGGGGTTCCATATGTAGATTCATTAAAGACTCTCTATTGATACTGATTCAATTAGACCCTAGGGTTATACTCCTTAATCAGGTGGAAGAACTGACCCCTACCAGAGCATCCAGAACACTACTAGCAATTATGCTCACAATTGCAAAAAATGTATAGTCCTTCATTGGAAAGCTCATAGACCACCAACTTTGACTTTTTTGTCAACAACAAGTCAACTGAATAATCCCCCTAGGTATATCAGTGGCGGCTGCCCAGACAAATTTGAAAAAGTATGGAACCCTGGATAGATATATAACGGAAAAGGTAACCCTCCCACCACATCCACAAACTACACTACCTCTGACAACACTCAAACAAAAAAAAAGGAAAGACAAGGCTTGGTAAAAAAGGATGTTTTCTTTTAGTCTATATTCACTTTCACACAGTATAGTTCATGCAACAAAAGAATGATAAACCTCCTAAGGTCAACTCCAACACGCTTCTCAGACAACATATACCCTCCCCCTTCCCCTCTCCTCAGTTGGGTTTGAAAAGTTGAAACTAGTTTGTAACCATTGCACGTTGAGGGAAGAACACTATGCGGAGAACCGCCAGACCAGTAGGGTGCACCTCCACCAGCGCACATTTATGGTCAATGTAGAATCATACTGTATATAATTATATGTGAAAATGCACAATGATTTTCCATCACCTTGTGTGATATGGATAGCAAAGGGTTTAAATGATTCAGGTAGGCCCTTAAGAATCATTGCAATCAACAGTCCATCACTTAGTGTCTGTTCAGCGTCTATTAATGCTGTAATGGCTAGCGATGTGGCCCCCCCTCTACCGCGCCAACATTAGAAGCGTGGAGCGGGAGGGGGGGCAGCATCGGGACTGCTGCCTCAGGCATCAGCAGCCCCTGAAATGCGCCTGCCCATAGTTCATAGTTCTTTTCATCTCCATCAAATATCAGCCTGTTCCATTGGTTTCCTCCTCTCACCGGGGCCCATAACCTGTTGTCATTCTGCTTAAGAGATGGGATAACTGGTAGCTCAATCTCACGTGAGCCTGCAGCTTTCCATTATACAGAGGAGAAACTGCACACAGACACCATGCTTCTCTTGCTTTAAGAAGACAAAACTTTATTAACAGTTCTGCATTATCAGACAAAGATCCTTTCACATGACACTGTGTCAGTATCCGATTACTATGGGATCTGTGTGAGAGCACACAAACATTAAAGGAATTGTTCAGTATAAAAATAAAAACTGGGTAAATAGATAGTCTGTGCTAAATAAAAATTGTTTCTAATATAGTTAGTTAGCCAAAAATGTAATGTATAAAGACTGGAGTGACTGGACATATAACATAACAGCCAGAACACTACTTCCTGCTTATCAGCTTTCTTGGCTTCCACTGAGTGATTACCCTGGTTACCAAGCAGTAACCAATCAGTGACTTAAGGGGGGGGGGCACATGGGTCATACCTGTAGCTTTTGAATTTGATCAATTGCAAACTCACTAAACAGATATGTCCCATGTGGCCCCCCTTCAAGTCGCTGACTAGCTCAGAGTTAGAAAGCTGAAAAGCAGGAAGTAGTGTTCTTTTATTATTATTATTATTATTAACATGTATTTATACAGAGCCAACATATTGCGTAGCACTGTAAAGTAAATGTGATTATTCAACTAAATCACATGAATTATATACATAGAATATATGGAGTTACATACATCACAATCAATACCGGTACAAAAGGTGAGGAAGGCCCTATGCAAAAAGTCTACAGCTTGCAAGTCACGGTAAGTATGTGTTTGGGGAATAGCAGGGGGTGAGGAGGGAGTTAGTGAGAGTTGAAATGCGAGCATATTGTGGTCCGAGAGGGGAAATGGTGAGTTAGTAAAATTGGTGGTTGAACAGAGTCTGGTAAATTTGAGATCCAGAGCATTGCCATTGGAGCACAAAGATAAGCCTGGGGAGGAGGTTAGCGAAAGAAGGGTTGTTAATGTTAACGGGTATATTAAAGTCACCTAATATGATGGATGGGGTGTTCTTGCTACTAAATTAGACATCCAGTCACTCCAGCCTTTATACATTACATTTTTGGCTAACTATATTAGAAATATTATTTATTTTACACAGCCTATTAACCCAGTTTTTATTTTTACACTGAACTGTTCCTTTAATACATAGCTTAACAGTTACATAAAAAACAGGAGTACTGCTAAACAGAGACTCCTATAGACTGCCAGTCCACATAGAGGCTACCAAATAGCCAATCCCAGCCCTTAATTGGCACCTCTAGGAACCTTTCTCATGCTTGTATTTCTCCCCAACTATGAGTTTGGCTCACAGGTATAAAAGGTTGGAGACCCCGCTCAGGGCCGCCATCAGGGGGGGGACTAGAGGGATAGTTGTCCCGGGCCCAGTGATTTTTGGTTTTCTGTCAGGAAGCTGTAGAATCAGGTGGGGAGGGCCGAGCTTCTTCTACATGTCTTTCCCCTCCCCAGCTTCTAAACTATTGGTAGTTTCCTAGAGCTGCATGGTGATTGGATAAGCCTATCCAATCCCTGTGTAGATCTGCCGGGACTTAAGAGCTAACCAGTAGTATAGAAGCTGGGGATGGACATGCAAGCACTATAGCTGCGCCCACCCTACCCGATTCTGTAGCTCACTGAGAGCAGTGGGGGGGGGGGTCTTTGAATGGAAAACAAGAAGCTGAAGAAGAAACTAAGGTAAGTTCCACTGAGCACCAATGTTTTTGTTTTTTTTGTTTATTGAACCCCTGGCCACAAATGATTTTTGTTATTATATTCTATGGGGCCCTGACATCACTGGTTATTTAATTTATAGGGGAGCCCTGACCACTATTTTTTAACTTATAGGGGGCCCTGACCACAAATGTTTTTTTTGGGGGGTAGGGCTTGGGGGGCAGGATCTTGGGTGGGCAGGGACCAGGGGGCCCAGAAAAGTTGCTGTACTGGGCCCTGTGATTTCTGATGGCGGCCCTGACCCCGCTCTAAGTAGTGTGTCCCAGCCTGTACATAACTGTCTTGTGCTGCTGCCTGATTATTCACTTATAACAACATCCCTGAAATGCTCAACATAAATCAATAGATGTGAAGGTTAATACAAACTGTAATAGTAATAGTATTTTATTTAAAGTACAATAGTATTGTCCTGTGTTCCACAGCAAATAGGCATCAGTCACACATGTACGTGGACATAATCTATAGTCCACAATATATTGTTATACACTGTGCAACTCCCTGCCTCTATTACATTCTAAAACTTATACAAACAGTGTACATTAGTATTTACTGCTATGATATTGCAGAACAGCAGCTGTAGGTTTGTTTTCCTTCATATTGATATATGAGCAGATGCAGGGAGTTGCAAGGGAGTAAATGCAGCTGTTGTGGAACAGTTTATGATCAGGTGCAGGGAGTTGCAAGGTAAAATGCAGCTGTTGTGGAACAATTTATAATCAGGTGCAGGGAGTTGCAGGGTAAAATGCAGCTGTTGTGGAACAGTTTATAATCAGTATAATCAGATGCAGGGAGTTGCAAGGGGAAGTGCAGCTGTTGTGGAACAATTTATAATCAGGTGCAGGGAGTTGCAAGGAAAAATGCAGCTGTTCTGGAACAATTTATCACCAGGTGTAGGGAGTTGCAAGGTAAAATGCAGCTGTTCTGGAACGATTTATAATGAGGTGCAGGGAGTTGCAAGGAGAAATGCAGCTGTTGTGGAGCAGTTTATGATAAGGTGCAGGGAGTTGAAAGGGGAAATACAGCTGTTATGGAACAGTTTATGATCAGGTGCAGGGAGTTGCAAGGTAAAATGCAGCTGTTCTGGGACAATTTATAATCAGGTTCAGGGAGTTACAAAGTAAAATGCAGCTATTGTGGAACAATTTATAATCAGGTGCATGGAGTTGCAAGGTAAAATGCAGCGGTTGTGGAGCAGTTTATGATCATGTGCAGGGAGTGGGGAAATGCAACTGTTGTGGAACAGTTTATGATCAGGTGCAGGGAGTTGCAAGGGAAATGCAGCTGTTGTGTAACAATTTATGATCAGGTGCAGGCAGTTGCAAGGGGAAATGCAGCTGTTGTGTAACAATTTATGATCAGGTTCGGGGAGTTGCAATGGGAAATGCAGCTGTTGTGGAACAATTTATAGGGAGTTGCAAGGGGAAATGCAGCTGTTGTGGAACAATTTATAGGGAGGTGCAGGGAGTTGCAAGGGGAAATGCAGCTGTTATGGAACAATTTTTAGGGAGGTGCAGGGAGTTGGCAGGGGAAATACAGCTGTTAAGGAACAATTTATAAAGAGGAGCAGGGAGTTGCAAGGGAATAATCACAGCTGTTCTGGGATAATTTATTATCAGGTGCAGGGAGTTGCAATGGGAAATGTAGCTGTTAAGGAACAATTTATATGGAGGTGCAGGGAGTTGCAAGGGGAAATGCAGCTGTTATGGAACAATTTATAGGGAGGTGCAGGGAGTTGCAAGAGAATAAATGCAGCTGTTCTGGGATAATTTATGATCAGGTGCAGGGAGTTGCAAGAGGAAATACAGCTGTTATGGAAAAATGTGTAGTGAGGTGCAGGGAGTTGCAAGGGAATAAATGCAGCTGTTTTGGGATAATTTATGTTCAGGTGCAGGTTGCAAGGGGAAATGCAGCTGTTATGTAACAATTAATAGGGAAGCTGCAGGGAGTTGCAAGGGGAAATGCAGCTGTTATGGAACAATTTATAATGAGGTGCAGGGAGTTGCAAGGGAATAAATGCAGCTGATGGAATTGTATAACATATAATAACAGATGCAGGGAGTTACAAAGGAAAACCCAAAAGACGTTGATTGCTGTTTGTATACAACATAATACTGGGTAGAAAATGACTATGTTATTTACACTAACTGCTCATACACATTATGCCCAGAAAATAATAAAATACAGCAGCAGATTATGTATTATTTATACAGAAGTTTGCTTTTCTTTCTTTTCCACAATTATTGCAGGACAAGAGAAAGGAACAAGCAGTGTGAGGGGGAGAGGGAGAGAAAGGAGCAGGGAAGGGAAAACCAGCAGTAAGGGTTAACAGATGTTTGCAGGGAAGGACTGAGACATCACATACACGCCCACTACTCCCTCATTGGCTGCTGCAGTATAGCTTATACAGAAAGAGCCGTCAACTGCAGCTCAGATACTAAAGAGTCTGAGACAGGAAGTTGCAAAGGGGGAGGGCTGAGAACAGTTTTCAAGCAAATACAGAAGTTTTTTGATGCAAAAGGTATTAAAATAAAAACACTTTCTTCTATTTTACATTATTTGAAATGGTTTGATGCGTTGTGAAAATTTATGCTATATGTCCCCTTTAAAAAAAAAAGTAGCCGCACGAAAGAATCAATATTATTTATGCTATAAAATTTAGAAAATCTTTCTCGTATCGTTTTTCCTAAACATGCCCCATGCTACAGTGATTTTACCCGGACACAATGAATACACTTGCAACTATTTTTGTGATTGGCTGGTGGCTTTGGCAGAAAGTAACATTTTAAACCTTTTTTGACGAGAAATAACGCCTTAGCTGTAAGCGAGTTTTTCGAACCTTTGAGCAGTTTCACCTTCTAACAATGGTCCCCGTGTGTGCACTGTTAGTGCTGCTACTGAAAGCCAGTGAAGCTGTGACAAGTATGAACAATCGTTACCGTATAAAAAGTGAGCAGCATTTAGTGTTGATCTGCGGTCTGTATCAGCACTAGTGAAATCAGCCGTGCGTTCAATATACATGTATGCCTGAAAAAGAATTCCTGTATTGGTGCGAACTGAGTGAAGCAAGCGAAGTTTTAATTAACAATAAGAAATCATTTATACCTTTGTATTTTCTTTCCCTCTAGTTGATTACATTGATTATGGAGCAATGTTCTATCAGACTTACGGCCCCTCAGGGGAATATCTGTTGGACTATAATGGGAATGAGATGTTCCATGTGGATTTGGAGTCAAAGTCAGTGGTTTGGACGCTGCCCGGGCTGGAGAAATACACATTATTTGATCCACAGGCAGCCCTGCAGCAGATTAATGTAGCGAAATATAACTTGGACATCAGGATAAAGCGTTCAAACCACACAGTGGCGCCTAATAGTAAGTATAGTATTTATCATTATGACCAAGGACGAAAAAAAATATACATTTTCACCTAAAGAAAACAATTTGGTGATCACTTTGGAAGGATCCCATATGAGAGAGCCCTCCTTGCTTAGTATTGGAATCATTGTTGCTAGCTGCCATTTTAATTATGTCAGCTGGCTTTTTTTATGTTATTTTTCTCCTGACCTCCTATCATTCGACCCGTCCATGCAGTGCATTGTGTGCACATTTCCTGTAAATAAGAAAAGCATAATATATTTATAGTCATTAATACACAGTCAAGTTATTTGAACAGATTGAAATGTAAAAAAATGAAAAAGACCATTTTCCCAAGTGAAAATAGGTACATCCGTTGGGTAGCTTAGCCTGAATGTTCAATGCAGGAAGAATCTCTGATCAGGGGCTCATTTATCAACACTGGGCAAATTTGCCCATGGGCAGTTACCGATAGCAACCAATCAGTGATTAGCTTTTTAAAGCCAGCTGCAAGCAAAACAATGAATGCAACAATCTGATTGGTTGTCATGGGTTACTGCCCATGGGCAAATTTGCCCAGTGTTCATAAATAACCACCTCTGTGTTTCAGGATATTTAAGTTACTCTTCCTTGGAAATAAACATTACAATGTGAACAAAATACATAGTATCCCAAAAGCCCAGCCTGGATTGTGTGTTCAGATGTTGGGGGTAGGAGCATAATACAGAATGTACGTGTGCACAAACCCATGGCTATATAACCATGTGTTCAATCATCTGGACATATGGCAGCGTCCTTTGGCTGGAGGTGGGACCACCCTACTTGTTTAAAGATGAACTAACCCCTAAAAATGAATATGGCTACAAATGCCATATTTTATATACTGCACTTGTTGTACCAGCCTAAAGTTTCAGCTTGTCAATAGCAGCAATGATCCAGGACTTCAAACTTGTCACAGGGGGACACCATCTTGTAAAGTGTCTGCAACCCTCACATGCTCAGTGGGCTCTGAGCAGCTGTTGAGAAGCTAAGCTTAGGGGTCGTCACAAATTATCAAGCAGAAAATGAGGTTGGCCTGTAATATAAGATGATTATTAAATTCTGGTGCTAGTTGCACTGGTTTCTGAGCTCTTGTAGTAATTATCGGCATTTATCACTAATCAGCCTTATATTGTGACATTTAAATGTTTATATTTCTATGTGTACTATATATTGTGAGTTGGTCCCTAAGCTCAGTAAGTGACAGCAGCACAGAGCATGTGCAGTGAATCAGCAGAAAAGAAGATGAGGAGCTACGGGGGCATCTTTGGAGACACAGATCTTCCCTGATAAAGGGATGTGGTTGCCTTGGGCTGGAACAGAAGCCCAAAACATAATGTACAACATTTCTAGCCGTCTTCTTTAATTGTCTTATTTTTGCCTATGTTTATTTTTACACAGACACAGCTGATTCAACAGACTTTCATGGTTGTCTTTCAATCTGTCTCTGTCCATGATAATCTGTCACCCCACCTTAGGCCCACAATTTCATGTAAACCCTCCCTCACCTTATTCCATTGTGAAGTGGTGGATTCTGAGACTTGAATACCCTCTGCTTTACAGATAATCTGTGCACCACCCACTATGGGAAAAATCATGTCAATGTGCTGTTAACATTTGTACAGACTACACTGTACGGGTATGGGACCTGTTATCCAGAATGCTCGGGACTTGTCCGAATAACGGACCTTAAGTCTACTAGAAAACCATGTAAACATTAAATAAACCCAATAGGCTGGTTCTGCTTCCAATAAGGATTAATTATGTTAGTTTGGATCAAGTACAAGGTTCTGTTTTATTAGTACAGAGAAAAAGGAAATCAATTTTAAAAATCCGTATTATATGATTATAATGGAGTCTATTGGAGACAGCCTTTCCGTAATTTGGAGCTTTCTGGATAACGGGTTTGCGGATAACGGATCCCATACCTTTATTTGTAATTAGCTTTTGGTTGTTCCTTTTTATTGTTTTTAAATACATGCTTTTCTGTCTAATGGACAGAAAATGGTGGCACTGTAACAGGTATGTCTTGTGTAGAAAGGTATTCAAATTATTCCAAGCAAATTTGAATACTGTCTTTCAATAAATGAGCTGTGTTCCCAGACCCAAAATAACGCATTTACATCAGTTAAATGTAAATGAAATGCTAAATCAGTCAGCACTGATTTCCCTCCTGCCTGCAATGAGAAGTACAACACAATCACACCAGCACTCAAATGTCTCAATGTAAGCACCCCCCTGTGAATGTACCTAGGGTTGTTTCAGGTACTGCGTATGCCCCCCGCACATGGTTGTTGCAGAGAGAAAAGTCGAGGGAAGGCAAGTTTTAGTTTAAAAAACAAAACAAAAACAAAGAGGCAGTTTTTTTGCCACCCCTGGTAACTTGCCACACGTTGCTGTCTGAGGCAAGATTGTCACCTTGTCTCACAGCAGGAGCAGCCCTGCATTAGGGAACCACTGGTCAAAACTGAGCAGCAATATTTTGATCTGATGCATACTTTTTAGTAAAAGGAATATATCTTCCAAACTTAATTTTGTTCTTGCATTCTTTTATTTGGATTTTAATTGGAATGGAGATTTAGCCTGCAAATAGCAAACCTCATGGGCATTTACTGTGTAATGCACACCAGGAGATTAATCACCACCGATAAATCTATTTTATTCAATTAATCTCCTGGTGTGCCATTGCCTTTATGTGGTAAAATCTTATGGAGATAAAGAAGTCCATATTCTTTTAGATTTGATTATAATTATAATTTCAGTACAATGAAGAAAGTAGAGAGAACTATTATGATAAACAAATGCACCTACTGTTATTGGTCCTAATAAACTATGTCTTCTAGTAGTATTTAAAGGACAACTATAACCCCTAACAATGTAGGTCTGCTAATCGAAATAAAAAAAAAAAAAAAACTGCGTCATCTAAATGAACCATTTTCAGAAATATACTTATTTAACAGTATGTGCCACTGGGTAATTCTAAATAGAAAATAATTTTAAGTATACCCGGTGTCCTTCAATCTTTTAATCATTTTCTGAGTCTTTTCAGAGGTGGATGCATGGTCTGTTTGGCCTGCCAGCATACTGGGAAAAAACCCGTGGGCCCTTATCCTAATGGACCCAGAGTGGTCAGGCAGTATGAAGTAATCTCTTCCCCCACACTGGGGGAAGATGCGTTAGCTGATTGCCGGTATGCTTAAGGAAGGATCTGTCTTTGCCTTGGAGAAGACAAACAAAAATCAGATAAGTAGATATTCAAAGGCAACTCCTACACTGCGATGGGGAAAAATACAAGAGGAGCACAGCAAAAGTTATAGGCAACAAATATATATTGTATATGACTGAGCAAAAGAACAAGAACTGGGGGTGCTTTAGTGTAGCTGAGAAAACATGAGAAGGACAGCATGGAATTGAAAATAGAATGGAATAGCGGAGGACATTAGTAAGGGGAAAATGAAATAATTAACGTAAAGTTGGGAACAATTTTAAGCATTAACCCCATAAATGTCATGAATGGGGTTAATTTATTGCTCTTAATCTGCAAATATTCTTGCTTGCATGCAGGGGTCTAATGCAAAGATCCTAATTCATTTTCTGCAACCATCTTCTCTGAGTCTCTGGGTTATACAGTGCTCATTATAGGTAGAGGCAGTGTCACATTGGGGAGGACATATGGTAAAGCTAGGGTTGCCACCTGGCTAGTACTTTACCAGCCTGACTGGGATAAATGATTAGAGATGTCGCGAACTGTTCGCCGGCGAACTTGTTCGCGCGAACATCGGGTGTTCGCGCTCGCCGGAAGTTCGCGAACGTCGCGCGACGTTCGCCATTTTGGGTTCGCCATTGTTGGCGCTTTTTTTTGCCCTCTCACCCCAGACCAGCAGGTACATGGCAGCCAATCAGGAAGCTCTCCCCTGGACCACTCCCCTTCCCTATAAAAACCGAAGCCCTGCAGCGTTTTTTCACTCTGCCTGTGTGTGCTGAAGAGATAGTGTAGGGAGAGAGCTGCTGCCTGTTAGTGATTTCAGGGACAGTTGAAAGTTTGCTGGCTAGTAATCGTTTTGATACTGCTCTGTTATTGGAGGGACAGAAGTCTGCAGGGGTTTGAGGGACATTTAAGCTTAGGTAGCTTTGCTGGCTAGTAATCTACCTTCTACTGCAGTGCTCTGTATGTAGCTGCAGTGGGCAGCTGTCCTGCTTCTGATCTCATCTGCTGACTGCTGCAATAACAGTAGTCCTTGTAAGGACTGCTTTTATTTATTTTTTTGTTGTTTTACTACTACTACTACTACTACTACTATAAGAGCCCAGTGCTATTAGTCTAGCAGTGTTGGGGAGTGGGACTGGTGTGCTAATCTGCTGCTCCTAGTAGTTCAGCAGCACCAACTTTAATTTTTTTTTTTTTAATATTCATTTTTTTTTATTTTACTTTTTTTTATTTTACTACCGCTGTAGTAGTGTATAAGTTGACCTTTTAGGCATTATTTGCCCTGTAGGCATTATTTGCACACTGTTTTCTTCAACCCACCATCGAGCTGTGTGACCTTGTTCACATTCTGTCTAAATATCCATAATATTAACGTCTCCAGAAAAAACACCGGAGTCACTTTTTTCAAGCAGCCATAATATATTTTACGTAATCCGTATCCACCGCTGTAGTAGTGTATACGTTGGCCTTGTAGGCATTATTTGCACACTGTTTTCTTCAACCCGCCATCGAGCTGTGTGACCTTGTTCCCATTCTGTCTAAATATCCATAATATTACCGTCTCCAGAAAAAACACCGGAGTCACTTTTTTCAAGCAGCATTCATATATTTTACGTAATCCGTATCCACCGCTGTAGTAGTGTATACGTTGGCCTTGTAGGCATTATTTGCAAACTGTTTTCTTCAACCCGCCATCGAGCTGTGTGACCTTGTTCACATTCTGTCTAAATATCCATAATATTACCGTCTCCAGAAAAAACACCGGAGTCACTTTTTTCAAGCAGCATTCATATATTTTACGTAATCCGTATCCACCGCTGTAGTAGTGTATACGTTGGCCTTGTAGGCATTATTTGCACACTGTTTTCTTCAACCCGCCATCGAGCTGTGTGACCTTGTTCACATTTGTCTAAATATTGATAATATTATCGTCTCTAGAAAAACCACTTGAGTTACTTTTTTCAAGCAGCATTCATATATTTTACGTAATCCGTATCCACCGCTGTAGTAGTGTATACGTTGACCTTGTAGGCATTGTTTGCCCAGTTTTTTTGGCCACAGCCACTGAAGCACAGAGGCCAGAAAAAATATGCCATATAAATGCTGAAAATAGTCATTTTTTGCCATACGTTGACTCAACGTATATGGCAAAAAATGACTATTTTCAGCATTTATGTGGCATATTTTTTCTGGCAACTGTGCTTCAGTGGCTGCAACCAAAAAAACTGGGCAAACAATGTCTACAAGGTCAACGTATGGCGAAAAATTACTATTTTCAGCATTTATATGGCATATTTTTTCTGGCAACTGTGCTTCAGTGGCTGCGTCCAAAAAAACTGGGCAAACAATGTCTACAAGGTCAACGTATGGCGAAAAATGACTATTTTCAGCATTTATATGGCATATTTTTTCTGGCAACTGTGCTTCAGTGGCTGCGTCCAAAAAAACTGGGCAAACAATGCCTACAAGGTCAACGTATGGCAGTTGTTTAAAGAGAACAGTAGATTACTAGCCAGCAAAGCTACCTAAGCTAAAATGTCCCTCAAATCCCTGCAGACTTCTGTCCCTCCAATACAGAGCAGTATCAAGCAGATTACTAGCCAGCAAACTTACTATCATCTGTCCCTGAAATCACTAACAGCTCTCCCCCTACACTATCTCTTCCAAGCACACACAGGCAGATTTTTCAGATACATTTTTGCCCTTGATCCCCCTCTGGCATGCCACTGTCCAGGTCGTTGCACCCTTTAAACAACTTTAAAATCATTTTTCTGGCCAGAAATGTCTTTTCTAGATGTTAAAGTTCGCCTTCCCATTGAAGTCTATGGGGTTCGCGAACCGTTCGCGAACCGCTCGCGTTTTTGCGCAAGTTCGCGAATATGTTCGCGAACTTTTTTTCCGACGTTCGCTACATCCCTATAAATGATGCCAATGTTAATAATGAGAAAAGAAAAATAAATAAAGGCCATTTTCTTTCTGGTAAAAAATTCTAGGTAAAGCAGGCATAGGGGTCTATTTATCATGTTGTGTAAAAAGTGGAGTGAATCATTACCAGTAAAGCAGCAAATTAGGTCTTTGCTTTTGTTGAAATCTAATTGCCGATTGAGTGCTATGAACAACATCACCAGTAATGTTTCATTCCACTTTTTACACAGCATGATAAATAGATCATATGTTGTAATAATTTTCCTCTGTGCTACACACAACACATGTTCTCTTGAGACTGACATGCAATTTACACCAGCGACTACCTACTGCACCTCTCAGGGTAGGATTACATGGGCAAAAAACACAGGCGTCAAATCGGATGCAATGGAAATAAAGTAAGTGAATGCATTGTTGGATGGTGTCGCAGTATTGATCCGACGCAACACGACTGTCGGATGCAGATGCTGTGACACCATCCAACAATGCATTTACTTACTTTACTTCCATTGTATCTGATTTGACGCCTGCGTTTTTGCACAGTGTGTCGGATTGCACAGAAAACGCCTGTGTAGTCCTACCCTAAATCCACATTCTACTGCAAAGTCAGTTTCCTTTCTGCTCATCTCTCCCACTGTGCATGTTACAGGCAGCACTGCAATGCATTATACAGTAGCCAAGTAGGCTTACTTTAGTTTGCAGGGGGGCCCTTGTAGTCAGATACCCTGGTGGGTCCCAGGTGCCCCAGTCTGACACTGGGTAGATGAATACCGGCACTGTAATTTTTTATTACAGTCAGTGGGATTAGTAAACATACCTGTTACAAATCAATGTTTACCATAACAATAAGTAGATATTGACTATATTCTATGGCAAACACTAATGTACTGATTTTACATAACTTAAGTAGTTGCATCTCCACACCAGTCCACAGAACCAATGATGATCAACTAAATGTATATATAATTGATAACATACAATATATAATACAGTAGAATCCCTATTTTAGCTTCACCAGGGGACCGTGTCAAAGCGGTGTGGATCTCTGAAAACAAATTTCTGGGGATGTAAAATCCAGTTACTACTGTATATACATACAGTATTAGCTAGTGACGGTGTTGTTGGTTCATGCACTTTTAGTTTTAGAGTCAAACATAAAACATATAAACATATGCTTGTATCAAGGCCCAGCGGCCTTACTGGAGCGCTTCTGCCAGCTGGTTTCTCATGCTGGTTTTTCAACTTTGTAAAAAATATTTACAGTATTATGAAATATATTTTATCAAGCTTATCAGTACATGCTTTTATCAATAACCTTTTTACACAGAGGACATACCTCCCAACTGTCCCGTTTTTCGCGGGACAGTCCAGATTTTGACAGCTCAACCCGCAGTCCCGGATTGTTACTGAAATGTCCCAACTTTCTCTTTGATCTCCTGCACTGAACTGCCAGAAAAAGATACAATATTTCTAACTTAATTGGCTTTTGGCAGAGAGCCCAGAATACGTGGCAGGTGCACTTAGATACTTTTGTAACAATTTAAGATAAGCAAAGAAACTATTGTAACAATTTAACAGAAGCAGGTCTCTTGGGGAAACTGCGACTTGCAGGTTAAAGGGCAATTTACCTTCATTAGGAAAACTGTAATAACATAAAAACCACAGAAATGTGTTCAAACTTTTATAACCTGCCAAATTTTATAAAAGGAACAAGGTAATTAGGGGGTGTGGCCACAAAACAGGCATTGTCAAAGATTTTTGCTGCGCTCCACAGTCTCGGAGTATACTGGCACTCACCATATACTCCCCATATTCTCCTTGAACCGTCCTGACGACGGAGAACCGAAACACGTAGATGTGGGGGATTGTGTGAAAATTTGAATAAAGTCACTTGAAGGTGTATCTGTGAATGCTCCTAAATACTCTCTATTTTATACCAAAGTAAATGAGTGCACACTGGTTTAGTTTAAAAGCATAATTTTATTTAGATAATTAAAAAACAGGCCGACGTTTCGGTCCACCTCTAGGACCTTTATCAAGACCATTAATGTTTTTTTAAAAATGATCGCCTTAAGTAGGCAAAGAAAAAAGACCCTCACCCAATTATGTGCAACAGACAACGTCATGTGAACGAGAGAGAAGAACCAATCACCAGCATATACCATATTTAACCATGTGATATAGGGGAGAAAAATGAACCCTGTGAGGGAAAGCACAATAAATTAGAAAATTAAAAAACAAATGCAAATCAGTACTCTCGTAAATGTTTAAAATACACACATGATTATAAATCACTAGACAGACTGCAGAAAAACTGACTGTGATAGATACCATAATGGATGTATATCAGACACAACGTATCACAAATATGGCAACAGTAACAATGAAACGTTGAGAATGGCAACAGTAACAATGAAGTGAACTACCAACCCAAATTGTAACCAAAAACATTTAACCAAAAAAAATGAATGAATCAGGGAATAGGAAGAATTATCTCTGCTGTAGAAAACATGTTAATGGACAATTTTCATTTAGACCAAGCGGGGTTAAAGTGTTTAACTTTTTAATCCAAAAAACCTCTCTTTGGAGAAGAATATTGGAACGAACTCCACCCCTCCTAAGAGGTGGAATGTGGTCAATTGCAATATATTTAAATGTAGGAAGTCTGTGGCCATACTCCAGAACATGTTTGGCTACAGGCTTGTTTGTCTTGCCATCCCTAAATGCTGTACTTATTGCAGATCGGTGTCCGTCCATCCTTAGTCTAAGTGCCAAGTCAGTTTTACCCACATAGGACAAGCCACAAGGGCATGTAATAAGATATACTTAGCCAAGTACGGGTATAATAATGCTCCCACACCAGCACCCTAAATGTCTGGTGTTATATACTTTGCCCAAGGTACATAAAAGCCTTACGAGTCCCCCTGGTCGACTGTTCATGTCAGGCTGTGATTCTCTTTTACATCCCATTGGGATATATATTGACACTATTTTACAAACTGCGGTAAATAATACTCCCACTTATTTAAAGGATACACCTCACTTGCTAGAATGCCTTAAGGAACTTTCTTCACCAGCAGATAGTCCATGCATGCTTGCAAGCATGGACGTGGTAAGTCTTTACACCATTATTCCCCTTGAGTTTGGCATTGAGGCAGTAAAAAAATCATTGGAGGAATATGACCAATATGTGGGGCCTCCAATTTCATTTATTTTGAAACTACTTGAGTTGTCCCTTTCCCTAAATTATTTTCGTTTTGAAAATGATTGTTTTCTACAGGTATCCGGTACCGCCATGGGTGGGTCTCAATTTTGTAGAGTTTTGAGAAATAATTCTGAGCCATCTATTCGTGAGCAGCAACTAACAGAAATGTGGAATTGATTCAAAGATAGGGGCTATCCAGATAAAATATTGAGTGAGGCTCTGGATGCAGCTAGAAAACGTGATTGTGATATAATTGTAAGCAAGGCTTCCCAATGGGATGTAAAAGAGAATCACAGCCTGACATGAACGGTTGACCAGGGGGACTCGTAAGGCTTTTATGTACCTTGGGCAAAGTATATAACACCAGACATTTAGGGTGCTGGTGTGGGAGCATTATTATACCCGTACTTGGCTAACTAGCGCGAAACCTGGATGTTTTAGGTGCCCTACCTGTACTTCCTGCCGTTATATGTCTCCTGGTCAATCTTTCCTACATCCCCATACAGGTAAAAGGTTTGAAATCAGGCACCACATAACTTGCAGTACTACCCATGTGATATATCTTATTACATGCCCTTGTGGCTTGTCCTATGTGGGTAAAACTGACTTGGCACTTAGACTAAGGATGGACGGACACCGATCTGCAATAAGTACAGCATTTAGGGATGGCAAGACAAACAAGCCTGTGGCCAAACATGTTCTGGAGTATGGCCACAGACTTCCTACATTTAAATATATTGCAATTGACCACATTCCACCTCTTAGGAGGGGTGGAGTTCGTTCCAATATTCTTCTCCAAAGAGAGTTTTTTTGGATTAAAAAGTTAAACACTTTAACCCCGCTTGGTATAAATGAAAATTGTCCATTAACATGTTTTCTACAGCAGAGATAATTCTTACTATTCCCTGATTCATTCATTTTTTTTGGTTACATTTTTTTGGTTACAGTTTGGGTTGGTAGTTCACTTCATTGTTACTGTTGCCATTCTCTGTGATTGCTGATATTTGTGATACGTTGTGTCTGATATACATCCATTATGGTATCTATCACAGTCAGTTTTTCTGCAGTCTGTCTAGTGATTTATAATCATGTGTGTATTTTAAACATTTACGAGAGTACTGATTTGCATTTGTTTTTTAATTTTCTAATTTATTTTGCTTTCCCTGACAGGGTTAATTTTTCTCCCCTATATCAAATGGCTAAATATGGTATATGCTGGTGATTGGTTCTTCTCTCTCGTTCACATGACGTTGTCTGTTGCACGTAATTGGGTGAGTGTCTTTTTTATTTGCCGACTTAAGGCGATCATTTTTTAAAAAAACACTAATGGTCGTGATAAAAGTCCTAGAGGTGGACCGAAACGTCGGCCTGTTTTTTAATTATATAAATAAAATTATGCTTTTAAACTAAACCTGTCGAAAGGTTCCCAGTGTGCACTCATTTACTTTGGACTTATATTGATTATGCAGATTTTGAGTAGCACCTGGGTTGCTTGCTGAATACGGTGGAGTGCGGATAACCAACGTTTATATATATATATATATATATATATATATATATATAATGGCTCGAGAGAGGCTAGCACTCACAGGACTTATGGAGAAAAAAAAGGTTTTATTGCAAAAAAAATTAAACTAACATTTCGGCTAGGTGGATAGGTCACTTTGAGAAAGGCTAGGGACCTAGCCGAAATGTTAGTTTCATTTTTTGTTTCAATAAAACCTTTTTTTTCTCCATAAGACCTGTGAGTGCTAGCCTCTCTCGAGCCATTGTACACACTAATACATAGCTCTGCACCCAGGCATTTTATACCTGTATACGTGCTGTGCCAGCAATCTTTGTTCTATATATATATATACAACCAAAGGAATGGTGCGGCACTCCGTAGGCAAAATTACCTGGGTGCCAGCATGGGAAATAAGCAGTGAACAACTATTGCGGCACTCACTGGGTTTTAGTTAAAAAACAAAAAAAGGTTTTATTATTAAGCCTCAACGTTTCGATCCCCCACAGGAGCAAAAACAAACAAACATCTAGCACCCACATAAGTCCTGTGAGTGCTAGCCTCCCCTAGTAAGGGGTGAGCGAGGTCTTATTTTTTTCACAGCATCTGATCTGAGGCGGAATTTAAAGGGGACATGCAGCATAAATTTTCACAATGCATCAAACCATGTAAAATAGAAGAAATCGTTTTAATTTTAATACCTTTTAGATCAAAAATGTCTGTATTAGCTTGAAAACTGTGCTCAGCCCTCCCCTTTGCAACTTCCTGTCCAGGACTCTTCAGTATCTGACTCTGGAGCCAACTGCCCAGCCCCTGAGGGAGGAGTGGGCATGTCTGTGATGTCACATTCAGTCCTTCTGGGCAGACATTGGATCACACTTACTGCTTGTTTTACCTTCCCTTAAAGGGGATCCGTCGCCCAAAAACATTATTGAAAATCCTATTTTATCACATTAATCAAACAAAATGAACTTTAATTACACAATATAAATTATTTGAATCTTGCTACCTTCAATCTGAGTGTCACGGCCTGCACCCAATACCAGAACAAGTGCCAAGTACCCTAGTCTCGGCTCGGCTTCACCAGTAGTGTGACCACCTTTGGGCTTCGGGAGGAGCCCTCAGCTTACTTGGGTGCCACCTGGACTCAACGAGAGGTACAAGGTTAGATGTTCTGGCTGGCAAAGGGGCAGGGCTGTTAGCAGAGTCTTTTGGGCCGAAGGTCACGGTACAAAAGGATTAGGCAGAATCGTAGTCAGGCAGGCTGGGTCGAGGCAGGCAGATAGCAAGTATCGTCAAACAGGCAAAGAGTCAAAACTGGGTGATTAATCAAGGGGTTAAGCAGAAGAGTTGTCGTAGGCAGGCAAAGGTCAGGATACAGATTGTTGGATAGTCAGAAAGCAGGCTGGGTCAAACACGGATAATCAGATCAGAATACAAAACAGACGCTCAAGGCTCAGGAAACCACAAGAACTAAATTCTATCACGGGCGAAGTCTGGAAGCCCTTTTAAACTATTTATACATTTGAATTTGGCACCATTGCGCGCTGGCGTCATCACACCAGCGCACCTGCGCCTTTAAGAAACATGGAGCCGCGTGCGCCCTTAGAGGGACAAGATGGCACCGGATAAGGACCATGCAGCGGGCGTCCCCGCCGATGGCATTTATTACACTGGGAATTCATAATTATAGCAAGCAGGCAGGAGCCATTTTGTGGACACTGTTATTAAGGCAAGGATCATCTCAGAATCTTGTTTGTGCACCAGAATGGGGGACCTTATGTCCATCCCCATGCCTTGGCTACACAATTAAATGGTAAAGAGAGAGGGGAATGTGGGGAGAGCAGTGACATCTTGTAAGTGCTGAATGTAAAGTGGAAATAATTGTCTGCCCCCTCTCTATGCCCAAGGCATAGAGGAGGGGCAGACAATATTTGATTGACAGCTGAGATGTTTAAATGAGCTTACAACAGCTATTTTTTTTGTAATTTCAAATTTTTATCCATTTTCAAATAGACAGAGAAAAGAATACTGTCAACATATGGAGCAAAGGACGAACTTGCTAGGTATAATATACGAAACAGTAAGTAGTCTGTTTTTAACATCAATCAGTATCAAAACATATTATTTATACTTTGGTATCTATCTATGATGGAAACTCTTTTTGTCCCAATACTCTTGATTCAGCATATTTTGTGTCATTAGCAGGCCCGGACTGGCAATTGGCCTGTTCGGGCATTTTCCCGACGGGCCGCTCTTTATTTAGTGTAAGTGGGCTGCTGCTCCTGATTGATCCAGCGGGCTCTAGGACCGCTCCTCCATCCTTTTTCACCATGTGGTTCTGCCCCTCCCACTCCTCTCTGCTTGGACGCTGCTGCCTCTGCCGGCTGTTTGTATGTCCCAGCACTCTCAGCATGAGCATGGAAGCCGGATGAATAGGAGATACTGCAGCTGCTGGCCTGCCTGTGCTGACCCTGCACATAATGCTCCCTGCGTGTGAACACACCACATCAGTAACATCAGGTTGGTGTGGATTTCTGTAGAGCAGGCTGCAGGCAAAATCACTATGGGGTAGGAAGAGTCAACTGTGCCGAAAGCATCAGGTACTGACTAAATCTGTTTTTTTAAAAAATTTAACCTGGACTGTCTGTTTGTTTTCAACACTTTTTCACTTAAATTTTTTTTATATGAATGAATAAAATAGTAAAAAAAATGTTTTGTTGTCCAATGTATCCGTGTTACTAGGGTGGGCCCTGCTGGCCCAGACCCAGTCCGTGCACTTCCCCCATACCTCCCAGACCCTGGTCGCACCGGCAAAAGGTATGTACGCTCGGTGGGGCCCCTGCCAGCCCAGACCCACTCCCTGTACTTACTCCTAACCTCCCGGACCCCAGTCGCGCAAGGAAAAGGTGTGCACACTCGCAGAAGTGGTTTCCCGGCAGATTGGACTTTGCGGCTGGGGGGCCCCTCAGTCCAACGCTGCTTGGCCCAGTCATGGCTCTTGTGCCGTACAGTAGACAGCCCACTATATTTATCAAGGAATATAAAGGCACAAGGCTGCAGAATCTTAAACATATTTTACAAGGCAGCTCTTTACGCACATTTTTTTTGCAGTTTTACCCCAATATATTAGTGGATGTGTACAAAAACCATTACATGTGGGCTGCTTTGATTTTTTTTGCCCGGGCTGCTTTTTACCCCCAGTCCGGCCCTGGTCATCAGTCATTATGGGGGGGGGTTTAAATAAAAGAGAGAAGAAAGAATCAGGTAAAGAAAAGAGAAAAGGGAAAGGGAAAGAAAGAGGTATAGTTATCAGGTTCTAACTAAGTAAAAGATTGTAACATCTCATGCTCAACAAATGGTACCTCTAGCCTGCAAAATAATCCAGGTGCTGGACCTACGGATAATACTCCAGCTCCCCCTCGTAGCTTCTATCATGAAGTCTATTCCTTATGGATTCCATTGCTCTGATCCAGTTTACCTTCGATATCAATGCTTGTCATCGTGGGATATTTGTTTTTTTTTTCAATTTGCTGCTAATAGAGACCTTGCTGCTGTAAGAATGTGAATGGCTAATTTGCGAGATTGTGAAGAGTGTATGTCTCTAATCTTCATTCCTAATAGGAATGTTTGTGGTGTTGCTTGTATAGAGCAATGCAAAACCTCAGAGAGCAGAGTCGCTACCATTTTCCAGAATGTTTGAGCTATTGTACAAGTCCACCAGGTATGCAAGAAAGATCCCCTGTCTCCACATCCTCTAAAGCAGTTTGAATGATCCGGGTTACCACTAATTTTACTAATGCATGATGGGGTATAGTACCAGCGATATATGATTTTATAAGCTTTCACTAGAGACTGCACATATAGATGTTTTTTTAGCTGTGTCCCTAATTGCTGTCCAAGCCTTTTCAGAAATTGTGAGATCTAAGTCCTCCCACTTTGTCATATAAGGCTGATGCATGTCTGTATTATCTGAGGCAAGGTGCATGTATAATAGCAAAAACAAATAGGTTGGGTACGGACGTTTAAGGCACATTGTTTAAAAGTAAGAAAGGGCTTGGTTTGTTTGGGTTTTAAACAAGGTTTCTACATAATGTCTTATTTGTAAATGCCTGAAGAATTGCATGTGTGGAATATTATGGTCTTCTTTGTATTGCTGAAATGAATTAACCGTCCGATCAGATATAAAATCAAGTAAACATAACAGATTTGCTGCTATCCATGGACAAATTCTATAGGTGTGCATCCTGGTGGGAAGCTTTTATTACAAAGGATGGTTCTGTATCTAGTAGTAGGAGTGGTTAGTTTCATTTTAATTGCTATGGTATCCCAGAGATCTAGCGCTTGTTGTGATGTTGGCAAAATGCCTGATGGTATGTCTCTGGATGTCTTAGGTATCCCGACAAACGTAACGGAGCTGTGAAGTGATCTTCAATTTATGCACCATTACCTCTAGTCTGCTAGCCAAATAATACCTGTACAGATGAGGTACTCCCAATCTTCCTAACAATTTTGCTTTAGTCATAATAGCCGCCTTATTTCTGGGTTTTTTCCGTTCCCATATAAAGTGTGATATAGCTTTTTGGAGTGAAGAGGCTATTGTCTCAGGAAAGTGTATTGGTAGCGTTCAAAATAAATACAGTAGACGTGATAATAGTGTCATTTTGATAGCAGCTATTTTACCAAACCACAAGAGATGATAGGATTGCCATTTGTCTAGCTCCCTTTTCAATTTATCTATTAGTGCAGGATAGTTGGCCTTGTATAAAGTATCATATGAAGAGGTGAGGAATATTCCCAGATATTCTAATGAAGTTTTTTCCCATTTATAATCAAAGTTGAGTTGTAACAGTTTCAATTCTGTTGTGGTAATTTTTAAGGGTAAAGCATGCGATTTTGTGGGATTTATCTTTTAACCTGAAAGAAGTTGGAATCTATCTAGGGTCTGTAATAGGTTTGGTAATGTGGTTTGAGGTGATGTCAATGTAAGGAGGATATCATCCGCAAAGAGATTAATTTTGTATTCTTTCTCACCCATTGGGAAGCCCTTGATGTTAGAGTTTTCTCTAATGGCGTGAGCTAGCGGCTCCAAGGATAAAGCAAAGATTAGAGGGGACATGGGGCATCCCTGTCTAGTTCCTCCCTGTATTTCAATGTGAACAGAGAGAAGACCCATACTAAGTATCTGTGCTGAGGGTGCTGTATAAAGTTGTTTAATACCTGTGAAGAATGGTTTAGGTAAGTTTAGTTTGTCTAGCACTGCAAACATGGAGGTCCAATCTAGTCTGTCGAATGCTTTTTGTGCATCCAGTGATAGAAGAAGGGATGATGTGGCCATGTTAGGTGCTCTACAAACTAAGTCTAATGCTTTGTGGACTCCGTCCGCTGCTTGTCGACCTGGTACAAATCCCAATTGGTCTTGATGATCTTGATGATGAGACTGGGAAGCACCACGGATAGTCTGTTAGCTAATATTTTTGAGAATATCTTAACATCAGTGTGTATTAATGAGATTGGCCTATAACTGTCACAGTTGTATGGATCTTTTCCTGGCTTTAAAATGATCACAATGGATGCTGTTTGCATATGTTTTGTAGGGGGGCACCCTCAAGAAACGATTGAAAAAGGTCTTTCAAGTGGATAACTGTTTTTTATAGTATTTTGATGTATAGCCACCTGGGCCAGGTGCTTTACATGCTTTAGAATCTTTAATCACTTGCTCATTTTCTTCTATCGCTATTGGCGCCGCTAGAATTTTGCGATTTTCCATTGTTATGCTGGGAGGTTCCCACCTAGTAAGTAAGTCGGATGTGTTTGCCTTAGTTGCCTCAGGAGCCTTGTCTGTGATATACAAATCCGCATAAAAAGTCCTGAATGTATTAAGAATTTGTTTAGTATTTCTTGTGACTATGCCCATGGTGGTGCGAATAGCGTGAATAGTTTTTGATGAGTGCAACGCTTTCAATTTGCGAACTAGCATTGTATGTGGCTTATTTGCATACTCGTAATACAGTTTGGTTTTTCGCATTGTGTATGCGGCTTTATCTGCGAGCACTTGAATCAACTGGGTCCTTGTATCTTGTATATCCCTATAGCTATTTGAGGTGGGTTTCTGTTTGTGGATGATAGCGAAGTCATGCAGTCTCTGGGAAAGTTGCTGAGTTTCCTTATCTCTGATTTTTTTCCATCGTGTAGCATGTTTAATAATTATCCTCCGTATCACCACCTTATGGGCGTCCCATCTGATAGCTGTAGATGTGTCCTCTAGGGAGTTTGTTTTGAAGTATTCTGTAAGTGTTTCAGAGATTTCTGTGCAAATATCTATATCTAATAAGAGAGATTCATTCAGTCTCCAGCATCCATGTCCCCGTACCTCGTCTCACTTGGAGAACACAGTTTCAACCATCCCGTAATCAGACCATGTGATATTGTGTATTGTAGTCGAGCGAACACAATCTACAAATGTAGATTTAGTAAATATAAAATCAATACGCGAGTAGGATGGCGGAGTAATATGAATAGTCTCTGTCTATGGGATGTTTCTCTCTCCATATATCCACTAAGGTCTCAGTGGCAAGACATTCAGCTAGATGTTTGGAATCTTGATCTGACAGGGGTTCTAGGTTCCAGCAGGACCAGCACACCTCGTGACCTATCAAGGTTATTATTTAGAGTGGTGTTAAAATCTCCACCTATTATGACTCTGCCCTCTGATACTTCTGAGATTTAATGAAGGCTTTCCTACAGGTTTTTAGGGCATATACTGATGCCAGCATAGTTAGATGGTTCTGACGCAAACCTGTTATTATTATGCATCGGCCTTCTTGATCTATATATTCCTTTTTGAGTTGAAACTTGATTTGTTTGGCAATTAGAATAGCTACTCCTTTAGTTTTGGTTTTGGAGCTAGCAAGGTATACCTGAGGATAAATATTTTGGTGTGGACTTTTGACTAAAGTGCGTTTCTTGGAGCAGCAAGACATCTATTCTTTTTTTTGTAATCAGAGAATGCCATTGTAAGTTTTTGTGGAGCATTCAGGCCATTAACATTATGTGAACATACCTTCATATCGAAGGGTTGGGTGCTAGAGGGGATCCGCAGGTCCATCACAGCTGTTGTCACACAGTTCCTGTTTGAAGTATAAAGAACCTGAAAGTGATAGAATGTTAAAGTATAGGGGTAGATAGATAGTATAGAAAAGGTGAAAAACGAAATTCAAAATATAAATAGCAGTTAAACAAAGTACAGACACTTTGTAATTAACAAGATAAAGCAAAATTATACAACCAATCAAGTGTTGTAATATTTTCTAGCCTCACTAAATGGAAGCTAGACGAGATTTCCAAATGGGGGAGCACTTCTATTGCACCCCACTAGGAATTCCCACTTTCTGGGGTGTCACAGACAAGAGCTCAGATAAGACGCCCTTCCGTGTCGCCCATCGTGAAATTGTAATACAACATTTTCCCTGTTTCTGAGGGATCAACTGCAGTATTGTCATGGATTTAGATTAATGAACTAGTGAGTATCAACATTTATATCAAATAAACCAAACTTGTATGCATGTATGGAGGTAACACATAATAAGAATGATTCAATATAATCCCCCTGTATATCTAAAGTTAAGTCCTTATCAAGATGTAGATTTGGGGAGACCTCTTCCACATCTTCTAATTTGGCATTTATCAGCTTCTTGCATTGTTTCAGTTGACACTATCGCCAATGTTCAGTAGAATGTAATTAGAAACACTGTAGCTACTTTCAATGTGAACAGTTTTATTCAGCCAATGACTCAGTGGACTTTGGTGCAATGGTACTTATCCTGCCCAGTTTGTGAAGTATGTGGAACTCCCCTGAAGTCAATTATCAATCTCCATCAGAAATTTTTTAGCTTTGCTCAGATCATTCTGGCAGTTCCGCCTCTGCGGGAGCTGTTGGAGGTTCTTGTAGGTAAGGCAATGCCTCTTCGATATCACTCAGGTGTCTGATTGTATAAATCAGACCATTGTACTGGTACGTGAGCTTAAAAGGGAAGCCCCATCTATATAGGATGTTTTTTTGGCAAAGAACATCCATTAAGGGTCTGAGGTCTTTTGATTTCTGAAGTGGTTAAGGCTGGGTCAGCAAAGGTATTTGGAAGCACCCCATCACATTCCACCTGATTTGTTCTAGATACCTTCAGAATGGCTTCTTTAGTCTGAAAGTAATGAAAGCGAACTATAACATCTCTAGGTGGCAGGTTTGGTTTCGGCCTGGCTAGTAATGCTCTATGTGCTCTGTCCAGTAAGAGGAATTAGTCCTCTATGTCAGGTGTTAAAGACTTAAAACATTTTGGAAGAAAAGTATCGAGATATGCTGTTTCAGGTATATCCCGAAAACTGAGGTTATTCCGTCTTGTGCGGTTTTCCAAGTCCTCTTGTGCATCTTGAAGATCTCTGACTTGCGTCTGGAGGTCTTGGATCAAAATGTCCATATTAGATGACGATTCCTGTATAGAATCCTGGACTTGCTCCAATTGTTGGACTCTGTTATCCAGTGCTGTAATCTCGGTTTTAACTTCAGTGAGCGAGTTTCAGATTTCATTTTGTATCTCATCTTTGAAACAGAAAAGCAGAGATTTAAGCTCATTTATATCTTTTTTAGTGCACGGAGAGTCCATTTCCTGTTCCGTGGTTTGAGTAGGTTGTTTTGCAGCTTTTGCTGAGGCGTTTCTGCTTCTGAAGAAATCGGAAGATCCTTCAGCGGAGTTAGTGGCTTGTTTCTGCCTGCCTCCCGTCATGATGAGGAATTGTGAGCCAATATATGTTGTTTTACAAGAGTTATCCAGTCCCCAAATCCACTGACCCACTCTTTCCACTAGGGTGAAACGAGATGTGGAACAGCGATCACTTAATGCTTCTTATAGAGTTTGCAACTCTTCAGCCTCATCTGATACACTCTCTCCACTAGGGAGTGCAACAGTGATCTCTTAATGCTTTTTATAGAGGTTGTATTATATTGGTGGCAATATAATGTAATTGTGCTGGGTTACTTGCTGCTTATCCCAGTGTGCCAGTTCACTAGATTAGCTGTTCAGCTTGTGAGGTTGTTCCTCTGGATATAGCCCAGTTGATTCTAACTGCTCTGCTTCCTTTGTGTTGTCTGATGGTATATCATGCTAACCATATAGCGCCAGATATGTAGCCTGATCAGGGTAAAAAGTCAATTGTGGGCAATAACAATAATGAGGTATTATGGCACCCCCTCAGCGACTTGAGCAGTCCAGTATGCAAGCCGGTATGTCTTCAGAGGGCACTCAAGGGCAACTCGTTATTATTGTGGCCTTAGTCCAGATAGTGTCCATATTGAAGTTCACCATTATGAGGTTTTTTGGTAGGTAAACAGCCACCTACAGCATGTGCTCACTTCAGGGTATATAGCTGTGACAGCGCTGAAATGTGGCTATCCCGCGGTCTCAAGGGTTTGTCACTGACCTTCCAGTAAAAGGCACGGGTGTACTCAATTCCTGTCCCACTCATCAGTTTATGTGTAGGTGGACTCCGTGCAATCGGAGTATATCTCCACAGGACTCGGGTAAGCGCCGGTTAGCCCCTGGATTATGCGGAGTATAGTGCTGTGCCATAGGTGCGTCTAGGCCCCAGTTACCACGTTGTCCGCGTGTAATGGAGGAACTCGGGGGTCTCGACTAGGCTGTTCACTGCGCGCACTTTGACGTCTCCCTCGTCATGCTGAGGTCTCACAACGCTGACTCACCAGCTCGTTCCCAGCGAACTAGGAAATCAATTTACTGACAGGTAAATGAGAATTTATTTTAAACAGCTTGCTAATGTAAGCTAGATGGGCAACTTCACGGGAGCTTTTAGCTTAAGCAGCCATCTTCCTGAACGTCCAGGCCACGCCCCCAGCTATGAATGCTTTAATAAAAAATAAAATTTGGATTTCATGTTTAATGTTGAAAATGTTGAAAAGGACTTCTATTGTACAGATTTTTGTATCTGAGTGACAGAACCACTTTAACTGAACTGCTCCTTTCTTGCCCTCTCTGTCTTGTTCCTTCCCCCCCCTGCACTATTCATCTCTCCCTCTCTGCCCTGTTCATTTAACCCCCTCGCTGACCTGTTCATTGTCCCTCCTCCCCCTTCCTTCACTGCTTGTTCCTTTCTCTTGCCCTGCTATGACTGGGAAAAAAAAGAAACACAAACTGCTGTATAAATAAAACATAATCTGCTACTAAAAGTATTTTATTCTTTTCTAGGGGCAATGTATATCAGGAGTGTAAATACCATAGTCCTTTTCTACACAGTATTATGTTGTATACAAAAAGCAATCATCATCTTTTCGGTTTTCCTTTGTTACTCCCTGCATCTGTTATAATATACAATTCCAGAACATCCGCTACATTTATTCCCTTGCATCTCTCTGTACCTGATCATACATCATTCCAGAACAGCTGCATTTATTCAATTGCAGCCCCCTGTATCTAAAGTCAGCAAGTATTTTTGAACAGCACCACCACCAAACTCGTTTTCTTTAAAAAGCCTTTATTTGTGCTTTCAAGGGCATCACAGCAACGTTTCAGGCCATGCGGCCTTTTATAAAGCTTGATAAAAGGCCGCATGGCCTGAAACGTTGCTGTGATGCCCTTGAAAGCACAAGTAAAAGCCTTTTAAAGAAAGATGGTGGTGGTGCTGTTCAAAAATACTTGCTGACTTCTGATGCCAATGGATAGTGGCCATTAAAGAACGTGCACCACTCCATAAGGAGTGAAAATCATTGTGCTGGCTACTTGTCTGCAGCCCCCTGCATCTAATCATAAACTGTTCCATAACAGCTGCATTTTTACCTTGCAACTCCCTGTGCCTGGTCATAAATTGTCCCAGAACTGCTGCATTTATTCCCTTTCACCGTAGCTCTGCGCAATATGTTGGCACTCTATAAATACGTGTTAATAATATATATTCAACAAAAATTTCCAAGAACTGCTGCATTTATTCCCTTGCAACTCCTTGCACCTGATCATAAATGGTTCCAGAACTGCTGCATTTATTCCGTTGCATCTCCCTGCACCTGATTATATATTAATATGCAGCCTTGTATCAGCCTTATAGGCTTTCTGAAAATATTTGTTTGATCCATTGCAGGTTCCGAATTTTCCTGTTAGTAGTATGTTTTGTCTCTGCTCTTGTTATCTCTACCTGTCACTTAAGAGAGTTAGATTTGTGGGGTAGATTTGTATTGGGTTTCAAATTGTTGTAGTAGATAGGGGCACATTTTTTAAAGTTAACAATGGGTTTTTTTTATTGCTAGTAGCATACATAATTTAAATATTTAAATTTAAATATAAATATATTTGGTGGTGGAGCAGCAGTTCCATGCAGTATTTGTGTGAGAGATGCAAGTGGGTTTTCATCTTGGAATCTGAACTGCAGACTCTAGAGGGGAACTTGCAACACAGAGTAGACTCTCAGAACAATCAATGGCAGGGGCCAGAGTAGTGGGGGGTGGGGGTGGAGAAGGGGCAGTGGAGGCTAATGAGGGAGACAGGTTTGTAACAGTCAGGTTAGGGCATTGGCATAACTAGATATTACTGGGCCCCACAGCAAATTATTTTTCAGGCCTCCAAAAAGTTTAGAGGTTGACTTGTTTCTCCAATATTTATTGAAATTGTAAATGAATTAGGGCCTCATTGGGCCCCTATACCTCCTGGGCCCCCTGCAGCCGCAGGGTCTGCTTCCTATACAGTTACGCCCCTGAGTAAGGGATGGGATGGTAGGGGGGCTGGTCCAAAGCTAGAGCAACAATTTGCCACTTTGGCTAAAGATGCTGAGGAGGGCAGCTCTGAACTGGTGTTTATGGACAGGCTAATTCTGAGAGCACCCTGGGAGGTAGTGTCTCTAATACAGGTGGGAGTACAAGGAAGGAAAGGCAGGTTTTAGTTATATGGAATTCAATTATTTGAAAGGTGGATAGGGTAATCTGTCATAAGGACCCATCCGGCCGAATAGTCTGCTGCTTGCCTGGTGCTAGGGTTCAGCATGTGGTGGAATGAGTGGACAGGTTATTAGGGAAGTCAGTCTTGGTACACATAGGTACCAATGACAAAGTTAGAGGAGGTGTAAAGTCCTCAGGAATGATTTTTAAAAAAAACTAGGTTTAAAGTTGATGGTGAGGACTTCCAAGGTAATTTTCTCAGAGATTTTACCTGTGCCACAAGCAACATTAAGAAGACAGCTGGATCTTAGGGAGATTAATGCGTGGCTGAGAGATTGGTGTAGGGAGGAGGGCTTTGGGTTTCTGGAGAACTGGGCTGATCTCTCAATTGGCAACAGGCTGTTTGCCAGGGATGGGCTGCACCTCAATGATTATGGTGCAGCTGCTTGGGGGAGAAGATGGCTATAGGGTTTGAGGAGATTTTAAACTAGGTGTAGGGGGGGTGCATTATGGGATTCTGTGGAAGACAGGTTACATGAGGTAGTGGGCATAGGATGGGAAAATGGGGGTGAAGATTTGGTTAGGGTTACTGCTGAGGACAGGGAGGACCACATGCTGTATTTACAAAATTCTCATGCTGATTCCAGTATTGAATGTATGTTTTTAAATGCAAGGAGTCTGACTGGTAAAATAGCAGAGCTGGAGGTGCTGGCACTGGAGGGAAAATATGATTTGATTGGTGTGGCTGAAACATGGCTGAATGAGTCGCATGACTGAGCAGTTCATATAAGTGGCTACACTTTGTTTTGGAGGGACAGAAGCAATAGAAAGAGGAGGGGTATGTGTTTGTTAGGCAGGATTTAAAAGATAATAAAGGAGGAGGTAATGTAAGGGGGGGGGGGGCTGAAGTTTTAACTCATTGTAAAGAGTACAGCAAATTAACTGTAGGCGTATACTATAGGCCCCTGGATGTAAGTAAAGAGAGGAGGAGGCTGATGCAAATAGAAAAGGCTGCTAGTTTGAGAAAAGTAATGATAAATGGGGGGGGGGGTTACCACCCATATATTGACTGGAGAAAAGTTGCTGCAAAGACAGTGAATGGGAGCTAGTTTATAAACTTTTTGCATGACAATTTTATGGTACAAGTTGTTGAGGAGCCAACCTTTAAAAATGTTATACTGGATCTAGTGATCTCTAATGACCCATAACTTATAGCAAATGTGCAAGTAATTGAACCCCTGGGTATAGGGACCATAATGTGATCTTATTTAAATTATTTTTTATTGTTGCAAAAAATGGATAGGAAACTGGCTACAAGATCGGGTACAAATATGGTGGTTGTTAATGGTACATTCTATACTTGGAGTATGGTTCTTAGTGGGGTCCCTCAGGGCTCTGTAGGGTACTGACACTAAAAAACTACTTTTTAAAATATGAATATTAAATGAGTATATTAAAAGTTACCTGTAGGTCATGTTGATTATTTTTTGTCGAGAGGTTAGTTTTTGTAAGTAATTGTTTTTTGAAGTTCCTAAACCTGACCTTGCCAACCTGACTGCCCCATTTCAACCAGTTAAAGTTTCCAATGCTAGCGGACTCCTGCTACACAAATATGGCAGCCCCCTCATACAGGAACATGGGGCATCAGGTAATGTAAAAGCATTGTGCAAATACTTTATGGCAAATTTTTAAGTAGCTTTAAAAAGCAATATTATGATAAATGTAAAAAAGGTTTAATTTCTGGTGTCAGTATCTTCTTAACTTGTTCATTAATGAGGAGGGTATTGTAAGCAATGTATCAGTGTTTGCAGATGAAACAAAACTATGCAGCTTAATTAATTCAATCCTGGATGTGGCATCCATTTAACATGATCTTAACAAACTGGCAGTCTGGACAGCTAAGTGGCAGATTTTTAGCAAGTGAGGGAATACAGGGTTATAGAAGATAGCTCATAGTACAAGTTGATCCAGGGACTAGTCCGATTGCCATCTTGGAGTCAGGAAGGTTTTTCCCCTCTGAGGCAAATTGGAGAGACTTCAAATGGTTTTTTTTTGCCTTCCTATGGAACAACTAGCAGTTAGGCAGGTTATATACAGACTGAAAAGTTGAACTTGATGGACTTTTTCAACCTAACTTACTATGTAAAAATCTGATGTGTTCAAATAAAGTTGTTTTTTTTTTTTTTTTTAAACCATCTTTTTTTCTTGGCACTTTCACTTTGATAATGTTGAATATATCATTGTGCACATTTTTCAAGACTAGAAACTTCCCTTCAAACTACTTTCATGTGTAGGTTTATTCATTTGAAATAATAATTTTAAATTGATTTCTACACTAATTTATGTAACCACTATATTGTGTTGCATTTATTTTACCTCCAAACGACTTCCAGGGCATGATGCTGAGAAGCATCCCTAGTTGATGATCTTGCAACCAACACGCTTGGGGGGAGATAAGGAAACATATAAGGGGTCATTTACTATAAGTAGGCAGTGTGCAAAAAACTGGTTAAACGCAGAGAGAAAAAGTCCTCATGAATTAATCAGACCATTCTGCATATTTGTACAGACTGTGGATGCAACACAGGAACAGGAGGTATTCAGCAGAAGAGACTCAGTTTTCCACACCGGCTATATGCTTGTTATCTGGTGGTGAGGAAACAAGGGGTTTTTTTTGCTCGCTGTAGCCAAGATTAATAGCAGACCACATAACATCTTGTCATATATTTGATGTTTATTTTGTCTGAATTCAGACTTCCCCCAAACACTTCTTTTTTCAAGACTCTTCTTTTGGGGGGATTTGGCTCCCTCTAAAATGTTTCTCGCACAGTGACATCATTAACTCTTTCCTAAGCCATTCTGATTGTCAACCTCTGAAAATTTGATATGGGTTATTATACACGGGATTGCTGCTGCATCCATCCTCATATAAGTTCTGAGATATTTTACATTAAATTGCCACTGCATTCATCCTGATATGCGTTCTGGGGTATTATACACATTATACCACATTCTTGGTATTCTTCTCAGAGTTCTGGGGTATTGACATTGTCACTAGGTTCACATGCTAGGAGCTCAGGGGGTATTATATATGAAGTTGCCACTGTGTTCACCTGCTATTTTTTATTGAAAAACAAGCAACCATGCAACCATATAGATATAAAGCAAAATGTTCTACCTTGAATACAAATAAATCCATAAATATGCATCAATAAACAAGTTTTTTTTTTCTTTTTTTCTTCAATTAAATAAATCGTACTTCCACCGGAGTCCAAATCAAAGTGTCATAGACTCAAAGATAATCTGAAAGGATCACTCTGGATTTATATATGTATTTATATAAACATATATACAGATACTGTACAACTCAGCTAACCTTATAATACAATAGCCCACCCCTACCCTATGGACAGAAGGACAGAGATGCAGGCTACTTGCCTAAAAAAGCATGAACCCAATCATAAAAATCTGCTGCATGTTAAAGGAACAGTAACACCATTTTAAAATAATGAAAATATATATATAATGTACTGTTGCTCTGCACTGGTAAACTGGTGCATTTGCTTCAGAAACAATACTATAGTTCATATAAACAAGATGCTGTTTAGCCATGGGGGGAGCCAATCAAGCACAGGATACTCTATAGATCAGAGTGCCGGTCAGGCCATCCAGGTGCCCTAGGCAACCTGGCTGGTCGAGGCCCCACCTGGGCGCGTGTGCGCAAATAGATGCACAAGCGGAAAGTTGGGCAGAGAGGGGACCGGATTAGGAAGCAGAGAAGGTACATGCCTTGTGCCCCCCCCCCAGATTTGCACCCTAGGCACGTGCCTACTCTGCCTACCCCTAGTTCTGGCCCTCTAATAGATTACATAAATTCTGAAGTATCCCATTGTATACTTTAGAGCTTATCCATTACCTGCTGTGTATCCTGTGCCTTTTCTCCTTTTTCAGCTTTGAATGGCAGCCCCCATGGTTACACAGCAGTCTTTTTATATAAATTATAGTAGTGTTTCTGAAGAAAACACACCAGTTGTACCAGGGCAGCACAACAGTACAGTATGTTTTTGTTACTTTAAAACACTTTTCTTTTTTGATGTTACTGTTCCTTTAAAAAATGAAAAAAAAGAGACAAGCCCCACACCAGAAAGGCCAATCAGGAATGGGCAGATAATTAAAGGGTTTTGAGGAGGATCATAAATTAAACAAACGTCATAAGGACGCCCACCTTGCTGCATCAAAAGAGCAAATTTTCCGAAACTCACCAAGTATGTTACCCGCCTCCTCTGAACAGGAGAGAGCTTTATGCCTAGTAGAAACCCATACCTCCCAACTGTCCCTTTTTCGGAGGGACAGTCACTCTTTTGACAGCTCAACCCGAAGTCCCTCATTTGTACTGGAAAGTCCCTCTTTTCTCTGCACTGAACAGCCAGAAAAAGAAACAAAGTTTCTCACTTAATTGGCTTTTAGCAGAGAGCCCAGAACAGCTAACAGGTGCAAATAAGATACTTTGTAACAATTTTGAGACACAAAAACACAGTTTAGATGAGGAGAAATATTTTCAAACTTTCATAACCTGGCAAATTTTGTAAAACAAACATGGTAATTAGGGGGTGTGGCCACAGAAAGGGGTGTGGTCAAAAAATTGCTGCGCTTCTTGCGGGAAAAAAATTTTTGTCCCTCTTTTTACTTCCAAAATGTTGGGAGGTACGGAAACCTAATACTGTGCATTCCAAGTATAAAAATGACAGAACGAACTAGAAAAAGGTGCTCAACTCAAAACCCTGGTGATTCCTGAATGCTTTGTAGGCCTACGTCTGGTAATTCAAACCAGAGAGTCAGGAAATGCTCTGGGCATTAGAAACTTTTTTTTGTAGATTTCAATGTTAAAGGAACACTGAAGCAGTACCTTTTCATTAAAATAAATTGTCCAAAGTCTCTGCAGTCTCCCTTTTGTTTTGGACTCATAAAAACTTGTTCTCCCTTGAGTGCAACAGACAATAGATTTTTTGATAGGTGGGAGAAAGCACTAAACAGCTCAGGGAGACAGGTATGTAGCAAAGAATAACATAGTGTAGTATATTATATAATCGATTGCCCTAACTAAAGCTGGCCATAGATGTGGAGATTTTTAAAAGATCCGAGCATCATCGTGAGACCATGATTACCTCGGAGTGATCGTACGATCGTATGAATTGTCCTTCAACTAAAAAGACCAATTTCCCAGGAAAACAAAGGGGAGCTGCCTGCTTGGCCCTGCAAACAGATAGATTGCACTGGGACCCACAAAGATTTTTTAACCTGGCCGAACAATTTTCTGACAGATGTCGGCCGAAAAATCGAAAGATGTTTGATCGTTTGAATCCCACTAACCGCACTATAATTTCGAAGGATTGGTCGTACTTCACTAAAATCTGTTGTTCGGCAAGAGAAATCTTTGCATCTATGGGGACCTTAACTCAATTCCAAGAACCCACTAGTGTGCAGTTCTCTAAAAAGTCAAACTATATGACTTATAGGCACACCTTCCGAAGGAAAAATTTGGTGCAGGCAGATAACACTGGTCGTGGTCAGACCCTCAATTCCGGACTTTGTTACAAATACAGGCGGACTACAAAGGGAGACTCGATATTTCTTACATCACACTTGTGAGCGTATTTAAAAAAAATATATTTCTTAGTAATAAAGATTTTTTTTTACACTATTCTGTGCTCCATATGTTTTTCACTACAGCAGTGTCATGCCCAGTAGCCCAAACCCCACACTAAAATGACCAGCAGGGCCACTGGGTCAATATTTAAAGTATAAACTAGGAGGGAGTAGACTGGTAAGGATTCTTGCAATAAGTTTATTTAGCCAACATAAATTAAATGTATTCCATAGTATTGCAACAGGCATGATAATGGAAAGAACAACTTACTGGATTGGCAGCTCAAGGTTAAACTAAAGTCGAGGAACATGCATACATTAGCCAAAAAGGGAAACAAGAACTGGGAATACCAGCATGGGAGAGTCCTGGAACAGGGTCAGATTGGAACTAGGAAATCAGGAACATAGAACGGGTGTCCAGCAGGTAGCAAGAATTATGAACTGGCAGGGAGGGAAGCTAGTACATGGTTTAAAGAAGGGCCCTCTTCCAGAGGATGATGGGCCGCATTCTCAAACCACACCGAGGGTACGCTTCGGCTTACCTAGATGATGTGGTTATCTTTAGCCCAGACTGGGAACATCATCTGCCCCAGGTACAAGCAGTCCTTGACTATACTGCAAGGCTGGTCTGACAGCAAACCCCAAAAAGTGCGCAATGGGGTTAGAAGAGGCCCGATATTTGGGTTATTTTGTTGGAAGAGGTGTAATCAAGCCACAGGTGTCCAAGATTGAGGGCATTCAGGAGTGGCCCGGCCTAATTCCAAGAAGCAAGTGAGAGCCTTTCTCTGGATAGTGGGATATTACAGGAGATTTGTCCCCAACTTTGCTACCCTAGCAGCCCCACTTATGGACCTCATAAAAGGGGGTAAAGCTGGAGTGGTAACATGGACCCCACAGGCAGAGGAAGCCTTTCTGAACCTGAAGGTATCCCTGTGCAGGTACCCTGTGCTAATATTATTATTTATATTAAAGGTTGATATTCACAGATAGCACTAACCACCTTAACAACCACAGGGGGAAAGAGGAATGATCTTTTCAGTAATTGCAAGGTTTTATTAGTATTTTGAACATAAGTATAAGCTGGACAGAATCTGCACCGAGGGGTAAGTAAAGAGTTAGGGGCATTAGCCAGGGAAGCAGCTAGGCTGGGGAAGGAGGGAGGGGGGGTCTATGTAGGTTAGGGTTTTTCTTACTTTACGGTTGAATTCTCCTTTAAAGGGACAGTAAACCCTGCTGCACTGCTCAACCACACTTTACTCAGTTGTTGCAGAACTACATATCCCAGCATATATAACATATTATAAAAGTAAATGCATGCTGGATGCGGTAGTCTAGCAAAATCAGGGTTATATTGTTAAAGCAATAATGCACAAAAAAAATGTCCCCAGCTCTCTAGTACCCACGGCTGCATTAAAATGCTAAATAATGCTCCAATGAGAATCCCAGCTGATCTGTGTAAA
Organism: Xenopus laevis; assembly: GCF_017654675.1. Taxonomy (NCBI): domain Eukaryota; kingdom Metazoa; phylum Chordata; class Amphibia; order Anura; family Pipidae; genus Xenopus; species Xenopus laevis. The sequence goes on from NC_054385.1 coordinate 64,495,069, forward strand.
TCTGTTTCAATGTTCTTTGTTCCTTTATTTGGAGTTGGAAACATTAAGCACAGTTTTCCAGCACTGAACAAGTCTGTCCTTTATACCCATGTCTGATTCCAGTGTAATAAACACCCTAAAAATTACACAATAAAAAACAGCAAGATGGCTGACAAAGTGCTGGGAATCAGCATTCTCACTAATTGATTCTCTTGCATCTGTAATTATAATTTGGGTTAATAGTATTCTCATAGGTAAATTGGTTTCCATGTGTATTTACATGTTTTCTCAACTTCTATAGAGAACTAGGGGGCACAGTGGGACACCTTTAAGGCTGGGTTAAGTGTCCTTTTAAAAGCAGTGTATACTTATGCAATCAATTATTTTTTCATTGTAATTAAGTTATATCACTTTGTAGAGATCTGTTTAACTTCTGCATTAAAGAGTCTCTGTTAATAAGTTAAAAAAAGAACCGTGATTTAATGTTTTATAACATGGAGGAAGTTTGTTTTAAATGTTTTAACTACATCTAAAATGTATGTAATTTTAAATGACTTATCAAGTAACAAGGTAGACTAATTTCAGTTTTTCTTTTTAACAGTTCCTCCACTGGTCAGTGTTTATATTTCAAATGCTGTAGTACTGGGCGAACCCAACATCCTCATCTGCTGTACAAAGAACATTTTTCCTCCAGTGATGAACACAACCTGGATTAAAAATGGGGAAATAATAAGAGGATTTAAAGAGACAAGCTACCTGCCTGCACAGGACGGCACCTTCCGAAAGTTACATTATTTGGCTTTCATACCAAATGATCATGATATTTACACATGTGAAGTTGAACACTGGGGTTTGGAAAGACCAACAAAGCGTATCTGGAGTAAGTATTGCACTTTATTGTTACAAATCTGAGCAACATGCATTGTGGAAATTAGGTTAAGTAAGATAAATCATAACTTGATATATATATATAGTTTGGTGTTTGCATGCATAAATGGTTTTAGGAATTCAAAGTGGGTGTGATGTATAAAAAGGCACAGTGGTTTCTGTGCTCCCTGTGCCTGCATCGGTTTTCTCTGGGTACATTAGTTCTAAACTCCAAAAGCATACAGGCAAGTTTATCGGTATAGGACGGTTGTGGTAAGAAATGTAGTTTATAAGCTCTGGGGCAGGGATGATGTGAATGTTGAGCAATCTCTGTAAAGTGTTTAAAAGTGTGTAAAAGTGTAGGTGTTAAGTGTATAAGTTACAAAATTCATCATCAATTATATGGCCTGTCTTGCAGCATAAAATAAAGTATGTTCCCAAGGTGGCTATAGACAGATAGAATATAATAGAGATCTAGAAAGAAACTATATGTTCCTCTCCTTGGGAATTAAATGGACAAGATTAAAATGGGAATGTAGCTAGAATGGACAATTTTTTTCTGGTTGTCCCTAGGCAGCAAAATATTAAATGATTATGACCAAAGCAATCATTTACTTAACCAGCTACTTGTAAATGCACGTATGTCTGTGTATACAGGTGTGTTTGAGTGTCTGCATATAATGTGTGTGTGTATATATATCTATATATATATATATATATATATATATATATATATATATATATATATATATATATATATATATATATATATATATATATATATATATATATATCCAGAAGAAACTGACAGGACTTAAAATTAAAAAACATTCTTTTATTTTAGAGCTATAGACTAATGTTTCAGCCCAAGCCAAGGCCCTTTTCAAAGTGCTAAAACAACAGTGAACATGCCTTCAATCTACTTTCTGGTGGGAAAACAGCAGCATTAACAGTGACGTATAATCATTGTCATAATGAGACCGCCATTTTAAGTATCACTGTAAATACATACATCATACAAACATAAATATTGAATACACATATCATAAACTCAGTGTTTAAACAACTCATCCATCTTAATGCATGTGAAGTTAAAAACAAGACACAAAATAGTGTATCAATCTTGTAACGGATGTACACAAACTAAATAAACATTGTTGTTAATGTGTCAACCTCTGAGCAGATGTTAATGGTCTAACGCTATACTCTATAGCTACTAGTCATAAAATAATATACAATTTATTCTTCCTCGTTTACTACAGATCCAGTATTAAATATCCCCTTCGCTTTCTTAAATTTATCTCTTTAATTTGTCACTTAATATTACTTAATTAATCTCTACAACTATCCCTAAATCCAATGCTGTTATACTTATTGGGCCCCAAGCACTTATTTCACTGGACTTATTTGTAGCAATAGTCGAGCGGAATAAGTGCTTGGGGCCCAATAAGTATAACAGCATTGGATTTAGGGATAGTTGTAGAGATTAATTAAGTAATATTAAGTGACAAATTAAAGAGATAAATTTAAGAAAGCGAAGGGGATATTTAATACTGGATCTGTAGTAAATGAGGAAGAATAAATTGTATAGTATTTTATGACTGGTAGCGATAGCATTAGACATTAACATCTGCTCAGAGATTGACATATTAGCAACAATGTTTATTTCATTTATGTCTATACTAGTGAAGTGCGGGCCGGCCAGATACCTGCGGGTCGGGCGGGTGGCGGTTGAGCTCTTCTCCTGCTCTCCCTGCACGCCACTGTCAAATGCCGACTTCCGGGTTGGTCTTTTATAGAAGCTGCACCTGTTTCCCCTGCCCCTTTTGTGACATCATCAGCAGGGCGGCACTGGTCTATAAAAGCAACCCCGAAGTGTGGATGCGGGCGGGCTCAGGTAGGACGGGTTAGGGTCTATACGTTACAGGATTGATACATGAAGATTGCTATTTTGTGTCTTGTTTTTAACTTTATGTGCATTAAGATGGATGAATTGTTTAAACATTGAGTATATATGGTGTGTATTCAATATTTATGTTTGTATGATGTATGTATTTACAGTGATACTTAAAATGGTGGTCTCATTATGACAATGATTATACGTCACTGTTAATGCTGCTGTTTTCCTGCCAGAAAGTAAATTTAAGGCATGTTCACTGTTGTTTTAGCACTTTGAGAAAGGCCTTGGGTTGGGCCGAAACGTCAGTCTGTAGCTCTAGAATAAAAGAATGTCTTTTCATTTTAAATCCTGTGAGTGCGTGTGAAATTCTTCTGCAGGGTTTCTGCACCCAGGTGCATTAATGACTTTGTCAAGTGTGCCGGTATTACAGCGGAATATATATATATATATATAATTTTAAACCACATCCACTTTTAATGGGCCACACCTACATGATGTAGATTGAAAACCTGATCACTTTAAAAATGTGTCTTCCCTGGGTTTCAAGTGTATATATAGCAGGTGGAACAACATACGTTATAAGTCTAATAACCCATAACAACCTAGAGTCTGTACAATTTATTACATTTCTAAAACTAAGTGTTAAAAAGTATTGGTTAATGCAACATGTGTATAATAGAGTCCTGGGTAAATTAGCCTAAATTACATTTAGTTACTTTGTTTTTGAGAGGAGCTTAAACAGCACATGTCAGATCATAAGTAAGATGCAGTTCCATACCACACCACATCTGTACAGACAAGGCTGGTGCTAGGTATAAAAGTGACCCAAGGAACAGGCCTACAAGCAAATAATGTAAATGTTTACATAAACTCCCCCCCCCCTTTTTACCCTCCTTTCTTTCTGTACCCCCTCTCCATCCCCCTTTGACAATTCAATAAACAGAGATTTGGAAAAATGTTTACATAAACTATGTAACATCCTTCTAACCTCTTTTTTGTTCCATGCTTTTAATTTTTTTAAACTTTTTGTTTCTTTATGCCTTTATTCCTCTACTATCCCTTTTGTCATTTCTCTCTGCCGACATTGTCTTTTATTATGTGCTTCTGCTAAGGTCTGGGGCCCACTGGGGTTGCCATTTCAAGGACTCCCTGCCTCAGGTGCAACTCTCCACTGCCAACCCATGTACCTTTTTTCTTGATGTGACATGATCTGGGCCATTTGGGGATGTTACGGAGCTGTGCAGGGAGTGGCAAGCGGTGAGGGCCACAACGTTTTTTCCTGGTGTCCTGCTGCCCAGTCCAGTAGTGTAATATGTTCATTTGTCAGATTTTTTGTAGTTATAGTTTCTTCTATTGTGGATGGCTTTTTTGTTGAAATTCAGTACAGTATAAGCAGTTTAGCTCATAGGCAGCAGAAAATGTTTTTGGTTGGGGGGGGCCAAGGTAGAAAAAGAATGCTATGCACGCTGCTGCAGAAATGTTAAGCCACTATTAAAGGACAAACCCATTACAAACCCACATTACTTAAAGTATGTCTCTGTGAGCCACATTCAAATGTAAAGAGAGTTTAGGAGTAGGGATGGGCGAATTTTTTCACCTTGTTTTGCCGAAAAAATCACGCCCATAGACTTGTATGTCGTTGTGCGTCAAAATAAAAAGACGCATGTCAAAAAAATTTTGCTGCGCGACAACATTTTTTTGACACCCATAGACTTTAATGGGTGTCGGCGACATTTCGACGGCGGCAAATTTTTGGTGAAACGAAACGGGTCAAATTCACCCATCCCTATTTAATCATGACAAAAGTTCCTGGGGATGCCAAAAATGGGCTGTGATTGGCTATTGGTAGCCCCTATGTGGACTGCCTGCCTACAGGAGGCTGTATTTGGCAGTACATTTTGTTGTTATGCAACAAAAAGATGCCTCCAATCCTGGAATTAAAAAGTGAGCACCTGCTTTGAGGCCATGTATAGCAACATCCAAGGGGTTGTTCAGCAACATGATACTCTTGAGCCACTGGTAGGCTGTTTCAGCACCCAAGTCCATACTAGCACCCTAAACATATATATAGTAATAGACAATGGCTGCTTATACCATAAGCAAATCACAGTAAGCCACCTGCAACCCCAGACAAATATAACCCCTAAATATATATTCTCTTAGAGGCCCTGGGTATTGGCACTCCAATTTCATACAGTTAAAGGCAATGGGCACTGATGGCCCTAGCAGATTATACAGTAATAGATTGGTCCAGTACATAGTAAGATGCAATGGGTACCAACACATTGCAGTGAGCACATAAAGCAAGTATCCTGTGCTATAGTCAGGGTTGGACTGGGGGGCCCAGGACCCACCGTGGCTGCTGTCCCAAGGCCCCCCCCTCCTGCTGCGCTGCATTGCACGTGTTTCTTTTGCCACACTTCACTCTACCCTTATATTTTTTTTTCTGAACTCTACTTAGATTTTTCTGTCCCTTTCTATATTTTCCATTCTATTTGACCATCACTATTTGCAGAATTATTGTCTCACGACAAGAAGGGCTGGGTGTCTATTATTTTTAAGTGGAAAGCTGGCATTACTATACACCCCAGCTGTCCCATAAATGCTACTATTTGCAGTTTTCCTTTATCCCCTTATCATTTTAGTCTCGTATTACATATTTTTCTACTTTAATTTTCCTTGTAATCGCTACTATTTTACACTACTCTTGTCTCCTGCTTTCTGCTCTTTCTTTCCTATTTCATTTCCACTCGCCACTGGAGGAGTCACTTAACGCATTATTAGTTTATATACTTTCATGTAACACAATGTAAAATGGATAGGCTTGAGGGGAACCTGACTCCAAGGGCCCCCAGGATACTCACATCAGTTGTGATGCTGCACTGCCTGTGACACAAACCGTGGTAGAGGGAAACAGGTGGCACATCACGATGTGGATTATGAATTACATTTTTGTTGTAGCTGGTAAAATTGGCATGGCCTAAGGGCTTTGTGTAGCACTGTGGGAAAAAAATTATCACAAAATACCTCCCATGTGACACTCTCTTTAGTCATAATGAGCATACCAGTAAAATCATTTATGAAACTAGCAGTACATTGACCCCATACATGACAAATTCTCCACTCTAAAGTACACTTCAGTACTGCCACCCTCTCCCAATTTTTCTTTTGCTCAGCCATATTAAAATCAGTGTTATGCCTTCTACCTTAAACACCTTCTAACTTGCCTTTTCTTTTGTATTTTCTACCTTTTGCTGTGCATTGTAGAAATGTCCTCCCATCAGTGCTAAAATATTCACTTATGCTTTTCATTTGTCTTCCTCACAGTCATAAAAAACATATGCAGAGTGCGTTAGAATAACGCAACTGAATGAATCACAGCCGGAATCCTCAGCAGGCAAATAAAACTCCTGCTGAATGTCTTGGTACAGCTAGCATTTGCCTCTATTCTGATGGAGTTAGTTTTATAGATTTGTGATGGGGTAGACAGCCTTGTTGTCCCACACCCTGCCGAAAGCCCCCATACTCCAACGCTCCTTCTAATGATGTCAGAGTCTTGGATGCTGAGGTTAAAAAAAACAGCAGCCCGATTGGATTTTGATCTCCATCAAATTGGTCAATTACTCTGTATGGGCCCCTCCTGCTGCGTCGTGTGTGCATGCACGCACATGTGTGCTTTCGCACTGTGTTTTTGCCTAGACCGCCCGTGGAAGTGTCTGGAAAAAAGACGCTTGAGAGAGGACATGATTACACTTTACAAATATATTAGAGGACATTATAGATAAATAGCAGGGGACCTTTTTACCCACAAAGAGGATCACCGCACCAGTGGCCACCCCTTCAGACTAGAGGAAAATAACTTTTATTTGAAGCAACCTAGGTGGTTCTTCACAGTGAGGGCAGTGAGGTAGTGGAATGCACTGCCTGATGATGGCCGATTCTGTTAGTGCCGTTAAGAGTGGCTTGGATGATTTCTTGGACAAGCATAAGAGTATATATATAGTTTGTGTTAATGTATGGAGGGGTCCGTGTGTGTATGTATGGGTACTGAGTTTCATTTGGAGGGGTTGAACTTGATGGACTTTGGTCTTTTTTTTCAACCCGATCTAACTAACTATGTAACTCCAGGAACCAAAATTATCTGGCAAGGAAGGAAGGCTGCGTTGATCTTAAAAAAACTATGCTGCGTGCTGATTGGCCCTTGCTGACGTTTAGAAGTCCTAAAATATTCTCATATGCTGAGCAGCAAACTCTTCAAACATGCACAGACAGTTAACTCCTGCAGTCCCAATTCAGCAGCCGTACTGACACTATCCCTCCTCCAAGGGCGACCACTGGATGCCTGAGGTCCAGGCTTATCAGGATACCATTGATGAAACTTCTTGATCAACCGTTCACCATGAATATTTTTAGCTGGTTCCCATGATCTTTCCTTGGAACTATAACCTTCCCACTGAATCATATATTGCAAAATTCTTCTGCTCCATCAACTAAAAGCGGAGCAGGGGGATCTGAACCTAGACGAGAAAATCTCCTGCTCACGCAAGGTTTTAGTAAACTGACATGGAAGACCTGATGGATCTTCACGGAGCAAAACAAGAAAGTATATCAAAGTATTAAGGTTTTCCTTAATTTGAAAACTTAGAACCAAGCTTAGCAGAGGGAATGCGTAATTTGAGATTCTTGGAGGATATGCATACTTTATCCCTTTCTCAAACAGTTCCTTTTTCCTCCGCTTAACAGCATAAGATTTATAATGAGCATTACTGTCTCTAAGAGTGGAAATAAGAGCAACCTTAAAATCATGAAGCATGGTCAATCATTCCTGGACTGCTGGAATTGGAGATGACCTGGGTGCCCAGGTAATAAGGAGGGATGAGACCCACCATTTGCAAAGAAGGGTGTCATCTGAGTGGAAGCATGGACAGCATTACTATATAAAAATTCTGCTGTAGGGGGAAATTTGGCCCATTTATCTTGTAGGAGTGTGTAAGACACGCCAGAAGAATTAATCAGGTACTCACCTCCCAGAGCGCCTCTCTTCGTGTGCGCAGGCGTGTACTCCCTGATTGATTGACGCTGGCGCTTTACAATGGCGCTTGCCACTGGGCGTGCTGACGCTAGCATCATGATGTCACTAATCAGCGCCATATTCAAAGTTTGGCGCCAAAAGTTCCTGATAAAAGCCTATTTTGCCATTTTTAAAATGCCCAAGCTAGGCTTCAGTTTATCTGTTCCTGCTCAAGCGTTTTTACATATTTTGACTTTCTGGTTTTTGACTTTTTGCCTGATCTTCTGGCTACAACTTCTGCCGCCTGCCTTGAACTCTTCGCCTGACCCTGACTACGTTTTATCTTCATCCCTGCTGGTACCTCACTTTTGGCTACGCACTTCCTTGTTGGTTTCTGCAGCAGAAAGCCTGGGGCCCCAAAAGTGCTTCAAAAGGTACTGCTCATCTCCCAAGGTTCTCATTAACGAGATTGTTACAGAGTGTAATAAAACAACGTAGATATTGTTCTAAAGTTTGGTTCATCTGCTCTGTCTGGCCTTTTTGAGTGTGGAATGCAGATGGAAAAGAGGTCTGAATATCAAGGGCCTTGCAGAACTTATGCCAAAATGTTGATGTAAACCGTGTGCTTCTGTAAGACACAATGTTTTCAGGTGAACCATGAAACTTAAAGACTTCACGTAAAATAAATTCTGCTGAAGTTTTTGCTGTAGGAAGACCGTAAGTCATGATAAAATGAGACATATTGGTAAGACGATCCACCACAACTAATATGACATTAAATCCCTGAGACAGAGGAAGGTCAACATTAAAATCAAGAGAAATATAGCTCCAGGGACAGGTAAAAATCCCATTCAAGCTGTTCTTGGTACCTTGCAATGGGCACAGACATGACAGGAGTGTACAAAATTAATTACATTTTGACGAATGCTGGGCCACCAAAAATTCCTTGAGGTAGGATCTAAGGTCTTAGAGATGCCTTAATGTCCTGCAAGTTTAGAATTCTGCATCTATAAGAGTGCATATCTCCTGCATGATACAGGAATTATTATTTATTATTAATGAAAAAAGAAGTAATGTGAATGAATTTTCCCCGAAGAGAGGAGAGCTAAAAATCCGGATCAGAAGTATTAGAGTCTTGTATGTTTTTCCAAAAAACAGCAAATGGCAGAGAGAATAGGAAGTGTTTCCTATCCAGGATTGAAAGTTCAGTCTTAGGAAGTGGGAAGCTTGATGAAGGAGGTCTGGATAGTGTTTCTGCTTTACTATTATGACTAGCTGGGTGGTAAGAAATTACAAAATCAAAACAAAGACCACCTAGACTTTTGAGCATTTAGTCGTTTAACGGACTTAAGCAATGCCAGATTCTTGATTTGTAAATACCGTGACAGGATTCAGAGCGCCTTCAAGAAAGTGCTTCCACTCCTCGAATGCAACCTTTATGGCCAAAAGTTCCTTGTTCCCTATATCATAATTTTTTCAGCTTCAGTTAACTTTCTTGATAGGAAGACACAAGGATGCAGGAGGAATTTGGACCATGGAGTTGTGATAATATTATTACCCACTAAGATGTCAGAGGCATCTACCCCAACAATAAAAGGTTTGTCAAGATCAGGATATTAGGGGGCTTATGTAAACAATAATTTTAGTTTGTCAAATGTTATCTGAGCTTCCTTGGACCACAAATATGGAACATCCTTGAGTAAGTTGTGTGATGGGAGTGATAATTTGCAAAACCTATGAAACATTGAGTTTCTTTAACATTGGATGGAATGGGCCATTACAAAAGTGCTTGGATTTTGTCAGAGTCCATTTGTAGACCATCAGGTGAAATTTCAAATCCTAGAAATTAAATGGAATTGGATTCAAACTCACATTTTTCGAGATGGGCATACAACCTATGCTTGTGTAGCCTAGACGGGCCATCTGAAACATGTTGGCAATGTTGTTCTGAAGTTTCTGAAAAGATTAATATGTCACCCAGATGACAAATGATTTAAAATAAGCTGAAATGTGGCTGGGACATTGCATAAGCCAAATGGCATAACAAGGTATTCATACTGCCCATAACCAGTACGGAATGCTGTCTTCCACTCTTCTCCCTCTCTCATGTGTATTAAGCGCCCGTATTTAAGCGCCCCATAAATACATTTTAGAAAAGATTTTGGCAGATTTCAATTGATTAAGTAATTGGGAGACTAGTGGCAAAGGATACCTGTTTTTTATTGTTGTCTTGTTTAATTCTCTATAGTCTATGCATGGATGTACGGTATCATCTTTTTTCTTGACAAAAAATATGGGAGCACCAGCTGGTGAGGAAGAAGGTTTATGAATCCTTTTGCCAAGTTCTCATGCAAATAATTTTTCAGTTCCTTTAGTTCAGGTTCTGATAATTCCCAAGGGGAATCTTTAAACCTTGAAGTAAATCAATGCGACAGTCATATACATGATGGGGGGAGCTTATCTGCCTTTGTTTTGTGAAAGATGTCTGCAAAATCTTTATACTGAACAGGCAAGGCTAAATTAATTTGAACAGTCTTTTGTTTACAGAAAATATGGGTAGCCTAGTACTTTCCTCATTAACTGAACAGAATGTGACTTTACCTGTCACCCAATCTATTGCTGGATTAACCTTACGTAGTCAAGGAAACCTAAAATAATATCAAAGGAAGTAGAAGGCAAAATATCTAAGGTAACTTTGCCAATACATTTTTTATTAGAAAATAAAGATACATTCTGAGGTTCATGTGTAAGTGAATCTGAACATAAAGTAGAACCATCAACCACTTAAATTTTCAGTGGAAAGGATTTAAGAGCAGCTGGGAATCCAACTCGGTCCACTAATTCGGTTGCAATGAAAATGCCTCCTGCACTGGTGTCTAAAAGAGCTTCTGTCTTAATACGTTGATTTGCCATCTGCAAAGTAATGGATAAAGTAAGGTATTTTGAATTCCCACTGGCACTAGGAGACACATTGAGAAATGGTAAAACTGCTTCTATACCTTTTCAGACTGGCTGCATAGCAATTTAGCAAGTGGGAGCAAGCAGCACAAATTAGGCAGAAGCTAGGAAAGGTCAGTCAGACAAGCCAGGATAAGAGTTATTTAGAAGGATTACCAAGAAACAAGCTGAGTTGTATACAATAATATTTACAACAAGAAGGTCGATTTCTCACTACAGAAACACACCTAGTCACTCTAGGAACCAAATTGATCTGGAAAGCTGTAGTGACCCACAGGACTATTTGTATGTGCTAACTTCATTTTGAGGCCTCTAAATGACAGATACTTTGGTAAACTTATGCACAATTGGCATCTAACTGTTTGGAGGACCCCTGGCAATCATATTGATACATGATACATGGACAAAACGATGCTGGAAATTCGAAGCTTTGAGGCCATTTTCAGGTATTTCACCGAAACCACCAATTTTGGGAAAGTATGGCGACTCAGTAGTTTGGAGCAGAAAGGCATGGTACCCATTTTAGCTTCGGTAGATTGTGTACGTTACAAAAATATATGATTTTGGGGGTAAACATATTTTTTGGTGTTTTTACCCCACACAAAATGCAGTAAATGCAGCATATTCAGGGTGCTTTTGGTACCTAATACAGTGTGGGACATGCAGAGCAACAAAATGAAAAGTGATTTTTCAGAATTTTAATACATTTTTATAAAAAACGCTATGTTCAGATAAGCTTTGATGTTTGGTTGTTAGGAGATAGTTACCTGTTTTGGAATCAGCAGAATGTGTACCTTTCAAAAATATAGGTTTTTCTGGGGTAAACCTACTGTCCGATTTCTACCTTAGAGCTTTAAAATTCGGTAATATACTGCCAGGAGTTTTTGCTGTACAGAAGTCCTAAATCTCCCTAAAACTATACTTATCTGGTATTGACATGTTTGCGAGACATGAGGCTTTCCAAATCAGTTGGATTTTCATGCGTAAAGTTAAATATTTTTCTGGTATAGATTCATATATTATGAAAAATAGGATTTGGTTTTTTTTTCGTATTTAACGCTATAAATCTTTTTGCAGAGGTGTAAATACATGAAAATTCATGCAGATTTAAAAAGCTCAGGTTCTCTGGAAAAAAACAACGTATAGTTTTTCTAGGTAGACTAAAGGTTTCTAATATTCCACATATGCTGCTGAGAAATGTATCAACTAAGGGGCAGATTTAGTAAGGGTCAAATTTTGAATTTGAATTTTGAAAAAAATGTTGGTGTCGAAATTCACACATTCGAATTTTAATCCCCAATTTCGAAGGTAAATTTGAATGAGAGATTTATCACACTTCGACCTTGGGAATTCTAATTGAATATTCACCACCTAAAACCTGCAGAGTTCATTTACAAGTCACTGGCAGAGGTTCTCTGCAGAACCAGTGGCTGCAGCAAAATAATCCTCCATATAGAATTCCAGTTTATCTGTTTAAATCTGGCTCCGTGATCTTTGCCCCTGCAGCTGGAGTTGGAAACAGTAAAGGGAATGTAAAGGCAAAATAAAATCCAATACAAATGTCTACACAGTCGCTGACTGCTTTACAGGAAAACAAACAAAGCTGCTTGAGTTCTGCATGGCTGGGAAGGTGGGGCTCCCCCTGCTGTTCATAAGTATGATTGTTTCCCTGCAGAGCATTTAGGGACAGTCTGACAATTCCTATCCACAGCAGTAAATGAAGGGAGAATTTCACTGCATACAGTTGGGTTTCTTTTAAAAACAGTACACATTTTTTAATTAAAGAATATTGGAGATAGGTTGCTTTTTCATTATAGAAAGTAAAAACGGGGGGGGGGGTGTCCTGACTGCATGGAGTAGGACGCACATCGAGTGAGCTCCTGCGCATATCCTGTGATACCTTTTCTAATTGTGTGCCAAAGAACTGATCCAAAAGGGCACAATACCTCTGGTCAAACATGGCAGGTAGGAATCAACAAAATAAGAAGAAGACTGAGATCCCCACACGCCTGGAACAATTTGTTCGTAAGGCCGCGCCAGCTACCGAATCCAAAATGGCGCAGGATCCTAACACAGAAGACAATGCATTGCAAGAGGAGGCCTCGCGACCACAGCCCACTCTGCAAGATCTGCTGGTGGCGGTACAGAACTGCCAACAATCCTGTCAAGCTACCATCATGTCCACGGTGAACGAACTCAAGGCAGAAATATCACTGATCAAACACGACATGCAGCGCATTAGAGAACGCACCTCAGCATCGGAGGCCTGGTTTTCAGCACTAGAAGACTCCTGTCATCCTCTGCAGCAAACTACTCAGGATTTACAAAGGCAAGTGGAACAATGGCGTCAAAAAGTAGATGACCTGGAAAACCGGGCGAGACGCAGCAATGTGGTCGGGGTGCCAGAGAGGAAGGGGACTGCCCCGAGGACTTTGTGGAAAGAATCCTAAAAGAATGGGCGGATGAGGAGTCCCTGACCCCTGCATTTTTCGGTGGAACGGGCGCACAGAATACCATCTAGGCCCTCGATACCCGGCGCCCCACCCAGGCCCCTGATAGCATGTATACATAACTGCAAAGATCGAGACAAGCTTCTGCCGGTGGCACGCACTAAAGGTCAATTCCAGCTGAAAAGTTTCCATATATCCGGACTCCGATGAACTCCAAAAAATGAGGGTACGATTCTTGGACGTCAAGAAAAGGCTGAGACAGAGAGAAATCCCGTACTCCATGATGTACCCTTCTCCTTTGCGGATACAGATGACCTTGGGCGTTAAATTTTTCGACAACCCGGCAGAGGCCTGCTCCTGGTTGCATACATTGGGCCGGCAGCATTTGGAGGCTTGAGGTTTTTTGTTTTTTTATCTCTTCACACAGCAGCTGGTAACTATGTCCCCCCAATTCTCTGCAATAACGCCAATAGCCCTTTAATCTCCGTTAGGATGTACCACCTGGCTAAACTGTACTCATTTTACAGCCCCAGTGTAATGATCTGTGTATACAGTTGGTGTAGCCTGACCCTGGCTAGAATCCTTAAGATGACGCTAATTTTTGGAATATCGCAAAGCAAGAGACCTGCGGCACAACTGTTACAATTGATTAAGTGATCAGTATTTATTCAGCTCACAAACAAAATGGCAACGTTTCGGGCCTCCATGTGTAAACATGTGACAAACATTTATAGTGGAAGAGGGGTGTAGTCACGCCTCTCATCCCTCCCCCAAGGTCAGAGTTCACAGTGTCCATATGTTATTCTCCGTGGTTCATAGTCCATAGCAACCAATATCAAAGGTATTATTCTCTGTCAATATGGCGCTATACAACTGCAAAACTGTATCCAAAATATAAATGTATCAAAACATTGTAACACACAGTGATACAAGTGATACTAAAATTGAAACATCAAAAGACTAAATGCTGAAAGGAATTGATCTATACAGGCCTGAAATATCATTTGGTACCCATGTGGCATAAGGTACTCAGCACTCTTCATGAGCCACTTCATCGTTTGTACAAATTGGTATAGATACTCAGAATATTTCCTGTAGATCATGCTCCTTTGAAAACAAAAATAGAAAAAAGAGAAACCAAAATATGTTAAAAACATAAATATAGTACATATGTTGAATCCATCATTTACTTTCTACACCAATTAAAAACAATTACAAACAGGACTCCATACCTAATATTAAATATTAATAATTAGATAATGATAGTAAAATAAACATTGCTGGGGTGTAATCCCTATTCAGTCCTCGTATCTAATCGTATCTAATCTATGTATCCACCGCATTTCCAATATCTTAAGCATCAAGATCCTGTCACCACCTTGTCTAGGGATTTCTACTGAGTCAATGACCTGAAAGCGTAATTGACTAACTGTGTGTCTAGCCTCCTGGAAGTGAGCTGGAACTGGGAGGGCTGTCAGTTGTTTGCGAATCGTGGATTTGTGCTTGGAAATGCGGTCTTTGACCTTTTGTGTGGTTTCGCCAATATAGAGTAAACCGCAGGGGCATTTCAATAAATAGACCACATAAGAGGAATCGCATGTATAGTAATTCTTTATAGTATATTTTTTACCCAAATGTGGGTGGTAAAACACATCCCCCTTGGTAACTGAATTACATTGTGTACAATTGAGGCAAGGAAAAGTGCCGAATTTTGGATTACATAAAAAGCGTGTGGACTTCTGTTTTAAAGGTCCAATGTCCGCTCTCACTAATCGGTCTTTAAGATTTCTGGCACGTTTATAGGCCATTAGTGGTGGTTGTTGGAATGCCGGTATATCGGACAAACATGATGTAAGTAAATGCCAGTGTTTGTGTATGATTTTAGTGACATGTTTACTAGCAGTGGAAAAGCCTGAAACAAAAACCATCCTATTTTCATTACTTTTGTTTTTACTGGGGGGTTTTAATAATTCTACCCTACTCTTATTGTTGATTAGAGATAGACCCTTATTTAGAACTTCCTCAGGGTACCTCCTCTCTTTAAAACGGTCAGTCATTTCTTCAATTCTCTTTGTGTATGTATATGGATCAGATACGATTCTTTTTACCCTCGAGTATTGTGTATACGGAAGGGAACATTTGAGGGAATGCGGATGGAAACTATCAAAATGTAGAATACTATTTTTGTCAGTTGATTTTCTAAAAAGGTCAGTTTCCAATTTGGTTCCCCTTCTAAAAATGTTAACATCCAAAAAATTAATGCAATTTTTATCACTTGTCCATGTGAATTAGATGGAGGATTCCATATCATTTAGAAAGCCTATAAAGGCTGTCAATGTGTCAGAGGGACCTTCCCATACCATTAGTAGGTCGTCTATATAACGAACATATAGTCGACAGTGGGCTTTGTAAAGGGGGTGTGTATAAACAAAGTGTGTTTCTAGGTAGGCCATAAACAAGTTGGCATAACTTGATGCCACATTACTCCCCATCGCTGTCCCCTGTTGTTGTAAGTAGAAAGTGTCCCCAAAAAGAAAGTAATTTTGATGTAGGATAATTTCCAACAAATCCATAATGAATGTTTTTTGGGGTGTAGTGTAGTCACTGTTGTCTAAAAAATATTTCACAACTGTAAGACCTGAAGAGTGTTTAATGGAGGTATAAAGGCTGGAAACGTCAAGACTGACCAAAATTATATTGCGTGACGGTAATTGTAGAGATTCCAAAATTGTAAGCAAATGCTTTGTATCTTTTACATAAGAGGTTGTACCATGCACTAGAGGTTGTAGGATCTTATCCACATATATTGCCAGTGGACTAAGGACCGAATCCGTACCTGCCACTATAGGCCGTCCAGGGTTTTTTTCCATGTTTTTATGGATTTTTGGCAAAGTATAAAATACAGGGGTTATTGGATTAGTTTTAATTAGAAAATCTTTCAAATGATCATCAATTATGCCATCTTCCACTGCCTGGTACACCTTGGACATAATGCACTGCTGTATAGAGATTAGTGGGTTAACAGGAATCTTTTTATAAATCTCTAATCGCTAATTTTTGGAATAAACCTTTAAACTATTTGTTGGAATCCAAAGATTGGAAATAGCTGAAGTATACAATTGATAACATAAGTTGTCTTATCCACACGGGCTACAGCCAAGAACGAGTCCCTGGACGATGGAAATAATCCCTAGGACTCAATACACTAGTCAGGCTACCCGGAAATCCTACTATATGGGGAATTTTATGTAAACTGGAACCCTGATGTTAGTCGTTACAGCTGTTACAAGACACTAATATGCCATTTGGATACTCCGCTTGCCCCTCGGACAGTCATGTCCCATGAAGAACTCTTAGGGCGGAGCGTCACTAGATGAACATTTCAACAACCCCTCACTTACCTAGGGTAACTACTCGTATGTGAGCTAGGTTGACACTACCACTCCACATACTCAGTCTACACAGGAGGGGTCTCTGTATTGATCAACAAAAGAATTGTATTTTCCTTACTGCATCTTAGAATATATCCCAATGGCCGGTTTATCTTTTTGCACTGCAAATTTTTTTCCAAAGAATTCCAGCTAACCAATATTTATATCCCTCCCCCATTTACAGATGACATACTTTTAGATTGTACAAACTATTGTCTACAATTCCCCCAATCCACGATTGTAATCACAGGCGACTTTAATTCCACCCCAAACCCAGCCATAGATAAATGGAAAAGAGATGGTTCAGGAGGTACAGGTGTGAACCACAAACTCAACAACTTTCTTCTCTCCCTGAATTTACTTGACATGTGACGAACATTTCACTGTACTACCCAGCAATACTCATGCTATTCCAAGACTCATCTTTGCCTGTCTAGAATAGACCTAGCTCTAATATCCAGAGAAATGCTGCCACTCATCCAACGAATTTAATACCTTCCTAGAGGAATCTCGGATCATGCCCCTCTGGAAATAGTATGGTCATGGGGGGATTTGACTTCCAATAGAGGGTGGCGTCTCAATCCGGCATGGCTGGGTATAGTTACTACAGTTGGTGACTGGTGCTGAACAAGAGGTGATAGAAACACACACGCCTGATGCACATCAAAAATTTAACAAGAACAGGAGAATTACCACAAATTGGAATGTATAAGCCAAAGGAAATTAATGTTTCTTAAGCATAATATTTTTGAGCATGGTGCTAGGACTGGAAATTGTTAGGGCACTTGGCTAGAGTGGAATTGTCCCCCACGGTAATTCCGTCGATTCGTTCCATGCAAGGAGATGTCACTGACAACCCCAAAGAAATCAGTGGTATTTTTGGATCTTATTACAAATACTTGTATAAATCCCAATTTGGGCCATATAGGGACCAACTACCCCACTACTTAGCCAAAATCAAGTTACCAACTTTAAATCCTGAACAGCGAGCTGCATTAGATGCTGAGCTCACAGTTGATGAGATTGAACTAGCTATTGGGGCATTCCCCAGCGGGAAGTCACCAGGCAGAGATGGATTGCCCATTGAACTTTATAAAACCTATGCAACAATTCTGGCTCCTAAGCTATTGGCAGTCTACTCAACAGTGCTGGACAGTGGGGCACTTCCCCCATCGATGAGAGAGGCATCAATTATTGTTCTTCCAAAACCTGGAAAGAATCTACAGGAATATGGACCCATTTCGCTTTTGAATTGGGATGCCAAAATCCTGGCTAAGATCCTATCTTGGAGTCTTATGCTGGTGATAGAAAGCATTATTGGCCCAAACCAGTCCGGATTTATGCCACACAAAAGCACAGCTGTGAATCTACCAAGGCTGTACACTAATCTTTCCACGGATCATGAAAACAAGGGCAATAGGCTGTTGGTGGCACTAGATATTGCAAAAACCTTCAACACAGTCGAATGGGCATGCCTATGGCAGGTGATGGGCAAAATGGGGATTGGCCTGAAATTCCTAGCTTTTACCCAACTGTTGTATGCGAACCCTTCAGCCCTGGTAACTGTCAACGGTATACCTTCCCCCCACTTTGCTCTCACACGGGGAACAGCTGTCCCCACTCCTGTTCGCCATGGCAATTGAACCACTAGCGGCCATTATAAGGTGCGACCCAGAAATTGTTGGATGGAAACTTGGGCCCATCCAGGAGAAAATACAACTTTATGCAGACGATTCACTTGTTTACCTGACCGATAGTGACAAGTCATTGGAGAGGTTGGCCACTGTCCTCACCACATTCAGTAACTTTTCGGGCCTAAAGGTGAATCTCTCCAAATCCAGCATGCTCCCAGTGGATTCCAGACCAGGCTCCAGTGTTCCCCACACCCCAGTGTTGACTGTCTCAAAAATTCAAATATCTGGGGCTGGAGGTTTCACTATCACCATCATCCTATTGGGACCTGAATTTGTCCCGGCTATTGGGGCAGGTGGAATCCAAATTTAAGCAATGGGCCTCACTCCCACTTAATCCACAAGGCAGAATCAGTCTGATAAAAACGACCAAACTTCCTAAGCTCCTGTATATGTTATCACACTCTCCCATGGCTAACCCTTCAAGTTTTTTTCAAGTATTGGACAAACTAATGGGGCCCTTTATATGGGGAGCAGGACGACCTTGATTAAGTCTTGGAATCCTAAAGAGATCTGCAGTAAATGGGGGGATGGCGTTGCCGGACTTTGAGCTTTATTTTTTGGCTACACAACTCATGTCAAGCCATGGATCACCACAGACCCACGTTGCCTGTCCGCAGCCCTTTTGGAGGCAACTGGGGAACCGGGGACGCCAAATACACAAAGGTTGCTAAGGACTCGGGTAGGCAGAAATACCAGCCGAGACCACCCGTTAATACTTCTAAGTCAGAAAATGTGGCTACGCGCCCAATCATTATGCCTTACCCAAACAAAGCACCCTGACAACCCCATATGGAATAATCATCTGCTCAGAGAATTCCAAAACATTGAGTCCGTAGGGCCATGGTCTAGTAAGGGAATAACGTCAATTAGCCACATTATTTCAATCAATTCACTCAAACCATTTGTAGTACTCCAACAGGAGTTTGGAATCCCAGAAACTTCTTGGTTATTGTATGAACAGGTCAAGCATGCATTCCTAGCTGACCCCTTTAAGGTGGACAAACCCCCTTTTGTAGAGTATTGGAGCTGCAGGACAACCAACACCTAATTTCTAATTCATATGAGGTACTGAGATTTTGTAAACATGATAGACTTAGTTCCAACCTACTCGCAACCTGCCAAAACGATACCCCCACATTGACGGCTGAGGAGTGGCAGGATGCCCTAGAGGCCCCTAGATTTGTCTTGCCAAATGCTGATCACAAAATGATTCAGAGATACATTATTCATAGAGCTTATTTCACGCTGGTGCGAATGAACCCACAATATCCACCAACCTGCACTCGGTGCAAAGCAGCTGCCGGCTCTTTCATACATATGATGTGGGAATGTCCCAACCTGAATCTCTATTGGCGTAAAGTATTCAACACTATCTCAGTTGCAGTAACGGTAGATGTATGTTCTGACCCAGAACTGGCTATATTAAACCTAGGTGAGAGCTCCCAATATAATAAATATCAACTGATTACAATCAGGCAAAGTTTGTTCCAGGCTCAAGGACATATAACTATGGGATGGAAAAGCCCATAGGCCCCGACCCACAAAGGCTGGTTGGACCAAATTAACCTTTACATTGATAGGATGCAATATCTGTTTACTAAGAGAGCCTCCTTTCATGCAATATGGGGCAACTGGCCCTCGCCCTAGTAGGTAGGGGAACAGTTGACGTATACAGACAACTACTTGTAGAATTGCCACTGAGATGTTAAGAACCACAGACTCCCATTTTAGTTGGTTGATGTTATTTTAATTATGTTTTTACCTGCTTCACATGATGTATAAACAAGGATCTTAACATGACATGCATATGATAGCTGGCTGTATTTGTTTCATAAACTGAATGTACATTGCTAAAGTAACCAGTACTATAGATACAATGTTGGTGTATACAACTGTATGTCATGTTCATTTATACAATAAAGGTTATGATGTTAAGAAAAAAAAGAAAGTAAAAATGGGATTTTATTTTTTTGCCTTTACATGCCCTTTAAAAGGGTAATATTTACTTAAAAAAAAAAAAATTATATATATATATATATATATATATACCAGTTTGGTAAGATTCTTTAATATGTCACTTAATATGATATAAACTGTTACTTAAATATTCATTTTGGAGCTAAAGTTTTCCTTTAATATGCATGTGATAGAGTAAACGAGTGATTTTATCGAGAGATTAAACAGAATGGATTCCATTTCTTTTTTGGATTTGAAATGAATGATAATCCTGTTTTGATGAAAAGGTTGTAACATCTGTGTATTGTAAAGCATGTGCAGGTAATTCTGGATGAACATTTGTGTCTAGTGAAAATAAATTAAAACATTACAGGTCCTTCACTCCTTTTATATATAAAAAACAAGGGAAAGTTGTGCTCACCACTATTTTTTTAAAACCATTAGGCGGGGGTGCAATGAGGGTGTGACCACAAAATACATATAGTCAACTACAAGAGGTCCTCTGCACTCAACCCATTATCAATATATTTAAGACAGCGACATTTTGTGCATACTGCTACTGAAAAATGCCTTACCCTTTAAACAACACAGGGATTGTTTGTCCATATATTGCAATATATTTAAGCTGGCCAACTACGTCAAAGTCATCCCATATCTGGCCAGTCCTACGCTTAATTTTCATCTGATTCATTAAGAATTCAATTGCTTAATTATACATTTTACAAAGGGACTAAGTTTTACCTGCAACTTACTAGCTGCTTTCAAAGTAAAACTCCCAAACTTGGCTGCCCTTTTATTAGACACCAGTGGGATCACCTGACTATAGCTGGGAGGGGTGGGAGCTACAACATGGAGCTGGTCACAGCTCCTGTATAACTATAACAAACAAGGGAAAGTTGTGCGCTCACCACTATTTTTTTAAAACCATTAGGCGGGGGTGCAATGAGGGTGTGACCACAAAATACATATAGTCAACTACAAGAGTGCAGAGGACCTCTTGTAGTTGAAGTAAAAAATGTTTTCCACTTCCCGCCCCTAATTTGCATATGCAAATTAGGGTTCGGATTCGGTTCGGTATTCGGCCGAATCTTTCATGAAGGATTCGGGGGTTCGGCCGAATCCAAAAAAGTGGATTCGGTGCATCCCTAATATATATATATATGCATATATATATATATATATATATATATATATATATATATATATATATATATATATATATATATATATATATATATATATATATATATATATATATATATATATATATATATATGCACTGTATCCAACCTGGTGCACTCACAACAGTCTGACACATTGCCTAGGTGCTGGTCAAAACAATCATTCTAAATATCAAAAACATACCGCACTCCAAGGACTTTTAAGTGAAAAAAGATGTATTTTATTCTCGACGTTTCGGCGCAATAACTCGGGCCGTCCTCAGGAAGGTTCCTGAGGACTGCCCGAGTTATGGCGCCGAAACGTCGAGAATAAAATACAACTTTTTTCACTTAAAAGTCCTTAGAGTGCGGTCTGTTTTTTGATATTTTATATATATATATGCATATATATATGCATGCATATATATATGCATATATATATGCATATATATATATATGCATATATATATATATGCATATATATATATATGCATATATATATGCATATATATATATATATGCATATATATATATATGCATATATATATGCATATATATATATATGCATATATATATATATATATATGCATAAATATATATATATATATGCATATATATATGCATATATATATATATATATATGCATATATATATATATGAGTGCCGTGATATATATATATATATGTGAGTGCCGCTATCTGCTACAGTTGCATATATATATATTTATGCATATATATATATATATGCATATATATATATATATGCATATATATATATATATATGCATATATATATGCATATATATGCATATATATATATGCATATATATATATATATGCATATATATATATATGCATATATATATATATACATATATATATATATATATGCATATATATATATATATATATATATGCATATATATATATATATATATATATGCATATATATATATATATATATATGCATATATATATATATATATATATATATATGCATATATATATATATATATGCATATATATATATATATATATGCATATATATATATATATATATATATATGCATATATATATATATATATATATGCATATATATATATATATATATGCATATATATATATATATATATGCATATGCATATATATATATATATATGCATATATATATATATATGTATATATATATATATGCATATATATATATATATATATATATATATGTATATATATATATATATATATATATATATATGCATATATATATATATATATATATATATATATATATATATATATATATATGCATATATATATATATATATATATATATATATATATATATATATATATATACTCCACCAGATGAAAGCACTCACGGGTCAGTCATATGAGTACAAGTAGCAAAAAATTTTATTCCAACAACCACATATCTACGCGTTTCGATCCCACTGGATCGTCATCAGGATGGTGCTTGGTAGTGAAACACACCCTTTTAACCCCACTTCCACCAATCAGTAAAAAACCACAGAATCATCACTCCCCAATTAATTAATTGGGGAGTGATGATTCTGTGGTTTTTTACTGATTGGTGGAAGTGGGGTTAAAAGGGTGTGTTTCACTACCAAGCACCATCCTGATGACGATCCAGTGGGATCGAAACGCGTAGATATGTGGTTGTTGGAATAAAATTTTTTGCTACTTGTACTCATATGACTGACCCGTGAGTGCTTTCATCTGGTGGAGTATGAGGATTTTGGTGAGCACCCGGTAATTATTGCATTGAGTGGTGTGTGCCGATAAATGGAGAGATGTATACTGGCCTGTTTGGCTATTGGATCGTGCACCCCAGAAATCTACTATTGATAAATTGAGACTGAACTTTTGGTGATTCTGTACTACCTTGTTTGAGTAAACCGCAGGTGGATTGAACGCTGGACACATCCGGACCTGTGATTACTGGAGCGTACTGCCGATGGAGGATACTCTGACGTTTGATGTGGACGTCTCGCGAGAGTTCGCATTCTCCCAGGAAGACGCGGCGCGCATACTGTTTACTGAATCGGTGATCACACAGGAGGCTGGTAAGCTACCCAGGGAAGTGTTTAATCGTTTGAATACTCTTAAAAAGAGGGAAGTAGACTATTTGTTACACGGTTCATACCTGTCAGACTATTACAGGCAACGGAAGATACCAAGGGGCTTCAGAATACGTAATGTGCCCACAGTGGGCCGTTCCAATGCTGATTTTTGCAGCCGCTGGTGCGGAATTCTAAACAAATGTTCCCTGGATCTAATGTTACTTGTAATAGATGAATCTGGCAAGGAACTTGTTAAAGTGCGTACTGAGCTTGCTAATATTGAACACCAGTCTCATTCTATTCTCAAAGCGGATCAGTCCGTGAATTGGCTCAATAAATTGGAAAACAGTGTACAAACATATAAGCAAGAGCTGAATGCCTTTAAACAAGCTAAAATCATTAAAGTCAATCAGGACTACAAGGACCGTAGAGTATATGGATGGTTAATCGGGAAGGCAGGTACAGACAGATATCAGCGCAGATATAAAAAGGGTAGAGACCTGTTAACCGTTGATAGCTCGGGTGACTCCCATAATTCTGACACGGATACCCCACGTGGGGGAACAGAATGTGTTTCTCAGGAAGGGTCATCGGCTGGTGGACATACCCAGGTTCATTTTTTAGGCGATGCAAACGCAAAAGGAAACATACCAGGCGGGGCGGTGGGAAGTCGAAGGGGCAGACCACCCAGAAAGCCGAAACAGTGATATTCAATTTAAGCCAGCACACACTCAGCCTGGGCGAGGTTGCTCTATTGTCAAAAGGTTTATCCTTTGTTCCAGTGACAAAAAATGATGCTTTTGGTCTTGAAGTTGATATGTACAAATTTCAACGGAAATTAAAATTAAGGGACCATTTTAAGGATGAACTCAGTGGACAACCTCTTGAGAAATTTCGCCCTGTGAGTGTGTTCGAACCATCTAATGTGGCAACATCTATTAAGACATATTGTGCAATTACACAAAGAGAAATTTCAGAAACAGTAAAGAACTCTGAAAAATTTTATTCAAATTTAACTGCAGCGGAGAGAAAGGCACTCAACACTCTACGTGATGATAAAAATCTTATTATACGCCCTGCTGATAAGGGTGGTTCAGTGGTATTACTGGACCGATCCTACTACAGGGAAGAGTTAATATCACAATTGTCCAATACTGATGTCTATGAGAGATTATTGAGAGATCCAGTCAACTCTTTTAAAGCTGAGCTTGATGGAATGTTAAATACAGCAAGGGCATCTGGGTGGATCAGTGAGAATTGCTTTAAAGGGGATCTATCGCGAAAATAAAATTTTAATATGAGGTAGAGCTCATGAAAATAGTCAATTTTGTAAATATGTTTGATTATGAGATTTGTTTTCTTTATTAGTTATACTTTGTTTTTCTTATGACTGACTCTCTGTGTTCTCTCTCTGACTCGTCAGACTACTGTGCTCTAGGTCGGGTCGTGTTTTGAGTGACAGGTGAAAGCTTGCTTTTTATTGGTTGCTAGGCTATCCACAGGTGTTTCATCTGTAATGGTTTTTTTCTGAACATTTGTACTGCGCAGCACATTATAATAGAATATGGGTTACCCTGTATGTCGGTCTTGGGCCAGATGCAATCATTGGGGCACCTAGAAGCCACGAGTGGGGTGTTGTGATCAGTGGGGTATATGAACACAAACGGAGGGCATATAGACATCACGGAGATCAGGTCACACTACCGCACCTCCCTGTGCTGCCTGTTGCACACCTGGAACCGGAGCATGAAACTTGTTTGCAGCGCCAAGTCAGCAGCAGTAGTATGTATGTACTAGTATGGGGATGTAATGTTTGACTTCGCATCCTCCAAGACTCCGGGTAAGGAGAGGAATGCTGCGCTACCGAGCGCTAACTTAAGAAGCGAAATGCGGTGCTGCCGGTGCCCTGCGCACCTCAGAGCTGTTGTACAGAAGTCTTCATGTGTTAGGGATCTGCTTTCCCTTCACTCTGCTGTGTGCGCTCTGGACAGCGCAGCCTGCAGAAAGCCTCTTACTTGTGTTCATCCTGGGACAGGCTTGGAGAGATTGGAATGCGCCTTCCCCTTACTGGACAGCGCAGCCTGCAGAAAGCCTCTTGCTTGTGCTCTCCCTAGGTCGGGCTTGGAATGAATGGAATGCGCCTTCCCCTTACTCCGCTGCCGGTGCCCTGCGCGCCTCAGAGCTGTTGTACAGAAGTCTGCATGTGTTAGGGATCTGCTTTCTGAAGGTTGTGCTGTCCAGAGCGCACACAGCGGAGTGAAGGGAAAGCAGATCCCTAACATATGCAGACTTCTGTACAACAGCTCTGAGGCGCGCAGGGCACCGGCAGCGGAGTAAGGGGAAGGCGCATTCCATTCATTCCAAGCCCGACCTAGGGAGAGCACAAGCAAGAGGCAGCCCAGACACAGGCAACCTTTCGTGGCCCCTCTCTCACACATTGGCCTGTGTGTGGCGGGCCCCTTTAGCTGTGCTTACTCTGCTGTGTGCGCTGGACTCCTAGTGTAGCTGGTCGCTGGGAGACAGGCGCTGGCACACAAATGTGCTGCAGGGGGTGAGAAGGCCTGCGGATAG
Source organism: Xenopus laevis (assembly GCF_017654675.1). NCBI lineage: Eukaryota > Metazoa > Chordata > Amphibia > Anura > Pipidae > Xenopus > Xenopus laevis. The sequence goes on from NC_054385.1 coordinate 64,521,127, forward strand.
GGGAGCAGACAGGTGTAGTTGAGCAGTTAGTTGTATATTGTGCTAGGCTGTGTGTAATAAGTGCTGCCCGGTGCACTCAGCGGAGGCAGTGATTAAATCAGGGTAATCCCCATACTACTATTCACGCTGCCATATGGGGCTTTGTACTATGTGCCCAGTACATCGCTTGTGGCTCTTGTGAGAAGCGTACAAACAGTGTTAGAGCTGCTGATTGGAATGCACAGCGCAGCCTGCAGAAAGCAGATCCCTAACACATGCAGACTTCTGCACAGCGTCTCTGAGGCGCGCAGGGCACCGGCAGCACCGCATTTCGCTTCTTAAGTTAGCGCTCGGTAGCGCAGCATTCCTCTCCTTACCCGGAGTCTTGGAGGATGCGACATCAAACATTACTTCCCTGTGCTTACACTTTTCCTCCCTCCTGAGTTGGGTGATTGAGGGAATCGCTATTGCACAGAAGCTGTGGGATGTTTCCTGCCTAACCTGTAATGGATTGTTCTCTGGAGTCCTGTTGTTTGGCTGCTTTTCTATCAAACTGCCCAGCTGTCCAGATAATTGTTCAGAAATTAGAGGGGGGGTTGTATTATTTTACTAACACTACATGCGGTGTGCAAAGCTGAGTCTGTAAGGTACCAGGTGACTTTGCTCTGTTCAATATCTGTACAATATCTGTTCATCTGTACCTTGGCAAAAGGAACCAGGTTGGAAACCATTTTAAATATCACCCTTGGTTTTAGGGGACTCCAAGTGCCTGGCTAAAAATCTTTGCCTTATCTGCACCGGGAAAGGGCCCATTACACACAGGACAAGGGGACTGTGGGCCCTTTGCCATCTCTTCACACCCTCGCCTCCATGCCCATGCCTGGATTACATAAAATGCTAAACACCTGTTACAAGGCTGATTCTGCTTCTTCCACAGACAATGCTGCCAATGCCACATGCTATATAATCATTTCTAGTTTAGCCAAATTTTTTAAGAAACTGAATGATATTTGCAACAGCTTTTTTATTTATGGATTTTACCTTCTTGGTGTTTTAATTTAGCTGGTAATAAGCCTTCAGCTGTTGATGAACTATAATTTACAATAGGGCTTCCTGGGAGTTGTAGTCTAACAGCAGACAAATAGACAAATAAATAAAGGTATCTTCTGTATACACTTTATTTTCCTAAAAGTGAGTGTCTAGCTACTTTAATTTTTATAATTCTGTCCATTCAGTTTCTTTTAACTTTATAAATATAGCATAAACCATCTTTCATTTTAATACACAGTGATCTATGAATGCATACTAGCACACAAAGTGAAGGCTCAGTTCAAATGATTTTATAATTCAGATCAGTACTGTGCAACTTTTTTCATGTAGAAGACTGATAATTTGGCTGCAAAAAAACAGTCGCTGCCTTTTTACTGCAGTTTCAAATTAACACAATATAACAGTAGATGAGGTTGAGAAATAAACTTGCATTCAACCATCAACACATTTGTGTGTAAGTGAAAGTAGCTGCACTGATCTGCTAGCAGCTGATCCAGAGGAAGGTGAATTGATACAATAGTTGCTAATATTCCTAATTGTATCAACTAATTGTTGCAAATTGTAACAGTTCAGAATGCTCCTGGATCACTGAAAACCCCAGAGACATGAACATTAAACTTTAATCTTCAATTTTGGGAAAACAGTAAAAAGTAAAAGATGGAAAGCAATTAAAAAAGTATTTGGTTATGGTGAACAATCTAAAAATAACTCAACTGAAAAAAGTGTTGGGAAGGTGAAGAACCTCTTTAAAAAGACAGTCACCAATATCCAATCACAATGGTTCCATTGAGCTATTCAGGTAGGTGTTGGCTGAAATTCACAGAGGTGTGAAAGTGAGATCTGGACACAATGACCCATAATGACTGCATCAAACCTTCACACTTTTTTTAGTTTCTGCGAACACCTACCTGAATAGATCAATGGGACTACCATTGAACATTGATGGTATTTATTTTTTGTGCAATGTAAGTATGAAATAATCCCCACATACCAAAGCAATTTCAGTCAGCAACAGCAAACAACATCTTGATAATTGTAAATAAGGTATAAAGACTTCAGTTTTACACCACACACCCTCTGGGGGTACCCAAAAAGCTAAATATATTTTGTGAAGAAAAGATCCCAAAATAGGATTACAATATCTGAAGCCAAACTGAACAAAAAAAACTCCCTCAAATATTAGACATCAGTACATTATTTACCAATCACTCAGCTCTACTTGACTGAGAGAATGTGCAGACCTGACAGCCTTACTTTCCTCACAAGGAGCTTCCACAGTAACAGTTGGTGTGAGGATGTTATACAACATGGAGGAGGGTGGGACTTTGCTAGTTGCTAGGTGACATCATAGCTAGTGAGAAGCCACTCCCATTCAGCAGTAGCTTGAACAGTCTCTAAGAGAAAGCACCCTCATTGCATGTCATCATTTATCATTTTACAAAAAAACTAAGCATTTCTGCTAAAGAAATATATTTGAAGATTTTAATATTTTCACCTCAACTATCCATTCAGAGAATTTAATTTTCGCGATAGATCCCCTTTAAGTATCTGGTGACTGATTTTCCAAAGTGTCCGATTATCTATACATTGCCCAAAGTGCATAAAAATCAGCACACCCCCCCTGGACGACCGATTATTTCGGCAAGGGGGTCCCTTTTTTCTAATGTGGCATGTTATCTTGATAGTTTCCTGCAACCTCTTTGTACTGATATGCCTTCTTATATTGCAGATACAGCATCTTTACTTGATATTTTGAAACAAGTGGATGTATTACCTGATAACACAATATTTGTGACGATGGATGTGTGCAATTTGTACACTATAATACCTACTGATGATGGCATATCAGCATGTAGACAGGCCTTGTTGGGGAAACATACGGGTAATCCACCAATTGAATTTTTATGTACACTGCTTGAGCTAGTACTAACCCGTAATTACTTCCGCTTTGAGAAAAAAATTTTCTTACAAAAGACTGGCACAGCAATGGGCTCCAATGTGGCCCCCTCATATGCCAATCTGTTCATGGATGCTTTTGAGAAGAAATATATTTATCCAAATTATGGTGAACAGGTGCTTTTTTATCGTAGATTTATCGATGATATCCTATTGATTTGGCATGGGGACCACACTGGAGCCTTAAAGCTTGTGACTGACCTGAATGCTCTACCTACGCCTGTAAAATTTACCATTACATGTCATAGTGATGTTATAGATTTTCTTGATGTGAGACTTTTTAGAACAGCAGATGGGATTGGAACTACGTTATTTCGGAAAAATACTGACCGTAACACGGTTTTACATGCACATAGTTTCCACCCTCCTGCTGTTCTGAAATCTATACCATATACCCAATTTTTGAGAGTATTCAGGATAAACACTGATCGGGTGGTTGCAAAACAGCAGGCGTGTGAGATGCGAGACCGCTTTCTTGCTAGAGGATATACGCTTGATTTCCTTGAGGAGGAGATGGAAAGGGCATATAAAACCTGTGGAAAAACTGATAAGATGGTGAATAAAACTGTAACAGCTCGGCCACAGAACATGACGTTTGTGACGAACTATATGCCGGTGAGTCATAAAGTAAAAGAAATAATGAAAAAACACTGGCCAATACTACAGTTGGACTCTGGGTTGCCATTTACAAATATGTCCCCTCCTATGTGCACTTACCGCCGTGGTCGCTCATTGAGAGATATACTGATGGTCACAGATTTACAAAGGGGTGAGCCTGCAAGCTGGCTACCAATGATGAAGTTGGGATGCTTCTGATGTGGTGGGTGTAAGACATGTGGATGTCTGATAACTGGTGGCACCTTCTCCCACCCCCACTCTGGGAAGAAGTATAAGATCCAACATCGCTTAACCTGTACATCAGAATTTGTGATTTATTGCATTATGTGCCCATGTGGTTTATATTATATTGGGAAATGCGTCACTCCATTCCGGATACGCATGAATAACCACAGATCGGCTATCCGACTGGCATTATCCTCGGGACAATCTGAAATTCCCCTTGCGAGACATTTCCTTTTGCACAAACACCCTTTGCCTTCCCTAAGGGCGATATTGATTGATCATATCCCCACCTTACCAAGAGGAGGTGACAGAGCTAAGGCTTTGTTACAACGTGAGGCTAAATGGATACGCATGCTTGATACAATTGCCCCTAGGGGATTGAATGAGATGCATTCACTGTCTTGCTTCCTGTGAGAACTTCAATAGGAATGATTCAGAATTTATATAATGAGAATTGATAATATCATCCCTCCTCAAGTGTGGATTAATGAAATTTGATGATTGTTTGCAAATTATAATGCTATACAAATCGTTTGGTTATATCTAAACGCTCGACATCACAGGTTCTTTCCTGAATTCATCAGCTGAAATGTTAAAGATAGAAATCTAATGTATTTTAATCTTTTTTAATCTTTTTTAATATACTATTTTAGATGCACTTTGTCACAACAATATTTATGGCACGTGGGTACTTTACTGTACTGTAATAGTAAGATTTTTGCTCACTAGTTTGGGATAATGTCACATCACTGTGATAATTGGATTATATCTGGGGACGATGGGGACTAATACAGAATTGGAACCAATGGGGTTTAACTAGGCTGCTACAGATGAGATGAGGTTGAAAATTTATACTGAAAAAATTTTTATAATCAAAAATTTTTATAATTAAATTAATGAATTCAAGCAAATTCTGTGCGGTGCACAATAAATTCTTCTGCCATGTTCCAACTCTGGATGATGCCTTACCGTCTTACCTAGTTTTATTAATATTTATATCTTTTTAGTTGTGGGTTATTCAATATTTGCACTTTATGACCATCATGTTACACAGGTGCATGTTAATAGTGATAGATAATTAATTGGGGAGTGATGATTCTGTGGTTTTTTACTGATTGGTGGAAGTGGGGTTAAAAGGGTGTGTTTCACTACCAAGCACCATCCTGATGACGATCCAGTGGGATCGAAACGCGTAGATATGTGGTTGTTGGAATAAAATTTTTTGCTACTTGTACTCATATGACTGACCCGTGAGTGCTTTCATCTGGTGGAGTATGAGGATTTTGGTGAGCACCCGGTAATTATTGCATTGAGTGGTGTGTGCCGATAAATGGAGAGATATATATATATATATGCATATATATATATATATATATATATATATATATATATATATATATATATATATATATATATATATGCATATATATATGCATATATATATATATATATATATATATATATATATATGCATATATATATATATATATATATATATATATATATGCATATATATATATATATATATATATGCATATATATATATATATATATATATATATATATATGCATATATATATGATATATATATATATATATATGCATATATATATATATATATATATTATATATATATATATATGCATATATATGCATATATATATATATAAATGCATATATATATATATATATATATATATATATATGCATATATATATATATATGCATATATATATATATATATATATATATATATATATATATATATATATATATGCATATATATATGCATATATATATGCATATATATATATATATATATGCATATATATATATATATATATGCATATATATATATATATATATATATATATATGCATATATATATATATATGCATATATATATATATATATATATATATATATATGCATATATATATATATATATGCATATATATATATATATATATATATGCATATATATATATATATATATATGCATATATATATATATATATATATATATATATATATATATATATATATATATATATATATATATATATATATATATATATATATATATATATATATATATATATATATATATGCATATATATATATATATATATATGCATATATATATATATATATGCATATATATATGCATATATATATATATATGCATATATATATATATATATGCATATATATATATATATATATATATATATGCATATATATATATATATATATGCATATATATATATATATATATATATGCATATATATATATATATATGCATATATATATATATATATATATATATATATATATATGCATTAAAAGTCCTTAGAGTGCGGTCTGTTTTTGATATTTTATATATATATGCATATATATATATATATATGCATATATATATGCATATATATATATATATATATGCATATATATATATATGAGTGCCGTGATATATATATATATATGTGAGTGCCGCTATCTGCTACAGTTGCATATATATATATTTATGCATATATATATATATATATATATGCATATATATATATATGCATATATATATGCATATATATGCATATATATATATGCATATATATATATGCATATATATATACATATATATATATATATATATGCATATATATATATATATATATATATATGCATATATATATGCATATATATATATATATATATATATATATATATATATATATATATATATATATATATATATATATATATGTATATATATATATATGCATATATATATATATATATATATATATATATATATGCATATATATATATATATGCATATATATATATATATATGCATATATATATATATATATATATATATATATATATGCATATATATGCATATATATATATATATATGCATATATATATATATATATATATGCATATATATATATATATGCATATATATATATATATATATATATATATGCATATATATATATATATATATATATATATATATATGCATATATATATATATATCAATTGAAGATGGACCAGCACTCCGTTTTCTTTATCAAAAGTGTTTATTCAATACACTGTGCATCCAATGTCCCATTATAACAAAAGACGCGAGTGGAGGGGAAATCTGACTGTGGTTGAAAAAGAAGCAATTAAGTCCTTAAAACAAAACAAGGACATTATTATTAAAACTGCGGACAAGGGAGGGGGGATTGTGGTTATGAACTATTCCTATTACAAGCAAGAGCTCCTGTCCCAGCTGGCTGATACCACTAAGTACAATAGACTGTCATTTGATCCCACCGTGAACTTTCAAAATGAACTGAGACTGTTATTACAGATGGCTAAAAATAATGGGTGGGTTACTGAAAGTATGTGTGAGTTCTTCCTGCCAGCACACCCCATTCGACCAGTAATATACACGCTGCCAAAAGTCCACAAAAGCCTACATACGCCCCCAGGGCGTCCTATCATTTCTTCGAATGGCTCTTTGAATGAGGGCATAGCAGCTTATGTGGACTCTTTGCTACAACCATGTGTACAGAATATGACTAGTTATCTGAAAGATACAAACGATTTTCTCAAAATGATTCGCAGTATAAGTTGTCCCATTACAGATATGGTGTTGGTAACCATGGATGTACAGAGCCTGTACACCTGCATCCCCCATGATGCTGGTGTGGAGGCAGTGCAGGAATTGGTTATAGACAATGCATTATATGTGGGCCCACCTGTGGAGTTTATGCTAGACCTCCTCAGGTTTATTTTGCACAAGAATTATTTTAAGTTTGAGAACGAATTTTTTGTACAACGCACGGGCACAGCTATGGGGTCAAAAGTTGCCCCAGCTTATGCTAATGCGTTTATGCATAAATTTGAATCTGACCACATATTGTGCCATCCACTGTTCAGACAGTATGGGGCATTCTATAGACGATACATAGATGATGTTTTCTATGTATGGCTAGGTCCTACTGACAAATTGGATGAATTTGTCGGATATCTAAACGATCTAGATAGCCCAGTGAAGTTTACGGCTAAATATGATCTGCAGCAGATAGATTTTCTGGATGTTAAGGTGTACAAAGAAAATAGTCAGTTGCAGACATGTATATATAGAAAGCCGACTGATAGGAATACGCTTACCCATTACCATAGTAACCACCCTAGACACCTTTTGAATTCGCTGCCCAAGTCACAAATGCTTAGGGTGGTACGTATTGACAGTGACCCCGAGAAAAGATCAGAAGATCTTATGGAAATGTATGATAAATTCCTGGATAGGGGGTACCCTAGTAAATTACTTTTGGATACCAAAAAATGGGCCCTTTCCCTGGATCGTGAGGAGGTCTTATTGGAACAGGAAGAGCACCTAAACGTCGGAAGTAGAGGTGGGGGTAACGATATTTACTATGTTAGTAAGTATGGGGCTAACAGTGCTGTGGTGAAGGATAGTGTGTTGAGACACTGGCCCATTTTGAAAACGGACGATACCATCTCTAAAAAGTTACCAGATAGGCCCAAGTTTAGTTACGCAAGGGGGAGTAACTTAAAGGAAATATTGAGCCCATCAGATCCAGTGAGTAAATACCAGGGGAGACAGGCCCAACATTTTCTAACACAACGCCCGGGGGTGTTTAAATGTATGGGTTGTATACTTTGCAGTTCACTAATACAGGGTACATATTTCACCCACCCACACACAGGGAGGAGATATGATATCAGACAAAGGATGTCCTGCGATTCATCTATGGTGATCTATATTGTGAAATGTCCCTGTGGACTTATTTATTGTGGAAAGACGATCAGGCAGTTGAAAGAGAGGATGGCAATGCATAGGTCCAGTATAAGAGCTGCGTTAGATCCAGATAAGTGCAAAAAAGATAAAGGCAAGAAACAGGACATCTCACAGCAACCGGTGGCCAAACACTGGGCCGAGGCTAAACATAGCCCGGCAGCGTTTAGATGCATGCCCATAGAGCAGATCCCCAAGAGAGCAAGAGGGGGAGATTATGATAATATGCTCCTAAAGAGGGAAGCATATTGGATATATGAATTGGGATGCGTGGCACCTAGGGGGTTAAATGGTCAACAATCCCTGGGTTGTTTCCTAACTTAAATGCTACAACTTTTTCCCCTAGTTCAGCACCCGAAAATTCAAGTTTTAAGAGCATAGAAATATATAAAAGAGGGTTGGAATAATTGTAACAGATGCCATTTCCCTTATATGATTGTATGTCACAATTGACAATATGTTGCAATTGACTAAGATAAGGCTTATCTTGATTTACAGGTGCTGTATTTGTGTATCCATCGGCCTTGGAAACAAGGAGATTGATTTGTAACAGTTTTTTAACTCACTTCAATGGAATATGAGCACAGATTAAATGCACAGTATTTTGCTGACACCTATTGACACAAATACGAAGGTACACTTTTTTTATTGTGATTAACCACTCATCATATGTGTTGAATTGTTAATTGAGTGTTGTAATGAGGTCATCATGGCGCTGCTAATGAGGGAATTGTGGGTATAAATATTGGGCACTAAGCCACACACACTTTATCCTTGATAAAGGCCCCAATGCGGGCCGAAACGTTGGATGCACAGTGTATTGAATAAACACTTTGATAAAGAAAACGGAGTGCTGGTCCATCTTCAATTGATACATATCCCTTTGACCGAGCACCCGGCAAGGGAATTACAGAGGATAGAGTGCAGGTGTCTCACATTGAATTATATATATATATATATAGATATATATATATATATATATATATGTATATATATATATATATATATATATATAGATATATATATATATATATATGCATATATATATATATATATATATATATATGCATATATATATATATATATATATATATGCATATATATATATATATATATATATATATGCATATATATATATATATATATGCATATATATATATATATATATATATATATGCATATATGTATATATATGCATATATATATATATATTATATATATATATATATTATATATATGCATATATATATATATATATATTGCATATATATGCATATATGCATATATATGCATATATATATATATATATGCATATATATATATATAATATTATATATATATATATATATATATATATATATGCATATATATATATATATGCATATATATATGCATATATATATATATATATGCATATATATATGCATATATATATCTATATATGCATATATATATCTATATATATATATATATATATGCATATATATATATATATATGCATATATATATATATATGCATTATATATATATATATGCATATATATATATATATAATATATATATATATATGCATATATATATATATATATGCATATATATATATATATATATATATATATATATATAATATATATATATATATATATATATATATATATATATGCATATATATATATATAATATATATATATATATATATATATATATATATATATATATATATAATATGCATATATATATATATATATATATATATATTATATATATGCATATATATATATATATATGCATATATATATATATATATATGCATATATATATATATGCATATATATATATATATATATATATATATATATATATATATATATATATGCATATATATATATATATATATATATATATATATATATATGCATATATATATATATATATATATATATATATATCCCTCCATTTATCTGCACGCACCACTCTATGCAATAATTACCGGGTGCTCACCAAAATCCTCATACTCCACCAGATGAAAGCACTCACGAGTCAGTCATATGAGTACAAATAGCAAAAGTTTTATTCCAACAACCGCATATCTACGCGTTTCGATCCCACTGGATCGTCATCCTGATGACGATCCAGTGGATCGAAACGCGTAGATATGCGGTTGTTGGAATAAAACTTTTGCTATTTGTACTCATATGACTGACTCGTGAGTGCTTTCATCTGGTGGAGTATATATATATATATATATGCATATATATATATATATATATATATATATATATATATGCATATATATATATATATATATATATATATATATATGCATATATATATATATATATATATATATATATATGCATATATATATATATATATATATATATATATATGCATATATATATGCATATATATATATATGCATATATATATATATATATGCATATATATATATATGCATATATATATGCATATATATATATATGCATATATATATATATATGCATATATGCATATATATATATATATATATATATATATCACACAAAGAAGGTCCGCACTCTCAGGACTTAAATTGAAATAAAAATGTTTTATTAGCAAAACGACTAACGTTTCGGCCTCTCCGAGGCCTCGGAGAGGCCGAAACGTTAGTCGTTTTGCTAATAAAACATTTTTATTTCAATTTAAGTCCTGAGAGTGCGGACCTTCTTTGTGTGATGAATACTTCAATAATTTTGGACACTGCACCCAGGCGATGTTGAACCGTTTGACGAGAGTGCCGGCTCCTCCATTGGCTATATATATATATATATATAAATATATATGCATATATATATATATATATATATATATATAGATATATATATATATATATATATATATATATATATATATATATATATATATATATATATATATATGCATATATATATATATATATATATATTCTGACTCCAATTGCTATTCTATTCTTTTTGACTATTCTGACTCCAATTGCTGTAATAATGGCTGAATCCCTGTGAGACCTCCCTGCTGGGCCTGTATGGAGCTGTAACAACCACTGAGGACAATCTTTGCCAGATAGTTGAACTCACCAGACACTTGTAGTCCACAAAGCTGCTTTATTTGAGGTGGATAAACAATGTAGCAGTGGATGAATAAGTGCTGCAGGTCAAAAAGAATATTTCCTTCCTAACCTCTGAGCTGTAGCTCCTCACTCATGGAAGGCAGGAACACAAGAGGATGATGGGAGGAACTGATGTCATACATAAGGAAGGAATAGGAGGAGGGTTTACAAACGAGGAAATACAGAGCTTGCAATACAGCCTTGGTCAGCAGGTGGCAGCATAACAATGGGTATGCATATAAACGTAAGCAATTAAACGTATATATATATTCTAACCCTGATAACTTTAACTGCTGAGGCAGCACACTCCCCGTCTGGTATTTTTAGATACCACTATATTATAATAAACATAAATGCAATTATGAAAATGCAAAATAAACATTGAGAAGTTTTGCTTGAAGATCTTTCCTGTCATCTAAAAAACAAAGAGAAAAACAAGCATGCAATCCAATAAACATGGCATTGTAAAATAACCCAATGTCCTTAGTAGGTTCTCCTGTTAAAATTCGTGGGAGTCTCTGTTTTAAGTACTGATGCAATTAGAGTTCAATCCCAAAGGGTAAGATGAGTACAAGTTAAGTAATGGGCCAATTGAAAGTCTTTGTGGCACCATCCTTAGCAATTTTTGTGACAAGGGTTGAAACTTCAGGATGAATCTCAAAGTCTCTGTCTGGATCCAAGATACTGAAGATATCTGCAGAAGTTGTAGATTCTGAGTGATCCTTGAGGTAGACCACAACCGCTATGGCCTCAGTAGATGCATCTGAGAAAACATGGCTCTCTCTCTCCTGGTTGGCAGCAAGAGAATTTGAAGTATAGCACCTAGCTTTGTGAAGCTCTTCCAGGGCCTTTAAAGAATGCTTCCATGACTCCCATTTTGATTGCTTATCAGTTGGTAAGGGAGTGTCCCAGTCCTTAACAGTCTCTGATAGCTGTCTTAGCAAGGATTTACCTTGTATGGTGATGGGTGCTACAAACCCCAGTGGGTCATACAGGCTGTTCACTATTGATAAGACACCACATCTGGTAAATGTCTTATCTGCCACGGTAACCTGTAAGCCAAATGTGTCATGCAAAAAGTCCCATCTTAAGCCAAGGCTTCTCTGAATGGGTGGCTCATCTGTTCCCAAATTTAAGTCTTTAAATTCTGTGGCATGATCATCAGAATGGAAGGCTTTCATTACAGCTGTACTGTTTGAAGCAATCTTGTGGAGTCTGAGGTTAGCCTCAGAAAGCATACATTGTGTCCTTCTGAGTAAGTCAATAGCCTCTTGGTCTGTTGGTAAAGATTTAAGGCCGTCATCCACGTAGAAGTCTCTCTCCACAAAGTGTTGAGCATCTGCACCATACTCACATTTACCTTCACGAGCAGTCCTTCTTAGACCATATGTAGCAACAGCAGGTGATGGACTGTTACCGAAGACATGCACTTTCATGCGGTATTCCATTACATCGCTGTTGATGTCATTGTTACGGTGCCAGAGGAATCTGAGAAAGTTTCTGTGGTCCTCTCGTACGATAAAACAATGGAACATCTGCTGGATATCGGCTGTGATTGCAACTGGCTCCCTTCTGAACCTCATAAGTACTCCTACAAGGTTGTTAGTTAGGTTGGGACCAGTGAGAAGAACATCATTGAGAGAAGTACCTTGATATTTGGCACTGGAGTCGAATACCACCCTGATTTGTTTTGGTTTGCGTGGGTGATACACGCCAAAGGAAGGTAGGTACCAGCATTCATCGTGTTCTTGTAGTGGTGGGGCTGGTTCAGCATGATCATTGTCAAATATTTTCTTCATAAAGGCAATAAAATGTTCTTTCATTTCAGGCTTGCTTTTAAGGGTTCTCTGCAGTGAGGCAAATCTGGACATGGCTTGCTCATGATTGTTTGGAAGTTTGGTTCTTGTAGAGCGGAATGGCAAGGGTGCAACCCAACTGTTAGAGTTGTCTTTAAAGAATTCCGTGTCCATAATTTTTATGAACTCCTTGTCCTCAATGGAAGGTGCAATTTTGTTATCATCACTTGTAGTATGAAACACTGTATCCCCAAAGTTGTCATCACAGAAGATGGGAGTGACACTGGATACTGGGATCATATACTTAGGATTCTCCTTTACCTCAAAATGATGTGGGCATGGTGTGAAGTGAGTTGCTTGTCCACTTTGCAATACATGAGTTTTAAAGGAGTCAACTTCAGATGGCCTGTGCATTTTGTCTAGACAAACATCGCCCACTATTACCCAGCCTAAGTCAAGTCTTTGCGCATAGGGAGCATCATGAGGACCATTGCACTGTTGCCGTACCTTATGGACTCTAAGAATGTCTCTTCCCAACAAGAGCAGGATTTCAGCATCCTTTTCAATGGCAGGAATCTGACTGGCGAGGTGCCTTAAGTGGGGTTGGTGGCATGCAGCTTCTGGTGTGGGAATCTCTTCCCTGTTATTAGGTATCTCATCACATTCAATTAGTGTAGGTAAAGGCAGATGAATGTTACCTTTAATTGCGGAGATAATGTACTCATTAGCCCTCCTGCCCAGAGTCTCTATATGACCAGCACAGGTATTGAGTGTATAGGGTTCTGCATCTCCCTTGATGTTGAAAATCTCAAAGAACTGCGGTCTTGCCAAAGATCTGTTGCTTTGGTCATCAAGCATAGCATAAGTCTTTATTGCTTTCTCTGGTCAACCTTCAGGATATACCCGGACTAGGCATACCTTGGCACAGCATTTGGGACTATAGCGTTCTCCACAGACTTCGGTACATGAAGTTGAAATCTTTGTTGAAGCAGGAACACATCCTTGTTCCTCCCCGCCATGATTTGAGATGGGGGTTGGAGACTGTGGACTATCAGGAAGAGGTGTTGGATGCATTGCCGCAATATGCTTGTCACTGCTGCACTCGGTGCACTTAATAACAGTCTTGCAATCCTTAGCAAAATGATCTGAGGAGGCACAGCACTTATAGCAGACCCCAAACTTCTGGAGAAGCTCCTTGCGCTCCTCTAAAGACCTTGCCCTGAACCCACGACATTTCTTAAGTGGATGTGGTTTCCTGTGAATTGGACACTGACGGTTAGGATCCTCGGTTTTCCCAGCAGAAGTTTTGTCAGCTAAAGAGTTTGTAGCAGGAGGGATGTCTGTCTTTCTCACAGACACAGTGCCACGCAAGTCTCTGTGTTTAGTAGCTGTGTTGTCATGCCGTGCAGATGATGAGGCAGAAAGGTTGGGTTCACTAAAGCTGAAGCTTGGATCATTTTTGACCCAGGCATAGTCGCTGATGAATTTGCAGAAGTATGAAAATGGAGGGAAGGATACATTATATTGTTTCTTGTACTTTGAGCCCACTGTGGCCCACTTCTCTTGCAGCCCATATGGTAGCTTCAATACTACTGGGTTCACCCCATGAGCAGTATCCAAGTAGCTGAGTCCTGAGAGACGAGGGTCTGCCTTAGCTAACTCCAGCTCCATCAGAAGGTCACTGAGTTCTTGCAGCTTGTGATTGTCTTTGTTGGTTATTTTTGGGAAAGATTGTAGTCTCTTAAACAAGGCACTTTCTATGGCTTCAGAGCTACCATAGGTTTGTTCAAGTCTTCCCCAAGCAGCAGCAAGACCTGCATCTGGGTAGTCAACATGCACAGCTCTTAGTCTCTTAACACGATCTGCAGACTCTGGACCTAGCCATTTGATGAGTAAATCAAGTTCCTCTTTGGCTGTGAGGTTGAGGTCAGCAATTGCAGCTTTAAACGTAGATCTCCAGGCTCTATAATTCTCAGGACAGCCATCAAACCTTGAGAGACTAACGTTAATGAGCTCACGACGTATCATATACCTGGCAAAGTCAGACAGGTCTGATCTCTCACTCTTTGGTGCCTGGGTAACTTGTGGAACCTGGGGTTTGTATAAGCTTCCCGGTGTATAAAGGTGAGATGAACCAGGATAAAATGAAGTGGCGTAAGCATTCAGCAGTGGTTTGGTCTCTAAGGCACTTGCTGGCTCTAGTTTAAACTGAGGTTTGTCACTGGAATTCACCTGAGAGATGGTAGGGGGTATCATCTCATGCTGAGTGACTACGTCTGTGTAGTTGGTCTGTCGCTGTGTCAGCAGTGGCAGCTCCATGGTTTGGGTACTGTAAGGTACAGCAGTGTTAGTAGTAACAGGTAAAAGAGGCTGACCTGTGTTATGAGTTGCAGGAGTTATCCTTGGATTTTGTAAGATTGATTGGTTGTCATTAGATGCATCCTGGTTTAGTACATATTTACTTGTGCGTTCAATAGGATCTTCAGACTCTGCTGGGATAGGGCAGTCTGGTTCATGCCATTCTCCCAGTGCTTGCTCAAAGACCTTTAACCTTGCAATAGCTGCTGCTTTTTCCTTTTCCATTTGAAGAATTTCTAATTCAGCTTCCATTTCTGCCCTTTTTCGTGCAGCTTCTGCTTGCTTCCTTGCAACTTCTGCTGCTGCTTCTGCTTGCTGGCGTGCAGCTTCTGCTGCTGCTTCTGCTTGCTGGCATGCAACTTCTGCTTGCTGCTTTGCAACTTCTGCTGCTGCCTCTGATTGCTGGCGTGCAACTTCTGCTTGCTGCTTTGCAACTTCTGCTGCTGCCTCTGATTGCTGGTGTGCAGCTTCTGCTTGCATCTCTGCTTTAAGTTTAACCTCTCTTTTAGCATAGGAAATTTGCACCTTAACTGCTTCTGTATTAGCACGGGCTTCTATAAGTTTGTCACTTAGTGTGGATTTCCTAGAATGAGAGGTCTTGGAAGATCTTGATGTGAGCCGTGATGATGTGGATCTGTGAGACCTAGTCTCTTGCAGGTGTGTAATCTTGAGCTCTGCCTTATCCTTAGTGCTTTGCACCAAAAGGACTCTTTCTTGGTCTAAGGCTTCAGATCTGGTTAGCTCTGCTGAGGATTCCTCTATATTAGTGTCCTTTAAGAAGGTAGTATATTTAGCAGACAGCCGCTGATAACGTTCATAGTTAGCAGATAAGCGATTTATACAGTCTCTTAAATCGGCTGCGTCATTGTTAGAATGTGAAAGAACAGACATGCATTGCACAGTTCTATCCCATAGTTCTGATAAATTGCTTGAAAACTCATCCCTTATAATCTCATAATTTTCTCTGGATTTTTGAGATGGTTTTATTATGCGCTTGGGCCTGACGCTTTGCTCTGCAGTATATATGGGGTTTTCTCCCTGGATGTCTGTGAGCTCTGGTGCATGGTGCACTTGCTTAGCTTCAGTTGAAAATGAATGCACAGAGCCTTGCTGAGACATTTTGCACTTTTGCTGAAAATGGTTACTGTCTCTTTAAGAAAGTTACAGCAGTAGCAGGAGTGTGGGGCAAACTGCAGCAGTGTTATAGCAGGACCCTGAGAGCAGTATATACAGCAGCTTGAGCAGCACAATAACACAATCCAGTTGCATAAAACAGTCCTGAACATTCACAGGGAACAGCATGTGCTTGTAGGACCATGTGCTTGCAGGGAGTTGTTAGACTGCATTAATCTTGGCTGCAGATTGAATATAAATGACTTGCCAGTGAGTGGAGACTTGATGGAACATACAGTGACATCAGGTTATAGAATTCTATTCTTTTTGACTATTCTGACTCCAATTGCTGTACTAATGGCTGAATCCCTGTGAGACCTCCCTGCTGGGCCTGTATGGAGCTGTAACAACCACTGAGGACAATCTTTGCCAGATAGTTGAACTCACCAGACACTTGTAGTCCACAAAGCTGCTTTATTTGAGGTGGATAAACAATGTAGCAGTGGATGAATAAGTGCTGCAGGTCAAAAAGAATATTTCCTTTCTAACCTCTGAGCTGTAGCTCCTCACTCATGGAAGGCAGGAACACAAGAGGATGATGGGAGGAACTGATGTCATACATAAGGAAGGAATAGGAGGAGGGTTTACAAACGAGGAAATACAGAGCTTGCAATACAGCCTTGGTCAGCAGGTGGCAGCATAACAATGGGTATGCATATAAACATAAGCAATTAAACGTATATATATATTCTAACCCTGATAACTTTAACTGCTGAGGCAGCACAATATATATATATAAATGTTCACAAAGTACCTGCACTCCTTCCTTCTCAGCATGAGTGGGTGCCTGGTCAATCAGGGTATACACGTTCAAAATGGACCAGCACTCCAAATTTTCAATCAAAAAGTGTTTATTTCAACATCACTCAAGTGTCCATATATATATATATATGCATATATATATATATATGCATATATATATATATATATATATATATATATATATATATATATATATATATATATATATATATATATATATATGCATATATATATATATATGCATATATATATATATATATATATATATATATATATATGCATATATATGCATATATATATATATATATATATATATATATGCATATATATATATATATATATATGCATATATATATATATATATATATATATGCATATATATATATATATATATATATATATATATATATATATATATATATATATATATATATATATATATATATATATATATAAATCATGGCACTTTGACCTAAGGAACATATCCAAAATACCATAATTTATCAACCAAGATGCTGCCAATATTTGTATTCACTCTCTCATCATATCATGTCTAGACTACTGTAACTCTCTATTAAGACTGTCACCTCTCCATTCCATAATGTACACTGCCTCCAGGTTTATACACCTCAGCAACTGCTCCCAGAGCCAGGCCAAGGGGTAGGCAGAGTAGGCACGTGCATAAGGTGCAAAGCTGGGGGGGCGCCAGGCACGTACCTTCTCTGTCACCTACCCCCAGTCCGGTCCCCTCTGTGCCCGACTCTCTGTGGTTTTTACTTCTTTTTGCGCTCTCCTGCGCATGCGCGCAAACACAGGCTCGCACCAATTCGCGCATTATGCGCAGGAGCACAAAAAGAAGTAAAAACCACAGTCTTTCTTGCGCATGCGCACGCAAGAGCCACCTTGCGCATGCACACTCGTGCTAAGCCTGCGCTGCGTCCGCTGGCTTGCCTGCCTGTATGGCGCGGCCCGGCCCTGACTGCTCCTCCTCTACCATGTCACTCTGTCAATCCCTCTAATGGCATCCACTACAATTCAAACTAATGACCCTGACATCCAAAGCACTTCATAACTCTGCCCCTCTCTCTGAACTCACCTTTAAATCCTCACCCAACCATTTACTACACTCCTCTACTGACCTGCTCCTCAGCTCTTCTTTCATTACCTCCTCACATGCTCGCATTCAAGACTTTGCAAGGGTTGCATCCCTCCTCTGGAATTCTCTTCCACAGTCTGTCGACTTTCTACCAACCTTTCTGCTTTTAAAGATCTCTTAAAACACACTTATTTAGAGAGGCCTACCCTCACTCTGTTTAGCTACAAAACATAATACTATATGCTACACCTCTCACCTGCTTATTTCTGATCTTGCCCACTCCCACACCTTGTGCCTCATTCCATTTCCCTTTTAGACTGTAAGCTCTTTTGCACAGGGCCTTCCTTACCTTTTTATTGGTTACTGGTCACTATGTGATTTGTATGTTTTTTAAATAACTACATTTATTTTACAGAACTGCTAAATATGTTGGTGCTTTAAAAATATATGTTAATAATAATAATAATACAGGTATGGGACCTGTTATCCAGAATGCTCATGACCTGGGGTTCTTGCACATTCCTATTTTTTTTGTAAAACCAGAAATGCATTCTTTATATTTTAATGTATTGCTGTATTAATTTACATCTGTTCTACTTTCAACAGAACATGAAGGCTCAACACCCATCTCAGAGGCATACCAAAATGTGATTTGTGCATTAGGGCTGACAGTTGGAATAATTGGGATTATTGCTGGTGTCATGCTGATCATTAAAGGGATGAAGCAAAGTACTGCTCAAGGGAGGAACCAGCGCTAATCTGGAGAATTGAAAAAGATGTTTAGCTTTTCTACAGCTTTTTATTTCTGAAATCAATTTACAGGATCTTATGCACATAAAAACTCTTACTCTTTATTGCAGACAATGTAGTTCAAAACTAAAAGTAGAAAATGTTGTATAATGTTTAAATTTGATAACCTATTCTAATAAATCAATATTATTCTAAGGAATTAGGTGGTAATGCTGAAGCTATTAAACCATAGAGAATATGTTTGCTATTCAATGTCCCCCGGGGGGGGAGACCAATCGAAAACTAGACTGGTTGTAACCATATTCACAATACATACAAATTGCCTTCCATCCTCATATTCCTCAAGACCTACAGCTGGTGGTAAGGACAGGGCTACTTTCTGTCCACAATTGCAGCATTCAGTAACTTCTTGGCCACAAGTGCTTATTTAAATAGTGCACAATTTTGTATCCCTTAATGCTCTAGCACTTGCATCTGATGTCATTATAAATGACCCATATAGAATGTTGCTGAAAAAATGCTACATGCAGCAGTTCCTTGAAAGTGTCTTAACCTATACATTTATACTTAACTGGCCACAGCAGGGCACTTCTAGAGGCTTAATTTAAAGGGGATCTATCACAAAAATTAAAATGTTATATGCTTCAGCTTATTGAAATAAAAAATACTTTCTAAATATAATCAATCTAAAATCCTATTAAATGGCAATCAAGTCCTAGGGCTCAAAAAAAAGGTACACAACATCATTTCTGCTATACTAATATATTCTGAATAAACCATTGATTTGTATTAGACTAGATTAAAGGGGGCATATACCCACCTGCACAACCTAATGTAACATTTCTAAGAGTGCTCTTCTGCTATGTATATTACTTATTCTGTTTACATTTTCATATTAGCAGTTGCAGACTAATATCATAAATGTGTAATAGGAGCACCATTCTGATGTCCTCTCCTTGCTGAAGTTTCACAGAACAGTAGAAGCTTAAGCTAAAAATACATATTTGCTTGTTTTATTGCTCAGTATGAGTTTTACACATTTATAAAATTAGCAATATAGAGAAAAGAGCACACTGAGCAATTTTATATTAAATTGTGCAGGTGGGTTTATGTCTCTTTTTGCAGCTTGAACTTGAAATATTATGCAGCTTTTTACATACAAGATATAGTATGATTATTATTTGGGAATGGCCCAACATCTATAAGGGCTTTTATATTCAAGTGTTTTTCCTACTGTGAATTTTTCATGCATTCCACTACAGTGCAGTAATGCAGAAGTTAACACAGTCTGATAATGCACTTGTACTCATTCTGCCACTTTTTCCACTGTCTAGTGGATAAAAGATGAGCATAAAAGCATCAACTGCAAGGTACCACTTGAAGAAACACTAGTGTGTAAGAAATTTAATGCAATTAATTCTTCCAGATTGCCCTCCTGGTGACTGCATTATCAGTGTGCTAATGACTGATTTGATGAGCACTGTAATTCTGCACCAACTAGCGTGCTACTTGTGAATTTCTGTCTGCATAAATGATCTCATAATGAATATAAATAAGACTGGAATATGTTACAATATCTTCTGAAGTGTTTCTTACTATTTGTGCATCCTTTTTTGTGCTGCCTTACATTAAATATTTGAATTCCAATTGTTTGTTGTATTTTTATATACTACACTTTTTTTACACATTAGCACAAATTCTCATGTTTTTTACCTGCAATGCTGTGTTTTTCCATTGGGGTCATTTATCAACACTGGGCAAATCTGCCCATTCGCAGTAACTCATGGCAGCCAAATTGTTGCATTCATAGTTTTTCCTGCAACTGGCTGAAAAAATACAATCACCGTTTAGTTGCTCTGGGTTACTGCCCATGGGTAATGACAACATTTTTCACCAAGTTTTACAGTGAAAATGACGCCTATAGAATCCGGCAAATCGAAACTACCCATGGGCAAATTTGCCCTGTGTTTATAAACGAGTCCCTTTTAGTGATAACCCATTTCACTGCATGCAACAACATTTTTAACTCATTGGAATCTATTGGCGTTTTTTTTTCCTTGCAAAATCTGTTGAAAACTGTCTCTCATCACTAGCCCCTTTGTGTCAAAACAAATTTAATTGTACATGTGCATATTCACAAATCAGGTGCAATTTACAACTAACATAGTCAGATATTGGAATTGCATTATTTACAGCATGCCGCATCGAAATGGGAATATGTGTAATTCTTTGGGTGTTTGTTATGGCTATTGACTCAATCCGCTGTGGGAACAATTGAATTACTTGAACGTTCAAAATAGTGATAGCTCCAGGGTTACCAGTATCAATAAATACATTTAATCAGAGCAGACTGGAAGGCAGGCAGAGATGTCACACAAAGCTAATATAGCAGCTGCTATCCTAAACAGAGAGAGCTTCTAGAACTGTTTACTCAGGTATGGTAAAGCATTCTACAGAATAGATATAGTGTTATAGCTTGCACTATTGTGGCTAATCTGTTGGCAGTAAACTGACTCGGTAGCTTTCATTTTCCTTTAATGCAATTATACAGAAGTGTAAAGAGTGTGTTTAAAATAAATTCCTCTAATGAATGTTGTATATACAGGCAACATTTACATCCATTTTAGTACAACAAAAATTGCACTTACAGACACAGGGCTCTCACTAAGGGGTTATTTACTAAAATCTGAATGTGTCATATATTATTTTAAACAAACCACTACAAACTCCCATGCTCAGTTTGATTTTATTTATTAATAAAATAACTCAAATATAATTAGATCGCGGAAAAACTCAAAATCTTTTCCCAAATCTTTTGATATTTTCAAGTTTTTGCCCAAAAACCACAAAAAAAGTCAGATTTTCTGGCTAAACCAAGCACAGACTATGATAACTTCATATTGCGATTGATGGTCTCTCTCATTTACTTATACAGGACCTCGACAGGTCTGAGATGGTAGATTTTCAGATTCAGATTTTGGACCATTGGGGTATACTAAATCTCAAAAATTTCTAGATTTTTTCCACCAAAAAATTTAGTTTTTGCTCCAAAAAGCCTGACCAGATTAATTTGAGGTTTAGTAAATAATTCCCTAACTGATACCAAGTTGAAGTTGGTGTATGTTTTTTAGTTATTAACTATTAATTGCTGGAGTTAACCAGTGCAATTGCTTTACTCTAACTTTTTGACATAAAATTTGGATTAGAGTGGAGTAAAATGGTGCTCAGAGTGAATTTATCATTTAATGATTTAATGTTTTTTTTCCTGAGGAAGATCACAGTTTGTGATCGTAATATTGGAAAGTTTTGCTGAAAATAAATCACTTTGATAGTTCCTGTTGAGTGCAGTGCTGTGCTATTTCACCTACACATAGGCAAGGTGATGCATTTAGATGAATACTTCATCTGGCACTCTCCATTATGCTGGACTCCTTTTCTCAGCTGGTCATTCGCTAAGTATAGAATGGGAGAAGTGATGCTGTATGACTACACTTGTCTCAGCTGCTGCAATAAGATGTAAGGCATACCTCACAACATTTGAAAAATGGAAAGAGGTACGGAACGCATTTTAGGACATTCTGCGGCGAAATACCCTTATTTCCTATGATGTCCTATGCCTTCTGAATGGCGCATTGGGTGCTGTTACCGTCTCTCATCATCCAAATCTGCAGTCACACCTCTGTCCTCTACCCTCCCTTCTCAGCCGTCAGTCATGCTAACTCCACCCTCAGCCTTCAAGACCTCAGCCTTCAGCCCTTCATCCTAACAACCTAAATAATGTTGACCACTAAATTGTCCCATTGACGAGAGTACCATCGTAAAAAAGTGTGAAAAAAGTCCCATAAAAATAGTCCATAAATACAGTCCATCCTGTTGGAATAAATACAATTAAATACTTTAGAAACTGCACAATGCCTATCAAACGTAAAAACATATGAGCACTGCAAATGAATGCCTGCCCATTGGCAGGGATCACCCTCGCATGTCACACACTGCTATATTATATAGACTCACTGTCTCAATAAATAATTTACACTTACTTTTGCAGTGTTCTCTTTTTATTTCTGTGACCTGCATAAAACAAAGATACATTTCTAAGTTTGTCATTAAAGGGGACCCGTCACCCAAAGAAATTATTCAAAATCCTTTTTTATCAGATTAGTCAAGCAAAATGAACTTTAATTACACTATAAAAATTATTTGAATCTTGTTTCCTTCAGTCTGGGATTTCAAAATTATAGCAAGCAGGCAGCAGCCATTTTGTGGACACTGTTATTAAGACAAGCCTTGTATCATCTCAGAATCTTGTTTGTGCACCAGAATGGGGGACCCAATGTCCATCCCCATGCACTAGTTACACAATGAAATGGTAAAAAGAATGGGGGGAATATATGGAGAGCATTGACATCTAAAAAGTGCTGAATGGAAAGTGAAAGTAATTGTCTGCCCCGCCTTTATGCCACGGGCATAGAGGAGGGGCAGACAATATTTGATTGACAGCTGAGATTTTTAAATGAGCTTACAACAGCTATGAATGCTTTAATAAAAAATAGAAATTGGATTTCATATTTAATTTGAAAAGGACTTTTATTATACAGATTTTTGTGTCTGGGTGACAGGTCCACTTTAAACCCTCTGTGCAGTTTCTAAAAGTATTTAATTGTATTTATTCCAACAGGATGGACTGTATTTATGGACTATTTATATGGGACTTTTTTCACACTTTTTTACGATGGTACTCTCGTCAATGGGACATATTATCACATGCAGTATGCAATAAGGGGATGGACTTACCCATGTTATCATAGGTATCACCTGGAGCACTAAAGGGGAGGGGTTACAACTGTTACGTAATGTGTGTTAAAAGGGACTAGCTCCAGAAAGATGTCGTGAGTGAGAATATACCAATAAAGGGTGATTGCAGACTAAGTACTGCCTGTTCCTGGTCTGTTTCTAATTTCTATAAATCGAATGCTTATCACATGATGGATGGTGTGTGTTGAAACAGCAGGTCTACACGTATCTGATTTTTTTCACTCATCCTTTTCTGATTATTGCAACTTAATTCTACAAACCATACATGATTATTCAAAAAGAGCCTACACTAATTCAAGTAGTAAAGGCTCAGAGGAGTGTACCCTCCCTTCTGCTATCCATCGTGTCTGGACACAGTTTAAATATAGAATTAAATGTAAGACCTAAGTCATTTACACTTAGCTGTATATGTCACCAACAACAGTTGTCCACATCGAACAGATTAAAAGGCCAGCCGATTACATAACCGCAATACCTGCATTTCAAGCAATGAGACTAATTAACATCTTATAGGGCCAACCATGCTGTTACTTGTATCACATCTTGGTCGCATGGTGCAGAGAAACCTGGCATGTGTGTTGTGCTGAATTAATGCTTCCACCGCAGTCATGTTCTAATGCACGTGGTCTATTTTAAGGCTATACCGAGTAAAAAAATACAGAAATTGTATCATTTCAAACTTCACCAAATGTGATTCTATTCTAGCTGCTACATACAGGAGGGCTGATGATAGTATATAATGAAGTAATAAACATCCCTACACAATAACACTAAGACCTTATAGTTTCCAATGGGGAACCCAAACAGTTTATAATAATACCGAAATCAAACCTTCCATGCACCATCACTAGAGACACATAAAGCAGCCACACATCCAGACTTACAATCAAAGCCTACAGATATTACAATGAATATTACATTTAGCGACCCAAAACCAAACATATAAATGGGCCAATTCTAAAAATAAGTAAAGTCCAACAGCAATAAATGTATATTAGAGCTAAGAAGTATTGTCTCTTTGTATCTTCACAGCTACTTACATCATAGTTTATGATGTTTTATATTCATAAAAGTCTGTTAAAGACAAAGTCCCCATTCGGGTATACAGACAAACTTGGACCTCTTCCATTGTAATGTCCAACACTCAGCTGAGGATACTGCTAATACAATTGTTGAAACAGTATCTGTTATTGGATCATGGTTGTATGTCAGCATTCAAACAGCCATCCAAAAGAGAACTTCTTTCCCACACCAATGGATTAGCTATATAATTTATTGTGATGTTTCGGCTCCTAAACTCGAGCCATCATCAGGAAGTGACAACAATCCCTTTTGAACCCAGAAGTGGCACCAAATCTGGGGTGTGACGTCATGAGAACAAGTATATACATAAACATTTACATTGTGCGAGTGTACTGAGCATATTGGAGCCACGTACGAGTGTGTGAATAAGATTAGCTACATACACCCTTGCCTATGTAATGTAGTCCACACCAAGCCATATATACAACATGGTCCGTCGTGCATGTGACTCTGTGGTTGTTTCATCCCTGTTTTTGGGTTTGTGAAATGAGTCCCTTGTAGCATACCCGTACAGGCGAGGCAGTTTGTACATTTATAACATACATTTTTGAAGGGTCTGTCAAGCCAGGTTGTTCTCTTCTTAGGGTCCTTTAAAAAATCCTTAACCCCTAATAGATCACTTAGATTGTGCCCTCTTTTGTATGCCACCAAAGGCTCTTTTTTCCCAAGAGTGGTAAGTTGACATCTGTGTTGATAATCTCCCATTGTCAGAGCTCTTTTCACTTGTAGGCTTGTATCTGACCATTCTGTTAAAAAAAATTGTATATATGGCTTGGTTGTATATATTGCTTGGTGACCATGTGGACTACATTATGTAGGGAAGGCTTCCACATCCTATCGTGAATGGATGAATAACCATTGTTGTGCCATCAGAAGGGCTTTGGCCACAGGGAAAGCGGACCAGCCTGTATCTAAACATTGGCTCAATATGAAACACAATCTTCCCCAATTTATTGACCATGTGCCAGCCAGCCCCAAGGAGAGGGGGCAACAGAGACTTGCTACTCTTACAAAAAGTATACATGTGGATCTTTAAACTTGATGCCTTGACACCAAGGGGCCTAAATTAAACTTTACCCATGTCTCCCTTCTACTAAAATATGACACATTATATTTGGATATGGACTAAATGAACAATTCCTACGTGTTACTCAGATTTGGATTTTCTCTATGATTGATGAATGACTAACTTACACCACTAAGTGGTGGTTACTTTTCGTTACTGTTTGTTGCCTTTTGTTTTCTTGTATCCATTCAGACCTTTAAGTATGTTAGCTACATTTAGCGTTACATTGTTTATGGAGGGCACTGCCACTGTTACAGAGTGGTCTGCCTATTCCAGTACATGACTTTAATGCTTTATTGACTGTTGGTGCCCTTTATAGGAGCAATATTGACTACTCGATACTATGGGTGAATAGTATGGATTGACGGCTGCCCCCCCCCCCGCAGTAGGACAGACCAACGAGCCATGTAACTTATGGAAGGTTGTATGGTCTATTATAGCACTGCAATATCCTGACGGTCCGCGCAATGCCCCTATGACATAGACTGGAACAAGGTAGAGCAAGCGCACACCCACTGCAACCTCCTGGAGATAACAGCCTGGTGCTCAGTAATAGAGGATACGGCAACCTCCAACTGATCCAAAGATACCAGCACACAAGGCTTATTTGCAGGGAAACCCTTGCTTTAATTCAAAGTGCGGATGTGCAATGTTTCGGGGCCACCCCCCTTTCTCAGGTATACGGAATCATTAGTGAACAAGGTATACAGGTATATGGGTAAAACAATTAAGATATTTGCATACATAATTAGAAATTTTTTCTCTTTTAAAAGTGCATAAAAATTCAAAAGTGCATAAACATTAAAATAGTAGCAACCACATATTGCCTCTCATTTGCACGTAGTGGTGTATCCAAACATTGTCCATAAATAGTGAAAATGTCCCAATTCCAATGATGGTATAAAAAATCATAAAAATGTGGTAAAGTCTTTTTACAAAATCAATAGTGTAAACATACAGTGCAACATAGTAACGCAGCCACAGTTACTTATGAAGAATAAACACAAAGCGGCATTTAATAGCACTGGAGACTTTATGGCAATTAGTTTTTATACGAATAGTTACAAATATTTTTATTTGTATATTGGAAATTACTATAACATAAGAGAGCTGTGGTCGCTATTTTATCCACTCAAATTTTGTCATGTCTTATTATTAATATCAGAATAGGATTGGTGGTCACAGTGGCACACTCAGCTCATCTGGCTATTTAGCAGCCATGTACAGCAAACACAAACTTTTACTTCCCAAAGTTCATAAGAGACTAGAAGCTCCACTGGGCAGTTAGATTTTTTTAGGTATTAACAGACTTAAAATGATCAGTGGATATTTAATTAAGGCCCTTAGTTGAATGTCTTCCATCCTATGTAAGAGGCACTGCAGATATACATTTAAGGCTGAATGACCTTAATGTACTGTAGATAATAGTGATGAGAGAATTTTTCTGCCAGCCATGGATTTGCTGTGAAATCCCACCATCTGTGAATTTTTTTTTGTGAAACTTCGGCAAAAATTTGCATCGGAAAAATTCACTGTGTCAAGAATGTCGCAGACACAAAAATGTCACAGAGATAAAAAGTCGCCATGAGAAATACTGCCTATTGACTTCAATGCATTTGGACAAAAAAGTTGCCATAAGAAAAAATGGCCATTGACTTTAATGTATTTGGACAAAAAAGTCGCAGAGACAAAAAAATTGCCACAAGAAATACTCCCATTGATGTTAATGCATTTGGATTGAGAAAAATTGTTGAGCGCATAAAAAATTGTCGTGTGCATAAAAAATTGTTGCGCAGAAAAATACATTTTGACGCCCATTGACTTCAATGCTTTTTGCAGATTCACTCATCACTAGTAGATAATGATGTCCTCAGAGTCTTTATTCAACTGTATAGAATAAATATGAGATGGATATACACCTAAAGGGGGGAGTTTAACAACTTTATACACCAGCTGTTGAAGTTCATTTTGACGCACATTTGTTTTTGTATTTTGTGAGCAGTTTTATCTCCAAATCAGGGGTTTGGCGATGGGGGCAGCCTG
Source organism: Xenopus laevis (assembly GCF_017654675.1). Classification (NCBI taxonomy): domain Eukaryota; kingdom Metazoa; phylum Chordata; class Amphibia; order Anura; family Pipidae; genus Xenopus; species Xenopus laevis. The sequence continues at coordinate 64,549,841 of NC_054385.1, forward strand.
TACCCTATTAATGCGAATCTTTTTTATAGGGTGGTTGGAGCACAAATTTGTCTTCCAAGATTCCCTGACACAGTATACACAACATGCCTTCTTTGGGCTTGTTATATCTATGTCATCCTTATTATGTGGGTTGGTCCAGAATCCCTGTGTTGGAATTTGAAGTTGTGCTAAATAATAATCATTTTAATATCAAATTAACTATTGATTGTTCTAATACACAGATCCTTCCTGGACCTCATGATCTTTAAGGGCCCAGATGGTAGAATTCTTACTGATGTTTTTAGAAAAAGTCACAAGAACACATCATGAATACCTGATTAAAGGGATACTGGCAGCCATGTCCCCCCACTTAGGGTGGTTGCTAGGCAAACTTGGCTGCCAAATGGCCAGATAAGCTGAGGATTCCACTGTGGCTGCTAATCTTATTCTAATAGTAAAGACATGACAGCATTTCAGTGGATAAAATAGTGGCCACTGCACAGGTCTATTAGGGTTCATAATTTAAAGCCACAAACTCATGTCCTGGCAGTCCCAGAGGATATGCACCCTGGAAGCCATCCTGCTCCAGACTTGTTTGTAATAGTGCAGCCAACAATTCCAACTATACTATCAAATGTGTAAGCTGACCTGATGAGGTCCAAATTACAAAATAAAGGGACACCCTGTTTTGAGAACTTCTCTCACATTGGCATACATCAAAAAATCCTGCACCCAATTGCCAATAGTTCTGGGCGGTGAACTCTGTCCTCCCTTTCCCCCACCATGTGGAATGGTTTGTCAAGTACTTCCTTTTCAAGGAACGAGAGGGCAAATAAGTCAATAAATTGACCTGCCCAAATCTTATGTTTTTGTAGTGAGAATTTTTTTAACCATGCCCACTTTTTATGGCCACTCCCTTCATATCTCAAACACTTTCCAGTGTGCTTTCGCAGAATTTTCAGGAAAATCAGACTATAGCAGTGGGGGCAATATTTCTATTAACCCAGGAAAAAATAATATTAGAATTTTAAATGCAATAAGGCAACAGGTTTCTGGTTTTTATGTAATGGTTATGAGACCTTGCACCAATTAATTTCTGCTGAACTGATTATTATGGAACACGGAAGCTATATACCAGGTAAATGAGTTTTAGTTTGTTTACTTTTGAGAAACAGTCCACATTTACTGTATATGGCAGCTGCTGCATAAGCCATAATATATTCATGGGTGTTAGGTCACTGTTGCTTTGTAGTATGTTTAAGCAGAACTCACTGCCATGGAGACACTGTCAATTTCATCTCTAGCACATCATACCAACAGAGAAATGGTTAATGGAATCAGCAGATCATTATATACAATTAGAGCAGTGACTCCTATATCTCAAGGCTGGCAGTAGAACCTGGCACCATAAGCACATTATATAGTAAGAGGTGCTGGCACTGCAGACAGGGGGTATTAGCACCACAAATACAATTTAAATTGAAAGCTGTTAATGCTGTCACTACAAGCCCATTATTTCATAAGAAGAAATGGATTCTGGCTCCCAGAGTACATTTCATGAAAAGACTGTGGGGTACTGCAAGAACATAGAGCGGAGAAGTGCACTTTGAGCACTATAAAGAACATTATATAGCAACAAGCACAGGGCACTAACACACCAAATGCATACACAAGGCCAACAGATACAGTAACTGCACCTCAAGCAGTAAGAGGTACACTACTCACTAAAATTAAATGGGTCTTGATGAGAGAATCTGTCCTGTTTTCACTTTGCCAAAAAATTTGTGCAATGCATCGAAAGCCAGGGGGCATAAACATTTTTTTCTGCATAGCAATTTTTTATGTGTGCAACAATTTTTCTTGCCCCAAATGCATTAAAGTCAGTGGGGCTCATTTATAAACACTGGGCAAATTTGCACCTGGGCAGTAACCCATAGCAACCAATCAGTGAGTAGCTTTTTTCAGCCAGCTGCAAGGGAAACAATGAAAGCAAACATCTAATTGGTTGCTATGGGTAACTGCCCATGTGCAAATTTGCCCAGTGTTAATAAATGACCCTCAGTGTGCGTTTTTTCTTATGGCAACTTTTTTGTCTCTGTGAATTCTTTGTCAGCAAATTTTTCTGTAGCGAATGCCACAGTAAAAATTGGATGGCCCAGAGGAGCGTCTAGTGTCCTATGAACTTTGGGAAGTAAGTTTGTGTTTGCTGTATATGGCTGCTAAATAGCCAGATGAGCTGAATGTGCCACTGTGGCTACCAATCCTAATCTGATAATAAAGACATGACAACATTTGGAGTGGATAAAATAGCGGCCACAGCTCTCTTATGTCACAGTCATTTCAAAAAAGATAGTAAGGTACAACAGTGTTCAAGAATCAATAAAATTGAAGAGGAGTCCCTCTTTTGGGTTGTGTAAAGTCAATGCGTGTTATATTCTGATGGTGACTTTTTTTCCAAATGCGTTAAAGTCAATTTGCGTTTTTTCTTATGAGGACTTTTTTTATCTCAGTTACTTTTTTGTCTCTGCAAATTTTTGCTGCAGTTGGCCAAATGTGGAATTTCACTTCAAATCAATGGCTGGGAAAAAAATTACATCACGAGTATTAACACTAAAAATAGTACATTACATAGTAAGAAGCAGTGAGTGCAGACACTGCAAGCCTATTATAAAGTTTGAGATTCTAACATCTCCCCAAGCACTGCTTTACTCTATTGCCTTGCCAAAAATCAAAGTATGTGGAGCTATAAGCCTGGAGCACTGTGTAGCCTGTAGGAGGCAAAGGCATGCAGTGATTGCATTGGTAATGTTGGTAATGTTGAAAATTCAAATATCTCTCACTGCATGGATTCCTTTTCTGCTGATTAGATAGCAATGGTATATTATTATTGCCCTATTCATTACTTTTTGCTCTTTACTTCACTTTGTTTTCAAAGCTGTTTTTCCTTTTGTTCCGTTGTTTTGCCAGTTGACTCTCCACCCCACCCTTCCATCGTCATTTCACGTGAGCTCACCCCAAGTACCAACAGGGCCTCTGACCTCTACCTGCTGAAACTCAAGGACGGGGTATTGCTACCTATGTGCGTCCTTTTAGGGTCTGATCCAGACCATGGCCATCCTTTGCCTCACATTGCAATAAGTCGCAAAGCAGTTCGGTGCGTGTGCAGTAAGTCAACGTTTGCAATTATTGAGTAATGAGAAGGAGAGCTCTCTTCACTTTGCACTCTGTTGGATAGCAATTGGATCACAGATCTTTGTATTGTTACTTGAGACATTAAGTTATCTGACTCCTATATGCTGGATGCCCCAGAGTGTTTGTGGATTTGACTCCCCATGTAGTGATACTGGGAGGAGAAGTGGGTAAGTAACAGGAAATATCAGAGTGCCTAAATTCAGCAGTTTTCAGTACTGCTCAGTTCAGTTAAGTAAAGTTGTTGAGCCACTGCCTGGCCTAACCCGCCCCTGATCACCTTGGAAAGCAAAAGCCTTTGTGCAGTTAAATACTTACTCTCCATTAAGCTATTGAGCACTGCCTGTGACTGTAAGGTTTCTAAAACCAAAGTCTTGTGCTATATACATATATTATCACAAAGAAGCATCTATGCTGTGTGGCCTGCAAGCTAGCGGTGCTATAGCTCCTCATACAAGAGGCTTTTGCAGCTAATTACCATCCAGCTGGTCCCAATTGGAGCTATCTGTAGCAAAGAGTGAATTGCAAACTGCTGTATTATAGGAGCGGATAGTTGAAGAATCAGGTAAGTTGTCTTGTTTTTTCTTTTTAAAAAGGGCTCTTACACACGGCCGTTCCGACCTGCGCTCCCCTGCGTTCCGTTTTTTGGCGTTCAGCCGCAGGGGAGCGCAGGAATAGACGCAAGTAATGATTTGAAATGGGGCTGTACTCACTCAGGCGCCTGTAGGCGCCGAACGCAGGTTCAGACGCAACATGCTGCATTTTTCCTGCGTTCGGCGCCTACACGCGCCTTCGTGAGTACAGCCCCATTTCAAATCATTACTTGCGTCTATTCCTGCGCTCCCCTGCGGCTGAACGCCAAAAAACGGAACGCAGGGGAGCGCAGGTCGGAACGGCCGTGTGTAAGAGCCCTAGGATGAGGCTCCTTTTGCAAAGAGATGCTTGTTCATCTTAATTACCTTCCCTGCCTATTATAGCTTTACCGGAGGCAGCTGTAGCCTGCAATTGAGTACACAACTCTTGTGATTTAATCACACAAGCTTGGAGAAGCAGATGAACTTTCTATTATGCTATACCTCGGAGAGAGAGGCTAATAGCGTATAATTACCTTTTAGCCACTTATGGCTTTATTGGATGCAAGGTATCCAATTCCTACAAGGTATGTGAAGCCAAACTCCTTTTTCACAAGTGCACAGCCTTGTAGAATAGATAAGCTGTCTAACAGTGTTATACAAGGAGGGGTCAGATGGCTCCATTGCTTTCCAGCCCAAATATTTAGTTATTGAATGCATTTGAAACTTGCAATGTTGGTGTAGCATATTCCTCTGCTGTAGGCAGAATACCCATTTTCAAATGCCATTGGGCGAATGACATGTGCTACCTTAAGCTAAAAGGACATGGTGCTTATGTTGTTTGCATTACCATTTGGCAATATGAAGAAAATGTAAAGTTTGGTGATACCTTTTACTAGCTAACTAGTAAGTTAAAGCTGTGCTCTTATGCCGTCTTATTACCAGGAGGTAATTACTCATGTTGTATTATGCAGTCAACATTATCAGCTGGCTATTACCATGTAACATCATTATTAACATGCTGCTACTAATCACTGTATTATACTGTATATTCATGTAGTCATAATTACCTCATAGCAAGTCATCATTGTCATATTGCTATTCAATACATTAAGCTGTGTATCCATGCAGCCATTACTACCATGAAATAACTACTCAACACTTAATAACGTATACTCAGAAGTCATCATCATATTATTACTTGTCAGTACATTAAGGCAGACAAGCAGACATCATTACCATGTGGCAAATATTTGGTATGTGTGATGTGTTCTTAAGCAGTCATCAGCACCAGGTTGCAATTCATATATAAATGTGTTGTAGTAATGCAATTTTATCTCTGCTGTATCACATCATGTCACATATGTGCATTTATTATATTGTGCAACATTTCAGTATATTATACTGTATGCATTGGCAGTGTATTGTTTTACCATGCCGCAGCTTTTCAGTCTAATTATAAGTTATGCATCTTTACAGTTCTCTGTAGCTCTTTTTTCAGGTTGCATCTTGCCAAAAATTATAGGGATGTATGCCATCATCACTGTTACAGTAATACAATCACTTATGTATCTTGTATATAGTTCAGCATATTATCATTTTGTAATTACTCCATATATTAAGTCTCACTCTGTCCAGTTAATTTTCCAGACAGTTCTGTAACTAGAGGTTACATTTTCTACTCTTTCACTTTAAGGGCCTTGGGGTTGGATCTTTTAGTTTTTTTTCAGGACAACCTGAGCATTCAAAATATGCTAGAATTTTGGAGTAATTCCACTTCTGTAAAAAAAAAATATAGGCTTCTAAGTGTCTAATAAGATGAAAAAAAATCATGTTTCACAAGGAAAAATCACATATACTGTATCAGAAACATCATTTATTTTATGTACAAGAACACAGCTGATTTGGAAAGTTCTTTGTCTCCTGAACGTGCCAATACCAAATATATATCTTTTTATGGAGATTTCTCACTTGTATAGAACAAACCTACAAGCAGTACACTACCAAGTTTCCAAAGCAGCGCTCCCCAAACGGCATACTTCTGATTTCAAGGCCAAACATTACACTAACAGTAGGTTTATCCTAAAACTACCCATTATTAGAAAGAACAGATTATCGAGAATCAAAAATGGGTAAATATACAGTATCTATGTGCTCCAAACTACCAAGTTGTAATTCTCTCCTAAATATATAATTTTTTTTAAAGAAATTGGTGAATTTTTGGAAAAATTACCTCAAAGGTAATCAATCTACAGCATCATATCTCCCACACATCATTAGGTAACAATGTAAAACACACTAAATACGATTGCCAAGAGTCAACTGAATAGTTTGATGCCCAATGTGTATTGTTTTACCTAAGTATATGGCATATAGGGGCCCTAAAATGTAGACACCCCATTTGAGTTATCAGTTCTGTAGTTTCAGATACTGCAAAATCTACACATTTACATCATTTTGGGTGGGGGGGGGCAAAGGTAGAAAAAAGTAGTTCACCCCAGAAAACCATATATTTTCAGAAAGTACACATTCCCCCAAATCTAAATTGGGTATGCATGTCTTTCTACTCGAAGGCACCAAGCTGCAAACCTAAATCTGGTGATTTTAGTGACATTTCAAAAATTGGTGGCTTAGTCTGTCTTATTCCCTCCCTGAATGTAGGTGTACTGCTTGGGTGGATGCCAACAGTGCCCACTGCCATGTGAAGGAAGAGGAGAGGGGAAAATCATATCATACATACCGTAAATGAGGATGGAGGGTGGCCAAAATTTATCGATTACTTAGTAGTTTTTATCGAAAACTATTACTAGTTTTCTTGTTTCCTTCATTCTGTGATTTTTCTCCATTCCCCTCCTCTACACTTTTCCTCTTCTGATGTCCACTTCTTTTATATTTTTCTCCCCTTCTTTTATATTTTTCTCCTTGTGTGTCACTATTTCTCTACACAAACAGCACAGCCTGTCCATTATGGATACATGGTCCCTTTCTTGTATTCATTTAACTTTCCCTCTAATACTGTACATCTCTCCCTGCCATGTACACCCTTCCAACTGCTGGAAAGCCCATCCAAGAGCCCACTCAAACCAGTTTTTCAGTCTCATATACTTTTTATTTTATTACTTTGAAACTGCAGTAAAAAAGCAGCCACTGTTTTTTGCAACAGGACCAAAATATATCTGCATTACTTTCTGCATGTAAGATGTCTCATAAATGACACAGCATATCCCTTGTGTTTTGTGTGAAACTATATCAGTAAACATGGTTTAATGTTAAGCAACCCAAACACTTGCTGTATTTATAAAAAGAGTGATTATGGAACTCTCTGTTTTACTAGAACATGTAAATCAAAACCATGAACAAACAAATATAAAGGTTATCAATAAAGAACAAAGAAATATAGTTATTAACCATTTATTAACCCCTGTGGAGCACCACATATAACTGACAGTTCATGCCTGCATGTTGTGTACACTTTATGTTCGTGCACACTTATCTGTAATCCCTGGTGTTGCCTCCATGAATCCCAGTACATTTGCAATCTGTTCATGTGCATCCATATGGTATTCCCAGAGAGTGCAGTGTCCAGTAGTTAGTCCTGTCTCTCCTTTGGGTAGAACTGGGCCAGTAAATAAGCGGGGGTGACTGACCCTAATGGGCACTGGAACCTCGGGTCTAACCTACTCTGATCAAAGAAGGGGCCTGACTAATGAACCTTCTGGTTCTTATGGAACAATTCCCTGAGTCCCTAACTGGGCCATAGATCTACAATAGCTACAGTGAAGGCCTATTGGAACAGGAACCTGAGGGGCCTAAATGAAGAGGAAAGTCATTCCCTGACTGACACTCACTCACACACTAAGTGGAATCTGCAGGTGCAGCTTGCCCTGCAATTTACCTCCCAGGAGATCTCTGTCTCCTTACTGCTGCCAGATCTATTCCTGCTCTAGCCTTGTCTTCTTCTTTCCCAGCATCCCTTACACAGTCACAAGGCATCAGCCTTACTGTTTCCGTATTGCCTAACACTGCCATCTGTAGGCTGGAGGTGACCTTTGCATCATCCTCTTTTGGCTGCCTATTACAACATTATTTTCAAAATAGTCTGGACTTTGTCCATGGCAAGTAGAAAATTACTTCGTATTTAACCATGCAGCCTGTGGGAGCATCAGTTAGTAGCTCGTAAGTCAGCCCATGTATGAGACAGATTTCATTTTGTATTACATGTTTAGAAACATTTTCCTGTGTGCTCAGACAGGTGAATTTTTTTTTTTTTACTATTCTTTATTTAGGATAATTAACCCTTTCACTGCCAGCCAATATGTTCCAAAAGTGAACATATACTGCCAAGTAGTTTTCAGACATTTTGAACTCATTTTAGTTCGGTTTTTTGACAAGAAAACCTACACGAAATATGGCAAATTATATATGTTTTTTTTTTTGAATGATTTGAGCTTGAATACTGTAAAAAAAAATAATTGTACTTATTCTGGAGATGAAACAAACATTTTGAGTGAAATATGTAAAAAAAAATAAAGAAAAAAGTGCTGAGCCCAATGATACCAAATACATATTGGTATCCTACTTTTCTTGTCCACAGGACACCCTAATAATGAAACTAAATTTTGTACAATTTTACCTCAAAACAGATAAGTGTACCTCTCTGTTAACATGGTATATCTAATGATAGATGTGAAATACCCCCATAAGTTTGGTATTTTTAGAAACCGTATACTTCTAGGTTTTTAGATCTGGCATAGTTTTTTCTGTAAATGTAGTCGCCGTCACACAAACCACCATAAAACTCAACAATATTTTTCAAGTTTTTTATTTTTTTCTGAAACCCTAATACAGTCACAAAGTCAAAATTCAATTTCAGAAAAAAATCTCCAATAAAAAATTTCCAATGAAGCCAAATAAGAAAGAAAAAATTGTCCCAAACAAAACAATACCACACATGCAGGGGTGCACCTAGAGACGCGGCTTTCAAACACCCCAAAATAGGGGCAATAAACAAAGGCAATTTCAGCTGTAAAATTTGGGGCTGCACTCTAAGGGCTCTTACTCACTTGCGTTCTGACCTGCGCTCCGTTTTTTGGCGTTCAGCCGCAGGGGAGCGCAGGAATAGACGCATGTCATTATTTCAAATGGGGCTGTACTCACGAAGGCGCGTGTAGGCGCCGAACGCAGGAAAAATGCAGCATGTTGCGTCTCAACCTGCGTTCGGCGCCTACACGCGCCTGAGTGAGTACAGCCCCATTTGAAATAATGACATGCGACTATTCCTGCGCTCCCCTGCGGCTGAACGCCAAAAAACGGAACGCAGGGGAGCGCAGGTCAGAACGCAAGTGAGTAAGAGCCCTAAGGCCCAAATTCACTAAAGTTCGAAGTGACTAACGCTGGCGCAATTTCGACAGCGTGACGTCATTTCGGAGATTCGCACATTCATAATGTGCGCAGCAGTACCAACGTTAGTGAAAGAGAAAACGCTAGCGATGATTCGCACGCTATCGCCAGGCGCATGATCACCCTAGCGAACGGACGTAACTTCGCTAATTCAGGGGGATGCTAGCGTTGTTTCGCACTCTAACGCCTGGCAAATTTGCGCACTGGCGAATAAACAGAACTCCGCAAATTCATTAAGATGCAGATTTTACTAAACGTTTCTTCCTCCGCCAGACTTGCCTTCGCCAGCTGTGACCTGGCGAAGTACTTTGGAGTTCATAGAACAACCTCAATCTTCACTTACTTACATTGTAAGTGAAATGCTGGCGGTTTTTTTTTTTATTTTTTTCATATAGTGTGCCATCAAAACTTTATTTTTGTTTTGTAACTGTATTTCAGGCATACCTCTCAACTGTCCCTTTTTTGGAGGGACAGTCCCTCTTTTGTCAGCTCAACCCCCAGTCCCTCATTTGTACTGGAAAGTCCCTCTTTTCTCTGCATGAAACAGCCAGAAAACCTTTTAAACTTAATTAGCTTTTGGCAGAGAGCCCAGAACAGCTAACAGGTGCAACTAAGATACTTTTGTAAAAGTTGTTGTCCCTCTTTTTGAGATTGTCACACATATGGAACTTCAAATTGACAGTATATATGTCAATTATACTGTTTAAGGCTGCCAGGAGATGTGTACAAAAAATTTAAAGGGGTGATTCAGCTTCAAGTTCACTTTAATTTGCAAAATAATATGTAATTGGAATCAACTTTAAAAATCACCATCATTATTTTGTAGTAAGATATTTTTAATTATTTGGCTTCTTCTTGTCACTCTTTGCAGCTTTGTAATGCTCTGTAAGGTTTCAAATTTATTGTTGTTGCTACTTTTTATTCATCTCTCTATTCAAACCTCTCCTATTAATAGTGCAGTCTCATTGAAATCAATACATGGTTGCTAGGGTAATTTGGACCCTAGCAACCAGACTGCTGAAACTGCAAATTGAAGAGCTGCTGAATTAAAGGTATGTAAAGCTTTCTTGGCCTATCCCGCCAATTAGGGGTTAAGGGTGTCCAGCTAGTGTATGAGCATGGGTTACACTGTGAAACTACACTCAGGGCGGAGCCTTCGCTAAATGGAAGCTTCCCCTTTAAGATGGTGTAAAACTACAACCCACAGGCTAATTAGTGTACAAGATAGAATAATGGACGCCAGGAGGTTTTTTAAATAGTGAAAACAAGGGTGATGGTTTATTAGCACAACAATATGCAAAGGCAATTGACCACAGGTTTACTCACGCAGGAGCTGTAGTAGGAGTTAGCATATCACAGAGGAGAAAGGATAGCATTGATGATGATGCAGCATGTACAGATGTCACTCCTCAAGTCATACAGTAGGAAGAATATCTCACTCCCAAAGACCAGCGACCAAAGTGAAACAGGATCGATCAAGTAGTGGTCAGGCAGTGCTCTGCTAACTGAATTCCCTATTACTGAGTTCCTTACACTAAAGGCACCTTAACAGCCTTTCGGAGGCTACTCCCTGCTATTCTCCTTGGTTCACTTCTATGGCTATATTTGTAATTGCAAAGCATGGCTTGTTTCACCCATTGCCAGTCTGGCCATAGGTGCTCTGTGTAAGCCATTAGTCCAACGTAGATCTATTTCCTGATAGTTCCTGGGTTTGATTCCTGTCTGATTATCCGTGCCTGACCTTTGCCTGTTTTGGACCTTGCTGTATCGCTGCCAACCTGACCCTTCTGGATCTTGACTTTGTACTGTGTTACTGATTAGTTTTGTAAGATTTTGAAGCAGGACACTCTGATACAATTTTTTTATTCAGTAAATAATTAATTTAATTTACTGTAAGACCTCTGTTTGCTATAATATATTGCAGAGAGCTGTATGACTTGTTGGCACTATATAAATCATAGAAGGCAGAAGGTGGCTTTGTTTGGGGCCTGGGGATGTGGGGCAGTGGTACCAGCAAAAAAGTCAAACCACGGATAAACTATTCTCCCTTTAGGGCCACACCCTTTAAACTGCCCACCTTAAAGAGGTGGTTCACCCTAGTTAAGTGCTGTGCATAATAAATCAGTTTTTGCTCCCATTTTAGATCTACATAGCTGTAGGTGATATGTGAGAGTTATTAGACCTGGGCTAAACTTTTACCAGTTATTACATTTGCAACCCTGAGGTCCTCTACCAACATTACAGTGAATCAGTGTTTCTTGCATGCCAAGCTGATAATAGCTCAATTGATATCTGACTAAACATTTTACTGAGCCACAGACTAGCTTGTTACTAGGCAACCTATGGCTCCATAAATTGCCTAAAAGAATTAAGTGCATGTGAGTATGGAAACCTCAAGACCATTATATACAACTAGACATTAAGCCAGTTAAATTAACGGCCGCTAGAACATATGTAGTCCGTTGCGCGTCTATCTACGTCGCTAGGAGACGGTCCGTGGGGCACATGCGCAGTAGCGCAATCCCACGAACACAGGGACTGGACGCAGAGACACTTCAACTTTATTATATAGGATATAGGATTATATAGGATGGTTAGTGAAAGGGGAGGGGGAGCTGCAGAAGGAGAGCAGCTACTGTGAAACAATGACGGAGCTTTTCTACTGATCAAACTACTGATGCTGCTTTCAGAGACGGGTGGTGGCTGCAGGGGCAGGGCCGTTTAATGACTAGGCAGCTGCCCAGGGCACACTTATTTTGGGGGCCCATGGCTGACTTGTCATTTTTTTTGCCTTTATTTATTTATTAAATAAGTACTTGGTGCTGGGTCCCTCCCCTGGCCGATCCACTTACATTTCACACCCCCGTAAATTGGAAACGGCCAGAGGAGGAAAGGAAGCCCTGCCTGCGACTGCCTCAGTCTGCAGAGAGGGAGCCGGAAGAGGAGCAGATTGGTGCGTCACACACAGGTGCCTCGCTGGTCTGTGGCTGCTGCTCAAGTTCAGCAAATCCTCCTGATGTCGGCGCTTGTTGTACCCAGCTGTCACACACGCACACCATGACGCTGCCCGGCCCCAGCCTCTCCAGGAATCCACCAGACACCTTCACTGAATCTAGGTTAGGGTGCGTCAATGTGTTCATCTGCTTGTTTACGTCGCTAGGAGACGTCCGTGGGGCACATGCGCAGTAGCGCAATCCCATGGACACAGGGACTGGACGCAGAGACACTTCAACTTTATTATATAGGATAAGATACAGTAAGAGTTACACTTTTCCATCCACCATTTGATTTGCCTCAAACATTTCTGTACATGTTTTCCTTTCTCTTCTATTTATTTTCTAATATTCCACTATTTATCTATTCTTACCACTACTTTATTTTCTTTTGTAGCTGTTATTTTACCCCTTTTCTTTTTTCTCCCCATCTCCAAACTATTTACATTTTCAGTTCTCCAATTTTGTCATTGACTTTTGTTCCCCTCTCCCTATATGTTCTTTGTTTTATCCATTCTGCACTTTTTCCTCTCTCATTCCCACTCACCCGGTTGTTTTTCTGGTACCACACTGTCTTTTCCCTCTTCTTACAGTATTAAGTCCTTTTGCTATTTTATAATTTTACTTTCTTTCCCATACTTTTTTCCTTTTCATTGAAGTTCCTTGTAGTTTCTAATAAATATTTGAATAGACTCTTCCTTATGCCTCTTCCCTTGCCACTTTCTCCTTCTCCCTCTCCATAAGAATTCTTTCAGGGATAGAAAGCCAGCATCAGCAGTGGCTTGAAAAAAGCTTTCTTCATTTGTTACCCTAAAGTTACGTTCTTTTAACTACCTCTGATATAAATAGACATAAGGTATGAAATATGTGAGCAAAAATGTGCATGTGTGTCTTTTTTTAACCCCCTGTTACATTCTGTAAAGACTTCAAAAAGAGTATTCAGAGCCAGCTTGGACAATAAAAACAGCTACTCAAAGGTGACTCCTGCAGGAGGGTCAGGACACACAAAGACAGGCAACCATAGTCCCAGGAACCAACTCACCAAAAGTAGGAATGTTTGCAAGTCTCCCAGGGAGCCTGACACCCCATTTTTGAATTTCAAGGAAGTGCCTATCTGACTATGTGACAAGCCAATGCGAGCTCATGAATACTTGCTCATGTTTTCTCTGCTGCACATCTTTCGGCCTTATGAGAGCCTGTAACGTCAGTAGTGTAAATAGTATAAACCTGTAAAAGTAACTGGATAGTGGTCTATATAAACACAAGTGCAAGAGGAGTTCAGAATATTGTGTGAGACTTTTTTTTGTGCAGAGTGTTGTAGTTTTTTTAGGTTAAACCATAATATTATTATTTTTTGAATAAGAATTGTTCAGAACAGAGTCTGTATAACAAATAATGGGATAAAGGAGGAAGTGTGCAAAGATAACAGAATACAGAAAACAGAAGGGACTGCACAAGGATATTGGTGAAAATATGGGGTAAAAGACATGGGTGTAACTACAGAGGACATGGGGGGGTTGCAGGAGAGCCCAGGAAAAGGGGGTCCCGAACTGCATGGTCTGCTAGCTCTACTTGTCTTTTACTTATTGCAGCTGGGGAGTGTGGTTGAATGCGTGCGTACATGCAGGCAGGTGGTGGGCGGCTTTGGGGATTGATGATTTTTTTGCGGGGAGGCCAAGCACACAGTTCTTATGCCACTGGTAAAAGACAGCAGTATCAGAGGAAATGAACAAAGGTAAAGTAAGTGAGATAAGTAGAGGACAACATTTAAGAAAATAGAAATAAATGAGAGAGAAAATCTTACTGCACATTAAGTTGTATGAAATACCAATTTTAATTTGGAATTAAAAAGTAATATTAGGAACAACACACATACAAACAAAATTTTTTTTTTTTCAATCTGATCTACTGCAAATAAGTAAAGAAAACATAAAGGTAATCCAGAAAGTATTTTAGTCTGTGGTACAAAGGACTAGATCTTAGCTTCTTTGTCTTTCCAGATGGTAGAGAAGCACAGGTTTGTCATTTTGCTCCAATGCAACCATTTGGAGTCAGGTGGATTTTGGGCATAAATTACTGCAACTGCTAGTGACAGTGTCCATTAAACAAAATGACATTCTGTATGCCCAAGATCAAGCAATACTCTGCCAGTTCAAAATACTTTGCAGAAGTTATCCCAGGTACCACAGTCCTTAAAGTCCTCAAAGTCCTTGTTTTATAAAACAAAGATGGCCCATATACTGTATATGTTAAGAAAAAGTACAGAATAGTTTGTAAAAGTCACAGGGTTGAGATTTGAGTTTTAGTTGATCCCACTAAGCAGAGCATAATTTCTTGATTATGTTATGAGTTGATAGACGGTGCAAATGAAGCATAGAAAGCAGCCCACATTTGATGTTACGAATATGTCTTCTCTTGATAGATTAACTCATTAGATCTGGAAAAATAACAAAAAAATAACATGTTTTATAATAATTTACATATCATAACTCAGTTCACTGCACTGACCAACTAGCACCAAGAATGTAATATACAGGCTGCACCAGAATACAAATATAATGGGGCCCTGAACTTCATACCAGTCATAAGCAATAATACAATATTGCAAATACCTTCTTTCCTGCTAAGGTTCTGGCAATGACACTCCTAACTGCATCTATCTAAACATTTTTTTCCATTGGATGAGCTACTGGTAGCCACAAAAACACACATTTCTGTAAAATAAACCCATCAACTATATGTGACGTTATTAAAGGGCATGTAAAGGCAAAAAAATAAATCCCATTTTTACTTTCTTTAATGAAAAAGAAACCTATCTCCAATATACTTTAATTAAAAAACGTGTACCGTTTTTATAAGAAACCTGACTGTATGCAGTGAAATTCTCCCTTCATTTACTGCTGTGGATAGGAATTGTCAGGTGGTCCCTAACTGCTGAGCAGGGAAACAATCATACTTATGAACAGCAGGGGGAGCCCCCGCCTTACTTGCCAGCCATGCAGAACTCAAGCAGCTTTGTCTTAGTCTTGCAAAGATGTTTAACAAAGTCACAAGATGGTGACCCCCTGTTGCCAACTTTGAAAGCATAAATCATTTGTTTGATTAGGCTTGTGGTACAGTAAGTTCATGTTTATATTTAGTATACAAAATACAGCATTTCTAACCTTATTCTATTTTAGACTTTACATGCCCTTTAAATGAGTTCTCCATCCTACTATTCATATTATCTGTTGTTATAGTTATGGAGACAAGAAAAGCTTGTATCTTCTACACAAAGTAATTTATATAGTGATTAGACCCCTGACGCTTAAAAATTTGCATTCTTTAGTTTTTTTGTTCTCTTTCTTTGGGGTGCATTTATCAAAGAGTGAAGTTAAAGATCGCCATAGTCTGCTATAGTAAAATTCCGCCACTCTCCATTCATTTCTATGGCATTTATCAATGGGTGAAAGTGAAAATTCACCCTTCAATAAATTTGCCTTTCAAAATCCTATAGAAATGAATGGAGAATGGCGGAATTTCACTCTAGCGGACTGTGGCGATCTCTAACTTCACTTTAAGAAGTATGCCCATTAGTGTTCCTTGCAAACCAGATGAGTCTAGGGTAATGTTACCAGAAATTCAAGGACAAAGGAACATTAGAGGGCATTATAGACAGATTGTGGGGGATCTTTTCCCATAAAAAAAGATCTAAGAATCAGAGGCTACTCCAGCACTGTACTTAGGTCTGATTACACACGGAGGCAACGCATGACGTCACTTCAGCTGACTAAACATCTGGAAAAACCCTCACCCCTAGCTCTGGTGTTGGATTTCGATAGCAAGTCTCTGGTGGCTGGGGAGATTTATTTATTTATTTATTTGTTTAGAAAAAATAATCTATTATATAAGCACCCATGGGTTGCCCTCCTAGGGTGCCTATATATAAAAACAGCCCTGCTTTAGACTGGAGGAACAGAAGTTTCATTTAAAGGAGAGTAGGTGGTTCTTCACAGTGAGGACAGTGAGGTTGTGGAATGCCCTGGAGATGTTGTTGTGATGGCTGATTCAGTTAATGCCTTTAGGAGTGGCTTGGATGATTTCTTGAACAGACATAATACCAAAGGCTATTGCAAGGCTATAAAATCTACAATTAGTATAGATATTTGTATATACCGTTTAAATATCAGAGTTTATAGATAGGCCTTTACCAGTTTGTGTGTATATATATATATATATATATATATATATATATATATATATATCATTCATTTGGACTCTTCATGGAAAGGCTTTTTCAGTGCAGCTGTCGGGTGATTACTATGGAGGTAGGTGGGGGTGAGGTATTGTGAGACCTGGGTACGCCCTGTGATTTCCAGCTACCATAGTAATCACCCAGCAGCTGCACCGAAAACTTCTTTCCATATAATCCATATGTTAGTGGAGAGTGGAGCAAAGAGACGATTATTAACTTGTGTTTCTGCACCACTTAAGAACTATTTAATCACCACAAACACATTAACTGTGGTAATTGGTACTCTAGGAGGTTGTGGAATTTGAACTCTCACGATAAACCTCCTAAAGCTTTATACCACTAAACAGGGCCGGACTGGGGGTAAGAAGCAGCCTGGCAAAAAGATCAATGTAGCCCACATGTAAACACGAAATGTCTTGTACACATCCACTATATTGGGGTAAAAGTGCAAAAAATTATTTACATAAAGAGCTGCCTTTCTCACGTAAGTGTAATTCATGCAAAATATGTTAAAGAATCTGCAGCCTTGTGCCTTTATATGGTCACAGAACCCCTCGGACTTCTAATATCCCTATATTACAATAAAGCAACATTAACACTATAGTGTAATTTTTAATTAATGGAATCAAATGCAATGCCTGAAATGACCCCGCCTCACAAAACACAAAAATAAACTGAACAAAGTCCACATGTCCACTTACAGGTGCAGACCCACGTTTATCAGAGCCACTTTAAAAATGGGAATTACAATGTCATAATTTTATGGTATGTTTCTGTAAAGACAGAGAATTTAAGGGGCTGTTTCCAGCTGTATTGTGCTTAGTACAGTGGAATATTTTTGTTGCCATAGTTTTAAGGGCTCTCTCTGTACATTTTGCTGAACTGAGCTTCACAACTCTGGAATAATTTTAGTCTGAAGTAATAATCTCCAGCAAATTGCTTTGTTTGGTCAACTACAAAAACACTGCTGCCCACAACTAGTGCTTATCCTTTCCAAAACATATACAAATGGTTAAGCACAATAGATAAATCAAACAACCTTTCACAAATTTGCACACAATTAAAATAAGTATAGGTACAGTGTGGATCTAAAAGATTATCAATAGATTGAAGTTGGCAAACTCTAGTACCTGACACCATTTCATTGCTAGAGTTCTGGATCTCCATTACTGAAATGTCTGGGAGATGCTACACTTTATCCATACCTCCCAACATTTTGGAAGTAAAAAGAGGGACAAAAAATTTTTTCCGGCACATAGCGCAGCAATTTTTTGACCACACCCCTTTCTTCGGCCACACCACCTAATAACCATGTTTGTTTTACAAAATTTGGCAGGTTATGAAAGTTTGAAAATATTTCTCCTTATCTAAACTGTGTTTTTGTGTCTCAAAATTGTTACAAAGTATCTTATTTGCACCTGTTAGCTGTTCTGTGCTCTCAGCTAAAAGCCAATTAAGTGAGAAACTTTTTTTCTTTTTCTGGCTGTTCAGTGCAGAGAAAAGAGGGACTTTCCAGTACAAATGAGGGACTGCGGGTTGAGCTGTCAAAAGAGGGACTGTCCCTCTGAAAAAGGGACAGTTGGGAGGAATGCTTTATCTACTGGAAGAGCACTGTGTGTGTGTAGAGGCACAAAAGGGATGTAGCACAATCAGGGCAGGTAGACGGCTCACAAATAGTGAATCTCTGCTCCTGCGCATTCCAGCAGCCCCGTGTCCCTCAAAAGCACAGCTTTCGCCCCACCCCCACTGTACAATGTGACCAGATGATAGAGATGCTTTCCCCAACTCATCTGACACCCACCCAGCATGCTGCACCATCCCTACTGCTTTCCCACTCGATAGAGGAAACATACTCACAGCCCCCCCCCCCCATTAGTTAAGCCACTGCATACTCCATGCTGATGGTGCTGAGACACACACACAGTACTGCAGCAGGAGAGGAGTGGGAGGGGCGGAGCCACAGTGGGAGATAGCATGGAGGAGCGGTCCTAGAGCAGGCCGGATGCAGTGAAAGGAAGTTAGGTTTATCAGGTAGGTCCACTTAAACAAAATATAGAGCCACCCCTTGGGCATTTGCCAGTCCAGGCCTCCCACTAAAACAGCAAAGATAACTAGTAATACACTCTAAGTCTCTCTTGGATTTGAACTCTCACTATTAACCTCTGAAAGTTTTATACTATTAGTCTACAAAATTACTAAAACAGAAAAGATAACTGGCAATACACTCCAAGTTTTCCTTTTTTAGTTTGGACTCTTTTTTTTGGGCTACAGACATGGTGGTTCCACCTTTGAAGGAAAAACTTTTTTGAAAAGGTTTTTGTTCGAATTATTTTATCAAAAAATGGTATAGTGTTATGAATTGTGGTCAGAAGTGTGTGTGAATTCTTAAGGTCCCTCTTGTTGATTATTTTTACTAATTTATTTATGCTGTATTTATTCGCTGTTTTTAATTGTTTATGAATTAGTAGACTGGCCAGTAACTGATTATTTAGGTCATTGATTATATTGAATTAAAGAATATAATTTTTAATTCCACTATCTGTGTTTTAATTAGCCATGCAGGCTGTGTATTCCATATGTGTTTGGTTTTAAAGGGGTGAGGTGGCAACCCTATCAGTATGTAAGGCCAAAAGTATATGGAATCACCATTGTTAAGTTGGAAAGGCTCGGGAAATTCAGTTAAAGGGCATGTAAAGGCAAAAAAATAAAATCCAATTTTTACTTTTTTTAATGAAAAATAAACCTATCTCCAATATACTTTAATTAAAAAATGTGTACAGTTTTTTTTTATAAGAAACCTGACTGTATGTAGAGAAATTCTCCCTTCATTTACTGCTGTGAACAAGAATTGTCAGAGGACTCCTAAATGCTGAGCAGGGAAACAATCATACTTATGAACAGCAGGGGGCGCTCCCACCTTACTTCCCAGCCATGCAGAACTCAAGCAGCTTTGTTTTTTTCCCTGTAGAGCAGTTGTTGACTGTGTAGAGATTTGTATTGGATTTTATTTTTGCCTTTACATCCCCTTTACTGTTTTCAACTCCAGCTGCAGCGACAAAGCTCATGGAGACAGATTTAAACCAATAAACTGGGATTCTATTTGGAGGATGATTTTGCTGCAGCTACAGAGTTAAAGAAAGTTTGTATTAAATAATACAAAAACTATAAAATCCACATTAGATTACATGACCACACAGGACCCAGTGCAGTCTGCCTATTTTGATCTTTAATAGTCTTGATGTATTGGCTTCTGGCAGATATTATTTGGCTTGTGCTGTTTTTAATTTATGACAATCCCTAAGCAGCCGAGACCACATTGAGCATGTGTGCAGTCCTGGTCTTGCAAAGATGTTTAACCCGCCCCTTTATGGCACCACCCCATCACTGCCCTGCCTCTGACGACACTGGTACCACCCCCTGTCTGGATTCCAAGGTAAGGAAAGGTCTCAAGTTGGCAATCCTAGGTTTTATGCTATAAAAAATCATGCAAAGGTCAGAGGGAGAGAGCTCTCCTGGCTGCTGAATGCAATTATATTTGGAGCTTAAGGCTAAGGCCACACTAGGCGATAGCGCCGCGATTTGACTCGCGGCGACTTTTCGCCGCGACTTTTAAGCCGCAATCGCTGGGGAAACTTTTGTGCTGGCGTCTATGGGGAATCGCGAAAAATCGCCAGCGTAAAAACACACGCGGCGATCTTTTCTCTACTGTCGCTCGAAATTGCCTCGCTAAGCGATTTCGAGCGACAATAGAAAAAAGATCGCCGCGTGTGTTTTTACGCTGGCGATTTTTCGCGATTCCCCACAGACGCCAGCGCAAAAGTTTCCCCAGCGATTGCGGCTTAAAAGTCGCGGCGAAAAGTCGCCGCGAGTCAAATCGCGGCGCTATCGCCTAGTGTGGCCTTAGCCTTAAGCTCCAAATATAATTGCATTCAGCAGCCAGGAGAGCTCTCTCCCTCTGACCTTTGCATGATTTTTTATAGCATAAAACCTAGGATTGCCAACTTGAGACCTTTCCTTACCTTGGAATCCAGACAGGGGGTGGTACCAGTGTCGTCAGAGGCAGGGCAGTGATGGGGTGGTGCCATAAAGGGGCGGGTTAAACATCTTTGCAAGACCAGGACTGCACACATGCTCAATGTGGTCTCGGCTGCTTAGGGATTGTCATAAATTAAAAACAGCACAAGCCAAATAATATCGCGAGTCAAATCGCGGCGCTATCGCCTAGTGTGGCCTTAGCCTAAATCTTCCTTCTCTGATCAAACTGATTTCCAAAGACTTTGACTGTGTGGTTGATTCATAGTCTCAACATGTTACCTGTTTACATACCTTTGCATTCCATTTGTGGTCCTGTAGCAATCTCACAGCAGGACCGACAGCCACTGATTCTGACTCTCAGCTGCCAAAGCAGTGGTGTAACTACTGGGGGTAGCAGTGGCTGCTTGGCAGGCAAAAGGATGGCTTTGAATGATGAGCAAGGTATGGGGCAGATAGGCATCCCCTTCTCACCCCCTATGTGCTTTTCCCCAGCCCTTCAATAATAAAGCTCTGACTATTATGACTAACACTGTCAGCTCTGTATTAGTGAAGGGAGATTCCGGGCTTTTAAAAATAAATATACCCTAGATCTTTTTAAAGCCATCTGAAAAGAAAATCACAAATGTAAATAAAGTATCACTTACTTTCATTCTGTACCATTGAAAAGCGAGTCATAGCTGTGAAAAGAATACAATATAATTAGTTACAGAAACACAGTTCTACATAGCAGAAGCTTGTTTTTATTATTAGAAAATTAAGTTGTGTCAAGTATTAGAAGAGAGCACCTTATCCCTTACCTCATACACCCTACCACAACAAACACATTCAACATAAAAGCACACCCACAAAATAGAACACAACCCCCACACACAAAAAAATTCTTTGGGCTTTCCATCCTGTCTCCACACCTACCTGACCACTACACCTAAAATCTAAAGCATGCTAGCACCAAGCTGTAATCAGAGGGATTTTCTGCTAAAATTTTACATGGGCTGACACACTATTTGGTTGTATAATCACACTACAGCCTGAACATAGTAAGTAAATATAGTGTGACTTTTTTCTTTTTTTTTCTGCCCCCCCCCAGTTTTATTATTTACCTTTTGATGTCAACTTAGAAGTACACTGCTCTCACAATATGGAAAAACAAACAGGACATACTGATGGCATATGGATGGCTGTGACCCATTCCACTTCCACAAACCCACTGCTCTCATCAATGGGAAAAAACATACCAAAAATCACCTGAAGAGTACCTTGATGTAAAATCATGGACAACCTTCAGTTTTGTGCTTGTCCCAGTTTACCTGTGATATTGTTTGGGAGGGGGGGTCTACACAAATTTATACCCCTGCATAGATTGTTATACAATGCTGTCAATTATGTCTTTCTCTGGATAATTCTGTGTAGATTTTTGTCTGTCAATTAAAATATGACTCTGACTCCTGCATGAAAAGGTACAGATTGCTAAGAAGTGCAACCAAAGAGTGATTTAATTGTTTCAGTAAGAGTACAACACGAATCACTAACTCAGTCTCTCACTCACCTTCCACACAGGTTAGACTAGCACAAAAAGCACCACCAACACCAACCAACACCCACAAAACTCAAACAAAACTTGCTACCACCACTAGCATACTTCACACTGGTGATGAGAGAAACCAGGTACTCTAGTAGGTAAGGGTTAAGATAATTGGAACACATACTCTTCCTACCAGCAAAAAAAGGGTGGGGGAGATGGGGTGCAATCCCACAGATTGGGTATTTATGCCCTAATTTATCAGTGTGAGCCTCTATTATTTTAAAATGTATTTATATAGCGCCAACATATTGCGTAGCACTGTACCCTGTACCCTGAGAGTTGTGATACCACGATTTGACAAATAGTGGAAAAATGTTCAGAGAGATAAAATGTATGCATTCTAAATCACACTATGTGGGATATATACCGACTGCCAACTACATATTCATCATGTCAAAAATATAGATGTAGTCTCTGCACAACACACAGACTAGCATTTCCATTCAGCATGCAGAGGGCTAAGGCTAACACACTTCTGGGCTAGGGGCCTTAATGTCCCCCCCCATTTTATTAACTCTTACAGGCCTGTATCATGACAAAACCTATAACACATACCCCCACAATCAGAAGAGGAATAGAAGGGAAATAGAAGGAGGGAATGGTATATAGAGATCACAAATTTACATTTATTTTTAACACATTTTTATTTAATATGTTACTATGGTTAGTTATGTTTAGTTGGCCCAGAAATACTCACTCTTCTTACTCCGGAGGTAGACTACAAGGCCGACAACGATGAAAATGGATCCAAGCACAAACCCAACAATACCAGTCAGCATCTTATTGCGAGCAGAATCAGATACATCTGGCTCTGTGGGAAATACAGGAATCCTCTTTAATAAAGGTTCATTTTTAGAAATAATAGTTAAAGAATCAGTACTGGAATCCATTTATTTTAGAAATAAAATTAAATTTGAGGTTCTCTGCCATACTGTACAGTACTTAATCAATAGTAAATCAGTGCCAGACCAAACCCCCCACTGTAACTTTAATATTAGAAAAATTGTCACAAATACAAAAAAGAAAGTAATTGAAACCACCCAACTTAACTTTTGTATGTTAAAGAATTAATAATTCTACGCAACTTTTCAATTGGTCTTCATTAAATATTTTTCCAACTATTTCCAGCTTTCAAATGGGGGGGGGGTCAGTATCCCCATCTAAAACACAAATGCTCTGTATGGCTACAAATATATATGTTATATCTACTTTTTATTAATCCTCTTTCTATGCAGGCCCTCTTCGATTCCTATTCTAGTCCCTTATTCAAAGCAATGCATAGTTGCTAGGGGAGTTTGGACCCTTGCAACAAGATTGTTGAAACTGCAAACGGGGACTAAAAAAACCCCACCGCTCTAACCAATTTTCAATAAAACCCAAAGCTCACCCGGCATTTAAATTGACCTGCATGGCCCCAGGTTCATCTCTTAAGGGAGTAGCTTTCTCTAAAAATGGATTCAAACAGTATAAGTGTTGAAACTGCAAACCTGCTGAATAAAAAGCTAAATAACTCAAAAACCACAAGTAATAAAAAATTAAAACCACTGCAAATTGTCTGAGAATATCACTTTCTACATCATACTAAAAGTTAACTCAAAGGTGATCAACCCCTTTTTAAACTATTTGAAATTAATGCATATTTTGAAATTGAAAAAAAAAACTGTGTGGCCGATTTTTCAGCCAGATATCTGTTGAGGAGGCAGTCACGCACATGGGCATATAACCTGCCAATGGACTAATTAGCTGAAATCTGCATGTCCATGGTCAGCTTAACCTGAAAGAGAACTATCGTGAAAATGAAAATTTTATATAAGCTTCATAATAATGAAAAATTTAACTAGCCTATGTGGTGGAGGGCCGATAATAGGTCAGTTTTGGCCACTCCCCCTTTTAAACCACACCCACTGTAAACCACACCCGTTACCACAAGAACTTTTAAGATCATATCCACATTAATTGTGGTAGCACACCAAAAAACCAAATGGTTGGTTCTCACTGCAGGGAAATCCCTCAAAATTTAAGTCATGTTAAAACATACCCTTAAATCCATATGCCTCATTCTCCCCTGTGGATAATACAACAACCCCCCAACACATGATTAAACACCTTAGGAGCCCTTAACAACAATTTCCAAATGCTAACAAACCCCCAGAACAAACCCCTAACAGGCTTACATTCCACAGGTAGCGTAGGGCAAGCAGAGAATGGCACACACAGGCAGCACTGTGGCCACGCATTATTTGGAAATGGGACACAGGCTTCCCACCTTTAAATATATAGCCATAGACCATGTTCCCCCTTTGAGACGTGGGGATGATAGATCTAAAATTCTTTTACAGAGGGAAGTGTTTTGGATAAAAAAAAATTAATACTTTAGCCCCTGGAGGCATTAATGAACACTGCTCCCTCTTATGCTTCTTAAATCAGTGAATATTTTCAGCAAACTTAATATGTTACTTCCTTTGCCCTAATGTCTCTATTTATTACATGCTACAATGTTTCAGCCTTTAGATCTCAGTGGTGCTGTTTTTAATCAATGTTTCTTTTCCATTGATGTCTATATTTGCCTAATCTAAGAATTCTCTATGCGTTTCTTGATGCAGGTTTTATTTTCTTTTTGGTGAAATTACACACATGTGTCACATGTTTTAACTAGTTAAATCTTTGTCTTTTTATTCTGAATCAGGTCTCGATAAAGGTGTTAAGTGGAGACGAAAACGTTGGCCGATTTTAAATATGACAATTAAGGTTTAAATTTTATTTTTATTAAATCCCAGTGTGCACCTACTTCTTGGATGAATGAATATATATATATACACGGGCGCAAGCAAAAAGAGAATACTTCCCCCGAGGAACAAACAGGGGAAGAAGGGGAGCAAGTAGCATTTAATCTCTCTTCTTTTCAACTAAGTGAATTACAGATGGCAGTATTGGGAAAAGGTTTGAACTTTTGTTTAACGGCTCCAGTGGATCATTTCCAAATGGACATCGACCTGTACAGGTTTTATCGGACTCTACGGTTGAAGGTACATTTTTCTACTGTAGACTATAGAAACATAAAAGTAATTAATGTGGATGAGTCTTCTTTGCTCACTCCACAAAAGTTTGGTCTCCGCAGCAAAAGTAGGTTTGTTCCACCAACTACCTACCCTGCCGTGGAAACATATATTAATAACATACAACAAGACCTTGAACAATTGTATCAGCAGGGGTCTGATATCCCTAGAGTGATACATAATGTTACTAAGGCAGAAAGAGAAGCTTTAGATAATTTGATGAATGAAAACACGAACACAATCAAACCCTCAGATAAAGAGGGTGCGATTGTGATCAAGGATACTGCGTACTATATAGAGGAGATTTTGGGGCAATTATCCGACAAGGCTGTCAATAAGAAACTAGATAGAGACCCCACTACAGAGATTTCTGAGAAAATTACACACATGTTAACTGCTAAGGCACATAATAATGTGATTTCTGATAGTTTAAAAAACATATCTTACTGTCACTTTTCCACGTATACCAACTTTATATACATTACCCAAGTTCCACAAGGATCCTGTCCATCCTCCAGGTCGCCCAATTGTGTCGGGTATTAATTCTGTGTTTTGCCAGTTGGTGATATTTTTGGACAGGATCCTTGGACCCTTGGTTACCACTACACAATCCTATGTTAAGGATAGTGGGCATTTTTTTTGAAAAACTGGATAGTCTAAATATACAGGACAGTGAGTATGTCATGCTGGCCAAATTTGATGTGTCCAGCCTGTACACCTCGATACCCCATGAGGAGGGGTTAAGGGCCTGTGAGTGGTTATTACGTGCTAGTGTACAATATCAAGATGAACAAATTGATTTTTTTCTTGAAGCTTTGGAAATCATATTGAGAATTAATTATTTTATTTTTCAGGAGAATTTCTATTTACAGTTACGTGGAACCGCAATGGGATCTAATGTCACCCCGTCATATGCCAATACCTTCATGGTTTGGCTTGAAGAACAGTTTGTATATCGTGATGATCTCTACCAGATGCACGCGGTGGCCTGGTGAGATATATTGATGATATATTTGTAGTATGGCGGGGTGACGTTGGCTCCCTATCGTGGTTCCACGAACGTTTCAATGCATTTCATCCATCTATTAAATTCTCACATGTGTTTAGTACAAATGAAATTTCTTTTTTGGATGTCCTAATTTACAGAGATCATGGCTTGCAGACTAGGCTATGCTCAAAGCCCACCGATCGGAATCAAATATTACACTTTGGGAGTAATCACCCGATACACACTAAACAGTCTATACCAATTAGTCAAATGATGCAGGTGCACAGAGTAGTGAGCAATCCCACAGTGAGGGAGGCACAAGTTGGAGACATGAGGGATAGATTTAGACAGAGAGGTTACCCTTCACAGGTCCTTGAAAGAGCAGAGAAAATAGTCAAAAGTAAAAAAACAAGGAGAACCAGGGAACGGAGGACCACTTTTGTTAGCGAATATGGACCAATGAGCAACAAGATTAATGTGATTTTACGTAAACACTGGTACATACTACGTAGAGCATATCCCACAATAAGAGAGTTTGCTTTACCTCCTTTGACCTCACATAAAAGGGGCAAAACAATTGGTTCAGTGTTATCCAGAACCAAGACATCTAAGGAAGACACTGGTGCCAATACATTCTTGGGCACTAGAAATACGGATATGTATCAGTGTTTAAATTGTGTACAATGCAAACATGTAATCCGAGGAAAAAACTTTGTACATCCTGATACCGGGGAGGACTATATCTTTATACCATTGATACACATGGCTTGAGAAAGGGTCAAGATGGCTCGAAACGTCGCCGAATGATATGTGCACATACTGTATATGGTGATGTGAAGTTTTTATCTTTCAATACAGAATTTAAGCATTAACAGTGAGTGCTGTCCATCCTTTTGTCTGTACATATTATGGGAAACTAACCGGAGTATCCCGAAGGACGAGCACCACATCTATATTCACTTTAGCGTGAGTGCTGTTACTAACCTTTTGTATATCTCTCTCTCTCTCTCTATATATATATATATATATATATATATATATATATATATATATATATATATATATGTATATGTATATATATATATATATATATATATATATATATATATATATATACATATAATATATATAAATATATACACAAGTACCGTGATGGTGCTTTGGGGAATAAGGTTACCTGAGGAGTGGGCGGTGGCAGTTGAGGGCAAAAAGAAGAGGATCGTGCACAGCTACCCCCAACATTGCACTACAGGCAATTAGAGGAGAGAGAAAAAAATATTTACATACAGATAATTAATCCTCTAAAACGAATGGTGTCTCCCCAGTCCAGCAGTCAAAGAGGGCTCTCCTCCACCCTTAAAAGACACTTTTGAAAATAGGATTGCTATATACCTCAAAGGTAAAAACCATTGAGGGGGAAAAAAACAGACAAATAATATAGTGTAGTACATATATGTCCACATATACTTATACACCTTAATGCATATACATTCTGTGGAATACAATCCCCTATAAACAAAGGGTATTGAAAAGTAGAAATTGCACCCGTGGTGTCTAGTTGAAGTTTCACAAGAGCCTGCAATCCAATTTCCTAGTGAGTTTAGCAGGTGGTCATACTTACAAGAAGTAAGTTAAAGAAGGGCTTTAAGATTGCTAGGTGTCCTGGTTCGCTCATAATCTTCTTGTCTCCTTGGTGGGTAAAATGAAGCAACATGTGTGGAAGCGTTTAAACAGTTTTAATAAATAGTAAAAAATTACACTCACAAACATTTCTTCTTTAAAATCGCTTTAAGAACATTGCAGCGCATCCGTCTGGTAATCCGAGTCTGTTAGCGTCTCTCTTGTTCCAGCACACGTGTCTTGGGTCCCCGGCTGCTGCTTCCACACTCCTATTTCACCACTGACATGTTTCGCTGTCTGACTTCTTCCAAAGATCGATGTATTTTTTTTCCGGATAGTTGCTCCTTTTACCCACAAAAGTTCCAAATCTAAAAACGTTATTGTCCCCCGAGCATTAGGTTTAACTCTTAAAAACATCCCATTTATATTATTTGCAACATAGTAACTAATACAAAGTGTCCTATAAAAATACATTGTAACCTGGAAATCCTTATGTCAGAAAAGCTCTTAGATTAAACATTAAGACAATGGGGGGTATAAGGAGTTTAACCTGTGAATCCACCAATTTTCCTTTCGCAGTGTGTCATTCACCATGTCTCATCCCCTCCAGTTAATTGTAACTCTTTCAATCCTAACCATTTTAAACCTTTCGGATATTTGTTATGCTTTTCTGAAAAGTGTCTCGATATAGAGTGTTTTAGGAAACCTTTACAAATATTATTTACATGCTCGCCTATCCTTTCTTTTAGTTTTCTGTTCATTTTACCTATATATTGGAGGCCACAGGGGCACTCCAACATATAAATCACGTTTTTGGTATCACATTTGATAACTTCCTGGATTTGGAATTGTTCCCCAGTTACATTACTTTTAAAAGTTTTGGATCTCACACCAAACCTGCACGTTTTGCACAGACCACATGGAAAGAAACCTTTGACATATCTCCTTTCTTTTTTTATGTTCTCGGTTTTTGCAAGTGTGTACCAGTTTTTGTTTTAAATTAGGGGCTTTTTGGAAAATTATTTCAGGTTTCTTTGGAAGAACTGCTTGTAATTCTTTATCCAAACTCAGAACATTCCAATGTTTCTCCACTATTCTCCTTATTTTTACTGCTTTACGATTATTCTGTGTTATAAAACACATATCAAAATTTTCTTTTTCTTGTTTTATGGTATTCTGTGTTTGTTTTTCTTTTCTATACTCTATTATCTCATCTCTGTTTTCTTTTCTCACTCTGTCATATGCTTCTTCTACAGCTTTTTCTTTGTATCCCCTTTCTATAAATCTCTCTGTAAGGGTCTGAGATTTTTCATCATAGTCACTCAAATTACTGCAGTTCTTTCTTATTCTCCTGAACTGCCCCTGTGGGATGTTCTTAATCCACTGTGGGTTATGGATGCTGCTTGCCAGGACATAATTATTTGTATCTACAGTTTTAAAAAATGTACGTATATGAATTGAGCCTTCCTCTATATATATCTGTAGATCTAAAAAATCCATTCTCTCCGGGAAAATTTTAGATTGAAATCATTTTGGTTCAATAGTTTCACAATTTTTTTAAGTTCTACTTCCCCTTTATTCCAGATGATCAATACACGATCTTTATATTGTTTACATAGTGACAGACCCCCACCTGATTTGTTCTAATATGTGCTTCTCCCAGTACCCCATGAATAAGTTTGCGTAACTGGGTGCGAAACGTGTTCCCATTGCGGTCCCACAGACCTGGAGATAATATTTCCCATCATCTTATGGTTTAAGATGAATTCTATTCCTGTCACAATAAACGCCTTACACTCTGGACTCATGTTCTCATCTAGAGTTAAATAATTTTGTATAGCTTTTAGCCCTTGTTCATGTTTTATGCAGGTATAAAGGGATTTAACATCTAAGGTGACAAAAATCCATTCTGGGTTCCAATTCAAATTCTTCAGGGTGTTTAAAACTTGTGTAGAGTCTTTCAAGTATGAGGGCAAGGTATTCACATAAGGTTGTAACTTGGTATCTATATAATGGGAGAGATTACTAGTTGGTGAATGTATTCCTGAAATTATTGGTCTTCATGGGGCTATCAGTGGATTTTTATGTACTTTGGGCAAAATATAAAACAGAGGGATTTTTGGGTGTTTCGTTATTATATAATTTTTTTCATTTGTGTCTATCACATTTTCAAGTTCCGCTTTTTGTGCCAAATTTTCTAATTTCATTTGAAATGTTTCCATTGGGTTGCTCAGTGTTCTCATCCTTTATTAGTTTCTCACATTCAACTTTATACTTATCCATATCCATTATTACTGTACCCCCGCCCTTGTCTGCTGGCTTTATTATTATATTTTCATTTCCCATTAATTCTTTGAGGGCTTGTCTCCCCCTTTAGATTAGATTATTTTTATTTCTATTTCTAACGATCCTATTATGTTTTCCCAATTCCTCTGACTCTTTTAACACCAATTTTTCATATGTCTCAATTTCTTTCCCTTTTTATTGTGAGGGTATTGGATTGTCTTTTTACTTTCTTTGTTTTTAAGTCCCTATTTTCATAATTCTTTACTTCAGCATTAGTATTTTTTTAGGGTTAATTTCCTTATAAATTTCTGTGCATCAATAAAAAGATTAAAACTATTAGGTTGATTTGTTGGGGCAAAGTTGAGTCCTTTCTGAAGAACCTTTTCTTGATCTTTAGTCAATTCATATGTGCTCAAATTAAAGATACCATTAAATTCTCCTTTTTCTTATTTTGCTACATTTTTTCTTTTCTCCTTTTTTCTGTTTCCCTTGTCTCCATTTGTGTTCTCTTTTTTTGATGTGTTTCTTGATGTTCTAATGTCCATCCATTTATTCTCATCAAATCCTGGTGTTATTCTTTCTCCCTAATATGTTTCTGTCCCACCTGTATCCACCTCTTTCCCTCTCCCATTGTGTTTCCTGACCCCTCCTTAAAAAATGTTTATTCCCATTTTGCTTCGATCCTCTACTTTCCCCCTTATGTTCCTTCGATGATTTGTCTTTAAATTTAAAACTAGGATTCGTTTCCCTTACATTTTTATCAATTTTAAGTACATGCACAAAACACAGAATACCATAAAACCATGTTTTATAACACAGTAAAATCCTAAAGCAGTAGAAATAAGGAGAATAGTGGAGAAACATTGGAATGTTCTGAGTTTGGATAAAGAATTAGAAGCAGTTCTTCCAAAGAAACCTAAATAATTTTCCAGAAAGCCCCTAATTGAAAACAAAAACTGGTACTCACTTGCAACAACCGAGAGCTTAAAAAAAGAAAGGAGATATGTAAAAGGTTTCTTTCCATGTTGTCTGTGCAAAGCGTGGAGGTTTGGTGTGAAATCCAAAACTTTTAAAAGTAATGTAACTGGGGAACAATTCCAAATCCAGGAAGTTATCAAATGTGATACCAAAAACGTGATTTATATGTTGGAGTGCCCCTGTGGCCTCCAATATATAGGTAAAACAAACGGAAAACTAAAAGAAAGGACAGGAGAGCATGTAAATAATATTTGTAAAGGTTTCCTAAAACACTCTATATCGAGACACTTTTCAGAATAACATAACAAATATCCAAAATGTTTAAAATGGTTAGGATTGAAAGAGTTACAATTAACTGGAGGGGATGAGACATGGTGAATGACACACTGCGAAAGGAAAGTTGGTGGATTCTCAGGTTAAACTCCATATCCCCCCCATGGTCTTAATGTTTATTTTAATCTTAGAGCCTTTCCGACATAAGGATTTCCAGGTTACAATGTATTTTTCTAGGATACTTTGTATTAGTTACTATGTTGCAAATAATATAAATGGGATGTTTTTAAGCATTTAACGTAATGCTTAGGGGACAATAAAGTTTTTAGATTTGGAAATTTTGTGGGTAAAAGGAGCAACTATCCGGAAAAAAGATACATCGCTGGGGGCGTGGCCATGCAGTGGACCTGATAAGATGTGTTTTGTCATCTCTCCGCCCCCGGAGGACTTACAGAGCTTAAATAAGCATTAATAACAGGGCTTACCGACTCAAATAACAGGGTTACCGACTAAATCTTCATGACCTATACCTATTAGCATGCCCAGAGGCAGACAGACTAAATAGGTACAAGCTCCCGGCAAGCAAACTACAACGCCAGCTCGTCGACTTACAGCAGCGAGCAGAACCAAGATGGCGGAAAGTGTGCAATCTTCGCCATCAACTTCTCTGCACCGTGACTAGAATGCAGATAAAGCTGACTCGGATCCGGAATCTCCTGCGCAGCATTTGGGTGATAAGATCTTGATCTCCCACTTTAAGTGTCTGCTCCAAACAGTTAAACGCGGTCGCGACCAAAATCACTGACCACGTTTTTCTAGGCCAACACAAATCAGCGATTGAGGATAAAGTTGATGACCTCGTCAACAAGGCCGAATCACGGGACTTACAAATATCGCAGTTAAAAACGCAGCTCATAGAGCTTCAAGACCGAATGGAGGATTTTGAGAATCGCTCCAGGAGCTCAGAGGTCTGCCGGACTCTGTACAGAACCTAAATGAGGAGATACCACAACTTCTTAGCGCGCTGGTGCCGGACATTCCACAGTCTCAGCTAATTATCGACAGAGTCCAATGCGGCTTAGGGCCCAGGAAAGAGGAGGCTCCACCGAAAGATATAATTGCAAGGCTTCACTATTTCACTGTTAAAGAGGCCATTATGACCGCCTCCAGGGCAGCTACCCTGTTGGAATATAAATCCTTCAAATTTACAATCTTTGCAGATCTGGCAATATCTACAATACAGAAAAGGAAACTTATGAAGCCAAAAACATCTGTGCTCTTGACACAATGGATTCGATACTAATGGGGTTACCCATTTAAAATAATCTTCAACTACCAGAACCGTCAATACTCCGCAACTACCCCTCAAGATGGGTTAGACCTACTGTCTCTGCTAAAGATGCTTCCATCAGGGGAGTTTTCTCCGACCACTTCAATCCCGCAAGGCAGAGTGAGAGATCTGTTTCCCACTTATGGCATAAGAGCCCAAAACAACAGCAAAAAATAAAATGACTTTCCATTTAACACTGTTATCCTTTCAAGTCATCAGGTTAAGTCCCCCGGGGGAATTTCTTCCTTCCCCTAACTAAGGTCGTATATTAACACCTTCACTGATGTCTTACATGAATGTACATTCTTGCATATAGTCAAAGTTATATGTTTATTTTTCCTGTTAAGTATATTGTTGTTATGCACATCTTGAATGTTATCTTGGTAAAATACTTATCGTATTAATACTGATTTTTACTTGGCAATCCAATCATCAGCACCTCTTGACCCTTCACTATGGCACTTCATTGTGTTTCTCATAATGTAAAGGGGTTAAACTCCCCTGCAAAAAGATCAATGGCTTTTCGACATTATTGTAAAATAAGGGCTGACATTCTTTTCCTCCAGGAGATGCATTTTTCAAAAAATTCTACTCCAAAATATTTACATCACGCTTACCACCTTATGTATACTGCCAGCACTGTTAAGAAACACAGAGGTGTGGCCATATGTATACACAAGAAAATGAATTTTCAAACCACTAAAGTTAAAATGGACCCAGATGGCAGATTTTTGATATTAGTGGGTCAACTCCAAGATAACCCAGTTACTCTCGCATTTATATATGGTCCGAACAAGGCACAGTGTGCACATTATATGGAGTTTTTTTGCGCTCCTGGAGGAGGAGGGTAGAG
The DNA here is from genome assembly GCF_017654675.1 of Xenopus laevis. Classification (NCBI taxonomy): domain Eukaryota; kingdom Metazoa; phylum Chordata; class Amphibia; order Anura; family Pipidae; genus Xenopus; species Xenopus laevis. The sequence continues at coordinate 64,583,209 of NC_054385.1, forward strand.
GCCCAATTATATTGGCAGGGGACTTTAATGAAGTGATCAATCCCAAGGTGGACAAACAAAGCAGCAACCCCCTGATGCGGCCTAAGAAGGGCCCCCACTAATTTGCAAACTTTTTAGGTCAATATTCCCTTGTAGAAGCATGGAGAGAAGTGCACACTTTCAAACGGGATTTTACCTTTTATTCTCCTCCCCACAACTCCCAGTCAAGAATTGATATGTTTTTAATTAACAAACAAATTTCCCCAAATATTGTACGATCTGAGATACGCTCCTGCCATTGGTCTGATCATTCCATAGTCACCCTTACACTCTCTAGCATCATTAATAAACCCGCTACTTTCAGATGACGTATGGATGACACTCTGCTCTCAGACCCACTCCATAGAGAGCATATAGACAATCAAATTGCATTATATTTCTCAACCAATAATTCCCCAGATATTAGTAATGCCACATTGTGGGCCGACAATAAAGCCTATATTAGAGGCATATTGATACAATTGTGATCCCGAATTAAAAAAACCAGAAATGATAAAATACAGAATCTTATGTCTTTATTGCAACATACTGATGACCAATACAAAATAAACCCAAATAATAATAACCTTAAAAAGGAAATTGAAAAACTTAGAACACTTAGAACAGAAATCAACCTCTTGCTTACAGAAGTTGAGATTAGTAAAATGCAATGGACCAAACAAAAATACTTCCGCAAAGCAAATAAGACTGACACAATGATGGCAAGAAGCCTCTCTAACAAACTATTCCAGTCCCCCTTTACTCATCTAAAGCTGAAGGATGGCTCAATGACAGCAAATCCTAAGCAAATTGTAAAAGAATTTGCTTCCTATTATAAGTCATTATATAGAAAACATCCTGACCCAGACCCCAACAGGCTGGAAAACTTTTTACATTCCCTAAAATTACCAACCCTAACAGCGCAACAAATAACTTTAATGTCTGACCCTATTTCTCCAGAGGAAGTCAAGGAGGCAATAAAACAAATTAAATCTAAAAAATCCCCTGGTCCGGATGGCTTCTCAGGAACATATTTTAAAACATTTGCCCCAAAAATGATTCCATGGCATACACTACTATTTAACGATATCATGCTAGGTAAATGTAAATTCGGCCAAGAGGGCCTTTTAGCACAGATAGCTGTCATCCCTAAGCCTGACCAAGACCCTACTTGTTGTAAGAATTTCTGGCCCATATCCATCTTAAATATAGATACAAAACTTTTAGCTAAAGTAATGGCCACTAGACTGAACACTTTTATTGAAAGGCTTATCCATAAGGATCAATCCTGTTTTATCCCCAACAGGCAGGTCACGGACAACATTCGAAGAATTGTAAACTTAATCCACATAGCCAAAGGTAATACCACTACTTCCATGTTCCTCTCCCTCGACCTTATTAAAGGCATTTGATACCATCTCATGGCCTTACTTACAAGAAGTCTTGAAAGTTTATAAATTTCCCCAAGTCTTTTCCCAAACAATTATGGCCCTCTATGATTCACCTAAAGCGAAAGTCAACTATCTGGGCTTTAGTTCAGCAGAATTCCCTATTCTAAGAGGGACGAGGCAGGGGTGCCCATTGTCCCCCTTATTATTTGCCATAGCGATAGAACCGCTGGCATAAGCCCTTCGCAACAATGACAAAATAATGGATTAAGGTGGGACAAAAAGAATATAAGCGTGCCTTATATGCGGATGACATTGTTCTCATCTTATCCAAACGTTTGACCTCACTGCCATACCTCTATGAGTTGTTATCAACATACGCTAACCTTTTAGGATTGGAGGTGAACCCAACTAAATTGGAGGCCCTCAATATTAATCTCCCAAACTATTATAAGAAATTATTAGAGATAAATTTTGGATTACACTGGCAACCCAAAACAATAAAATATTTAGGTACAAATATACCCACGGAATACACGATGCTGGCACAGGTCAATTCTACTAAAACTGGCCAGAGGGTACATGCTATGATAAAATCTTGGGGAAAACTGAACCTCTCATGGCTGGGAAGAGTAACTGCTCTAAAAATGACTGCCCTTCCTTTGCTATTGTATCTATTTCGCACTCTACCGACGTCTTCTCCTAAAGGCTTACTCGAAGCCCTGCAGAAAGCCTTTAACCATTTCATTTGGAATGGGAAGAGGGCTAGATTGAACTTTACCACGGCCTGTCGTAACCGCCAGAAAGGCGGCCTAGGTATTCCTAATTTAAAAGGCTATTATCTAGCTGCACAATTAGCCCATCTAGTTTCTTGGCACCAGGAAGATGAAGCTCCACTTTGGGCCCAAATTGAACAAGATTCCATGCCAGAAGTCAATATGAGAAATCTACTCTGGTCAACAAATTCTACAGTAAAATCTTATAGCAACCCAATAATAGCCCATTCTATGAAAATTTGGTCCGAAGCAAAAGGGTCATATAATCTAGTTTCTCCTCATAAACCAGCTATGAGTTTACTAAATAATCTGGAGCAGTCCCATTTAATCACTATACATTCGCTCACCCGGATGAACAAAATGGTGTCATTCCCACGCTTACAATACACCTATAAAGCTCCTCAGACTGAATGGCTACGTTACAGCCAAATTACGCACTATATAAAATCACTACATGAAGGGTCTGTGTTCCCTCTTCCCACTGCATTTGAGAGGTTATGTTTACAACTTTTACCCAATAAAGGGTCATTATCTTACCTGTATGATCACATGATTCACATGAAACCAATTAAATCATTAAAATTTGTAAAACAATGGGAAAAGGTATAGCGACAGTGTTTTGATAATTATACTTGAAATGGCATATTTAGAGACACAGAGAAATGTCTGTTAATGTATTAATACAAGAGACCTCCAAAAAGGTCCTACATCAATGGTACTTAGTGCCTGAAAGACTGTCTCAGTGGTACCCAACCTCTGCCATGCTGTGCTTCAGGGCTTGTAATCAGACGCTTGGTCACTTATATTTTTTCCGCAGCCAAACAAACGATTGCCAAACCCTGGAAATCAACCACACTTACATCCAATCCGTGAAAACCAGACTGGACAATCTGTTAATAATGGAATGACTCACCAGTATTGAAACTGTTCAATCCAAAACATATAATAGAATCTGGGGCCCCTGGTTGGCCTAACGTAACATTTCCCAAGGTCTACGAACGTGAATTTATTGGAATTCACAGGACTATGCCAAGTCGCTAAGCAACCTTATAGCCTGAACTTTGATAAGTAACATCAAGCCCTTTAATTGCCTAATGAGTACACTCAAGATGTGTCTATTTCTCTAACCCTTTTTACTCACTTATATTCCTCTCTCTCTCACTTTTTCCTATTTTTCTTTTCTTCAATCTGGTTGAATATTTAACTTAAGCACAATACTGATTCACTTGTTGTTATTTGTGTATGGACAATCACTGTACCAAAATAGCTTATACCCCGGGAAATCCTGGCAAGTACATTTAAATATTGACATATGTTTAAAACACAAATAAAAATATTTGAAAGAAAAAGATACATCACTCTTTGGAAGAAGCCAGATGGCAAAACATGTCAGTGGTGAAATAGGAGTGTGGAAGCAGCAGCCGGGGACCCAAGACACGTGTGCTGGAACAAGAGAGACGCTAACAGACTCGGAGACGGATGCGCTGCAATGTTCTTAAAGCGATTTTAAAGAAGAAATGTTTGTGAGTGTAATTTTTACTACTTATTAAAACTGTTTAAACGCTTCCACACATGTTGCTTCATTTTACCCACTAAGGAGACAAGAAGATTACGAGCGAACCAGGACACCTAGCAATCTTAAAGCCTTTCTTTAACTTACTTCTTGTAAGTATGATCACCTGCTAAACTCACTAGGAAATCGGATTGTGGGCTTTTGTGGAACTACAACTAGACACAACGGGTGCAATTTTTACTTTTCAATACCCTTTGTTTATAGGGGATTGTATTCCACAGAATGTATATGTATTAAGGTGGCATGCAAAGAAAAGTTTGGGTGTGAACTTAGCACTTAGAACAACTTTTAGCGTATATGTGGACATTTTACTCACACTATATTATTTGTCTGTTTTTTTCCCCCTCAATGGTTTTTACCTTTGAGGTAAACAGCAATCCTATCTTGAAAAATTGCACTCCAGGCACCTGCCTCTTCTGTCTACCCAAAGTTCCGGTCCTGATAAAATAATTTTCCTGCCCGACTTGTTAATGGATTCTGGGACTTAAAGCCCCTCTGCTCTCCATAGCAGGAGGTGCACAGGTTCCCTGGAAAATAGAGAGACTGAAGAATCCCAGAATCCATCACTTCACAATGGAACAAGATGAGAAAAGGGTGCTTAACTTTCTAAGCATAAGGGTTATATTGAAATGGTCCCCGCTAGCACAGATGGGTTCCTTTCAAAACAAATTTTGTCCCCACTACTGTGGTTTGGTTTTCCTGAAATTTCTGTAAATGCACATTTTAGATTGGAGGGGGTCTAAAGGGTGTGGCTATAAAAAGTGGAAGTTCTTTGCCGTAGTATGCAGCCTACCCTTCTCTTCCTGGCACTCAGGCAAAAAGCATCTTCTGCTGCCTATGCCTAGCATTAAAGGGACGGTAACTTTCAAAAAGGTTTTAAAAAAATGACAGTATAATGTACTGTGCCCTGCATTGGTAAAATGGTTGTGTTTGCTTCAAAACCCCAACTATAGTTTATTTAAACAAGCTGCTGTGTAGCCATGGGGGCAGCAATTCAATCAAAGGATACAGAGTAGATAAATAAATTCTGAAGAATCACATTGTATACTACAGAGCATATCTGTTATCTGCTGTGTATCCTGTGCATTTTCTCCTTTTTCAGCTTTGAATTGCTGTCCGCATGGCTACACAGAAGGTTGTTTATTTAGAGCTTCTTAAGCAAACAAGCCCATTTTACTAGTGCAACAAAACAGGAATTATTTGCATTAATGCATGTATCTGCATGCAATTTCAGGCTGAAGGGGCAGATTATTGCTCGCTACAGGTATAAAAGAGCGTGTAAGCAGGGGCATTATTACAGAGGAAGCAGACCGTGCAGTTGTAAGGGGGCCCAGAAGTGTAGGAGGCCTAGTGAGAACTTAATTAATAAGCAATTTCAATACATCTTGGCGGAGTAAGTCAACTTACCCATCCTTTGGGGCCCTAAACTTGCTGTGGGCCCTGTAACATCTAGTACTGGTAGTCGACAAGGGACCCATAGCAGTGAGGGAACTCACCAAAGATGTGAAGGTAGCACTCAGAGGACAGGTTTTATTTTTACTTGTTTTGTATGCTAAATGGTGATCCCTGTTTATAAATACATTGCCTTAAACTGATGAAAAGTGTCTGTTGTGGATCCCACAAGTTTACAAGTTTACACCTTACTCAAGTCAGACTTTTTATAATGCAACCACATGGATCACAATTACAGTAAATACTATACTACAAGCATTTTAAAGGAGAACTAAACTTTAAAATTGAATATGACTAGAAATGCCATATTTTATATAATGACCCTATCAATCCAGCTTAGGTTGAATTAAAGTTGTCACAGGAGCTTTCCATTTTGGATTTTGTTAGGAGTGTCTGCGACATGCACATGCTCAGAGTGCTTTGCCCAACTGTTGAGAAGCTAAGCTTCAGAGTTGTCACAAATCGTCAAGCAGCAATGAGGTTTTCCTATCATATAAATTGATGCTACAGGGATGATTATTAAATTCTGATGCTATTTGTGCTGGTTTCTGAACCACCATATACCAATAATTATTTACTAATCAGCATCAGCTTTATTTTGTGAAGTTTATATGACATATATATTCAGTATTTAGTGCGTTGGTCCCTAAGCTCAGTTACTAATATCAGCACAGAACATGTGCAGTGAATCAGCAGAAAAGAAGTTGGGGAGCTACTTAATTTTGGAGGTCCAGCTCTTTATGTTTAAAGAGACAGATAAAACCTCCTTTAAAGGGGAACTAAAGTCTAAAATAGAATAATGCTAGAAATGCTGTATTTTGAATACTAAACATAAACATGAACTTACTGCACCAGAAGCCTAATTAAACTAATGATTTATGTTTTCAAGTTAGCCATATGGGGGTCACCATCTTGTAACTTTGTTAAACATCTATTCAAGACCAAGACATGTGCACATGTGGTTTGGGCAAATCATATCTGCCAGAAGCCGATACAGCAAGACTGACTAATCAGAATTAGGGATGGGCGAATTTGACCTGTTTCGCCAAAAAATTCACCACCGGCGAATTGTCGCAGACGGCCATTAAAGTCTGTGGGCGACAAAAAAATTTTGTTGTGCGGCGAAATTTTTTTGACGCGCGTCTTGTTTTTTTTTTTGACGCATGCCGCCATACAAGTCTATTGGCGTCATTTTTTCTGCGAAAAAATTTGCCCATCCCTAATCAGAATATACAGACTGCACTGGGTCCTGTGTTGTCATGTAATCTAATGTGGATTTTATAGTTTTTGTATTGTTTAATACAAACTTTCTCCAACTCTGCAGAACCAGTGGCTGCAGCAAAATAATCCTTCAATGAGAATCCCAGTTTATCTGTTTAAATCTGGCTCCATGATCTTTGTTCCTGCCACTGGAGTTGGAAACATTAAAGGGAATGTTAAAGAGATACGGACACCAGATTATTATTATCTATTATAATTATCTATTATAATATTGGCTTTGTAATCAACTTATAACTTTGCCATAAAGTATTTGCACAATGCTTTTACATTACCTGTCTGATGCCCCATGTTCCTGTATGAGGGGGCTGCCATATTTGTGCAGCAGGAGTCCGTTAGTATTAGAAACTCTTACTGACAGGCTGAGATGGGACAGTCAGGTTGGCAAAACAGTCAGGTTTAGAAACTTCAACTAACAATAACTTACAAAAACAAACCTCTCAGCAAAAAATGATCAACATGACTTCTAGGTAACTTTTAATGTACATTCATATATTAAAAAGTAGTTTTTTAGTGCTAGTATCACTTTAAGGCTATATTAAAATAAATCTCTACACAGTCGCCGACTGCTCTACAGGGAAACAAACAAAGCTCTGCACGACTGGGAAGTAAGGTGGGGGGTTCCCCCCCGCTGTTTCAAGGTGTGATAGTTTCCCTGCAGAGCAGTTAGGGACCGTCTGCTATCCACAGCAGTCAGAGAAAGTAAAATAAAGGGGGGATTTCACTGCATACAGTCAGGTTTCTTATAAAATGGTACACATTTTTAATAAAAGTATAATGGAGATAGGTTTGTTTTCATTAAAGAAATTAAAAATGGGATTTAATTTTTTTGCCTTTACATCCTATTTAAAGTTCACCTTTAGTTTTTAACTTTTAGAATGATGTTTCCAATTGGTCTTCATTGTTTGTTTTTTTTAATTTAGATTTTTGTTAGTGTTCTGGTTGCTAGGGTCCAATATATTATATTGAGGCAGTTGCTGGGATGAGAGACTAGAATATGAATAGTAGCTGGACTAAATTAAAAGATAAATAATAAAAAGTAGCAAAAACAAAGTTGTAGCTACACAGAGCCATAGGTTTTTGGGTGCTGGGTCAGAGATCCCCATTTGAGGAATGGGAAGAGGCAACAGAGGAAGGAAAATAATTCAGAAACCTTAAAAAATAAAACATGAAGTCTAATTGAAAAGCTGCTTTGTATAGGTCAATTTACAAAATACTAAAAGTTAACTTAAAGATGACCTACCCCTCTTTATGCAAATAATTGTGGATTTGTGTTAATCCTCAGCATATCTACAGCTGCATAATTCACAATGATCATGTTTCAGATTCAGTTTGAATTTAAACTGTGATAAATAAGACCCTAATCACATTAAATGAAAAATACACCCCAAACAATAGTTACATAGTTACATAGTTAAATCGGGTTGAAAAAAGTTCAGGTTCAACCCCTCCAAATGAAAACCCAACATCCATACACACACCCTCCCTAATTTTACATAAATTCTATATACCCATACCTATACTAACTATAGAGCTTAGTATCATAATTAGGGATGTCGCGGACTGTTCACCCGCGAACTAGTTTGCGCGAACATCGACTGTTTGCGTTCGCCGAATGTTCACGAACGTTGCGCGACGTTCGCCAATTTGGGTTCGCCTTAGCTGGCGCTTTTTTTTGTCATTTCTCCCCCCGACCAGCAGATACATGGCAGCCAATCAGGAAGCTCTCCCTCCTGGACCATCCCCACACCCCCTGGACCACACCCCTTCCATATATAAACTGAAGCCCTGCAGCGTTTTTTCATTCTGCCTGTGTGTGCTTGGTAGAGCTAGTGTAGGGAGAGAGCTGTTTAGTGATTTGAGGGACAGTTGATAGTAACTTTGCTGGCTAGTAATCTACTTGATACTGCTCTGTATTGTAGGGACAGAACTCTGCAGGGATTTGAGGGACAGTGAGTTTAGGTTAGTTAGCTTTGCTGACTAGTAATCTACCTTCTACTGCAGTGCTCTGTATGTAGCTGCTGTGGGCAGCTGTCCTGCTGCTGATCTCTCATCTGCTGACTGCTGCCTGTAACCCAATAGTCCTTGTAAGGACTGCTTTTATTTTCTTTTTTGTTTTTTTACTTTGCTACTATAAGAGCCCAGTGCTATTAGTCTAGCTGTGTTGGGGAGTGGGACTGGTGTGCTGCTCCTCCTAGTAGTTCACCACTACCAGCACCAACCAGAGTCAAAATTGTTACAAAGTATCTTATTTGCACCTGTTAGCTGTTCTGAGCTCTCTGCCAAAAGCCAATTAAGTTAGAAACTGTTTTTTTTCTGGCTGTTCAGTGCAGAGAAAAGAGGGACTTTCCAGTACAAAAGAGGGACAGGGGGTTGAGTGGTCAAAAGAGGGACAGTTGGGAGGTATGCAAGTGCCACCTAGCTTTGTGAGCTTTTTCACATTCTGTCTAAATAACAATAATAATTCCGAGTCCAAAACTGCACTGCATACTCCAGATGAGGCCTTACCAGGGACCTATAAAGAGGCATAATTATGTTTTCATCCCTTGAGTTGATGCCCTTTTTTATGCAAGACAGAACTTTATTTGCTTTAGTAGCCACAGAATGACACTGCCCAGAATTAGGCAACTTTTTATCTACAAAAACCCCTAGATCCTTCTCATTTAAGGAAACTCCCAACACATTGCCATTTAGTGTATAACTTGCATTTATATTATTTTTGCCAAAGTGCATAACCTTGCATTTATCAACATTTAACCTCATTTTCCAGTTTGCTGCCCAGTTTTCCAACTTAGACAAATCACTCTGCAAAGTGGCAGCATCCTGCATGGAACCTATAGTTCTGCACAATTTAGTATCATCTGCAAAAATAGAAACAGTACTTTCAATCCCCACCTCCGGGTCATTAATAAACAAGTTGAAAAGCAAGGGACCTAGTACAGAGCCCTGCGGTACTCCACTAAAAACACTGATCAAATTAGAAAATGTTCCATTTACCACCACTCTTTGTAGTCTATCTTTTAGCCAGTTCTCTATCCAGGTACAGATACTATGTTCCAGGCCAACATTCCTTAATTTAACCAGTAACCTTCTGTGTGACACTGTATCAAATGCTTTAGCAAAGTCTAAGTAAATCACATCCACTGCCATCCCAGAATCGAGGTCTCTACTTACCTTCTCATAAAAAGAAATTAAGTTAGTCTGGCAAGATCTATTATGCATAAAACCATGCTGGCACAAACTCATAGTATTATGATTTGCTATGAAGTCCAGTATTTTATCCTTTATTAACCATTTTAAAAGCTTTCCTACCACTGACATCAACTGGCCTATAGTTTTGAGGCTGAGAACGGGATCCTTTTTTGAATAGAGGCACCACATTAGCAATTCGCCAGTCTCAATGAATCCTGAAAAATTAAGTAAAGAGGTTTGGCAATCACAGAGCTAAACTCGCTAAGTATCCTGGGATGAATACTATCTGGACCTTTGTTAATCTTAACATGTTCTAGTCTCTTTTGAATTTCCTCATGTGTGAACCAAGCATCATTAGTTGTTTTATTAGAATTGGGACTATTAAGAAGGAAACCTTCACTTACCTGGTTCCTCATTTGTGTAGGTATCTATAAAAATATATTGCATTAAACAATTCATATGTAAAACCCTGCTTCCTCTTAATAAATTATATATATATATTCATAATGATATACTTTTTCAGCAGTATGTGCCATTAGGTAATCCTAAATAGGAAATTTCAATTTTAAGTACTAAGAGCCAACCCCTGGGTTCATACAATTCACAGTGCACAAAAACATGTTTGGTCATACTATCCAATTAATAGACAAAGTTCTGTCTTTTACTTCTACATTTCTTCCTGTTACAGTTGGAGCTGCAGTATTCCTGGTCAGGTGATCTCTAAGGGGAAAATTCACTAAGATGTGAAGTTGCGCCAGGCGCAACTTCGCCGCACTTCGCCAGGCGTAGTTTCGCCAGCGCTTCACAAATTCACTAAAATCCGGAGTTGCGCACAGGGGTAGCGTAAGGTTGCGGAGTTGCGCTAGCGTTGTTTCGCTATATAAAGCGAAGTTGCGCTAGCGAAGGCTAATTTGCATACGGCGCGAAATTCAAATTTCAATGGAGGAACACGTATCTGCACTACAAATGCCTAGAAAACCTTCAAATCTGCAAATAAAAATTTTATTTTGCCCTACACATGTGCCCCCTGTCTAGGTAAGTTGCCATGAGTCAGGAAATGTAGGGGGGAGGAAGGGGAGTCCCAAAAAATTTTCAATCTTTTTCAACCTATCAGCCATCATGTAGAAAACACGCCAGCGTTTTTTGGGACTTAGAAAAAAAATTGACTTTTTTTTTAAACAATCCCTATCTACTCTATTGCGCTTTGCCAGGTCTGAGGTGGCGAAGGAAGTCTAGCGTAAAAGGTAGCGTTCACTACACTGCGCAAGTTAGTGAATTTGCGTAGTTTCGTCGCTAGCGAAGATTCGCCTGGCGTAAGGTTGCGAAGTAACACTAGCGAAACTACGCCAGCGTTCGTTAGTGAATTTGCGCAGTAGCGAAAATGCCAAACGCTAGCGAATTAACGCTAGCGTTCGGCGCTTCGCGCCTTAGTGAATTTGCCCCTAAGGGAGAACACAAACCCATCACAAAATGGTGGATCAAGGTAAATGAAATAAAAGGGCAATATTTACTTCTATATATTTCAGTTTGGCAAGATTCTTTCATAGGGCACTAAATCTAAAGATAATATTAAACCTCATGGTTACAACCACTTATTGCAAAACTAATAAATAGCATATGTTACCTCCATGTTTGAAGGTAAAAATGTAGCAGGGCTTACAGAAATAGGGTGTTGCTAGAGTGCATTATCTAATGTTTCTTATAATATGATGGTATGTGGTGAAGAATGGGGTGGAGCATAAAGCTTTTACAGATGATCAAGACAAAATTAATATCATATGATGCAATTGGTGTTTACAATTCAAATCTTGCTCTGGATATTTATCTGCTATAACATACCCCAGTTTACAGATACAGGTTGCTGAAGGCTGCTGTGCTCCACCCGGCAGGTGAAAGTGTCACCATGTTTAATGGTTGTCTCCAGCATCACATGGATTTCAAATGTCCAGTCTCCATTCTGTAGTAACTCTGAGGACGTGACCTGTTCTCCCTCTTCAATCCCATTCTTCAGCCAAGTCACCTTTATCATAGGAGGAAAGAACCCATCTACCAAACAGGTTATTAGGTTTTCATGTTCCAGATCTAGCGTCTTTCTGTTTACAATCTTCACATTGGGTTGAGCTGGGAAATACAGTTAAAATGCAAATATGGATATATTTAAAAACAAAATATTTATGATTTAAGGTCATTTAAGATTTTATCAGAGTAAACGGCCTATTTAGCATGCTGTGTAAAACATTGGTCTTTTGAGAAATGGATTTCAGTGCAGAATTCTGCTGGAACAGCACTATTAACTGATGTGTTTTGGAAAAAAACATGTTTTTCCATGACAGTATCCCATTCACCATCCAAACAGTGTGGTGTTTCAGTCTGGCAGCTCAGTGATTCATGTGCAAACTCTAAACTGTTACAATTTTGTAACATTTATTTGATACATTTCTCAGCAGTATCTCTGGAGTATTAGCAACTATTGTATCAATTCAACAGCCGCCTGTAATGAAACCCAGAGATTCTGCTCAGCATGGACAAAGATATGAAATGTATCAACTAAATGTATCAATTAAAACAGTTTACAGAGTTGGCGACACCAACACTTTACACTTCAATATTAGAAAAATGGTAACATAGTAAATAGAAAGTAATTAGAAAAAGTCGTTATTTCTGGTGATCTATCAGAAAACAAATAGTTGTTTGAAGGTGAACACCCCCTTTAATATGAGAGGAGCAAAGCAAGTGTTCTGGACAAGCAAAGGGGCACGATCGTTACCAAGTATTTAGGACGGAAGGCAACATCAACTTCCCAAGGTATAATGAGAAACAGCGAGATCAGGCAGGCAAGGGTCGGTTCAGGCAGAGTTCAAGCGAGATCAAACAGGCCGAGGTTGGTACAGGCATAGTTCAAGAATAGTCAGGCAGGCAGAGGTGGGTATAGGCAGAGTTCAAGAAGAGTCAGGCAGGCAGAGGTCGGTATCAGCCACTTTTTACCCTCTTCCAAGAATGTTTTTATTTTCACCAAAAGGTGGTGGGCTTGTTCAATGGGAGGTTCTCTCCAAGAAAAGTCTAACCCAACAGAGGTTCAGCAAACCCTACCCCTTAAAGGAAGATGACATTAAAGAATGTTGTTTGGTTCCTGGGGTCAATGCTACAGTCCTTAACCCATCAGAAAGGTTTTGACAGACCTTACAGCCATTTACATCCCTGGCTGCAAGAACAATCAAGCGTATTTCCACAGCCTTCAAAGACATGAGTCCAGAGTTGGGGTCAGCCAGCTGCGGATCTCATGGACAATTCAAAAAACAAGAAATGCTGCCTGTTTTACGCAAGGGAGTCAGATCCAGCAGCCATAGTGTTAAATGCTTTCTGCAAGAAGTGGAACCAGACTTTAGATCTTTCTTCCTTTGCCTTCAGAGTGATGTAGAAGATCAGGGAGGACAGGTCAGAGCTAATACACATAGTCCCAACTTGGCCGAGACATCCATGGTACCCTCAGCTGCTGCAACTATCAATGGAGCCTACATGGAAACTTCCTCTCTCAGGTCCCTTGTTAGTTCATGTGCCATTTGTCCAGCCAGACATGTGTCTGTTGGCCGTAACAGCATGGCACAAGTTCTATCAGGAACTGTAGTTAAAACTCTATTGAGGTCCAGAATAATTTCAACCTACCAGCAGATACGAGAAGGTCTGGGAAGTGTTTCTGCAGTGGGGCAGGGAAAAAGACTTATAATTGAGAGGTGGTGTGGCTCTGCAGTTCTCAAGCCTCACAGCAGTGTTTATTATGGACTGGAGAGGTGACAGTCTCTGGAGGGGAAGGCCAGTTAAAAGAGAGTTACAGTAGTCTAGACGCGATATGATGAGAGTGAATAAGAATTTTGGCAGCATCTTGGGTGATAAATGATCATATTTTGGATATGTTCCTTAGGTGGAAGCGACATGATTTAATAAGTGGCTGTATATGAGGAGTGACAGGGCAGAATCTAGGATAACCCCAAGGCACCAGGCCTGGGGAGAGGGGGTGATAGTTGAATTGTTAACTATGATGGATACTTCCAGGATGTTATTGGTGTTAGTTGGAGGAAAGAGAACCATTTCAGTTTTAGAGAGGTTTAATTTAAGGTAGCGTTGCGACATCCAGGTAGAGATAGTGGACAGGCAGGAGGAGACGCGAGTTAGGAGTTCTGGGTTGAGATCAGGAGATGAGAGATAGATCTGAGTATCGTCAGCATAGAGGTGGTAGTGGAAACCATACGAGTTGATTAATTTGCAGAGGGAGGAAGTATAGAGGGAGAATAGTAATGGTCCCAGGACAAAGCCTTGAGAAACTACAACAGAAAGAGGTAGGGGAGAAGATGCTACTCTATTGTAGGAGATACTGAAGGAACGATTGGTGATGTAAGAAGAGAACCAGGACAGGGCTGTGTCACGAAGGCCAAGCGAATGGAGGGACTGGAGGAGGAGAGGGTGATCTACAGTGTCAAATGCGGCTCAGAGATCAAGCAGTATTAGTAGTGAGAAATGATTGTTGGCCTTAGCGGTTAAAAGGTCATTAGTTAATCGAGTCAGGACAGTTTCCGTGGAGTGTTGTGGCTTAAAACCATTGTAGGGGGTCCAGCAGGTTATTGTCAGAGAGGAATGAGGTTAGTCGGTTGTAGACTAGGCACTCAAGTAGTTTAGAGATGAAAGGTAGCAGAGAGATAGTTTGGAGGTTGTCAAGATTGGAGGGATCAAGAGAGGGTTTTTTCAGAATGGGGGTGGCATGAGCATGTTTTAGTTGAGAAGGAAACAGTCCAGTTGAGAGCAAAAGATTAAATAGGTGAGTTAAGGCTTTGATTAGACAAGGATTGGTATTGCAGAGGAGTTTTGAGGGAATTGGATGAAGCGGGCAGGTGGTAAAGTGAGAGGCCAGGTCCTCATCAGTAACAGGGGTGAAGGAGCACAGGAGAGACTAGGGAGTAGGGAGGGTGGTGGAAGTCTAGGGGGGTTGAGTAGTGTAATGTCCCTTCTGATCAATGTCAATGTCAATTTTGTTTTTGAATGCTCAGCATCTTGAGCAGAGACAGATGTGCATGGAGGGGAGGAGAAGGGGAAAGGAGAGCGTTAAAGGTGGAGAAAAGTTGTGTTGGTTTTTTAGAAAGGGAGTTGAGTGAAGTAAAGTATGTTTGTTTGGCTTGGAAGAGGCTGGTGTTATAGGAGCGCAGGGCAGATTTGTAGCTCCAAAAGTCTGATTCTGAACAGGATTTGCGCCAGCGACGATCAAGTGCACGTGAGTGTCTTTGGAGCTCTTTTGTATGAGCAGTATGCCAAGGTTGAAGTGGTTTGGGTCTAGAACGTTTAGTTTTTATAGGAGCAAGCTCATTTAGGGCAGTGGTGAGAGTACTATAGAAGACAGAGTTAGTCAGATTAGGACATGAGATGGCTGAAATATTAGAGTGAAGAGAGTCAAAGGAAGAAGAGAGATGTGACACGTCTACAGCTTGCAAGTCACGGTAAGTACGTGTTTGGGGAATAGCAGGGGGTGAGGAGGGAGTTAGTGAGAGTTGAAATGTGAGCATATTGTGGTCCGAGAGGGGAAATGGTGAGTTAGTAAAATTGGTGGTTGAACAGAGTCTGGTAAACATGAGATCCAGAGCATTACCATTGGAGTGAGAGAGGGAGTCTGAGCACAAAGATAAGCCTAGGGAGGAGGTTAGTGAGAGAAGTTTAGAGACAGAAGAGTTGTTAATGTTGTTAACTGGTATATTAAAGTCCCCTTATATGATGGATGGGATGTTAGATGAAAGAAAGTAAGGAAGCCAGGCAGCAAAGTTGTCCAGAAATTGTGCAGTTGGTCCTGGTGGTCGATATATAACAGCAATGCAGAGTGAAACAGGAGAAAAGAGCCTAATGCAGTGAGCCTCAAATGAGGAGAATGATAAAGAGGGAACAGTACAGCGTGGAGAGAGAAGCAAACCTACCCCACCTTCAGGTCTGTTACCAGGTCTGGGAGTATGAGTAAGGTGTAGGCCCCCATAGGACAGGGCAGCAGGTGAGGCGGTGTCAGTTGGAGAAAGCCAGATTTCAGTAAGTGCGAGTAGGTTAAAGGAATTTGCAATGAAATGGTCGTGTATAGCGGTGAGCTTGTTGCAGACAGATCTGGCATTCCAGAGAGCACAGGAAAGATTAACTGGGCTTTTGGGTATAGGAGTAAGAGTTCTGTACTGTTGGAATTTGCACCGGAGAGAAAGACCTCTTGGCCGTGATATAACTGGGATGGGGTAAGGGCCAGGGTTTGGGGAAATGTCCCCAGCTGCCAGTAATAGAAAGGAAAGATAGACTAAGTGAGAGCGGGATTTGTAAGTTCTTAGTTTGTATGAAAAGGAGGAGTTTTGTGGAATAGCTAAACAGAGTACATTTTATGTATGGAAAGGGAAGGAGAGGAGAGTAGAGAGGCTGAAATCACACGTAAAGTGTGATAAGTACTATATGTACTTTGCGAGATTTATAGTTTATTAACAGCCAACGGGTCTATAGAGAGGGAGTTACTCTCATGTATATTGTTGCTTTATACAGTGAGGTACTGGTTCGCCTGCTTACAGCTGTTGAAGGTTGTTTACTATAACGCTCTTTAGAATTTGCAGCGATCACTGTGTAGAGCCCTGAGCAGTCCCCTATAGCTAAACAGGAGCTTATTCAATAAACTATAGTAGTGTTTCTGAAGCAAAAGCACCAGTGTAGAGGAACAGTAAATTAATAGTACTACCTTATATTTTAATTACTTTAAAACTTTTTAGCAGTTTGCTTTTTTTACACATATTTTGCAGTTAATGCTTCTTTAATATGAAGATTAAAGCAATAGCAAACAGCTTTGATATTCTGGCCTTTGTCAACTCCATTGAGCCTGTCTGTACTGACTTTTCACTTTTCCCTGACTTTTTCAGTTTGACATTACATAATTTTCTTTCATTTTAATTCATATATCAATTATAGACTATGTGTGAGGACTGACTGCACTATAGTAGGCAAGTAAACTCCACTGTTGCCTGATTACCTAGCCTACTAACTTGGCCCCTACCCCACTGACTCAGTTGCCTCAGCTGCTTCTGTATCTTCTGCACTGATCCTGTAGTACATTTGAATGAGATTGCATAGGTGGTGCTCCTGTTGTAGTCACAATTGGACAATTGGACAAGATAAAGTAAGTAAAAATGAATTCATATCCTTTGCTTTTGTGTTCCTGACTGATTCTCATTGTGCTGTATTGCACTCATTAGGTTGTGGCGTTGTTTTCTTAGATATGGCTTTTTGTGACTCGCATCACTGATGCGGGCCCTACAATGGAACCATTTTGCGGGCTAAGGTCGGATGCGGGTTGAGTTTTTCCTGACCCACACATCACTACTGAGGACTGCGCACGCCCGGTAAGAAGCTGTAGGCAATTTTCCATGCGTCCTCAGTGCATTTGCAGATGGTGCGGCTGGGGCAGCATGCCGCCCCTGAAATCAGGCCTTGCCACAAATCCGAGCCTGTACACACCATTATTAAAACTTTAAAAAAATTTTTTACATGGTAGAGTGAATTATTTGCAGTGTAAACAGTGTAATTTAGAAATAAAAACTACACCATAAAAATCATGACACCATATTATGGTTTATATCCGAAAAGCCCCAGGTCCCAAGAATTCTGGATAATAGGTCCCATACCTATATTTTATTTTAGTGAAACTAATTGTTACCACCAGGAAATGCTCCTATAGTAAAATGGCAAAAATGTTCTAGACACAGCTGAAAGTGGGTGCAAATGGAATGCAAAATTCTGCTGGCACTACAAAGGCAATGTGTTCTAAAACAGGGGTCCCCAACCTTTTTTGGACCAGGGGACTATAGGTCGCGGGGCCCGGGTGCAGGCCATGCACTGTCTGAGTTTTATACCTACATTAACAGTATACAGTCATATGAAAAAGTTTGGGAACCCCTCTCAGCATGCATAATAATTCATGCGTTGGGCCACACGCATGAATGTGCACCCAGCGCGCATGCGCGAACATCGGTGCGCAGACGTCGCTGCGCGGCGCCGAAAGAAACTTTTTTTAAGCATTCCTATATCAGAAGAGGGGTCTGGCCCGGCGGGGGCCCATGAGGGTTGGGCCCACCGGGTTTTTCCCAACACTGCACTCATCAAAGGCTATAGGAGGCATCTAGAGGCTGTTACATTTGCAAAAGGAGGCTCAACTAAGTATTAATGCAATATCTCTGTTGGGGTGCCCAAATTTATGCACCTGTCTAATTTTGTTATGATGTATATTGCATATTTTCTGTTAATCCAATAAACTTTGTCACGGTTCAAATACTACTGTTTCCATAAGGCATATTATATATTAAAAGGAAGTTGCTACTTTGAAAGCTCAGCCAATGATAAAACAAAACTCCAAAGAATTAGGGGGTTCCCAAACTTTTTCATATGACTGTACATGTATACAGTTAAATCAAATATGGATGTGAGTCCCTTAACGGTTAAAGGAACAGTAACACCAAAAAATGAAAGGGTTTTAAAGTAATGAAAATATCATGTACGGTTGCCCTGCACTGGTAAAACTGATGTGTTTGCTTCAGAAACACTACTATAGTTCATATAAACAAGCTGCTGAATAGCAATGGTGGAAATTGAAAAACGGCTATATGGCACAGGCTAAATAGTGGATAACAGATAATATTATGTTCTACAGAGCTTATATGCTATCTGCTCTGTAACTTGAACCTTTTATCCTTTGAATAGCTGCCCCCATTGCTACACAGCAGCTTATTTATATAAACAATAATAGTGTTTCGGAAGCAAACACAGCAGTTTTACCAGTGCAGGACAACACTGCATTATATTCGTATTTCTTTAATACAATTTCACTTTTTGATGTTACTGTTCCTTTAACTATCTGGACACACAAGTAATTTTCAAAGATGGACTATTTGTAACTGATCTATATTAAAACCCACGGATAGAAATAATGTTGAGACATGACAGTTTCCACCCAAGGATCTTCCAAAAAGCCAGATAAGGGTAAGAAGGATCACTTTAACAGAAATGTTATTACAAACAAACAGATAACTTGATCAAAAAAATTTACTGAAAGGTTGTATGACAAAACACAAGGTTAGTGTCCCTTAAGAATCATATACTATAATTAAAAAGGGATTATCGGATAAAGGATAAAAAAGGCAATAAGACAAAAACAGGGCATACCATTTGTAACTACCTTTGGCCCTCATTCCACTTTCATTAAAAGTAATCACAAAGCATTGGCCAATTTTACAAAATTACAAGTGCTTATATATGACCCTGGTTAGTGCAATGTGTAACATGGAAATCTACCTTGATGAACAATTAAAAAGTATATATAAGGGGTTGTTCAACTTGAAATTAACTTTTAGTATGATCTAGAGAATGATATTTGAGTCAATTTGCAATTGGTTTTAATTATTATTATTTGTGTTTTTTGAGTTTTTTAGCTTCAGTGTGCCATTTCAGCCATCTGGTTGCTAGGATGCAAATTCCCCTAGCAACCATGCATCGATTTGAATAAGAGACTGGAATATGAATAGGAGAGGCCTAAATAGAATGTTGAGTCATACAAAGTAGCAATAACAATATATTTGTAGCTTTGCGGAGTACGTGTTTTTTTAGATGGGGTCAGTGAAAGCTGGAAAGAGGCAAAAAATTCAAAAACTAATAGTGAAGACCAATTAAAAAGTTGCTTAGAATTGGTTTACAGCAGCAAACAGTGACTGAGATTTATCAGAGCACAAGTCACATGACTTGGGGCAGCTGGGAAACTGACAATATGTCTTTTGAGAAAAGGATTTCAGTGCAGAATTCTGCTGAAACAGCACTATAAACTGATGCGTTTTGAAAAAAACATTTTTCCCATGACAGTATCCCTTTAAGGTGAACCACCCCTTTAAGTACAAGTCATATTCACTGAATTGAAAGAGATTTAAGAGGAAGCAGACCCTGCGACTGCTCTTGATTATTGAATGGGTACATATAAGTTGTATAATAAACTATAAATGGTGGATTTTACAGGATTATATTGTTATATATTATTGTGTCTTTACAGACCAGAGCAACCAAAAAGGCAAGGTACTTTGAAGGAAACAGAGTTGTTTCCCTGATTGGTTAACATTATTAAGCCTTTGATACTGCTGAGATATGCCAGCATTTAAACGAGTTTTGTGCAACCCTGTATCCATTCACCCACTGATTTGCACACTAATAATGCAATGCTATTTTATATGACAACAAAAAACTTTCTTTGAATGTCATTATCTCTGTAGAACTGCAGAAAGTTGTGAAAATGTGAATCACGGTGAATGGATACAAAGGGCTGATCCGGCCCAGTGATACATGGCATTCAGCAAGCTGTTACCTGCACAGTGATAGTGTAAAAGACTTTCTGGCAGCTCCAAGCTTCAGTGCAATGTGATAGTTTTTAGATGTGGCAATGAAATACAGAATTAAAGGAATAAAAAAGTACAATACAATATAGGAACAGTGTATGATTTCCAGGGCTGGAACAGAGAGACAGGTGAGTTAGTGCAGGTGCGGGATACTCACATTTCCTGTCTATAGTGTAGGGTTTATATAGCTGATAGTTGTGTCTGCAGACTGTATCCACCTCAGCCCGTTTCTGCTCTAGGGTCTCCTTCTGGCTGTTCCAATAATCCGCAAAATGAACTTTCCCCAGCTCGGTTTTAGCGATAAACAAACCCACATCACTGTCAAAGTAGACGCACTCCTCCTGATTATAAATGTAGCGCACCAGAAGCCTGACATTGTCGGTGCCGTTCCTGTAGTAACACTGACCCTTCATCTGAACCACGTAATCCTCTGCGGGGAGAGAACAGGAGTCGGTCAGTGAGTGTATAGGGAAATCTCACAGTACCGACACATTATCCATAAACACAACAAATAGCACTTACCGACTCTGCACTCTTTGTTATTCACTGCATATTATCTGCTCGCGTATTATATACTAATATACTATTAGTTAGATACATATTCTTTGGACCTTAATTTTAAGAGGTTGATTTATCCCCCTGGAACTGTCTGTAGTTGTTACATTTGTGTTTGTTGCGGCTAAACAAGCACAAATATTACTAAGTACATAGACATCGGTGCACACGTTCTATACATTACCTGGGGGTGAGGAACAGAGACACACACTGAGGGTCAGTAGTACGGACACAACTCGCACTGATACCCCACACATCCTTAGATCCAGAGAGAAAGTCATAAAGCAAAATAACAGAGATGTGGGTAAGGCCACTCGTATTAGTCTGACTCAAATTCTGCACAGAATGCTGAAACCAATCAGCTGCTCCATCGATGTCATCGTCGCGTGTTACTAAGGAGAGACACAAACTGTTTGTGATAATTTACAGTGTAATTATAATGATCTCATTGTACAGGAACATACAATAATATAATAAACGAGCATTATGTGATGAAATGGAAGCATTAGAGGGAATGTGCAGATTATTCATTGTAGCATCAGTGAAGTGGACCCACTCCAATGCTAAAAGTTGATAGCGCGGAGCAGAAGTGGGGGAAACATCGGTACAGTACAGAGTCAGGATCCAGAAGAGTGGTCAAATAACAGGCAAGGGTCGGTTCAGGCCGTGATACAGCAAAGGTCAAAAACAGGCAAGGGTCAGGAATACAAGATCAGATACAGAGCACCAGAGCAGGGCCAACCCAGCCAGGCGCCCTAGGCAACCTGGCCAGGTACGGTGCCGGCTGCTTGGGTGCGCATGCACGAAAGTGCACTTGAGCACGCATGCACAAAAGTACGTGCGCTCGAGTGCGCATGCGCAAAAGTACTTGCGCACATGCGCAGAAGCGCATTATTACAAAAAAATATTCATGGCAGTCAGGCACGTGCCTACTCTGCCTACCCCTAGTTCCGGCCCTGCAGAGCACACCCAGGAACTATCAAACAAAGACCTACGTTGGGCAATGAGTCAGTTAGGAGAAGGGGGTTTTATAGCCAGACTAATGGCATACACAGATCACCTGTGGCCAGATTGGCAAACAGCACAGAAACACCAGGTCCTTGGTTCAACTCCAGGCAGGATGTTACACATAGAACCCCATGGCAACTGTGTGCCAGTTATGGGTCGAACTGGTGGCCCAGATCCGCAATTTGGAAGCTTCTTAATGCCGCAAAAACATTGTGTGCATGCACACACACTTGGTGCAGTGGCCCCACGCCCCCCAGTCCAACCCTTTCCGACAGACCGAGTAGGCAGCTTATTGGCCCGTGTGTGGGGCCATCCGATGGGCTTCCCTGATCGATATCTGGCTAAAAAGGCAGCCAGATCTTGATTGGGCATGTTAAAAAATCCCATTGGATCGCAGGCGCATCTGCGTGTTTATGCGGTCCCATGATCCGACCACCCGTATTGGATGCATTATGATCCAATCATTGGGCCCTAGGGCCCACAATCGGATCAGCCCGATATCGCCCACTTCAATATGAGCATATCGGGGAGAGATCTGCTCGTTTGGCAACATCACCAAATGAGCGGATCTCTACGTCTATGTCCACCTTAAGAAGTGTTTATTGTGTAACTGAAATTTGCTGGTCAATTGGCTCCAATTTGCCCCTGTGAATCTGTGAGAAGTTGTTTAATAAAAGTCTGGCTTGGTTCATCGTATCAACATGTGCCATGCCTAGTTCTTATAGCAAAGGCCCATATGGTGCCCTGACTGGGAGCGTACCAGTCATGGGTACCAACTTTGCACAGGTGGGTGGAGCTAGCACCCCATCAATGAACCTATATGGTCCTTGCTCCGAAGGGATATTAAATCTATCCAACTGATACTCCACTTTTGCTCCTCTTCTGAAAAGGCGACATGGCGATGATCCATCTGGCGGCGCTCGATTTCTCCTCCCTGGCTATCTCCTATAGAAGGCAGGGAGCAGAAATCGAGCGCCGCCCGATGGATTGTCGACATGTCGCCTTTTCGGAAGAGGAGCACATGAGGAGTATTGGTAAAATATAAATAATAAATAATAAATATAAATATTAACAAATTTTTTATAGAAAAAATTTCATATTACTGTTCCTTTAACCTTAGCTTGAAACAGAGAAAAGATGATATTGTACACCCTAATCCAGAATCTGGATATAAGTACACCATATATAATACACAGAAAACAGATGTGGACAGCCTCTAAAACAGTTATGGTTAGCTGTCTCAATGTATTTAGCTATTTGTTCTGGAGTTAAGTACCACCTTAATAAAACTTTATACAAAGCTTCCAAAAAGATCTTGTTAATTTAACTCACTGTAATTGTTAACCAAATTGCAGATCAGACATCGGGATCTATGGCGCAATTAAAATCACTTTTCCATGCCTAGACATAATGATGGTCTTGAAGGCATGTTATTTTACAAAATGCAAAAACAACATGGAGACCATCCAGGGGTAATATTTGCTGGATGCTTTAGTCCAATAGGCATTTATGCAATGTAATGATTTGGCTAGCTCTAAAATGTTTAGCGTTCTGTAATTGGTCTTAAAAGTATGTGAAGGACTCAGGGCCCCTTCCTACAAAAAAAGATTAATCTGGGTCAACCATTTATCAAGGCTGTTGAGTGTAGCTCGGGATAAATGAGGTATTCTGAAACACAGGAACAGCGGCAACCGAGACGTCATAAACCAAGAGTATTCACCCTATCCCAGATCCAAACATGGACTAAAAGTAAGAGTTTGAAGTCTCATGGGAGACCATACTATAGATTCTGCACTAAAAAGGATATAAAAGGGATGTTCAAGCCCTAATGAACAGTGATCAGTAGGGATGGGCGAATAAATTCGACATAGTTAAATTCGCGGCGAATTTCTGTGTTTCGCCGCGGGCAAATTTTTTGCAAAATTGCGCCAAAAATTTGGCTTGAAGCTCGTCGCGCGATGAGCCGTGATGCAGAGAGAGTGCGTCAAAAAAAAAAAGACGCGTGACAAACTGAACGTCACCCACAGCAGCCAATTAGATGTGAGCCATCCCACTGTCTATATAAGGAGCTTCAGAGGCGGCCATTACCGTGGCGTTTTTGGTAGAGGTAGAGAGAGCAGGATAGTGAGAGATTTGTGTGTGATTTAGCTAGTGGAGTTTGTGTAGAGAGCTTTTCTTTTTTCTGAGTCAGTGCAAGTGCAGGTTGTGGATTTTAGTTTACTGTTTTCCCTCTTCTGCTTGCCTGCTCACTACCCAATAGCCCTTTTTACGGCTAACTGTCTTTGTCTTTGTCTGTGCTGGTGTGTACTTCTGCTGAGGGGATTTAGTTGAGGGTTTTATTTTTTTCTCCTTTCCTTCCCCAAAATATCCCCCCCTTATTTTTTTTTTTTAGTTTAGTTGCCCAATATGATGGGCCGTGGGAGAGGGGGGAGGGGTGGTGGTGGTGGTGGTGGGAAGAAGGGTGGGATAGGGAGGGGTGGCCGAGGAAGAGGCCGTGGTGCTAGCCGTGGGCATCCAACCCCACAACAACCCAGCCCATGTGCCATGCCCAGTCTGGGCACTGTAGCGCAGCACAAGCTGCCATCAAAGCAGCTGCCATCACAGCAGCAGCTGCAACAACAACAGCAGCAGCTGCAACAACAGCAGCAGCAAATGCCACAGCAGCAGGTGGCTTTGGGTCGCAGTGTAGGACTGTGCCAGATTTTTTTGCCACTGCTTCACGACCCATACACTCGTAGCAGGCAGAGGCAGTGGTAGACTGGCTGACCCATGCTACCTCGTCTGCAGCGGGCACCAGTGAGCGGCAGGAAGTGGCATCACCTGCTAGCTCAGTGTGGGATGACACCCCATCCCTCTTATTTGATCCTGAGGTGGACTTGGGCCCAGACACCCAGGATCTTTTTGATGATCAGGTAGGAATGGGGGGGGCATTCATGTCTGATGAAGAGGAGGAGGTCATGTCACATCCCACATCAGTAGGGGATATTGGGCAGGGTCCCCTTATGGCAGGGCAGCAGGTTGCTGGTGTGGGGTCAGACACCAGCATGCTGGATGTGGGTATCAATGCCATGTATGAGGCAGGGTCTGGTCTGGGGGAGGATGATGACAGGGACAGAATCTGGGAGCCGGCTCCAGAGGATAACAGCAGCAGTTCAGGGGGGGAACTGTTTGTTGTTGATGAGGATGATGAGCCGACTCCACCAAACACTGCTGGGTGGGCAGGCAACAGGGCAGCACTGTGCCTCGGTCCAAAGCCTATGGGCGTACGGGTGGGGACCATCCCCAACCCTCCACAGCAGGCACGGCACTGGCCCGCACTTCAGCAGTGTGGGCTTTTTTCATGTGCCAGGCAGAGGACCAGGTAGTAGCAGTGTGCCAGCTCTGCCGGCAGAAGGTTCGAAGGGGGCAGGCAGGGTCACATATCAGCTTTAAGTTCCCATATGAAACGTCATCACAGGATGACGTGGGAGCAGCACCAAAGTGGCAGGGCACCGGGGGGCAGCGGTGCTTCCTGTCCACCTCCTCCCATTCCTCAGGGAAGAGGTGCTAGCTCCCCAGACCCTGCAGCAAGGGAAGAGGATTCTGGGGCTCACAGTCGGAGGCTAGGGATGTAGCGAACTGCCGATTTGGTGTTCGCGAACGCAGTTCGCGAACACCGGCAAAAAATGCGAACGTTCGCGAACAGTTTGCGAACCTCGAACACCCGCTAAAATCATTCGATTCGAACGATCGAAGGATTTTAATCGTTCGATCGAACGATTTTCATTCAAATCGAACGATCGAATGCTTTTCATTCGATCGAATGCTTACAATCGTTCGAACGAATGGAAATCGTTCGATTTTTAGCAGTCGAAGGAATTAGAATGGTCGAACGGTCGAACGACTTGTATTCGAATCGAAAGCGAACTCAAAATGCGAACGTCGCGCGACGTTCGCGAACATTCGGCGGACGCGAACGGTCGAAGTTCGCTACATCCCTATCGGAGGCAGCCACTGTGTAGCTCAGCCTCTTCTGCAGCCTCCTCCTCCTCAATGTGGCCCCTGTCCCGCCAGGTTTCCCTCCCCCAGTTCCTCACCCGCAAGACGCCTCTCTCCCCCAGCCACCCCCAAGTGCAGAGGATTAATGACTAACTGGCAAAACTTCTAGCAGTGCAGCTGCTGCCCTATCAGCTAGTCGAAGCAGCCCCCTTCCGACAGCTGATGGCTTGTGCTGCCCCTAACTGGCGGATCCCCAGCCGCCATTATTTTGCCAGGAAGTCTGTCCCTGCCCTCCACCAGCAGGTGGTGGAGAATGTGTCCCTGTCGCTGGATCATGCTGTCGGCGGCAGGGTGCACTGCACCACTGACACGTGGACCAGCAGGCACGGGCAGGGGAGGTACATAACCTACACTGCACACTGGGTCACCCTGATGAGTGCTGGGGAGGGTGCAAGCCGGGGTGCTCCCCTCAGGCTACAGGTGCCTCCCCGTGGGGTACAGGGCAAACCCCACATGCCCACTTCCTCCTCCTCCTCCACTATGGATGAGCCACCGCTGAAGCGTCCCCGCAGCACAGGCGATGTCAGGCTGTGCTGCAACTCCTCTCCCTGGGCGAGAGGAGTCATACTGCACCTGAGCTCATGGCTGCCTTCCAGACTCATGTGCAGCGGTGGTTCACTCCCCGCCAGCTCCAAGCAGGTAACATTGTTTGCGACAACGGTCGCAACCTGCTGGCCACCATCCACCTAGGCCACCTGACCCACGTGCCTTGCTTTGCACATGTCCTCAACCTTGTGGTGCAGCGCTTCCTCAAGAGCTACCAAGGGTTGGGTGACATGCTGGAGAAGGTACGTAGGGTATGTGCCCATTTTTGCAGGTCCCCCACCACCAGCGCGTCTTTGGCACGGATGCAGCGGCAGCATAATCTGCCATCCCACTGGCTCATCTGTGACCTGCCGACGCGCTGGAATTCTACCCTGCACATGGTGGAGTGCCTCGTAGAGCAGTGCTGGGCGGTCAGCAATTACCTGCTGGAGCACAGTGCCAGGGGTACTCAGGGGGCAGATTTGGGGTACTTTAGTGCAGAGAAGTGGCAGCAAATGAGGTAGCTCTGCCAAGTACTTGCCCCCTTTGAGCAGGCGACACGCTTTGTTAGCAGGGACAATGCCTTAGTGATGTGATACCCCTGGTGTTCCTCCTCAAGCACACGTTGGATGGGCTGCTAGATGAGGGTGACATGCCTGAGGAGGAGGAGAGTAGGCCCCATAGGCAGGCAGAGGGGGCTGAGGAGGAAATGGTGCCCGATGAGGAGGATGAGGGAGAGGAGGACTGGGTGCCTGCGCAGCATGGGGAGCAGGGCACATGCCACCCAACCACCCCAGCTATTGTCCACGGCTGGGAGGGTACAGAGCAGGGGCAGGTCGAGCCAGATGACCTGCTGTATCTGGAGGGCAGTCACGAAGAGGTTGGTCGGGGGCACCTCTTTTACATGGCTGCCCATATGCAGACTTGCCTCCGAAGCGATCCCTGGGTCTGTTCTATCAAAGACCGGGAGGATTATTGGGTGGCTACTTTGCTTGACTCCACGGTACAAGGGAAAGGTGGGGGAGTTCCTTGTCCCCAGCCAGAGAGAGAGGAGGATGGGTCAATTGAGGAGGGCTCTGTGCTCAAAATTAGTGGAGGCCTTCCCCCAGATTGACACTTCTCAGGCCTCCACTACTCCACACACCCAGCAGAGACAGGGGCCTAGCAGCAGCAGCAAGAGCGGAGATCTCATGGGTGTGTGGAAGAGCTTTTTCGAGCCTCAACGGCCAGCAGCAGGCCGAGTCAGCACCCAAAGCCACCACCAGCAGCGGGTGGAGCATATGGTGGCTGAATACATGCAGGATGCCATTCGCCCTGATGATGACCCCATGCATTATTGGGTTTCGAGGCTCGACCAGTGGCCAGAACTGGCACAGTACGCTCTGGAGGTGGCTTGCCCCCCTGCCAGTGTCCTGTCAGAGCGTGTCTTCAGTGCCGCAGGTGGGGTGGTCACTGAGAAGTGGACACGGCTATCCACTGGCAGCGTGGATAAGCTGACATTTATTAGAATAAATGAGGCATGGATAAGCGGGGATATCCAAGTGCCCATTGCAGACAGCAGTGACTAGCCTCCTCTCCTCCTCCACAGATTTAGCCTCCTCTCTCCATTGCTGCCCATACTCTCCTCCTCAGTAGTATTGAATAATGTTACTTCTAATAGTGCCTAATTAGCAAATATAGTGTGACTTAATATCAAAATTTATTTAAAAAACCAATGTATTTGAGTGTTACAGTAGTCAATTTATAAATTTTAGCGCCGTTGCGACGAAATTCGGTACGCGCATAGCAAACTAGGTTGCGCATGCGTGAGTGGGCGTGTGCGTCATGTGACGAGCGCGTCAAAAATGGGCGTCACCTCTATAAATAGCCCCGCCCTTGCTTACAGTTGTAGGAGTGCAGTTAGAAAATGGCAGGACCTGACATGATGACAAGCCAGCAGCTGCAGTACTTCGTCAAGTACCTGCACCAGGAGGGATACGACAATATCCCTCCTGGTGTGAGAGGTATCCAAGCACTCCTCTGCAGTATCATGGAGTGGCTGAGGTGCAGGGACTTTCGCGTGCGCCTAAGTCTGAGAGAGCTCCAGAGGATCTGGAGCATTTTGTTGAAGAACTGCGCGTGGAGGTTGAAGGTAGAGAAAGAAAACATCTTAGAATGATTTGCTATTTTACAGCAAAAATGTATTTAAGTGAATACTGTAATTAGGATTGGAACAGTTGACTTTGACTGACTGTCATAATTGCAGACAAGTAAGATAACAAGTAAATGAGCTGTCAAATGGAGAATATTTAAACAGATTATAATAGATTTATTTAAACAGAATACATGGGTTTTCTTTCTTAACTACAATAAAGCCACTTGATTCCTATTTATTTTGGTATTTTGGAGCAAATGTGTATTTGTTTAGGCCTGTGGCAAGGCTAATAAGAATTTTACTTCACATAAAGGTAGATTTATTTAAACGGAATAAATAGGTTTCCCTTCTTAACTACAATAAAGTTTATTTTCCTGTAGTTACAACATGACACCTTATCCTGTATAATTCATACTGTACAAATGCAATTGCTGTGTTACTCAAACAGAAATTCATTCATTGCCAGCTGAGTGGATCCAGGATGATCCTCCTGATGATGATGACAATGCAGCAGCACCACCTGACCAGGCAGCACCACCACCACCTGACCAGGCAGCACTGCCAGCTGTCCAGGCACCACCACCTCACCAGGCAGCGCCACTACCCGAACGGACGGCACCACCACTAGAACGGGCACCACCACCTGACCGGGCAGCACCACCTAACCAGGGGCTCAGTGTAGGCACTCAGACTGGGAATGCCTATTATGACCACACTGAGCTCCTGGTCACCCTGGTCCACCAGGTGAATGCCATCAGGCAGGATCTGGCAGAGGTCAGGGATATGGTGGAGTCCCTGCAGAGGGTCATTGCTCCTCCTCCTCCTCCTCCTCCTCCACTGTAATATTTTTTGGCCTAGCAGCACCATTGTGCTATTTTGTATATATAAAAGTTTTTTTATATCTCTATATTTTGAGTTAATTTTTCATTTAACTAAACTAATACTCACACATGAAAAATTCGTGAAACGGCGGCGGCGTCTGGTTTTTTATGCCGGCGCCCATATTTGATGCCGGCGCCTGTGTTTTTTGACACCGGCAGCCGTTTTTGACTTGAATTTTGCTGGGCATTTCGCAAATTTATTCGCTGGCGGCGAATCGCGCAAATTCGCCCATCACTAACTATCTGTTCAGATTTATGAGTTGTACTTGTGTTAGTAATCTACTATTAGATATATAAAGTACAGATGGTACCTTTTGGTTAAACAGTGATATAGAGTAGTAGTAGATACTGTGGAAGGAAAAGTCTTGCAGGCCTTGCTTGGCCCCCTTAATGGAGTGAACAGTTTCTAGGTGCCCATGAGGCCCTTCTAGAAACTGTTCAAGGTTATGTGTAACATCTGTGAGAAGGTTCATATTACTGTTATGTTTTTGTTCTCAGTAACAAGGTGCAATATCTTTGAAGCTCGCACATAGTGGTACTCCCTTTATTTTCACATAACTAGCTAATCACACTGACTTGTACTCCTCCTCACTCCCTATACTCCCTTCCGTACTCCTTTCACATACCATTCCCATGAAGTTCCCCACCAGAGGGTATATAATGTGTGGTCAATCTTTTGTTTCTCAGTTCTGACCTACTTGTGTATCAGAACCCACGGAGCTCGTGTATGTTTATTATATAAATAATAAACTTGGATTATTCCTTTTACCTCGGTGATCTCCGGTCTTTGGATTATTCCCTAACAATACCATTACCAGTTGACCAGAGGTAATGTAAAAAAATCCACAAACGTTAAAAGTTTAAGAAACTTGCAAAATGGGAGCCATTTTTTTTAAGATAGGAGTCCTCTAACAATGCAGGGCATGTGTGTAGCAGTATACTAAGTGAAACACGCGTGTGTATTGGTCTTCCCAATGAGTCCAATTCAGCACATTCAGACACAAAGCAAAAAATACCATATTCATTTATCATCACAGAGTACAAAGCTTGAAACTAAGGGAAAATATTTTTTTTCGTAGCCCCAAAGGTGAAAAAAGGTAATAACGTCACGCGCTAAAACACTTATATGCGCCCGCGACAAAATTATATGAACGCGCAAGAAATTGGGCTGTGTGTCTCGTTTCGCGGATTTTTCGCCGTTCCGCGAATTTCACTGGAAATTTGCGAATTATTTGGCGAAGCGAAACGCGACAGATTCGCCCATCACTAGTGATCAGCGAATTTGTCCTGAAGAATGAAAATTCCTGAAATGCATTAAATTCAGTGGGAATTTTTTCTTAAGCAAAATATGCAAGTCAGTGGGTGCTTTTTTCGCTCATTTCACTACTAATGAATTTTATTTTCATGCATACAGTATAATAAATATACATGTTTCAATTCTGCTCTGTCAAGGACAAAACAAGAGTACTACAATACACTCATAAACAATAACATCTAATCCACAACAGTGTCTGACTGGTCCACTGGGAAAAAATCCCTGTGGGCCCTGCCTCCTGCCCGCAACTACTTCAGAAAGAGTTGAACAAAAAAGATGGCTGTGTGTTTCACAGTGGGACCTGACATTGGTAGCTGCATGTTGCAAGGTAGTGGGGGCAGAAAGGGGGCAGGTTGTGGCATTTCAGTAATGTGGGTGGGCCCTGGGTACCCAAGTCATACACTGATTCAGGCGCCGTAGGCAAACTGGCCAGCCACTGGACCGAATAGACGTGTGCATGAATAGGCTTGCATGCACGTGCATGCATGTAGGCGCTGCGTTTGAAGTAAACTGAATCAAGGCCTTGAGACATTACAAAGATGGGGAAAACAGGCAGAAGCCAAGTACCGCAATAACAATTACCAGGGAGGACAGGTGAAAAAGATATTTCCAATTGTGCCAGTTATCTGAGGTATCTTACAATTGTACAATACTAGCAATTGCATTTTACACTCAATACATATCCGCCGAAAGAAAAATCATAGAAAGCGTACAAGTGGGGGAAGGGTTAACAGAAAATAGGAATAAGCTCTACGGAATGTCATTAAATACGCATGAAGGAGATAGCACAGATAGTCATTCTCTTACACATATACAGATCAAAAAATGATTCTTCAGCCATCATAGGAGTGAGCTTCAGCAGTTGTTAGGAAGTAGTCCCAATTAACCCATATTTTATTGTGTAAGTGCAAATGTCTTATTACTATCAAGCCTGAAAATAACTTCCCTAATTGTGGGGATTACTGGGGACTTCCATTTGGAAGTGATTGCCAGTCATGCTACCGTCAACACCTGATTAACCCACTTTTGGGCTGCATTCCCAATTCCAGTGATAGGGAGGGCTAATAGCAAGTGGAGCATCTCTATATTTAAAGAGGTTTTAAAAACCTTTGTTATTAAATTAACAATTTCCACCCAAAAGTGTGTCAGTTTTGGACATTCCCATAATATATGGAATAGTGTGCCCTTATGTTGGCAGCCTCTCCAGCACATAGGACTGCTTTGTGTAAACATTTTAGAGAGCCGGTCTGGGGTGAGGTACCACTTCATCATGGTTTTATAAACACTCTCTTTCTGTTGAGTACACACCGTAATTTTCCTTGCGTTCTCCCACATTCTCCCCCATTGGGATTGGGTCCATTCCTTTCCCCAAGCTTTTTCCCAGTATTGCATATAGGTGTGTTTAGGGAATGGCTCGTCCGGCATGGTATTTAGTAGGTTATATAATTGTGAGATCACCCTTTGTAGGGAAAGCTGCCACCTAATATTTTCTCGAATGGAGATAGCTGTATCTGGGATTGTTGCCCATACAATGTTGTAATATAATGTTTAATCTGGAGATATTCCAGCTTTTTCCCTGTACTCCAATTACATTTTCTTAACAGTTCGTCATATGTGTATAACTGCTTCCTCAATGGGTTAATAAAGTCATTTATTCTATTAAGTGCATGTGCCGCCCAATCTAGTTGGTATGATTTCCCTTGGCCAGGCTGGAATTCCAGATTAGCGGAGAGCAATAACAAGGCTGATGGGTATTTTGTAATACGATATTTCTTTTGGCATTGTTTCCCGATTGAGAGAGTAAATTTTATAGGCTTTGGGGCTGAAACTGACAGTTGGACTCTAGGGTGGTTTGTTAATATCAAGTTGCTGATATGATAAGGGAGTGTTAATGTGGCTTCTAATTGTGCCAACTTAGTAGGCGCTCGTGGCTGTAACCAGGCCAAAGTTTGGCGCTGGTGTGAAGCCTCGTAATATTTGCTTATATCTGGTACTGCAAGGCCTCCCTGATTCCTCCCTGCTAAGAGCACTGAACGTGGAATTCTAGATTTTGTCGCACCCCATATGTATTTAAATATCAATTTTTGAATATGGTCCAATTTAGTAACAGGAATTTGAACTGGGATAGTTTCAAACAAGTAGAGTAATTTGGGAAGTACTGTCATTTTAACTGCGGCTATACGCCCAAACCAAGATATACTATGAGACACCCATTCCCACCAAAGGCCCAAAATTCGCTTGATAAAACTGATGGTAATGTGGTGTCAGTTTAACTCCTAGATAATTTATGTGTGATGTCTGCCATTTATAATGGAAATTCTCCTGGAGAGTCCTCTTTGCTGATCCACCTATGTGGAACATGAGGGCCTCTGATTTAGCCCAATTAATTTTGTATCCCGCCACTTGACTATACTTTTGTATAATATGGTGAAGATTGGGTAATGAGATAAAGGGATTGCTAAGAGTGAGCAGGACATCGTCAGCAAAGAGTGATACTTTATAAACATCAGCGCCTACCTTTATTCCCGTAATATCTGGATGTTCCCTTATTTTGGCAGCCAACGCTTCTATACTGAGAGCGTAAAGCAGGGGGGAAAGCGGGCAGCCCTGCCGTGTACCATTCCTAATATGGATTGGTGTACCAACATCACCATTTAATTTCAGATAGGCAGATGGGGTCGTGTATAGTGATTTAATAGCTTGGAGGAAAGGTCCATGGAATCCCATATACTGGAGCAGTCGAGTCATATATGTCCAGTCCAGCCTATCAAAGGCTTTCTCTGCGTCTAAACTCAAAACTACAGATGGAGTGCCTTGGGATTGAATAATATCTATAAGATCTATTGCCCTGCGAGTGTTATCTTCTGCTTGTCTACCCAATACAAAACCTACTTGGTCTGGGTCTATCAGTCTGGGTAAGAGTTGGGCTAGTCGCTGGGCTAACAATTTAGTAAAAATTTTTAGGTCGCTGTTTAAGAGTGCTATAGGCCTGTAGTTTCCGCACTGTGATAGATCCTTGCCCTCCTTGGGAAGTACCGTTATGTATGATGAAAGCATAGAGTTTGGCATTTGTTCTTTTCCCTGCAGGAAGATGTTAAAGAACTCTGCCAGGATTGGTGCAAGGGTATCCCTAAAGATTTTATAGTACATATTAATGAACCCATCAGGCCCTGGAGACTTGTGAAGAGGGAGAGCTTTCAGAACTTCAAGGACTTCTTCCCCTGTAACCTCCTTATTTAATTCCTCTAGTTCCTCCTCTGTCAATTTGGATAATTGACATCCCTCTAGAAACTGAGCAAGATGTTGTGATTTAGTATCATTTGTATGGGTGGTTGTTGGGAATAGATTATATAGCGTGGAATAATAGGAGTGGAAAGCTTGTGAGATTTGAGTTGGATTGTGGAGAGCCTCCCCACTGCTGGATCGGATTGTTAAAATTTGGGATTGCCTGGCACGCCGTTTTAATTGATTTGCTAATAAAGTGTGGGCCTTGTTCCCCATTTTATAATATTTCCTTTTAGTCCATATCAGTGTTTTCTCTGCTTCCTGCATGGCAATTTGTTTTAAAGAGGAGCCTAAATTGTAAATTTCTCGCATTGTCGTAGGATCTGGATTTTGGTGATTTTTAGATTCTAGCTTATATAGTTTGGATTCCAATTTGTAAATTTCTTATTTTCTATTGCATTTCCTTGCGGTAGAGATTGAAATAATGTGACCCCTAATAACAGCTTTATGAGCTTCCCAAGTTAAAGCTATGGAATCTATAGATCCCTTGTTCTGCATAAAATACTCTTTCAGGTGATTCCCTATTACTTCCTTAGTGTGAGGGTCATTGAGAATTGGCTCGTTTAATCTCCAGTGTGACTGCTTTGGTATTATCGGAGGAATTGAAATAATTAAGGTGATAGGGGCATGATCCGAACATGAAATAGCTTGGATAGAAGTGGTAATTGGATATTTCAGACAATTTTGAGATACAAAGAAATAGTCCAGTCTCACTTAGGTCTGATAAGTTGAGGAGTAAAAGTTATATCTGCGGTCTCTAGGGTTATTGATGCGCCATGTGTCAAACAGGGCGTTTGATCTAATAACAGCTCGGAATTGTTTGGCCTTCTGTGGGACCTGAGAGGTGCATGAGGGGCAGATGTCTCTATCAACTTTTTCAGAGAAAACTAAATTAAAGTCACCCCCTATTATTAAAATTGTGGAGGAATATTTGTTTGCCAGAGATAAAATTTTGCGTATCGTATGGAGTTGTTTGTTGGGTATAAAAATTAATTAAAGTTATTGGAGTACCAACGTAAGAGCCCTGTAAAAGCAAATAATGACCGGTCTGGGATTTGTCTTGTTATTGTCAAGTGGCAATCTTTATGTATCAGAGTCATAACCCCTGCTCTCTTATGGGGGCCAGATGCCTGATAGGTCCTAGTGTACTGCGGAGAGTTAAGTTTATTATTGCCAGATGCTTTGAAGTGTGTTTCTTGAAGGAACGCCACTTCAGTTTTAAATCTCCGGATTTCTTTCAAAGCTAGTGCTCTTTTCCAGGGCCTATTAAGTCATTTTACATTTAACCATTTTAAGGCTTTGGAATAGAATGCTATACTAGAGGGCTCATATGTTGGTGGAGTTATACATTGCATAAAAACAGTAGCATAGAAATCAACATCAATCATATTTAACAACCTACCAAAGCATGTAACAGACCTCTGTAGGCCAATATAGGGACTGTTCTGCCCCGTTGTGTATCTTCTAGAGTCCACTGAAAGTGTGGTCCTTTCCGGACTACAAAACGACATTCCAAAAATATTGATGAACAAAAAAGCTATAGGTATGGCTCAAGTGAGTTTGCCATCCGGGGCTTATAGAGGTAAGCAAAGAAAAAAAAGACTCAGGAGACATTGAACCAAAAATAACAGTTAACAAAATGAAACTCAAAGTATGTACAAACAATGGTATTACCTGAACCTGGTAACCTGGGACACTATAAGTATACCCCATCTGTGTACCAGTGTCGAGGGAAGCGTCTAGGCAAAAAACAACAAGTGAAGGAATCTGTCCCTCCACAGTCAAGGCTTGCTAGGCAAATATTTTAGATCGAATCCCGTACAGCCTCATATCCTCCCATGAGGTCAAGAACAATATTCTTTCTTCTCAGACTTTCTCACGTGGGTGAGCCGGATCTTTGCAGTGGAGTAGATGGTGAACGGGCCTTGGAAGAGCTTGTCGTTTCCCATTCCGGAGTCATTCTAAGTGATCAGGAAGTCGTAGTTTCCTTGGATGTCGGCAAAATTGGCAAACCAAGATTATTCAGAAACATGTTGCTTTTCTATAGGTCTGAGGGAATGTGTTGTTGTCCTTTTATAGAAACAATTAATTTGAAGGGGAACCCCCATCTATATGGAGTGTTGTGCACTCTTAGATGCTGAGTGACAGGTCTAAAGTCCCTTCTTTTGGCCAGCGTGATAGGGGATATGTCGTTGTAGATTTGTATCTTTGCCCCCTGGAATTCAATGTGTGTTGAGTTCCGTGTTTCCTGAAGAACTTTCTCCTTACTCTCAAAATAGTGACAACAGATTACAATGTCTCTTGGAGCCAACTGGCCGGGTTTCTTAGGGCCCAGCGCTCTGTGTGCCCTATCAAATCTCCAAGCCTCTACTGGTAAATCCGGGCAAAGTTTAGAAAACAGAGCTCTGAGGTAGTGCCTGATATCTTTTGGTAGGATGCTTCAGGTACACCTCATATACGAAGATTCTGTCTTCGGTTTCTGTTTTCCAGATCTTCGCAGTGTGATTTAAGATTGGCCAGCTCTTCTTGTATAGTGAGCTGATCATCTTTTAGAGTGTTATGCCTTACGATCAAGTTATCTGAAATAGTTTCTAGCTTATCCACTCGTTGGCCCAGCGAATGTAGCTCTGTCTTAAACTCGTGTACTGCGTCTTTAACTGCACCCGCTATAGCAGCAGTTAGTGAATTATGTAGACCCGAAAGCTGAAGTGGTAGTATGTCAGCTGTAATAGGTCTGGAAGTGTGGATTTCCTGCACCCTGTTGGAGGACGTTTCCATCCAGTTGTCTGGAGTGCATGGGCGTGAGGGAGTATAGGGGCCTGCATCATGTTCTAAATCCATGCCGCCATCTTTGGCCTTACTCAGCCTGTCTGTGGCTGCATGTTTAGGTTGAGGTAATATCTGTGAGTGGGCCCCATATGGGGAACTAGAGGCAGAGGTTTGACTAATTTTCTGGTCCTCAATATCATTCCGAACCCTAAGCACCTTGTCAGCAGCCATATATGCGTGTTGTGCGGGAGCCCATGCAGGGTGACTAGTGGGGGAGCTGGAGGCTGAAGTATTTCTGTGGTCCGGTCCTCTCCGCCTTCCCTGGTCCTGCGTGGCATGTCAGCGGCTGCTAGTTTGTGTAGCGATGCTGCCCGCTTGTGCGAGCTTTTTGGCGTTCTGTCTGGTGTGGTGTGCTCCGGATCTGAGTCCGCGCCACCATCTTGGATTCTTCGGTGCCTGTTGGATGCAGCAGATTTGTGTAGACATGGTGTCAGAGTGCCTGTCGGTTCTAGGGTTTTCTTCTTCCCCATGTCTATAGGCTGTAGCTGCGGGGTTCCCCGATCGTTTGTTTGCTAAATGCCGCTAATATTCGGGGATTTATGGCCTCTGACTGCGCCCCCAAGCAGATTGTTTAAGAAGTGACTACCTAAAGATTTGAACTGCTGAACTTCATTTCCATAATGTATACAAGGATTATATTACATTTCCTTATTTTTTTGGTTTTGTTTTTAATTTTTATATATACTTTTTAAAAAAAAAAAATTTTGTCTGTTCTGGTTCACCCCCCTTAATAATTATCTTATGTGGCCAATCAGGTTGATACTTCATGAATATATAATGGCTTCCCCTACAAAGCCTCTCTCAATTGATAATCCTCCCCCGCCCAAAACTATAGGGCCAATTAATCCCAGGAGTGGGCCTCTACCCCACATATGTCTGGCACAGCCTAACAGAGACCCAAGGTTCTAAAGCCAAACCCCCTCTCAATTTTTCCCTTCCCATTGTTGGAATACACCACTTTGAATACACCATATTGAAATGTGTTAACGGTATAACAGCTGGGAAATTTCATAGGTTATGGAGTGTAAAATCATAAGCTATAACATTATTAGAATAAACAACCCTGTTAAAAGGGCACAAATAGTGGGTGAATGTAAGAGATTGGGTTCAAAAATCACAATGCTCCAGGAAACCCATTTTAACAGTGGACATGTATAGTGATGGGCGAATTTATTCGACAGGCGCGAATTTGCGTGATTCACCGCCAGCAAATAAATTCGCGAAACGCCCGTGAAAATTCACGGAAAAAATTCGCCGGTGTCAAAAAATGTTTTTTAGAAAAAACGGCTGCTGGCGTCGAAAAAACAGGCGCCGGCGTCAAAAACGAGATGCCGGCGCCGTTTCGCAAATTTTTCGCCGTTTCGCGAATTTCGCGCGAAATTCGAGAATTTTTCGGCGAAGCGCAATGCCGCAAATTCGCCCATCACTGGACATGTACCTCAACTAAAGTTTAAACAATATACCAATGTATGTACTAGTAATAATCCTGAGAGGAAAAGTTTAGGAGTTATGCTCTTAATACATAAAGACTTACCGTTGGTGATAACTGACCAAAAAATAGATCAAGAGGGTAGATATGTGATTTTAAAGGGGAAATAGCTCACAACAAAATTAACTTAGCCACCCTAACGTCATTTGCTGAAAGCACTATTATTTTAGGAGACTTAAAATTCACCACTTAATCCTCTGTTTGACACATCAACAAAAAAAAGCAATATATCATATAAGGTGCTGAAAAAGGTGAAAAAATCCTTTAATGACATGCTGTTAGAAATTTGATCCGTCTAACAACAATTCAGTCCAATTTAGGCTTAGCAATGGAAGGATTTATTCAAGCAATGCAAGACAGAGAGTATGACTTGTATATAACAGTTCTTAAATTACCACTACTGGGGAAAGAAATAGATTGTTTTTTAAAGCATTTTTGTTTGTAGTTTTTAATACCTTTCCTTTTCTTCTGGTGAATAGTTGTTTTCCCGGCGTTTATATGTGAGCTCTGGATGTTCAGGTTCTTGATGGTATCAGAAGTCAAGATGAGCTGTACTGCTGTTTGAGAGCAGTCCATTTATACAAATTTCCCTGAAGAATTCCTTTGATGAACTTTGAACCAATGAGAAAAGAGTTCTTTGTCTTTAAGGCAAAAGTCCTTTTGTGTAACCACCAGAAGATGGCACTGTCGTATTACTTATGTTACAAAGTCCACATTTCCCCATCTTGCAAGTCCTTTCAAGGATCCCGAAATCTTACTATTATAACAGGAAACCATTTAAAGAAAAACATATACACATCAAACTAACTAGTATAAATATTAAGAACCTAAAATACATACAAAATACAAAACATACAATGAATATGTAATAAAAACCTAGAGATAGATGTATGTATAAATATATTTCCTTCTTAAAAAGGATTGGAATCTTGACCAGTTGTCTTTGAATTCACAGTTGTTCGACCCCTTTGACCCCAGGCATCAGATATATCTTTTAGTATAGGTTCTCATACCCTTAAATGTCAACTAAATATACCTTTGTTTTTACATCTGTTTCTCCAAGATACAATTTCTGTCATTCTCAGACACCCAGTCTACATCAGATCCTTAAATAACCTCAGGCCTGTTCCCAGTTTATAACTAATATACCCAATTTTCTTCAAGCCCCCCTTTTTATGGTCTGATGTAGTAATTTTTATAATCACTTTCACACTTCATTCGTATCACAGTCATTCTTGACAGACTATTGTATCCCGGAGAACATAATATAATCAACATTTTCGATTTACCATTTCTCTGAGAATAACTTCCCCTTGATTAATAGATTTCTTCATACGTTTATACATACATCTTACTCTACAAACTAAAAATAATTGTATAACAATACATCCTATGGCTAATATAAACACAATAATTAAAGGATGAAAAAGAATATTACTAACAACGGTGCCTGTAGAGGTTTTAGCCCACATATTAACAGATTTCACCATTTTCCTCCACCAGGTAGACCCTGACATTTCTGAATATTCGTGCTCTATAGCTTTTAACTTTCCTTCTTCATGTTGGAAAATAATTTCCGCCTCTTGTAACTGTTTTTGTAAATTATATAATAATCCTTTATCTTCTTGAATTTGTTTGGCCCATTCAAACCAAGGGAATTCATTTACTACAGTAAGATTAAACTGAATCGGTACCACATTTATATCTTTAACATGGAACTGTGGAATATTTATATAAGTTCCTTGTAAAGTCAATGCTGTTGGATTATTATTGATGCAATATAATCCTCTATCCAAATTGGGCTTTGCCATACAAGTAGGATATAAAACCTTTACCGATTCAATTTTTTTCATTATTTGAAAACATATTTTTCCTTTTTCAAGAGGGGTCATTAATTCCATTGTAGTTTTAACATTTTCAACTCTAGCAGCACACATAATTGGTCTTATCTGGTGTGGTAAACATAAAATCTTAAAATTAAAATGTAAACATGCGGATAAATCCACCTGTTCAGGCTTCGTTGTTGTTGGATTCCCAATAAAATCTTTATACGTTAAACTATAAAATAATAATTGAGATTCACTAACTGGAATTCCTAAAACAGTCATTGAGTATATTGACATCTCCTCTCCCGCAATTGGTATAAGAGAAGTCGCAATACATTCAAGGTTCTTACATCCAACCCATTTATTCACCCACAAATCCGAATGGTTAAGGGCTTTTTCATATTCTTGAGGTAAACTATTTTGTAGTGATAAAGGAGTTATCCCACCCTGTAGAGCTTGTGCTGTTATTTTAAAATCTGTGGAGTATTCAGTCTGAATCTCCATACAAGCTCTTGATACCTGTGCAGCATTCTCACTGTCCAATAATCCTAATGTAATATGTTGGAGGTGTAGCAAGGAAGGTCCAAATACTGAAGCAGACTTAACAACCATCTGATTCAGAATTTGATTTAAGCCTCTTTGAACATGCAATGACTTGCTGTTCAATAATCCTGCACCTTCTAAATCTTTCTGTAGAGAAGTAATCTCGATACTATTGGCAACTGTGCCTATAGTACCAATACCTCCAAGAATTTTATCTATTACATCTCTTTTTGATCTTGAATTATCTAATTTACCAAACCAATGTTCCATTCCTTGTTCCATATTTAAAAGATATTTCTTACATTGTGGGAATCTAGTAGAGATTTTCCACTGAGAAATATTAAAATGCCAAATTATAGTAATATATTGGCCATCTTTTAAAAGTGGTTTAGAATGAAAATGGTTAATTTGGAATGGACTTGATGGAACAATAGGATTATTTGCACAGGTTACATTTACAGGATGTGGATATACTACAACACTAATCTTTTCACATGTTATATTATTAGATAACGATAGGCAACATTGATAATCTCCCTGGTCTTCTATTCTTAGATTTTCCATTTTATAGGTAAGGTTTGGTTATACCATTGTATCTTCCCAATGGGACCTTTATGTAAAATTATCTCAGAATCATAATTCATACTTCCTCGAAAATCATCTTCCTTGAACCATGATATGATCGAACCCAGAGGTAACCTTATTTCCGTACCACAAGTCAATTGTAAATCTTGGCCTTCTTGTACTTTTACATTTTTAGGCCATACCTTGACTTTAGGAATTACAACATCTGTATCAATCAATATCACTTCAATATTTACTGGAAGAGATCTTTCCCTACTTATTTTAATTTGCCACTCCTTTTTACGATTCTCCTCAGAGTCATGTTTGGATGAATTCTCTGGTAAGAGATATTTGTACCATACTCTGGCATAATATATATCCAATGGTATAACTGTACCCATTTTGGTTTCACCTGGTTCACCTATTTCAGGATTGCTGGTTATTTGTAAGGAGCTTTCCCCTTTAACCATTAAAATCCATTTGATAGAATCACCAAGATTACATTCCGAAAACTCTGTATGATTATTTTGTGTATATCAACCCTTTAACCACTTGTATCCTTTTTTTTGGTCCTATAGATGCATTAATATACACACTGTCACCTGAATCGAATTCAATTTTGATGCAACATGTTAATATTATCCCAGTTTGACTTCCTATACATATTTGACCCTTTATGTCATTTGTTAGATTAAAGTTTGATAACTGATCCTGAGTTAAGTACATAGATTCCTCTTGTTGTTGAATAATGGCTTGACCATAAGGCAATAGGTATCCCATCATCAGAAAAGTCATCATTATTATGGATTTGATGCAAGATCTTTCATGGTTGTCCCATCTTTGGTGTTCTTTCATTTTCCTGTTTCCTTGGAATTCCATTTAATGAATTCTTTATCCTGAAAAAATAAATATGCAGTATCACTGAGTTGGCATATAA
Source organism: Xenopus laevis (assembly GCF_017654675.1). Classification (NCBI taxonomy): domain Eukaryota; kingdom Metazoa; phylum Chordata; class Amphibia; order Anura; family Pipidae; genus Xenopus; species Xenopus laevis. Next base: position 64,625,239 of record NC_054385.1, read on the forward strand.
AGTTTGCATTGATCTGCATGAACCCAGAATATTTGCTGTCTGCGTCTGTTTTGCTTTGAATCAGGTGGTCTTTGTACCTGAATCATAGCTTGACCCATTGTGTTCAATACATTATATGGGCCTTCCCAATTGGCTTCCCATGGTCCTGTTTTCCTAAATGACTTTATCATAACCATACCTCCTTTTTTAAATTTTGAAAATTCAGGAGGAGTGGTTTTTTGCATTTTAGTGCAGCATATGATAAAACAGAATCAAGATTATTTTGCAATAATTGTAACCAATGGGATTTTGCAATTGCATCCTTCTGTGGGGTGGTTAATTTTGGTTCACCTGGGAATGTTAAAGACATTTTCCTACCCGTCATTAACTCAAAAGGTGTATATTGGGTAGCTGAGGAGGTTGTGCCTCGAATACTCATTAACACTGCTGGGAGTGCTTCCACCCAAGTATTCCCCCTGTCAAGCAACATCTTTGCTATCCTGGATTTTATGGTCCTGTTCATTCTCTCCACAATTCCAGCTGATTGTGGATGATAAGGGACATGGAACCTTTGTTGAATTCCCAGGATTGCACATGTTGCTTGCATCACTTGTCCTGTAAAATGTGTACCTCTATCGGATTCTAAAATCTGAGGAAACCCCCATCTGGAAAAAATATGTTCCCACAGAACTTTTGCAGTTGACAATGCATCATCTCTTTTTACAGGGATAACCTCCACCCATTTAGAAAATATGTCCACCACCACCAATGCATATTTTAACCCATACCTTCCAGATTGCAGTGGTCCAATGTAATCTATTTGGAGAGTAGCCCATGGACCATCCGCAGGTGCAATATGTTGTATTGGTATTTTCTGGCCTTTGGGGCGTGGATTTACCTGGGCACATATTAGACAAGTATTTACTACCTGCTCTATTGTGTCTTTCATTTTGTCCCAGTAAAATTTGTCTCGTAGAACTTCATAAAGTCGTTGTTGCCCTATGTGTCCTAAACTCTCATGATTGTATTTTGTGAATGGGATTTGTAAGTGTTGTGGTACTACAGGACGCAACTTCCCATCTTGGTCATAACATAACATTCCGTTCTCCTGAACAAAGGGAAATGTTAAATTAACCCGAAGATCAACCAAATTTTGATCTTTGGCTTGTTCCTCAGAAAATGATGGAAGCTGTGTGTCTGTCTTCCTGACCGGTAGTACTAATTTGGATTCCAAAGGGATTACAGTATCTCCAGTTAAAGCTGCTTCCTTAGCTAATGCATCAGCCATGATATTTCCTGCACTGAGTGAGTCTTCACCTTTCCTGTGTGCAGGCACCTTGACTACAGCATGTAAACCCGGATTTTGTGCTGCCAAATCAAATATTCCCTCTAATGTTTCCTTTTGTATGAGGGTTTTATTAGAGGCATCTACAAATCCTCTACGCTGCCACACCACTAAATATTCAGTTAAAGATCTTACTACATAAGAACTGTCACTATATATTACTAGTGGATGTTTTTCCTTATCCTTGTCAAGCATGAGAACAGTTTTAACAGCTTCTACTTCTGCCCTCTGAGCTGAATAATGCCCTGGAAGTTTATGCTTAACTGAAACATTCCTGTTTGGATACCAAATGGAGTAACCTGTATAGTATTTTCCTTCTGAGAAAAATCTGGATCCATCTACAAATACAGGTTCATCTATTTCACTTGCTTCTCTGCGAAACAGAATAGAATAAGCATCTTCCACATTTACTTCACATTCATGACATTGGCCTTCATATTGCATTAATTGTGGAAGCACATATTTTGCTTTCTGATCCACTTTAATAGGCTTGGTTGACAAAGTCACTAACCAATGTGAAAACCTTTGTGGTGAGACTCCAGAAATTCCTTTTTCTATCAATAACTTGAGAGGTGTATGTGGTGTTTGTAAGCATATATCTTTAAAACCCACGATATGCTCTGAAGCAATCACAGCAAAATGGACCCCCAACAAATGTCTTGTACAGATATCAAAACCTTTTTCAACAGGTGACAGCACCTTTGAAAAATATCCTACTGGTCTCCATACATTACCTTGCAATTGCAGGAGCACTGCTGAAACAGCCGTTTCAGAAGTGTGCACCTGTAATGCAAAAGGAGCAGAGGAATCTACTGTAGCTAATGTTGGAGCCATTTGCAGTTCCCTCTTAAGTGTCTCAAACGCAATTTGTTGTTCTTGAGTCCAAGGACCAAATGCAGAATCATTACCCTTGAGAATATCATATAAAGGTTTTGCTTTTTCTGCAAATGATTCGATGAAGTCTCTGGAAAAATTTACTAATCCTAGGAATTGTCTTAAGGCTTTTACGGTCGTTGGAACTGGAAGTTTGGAAATAGCCTTAATTCTTTCTTGTAGTGGCTTTTTGTAACCAGGACCAATTTGAATACCAAGGTATTCAATCTCTGGTTGCAAAAACACTACCTTTTTTGTGTTCATTTTGAGTCCTGAGTTACATATCAGCTCAAATAGTTCCTCTAACAATTCTAAGTGTTCCTCCTCTGAGACTGTTTGGAGCAATATGTCATCCACATATTGTAACAAACATTCTGGTTTTGAAAATATGGATAAAACATTTGCCAAACCTTGATGAAAAAAACTCCCAGAAGAACTCATATCCTGTGGTAGTTTTTTGAATAAGAATTGCTGATTTTGAAATGTAAAAGCAAATTTGTATTGACAGGACTCAGTTAGACTAATGCTGAAGTATCCATTCGCTATGTCTATTTTTGAAAAGAATCGTGCATTTGCCATCAATCTAGACATAACATCAGGGATATCAGCAACAATTTGAACCGAGGGAGGTGTGTATTTATTCAACATCCTCAGATCAATTGTTAATCTCCATGACCCATCTTGTTTTTTCACAGGCCATAAAGGATTATTGCATTTTGAATTTCCTTTCCTTATGACACCTGCTGCTTCCAGATCAGAAATGACCTTGGCAATTGAATCAAATGATTCAGGAGGGAGTCTGTACTGCCTCTGTGGTGGAGGGTCTGGGCCTTTAATATCAACCAGAACCCCTTTCAAATTGCCACAATCATTTTTGCCCTGGGCCCACAATTTTGGAAATCTTTTCACCAATTCTTTAAGTTTAGGATTTTCCCCAGTGTTGGGCCACATGAATTCCTCTGGGGAAACATTCACTGGACAAATTGCTTTCACATGTTCAAAATCAGTAGGATCTATTACAACAGGATTTTTACCTTTTGCATCTTTCCAGATGGCTTTATTTCCTAGATCCACAATCCAACCACGTTTTTCCATAATGTCTGTTCCAAGTATGCTGTCCACTCCCTTACAATACCAGATGTCAATCTTAGTTTTAAGCCATCCTGGTATTGTTAATGGAATGTCAGACACCATGGTTGCTATGGACCTTCCCCCACCATTGAAACCTACAATGGTACAAGAAGGTGAACCTGTCTGTAAAGGAATTTTCTTGCTAGTAACACTTAATTGTGCTCCTGTGTCAATCAAAAATTCAGTTTCAAATTCCCCTAATACAGCTTTAACAAAAGGCCTACCACAATCATCAAGATATACTGGTGCTAGGTATTCAAGGGGACGAGATTTAGGCGTTTCTAGTCATTGATTATTTGGCATTTTGTGATGTTCAGTAGATGTTTTAACTGAATTATAACCTGCTTCAGTTACTAATTCCCTAATTTGTCTCAACAGAGGTGCATATGGTGACTCATGTGTTGGATTTTGTGCCTCTGCAGGAGGTGCTGTGGCCTGCCTCACAAATCCATTTTCCTTTCCTAAATCTTTGTGATTTATCTCATTCTCAGGAGTCCTACAGTTCCTTTTCAAATGTCCCCTTCTATGACATCTGAAACACTTCAGGTTCTGTAGGCCTGAGAATGGTCTGTTCTCCCCCTTCCCATTCTTATATGTGTTATTATAGGAGGATCTATTTGCTGGTTTTACAATTTCCGCTATTTTAGCTTTTGGAGTGCTTGCCTTTAAATGTCTCCTAAATTTGTCAATATATGCAGCAGCATCTTCAAGATTATCAAGGGCACATGCAAATATTATGGCACCTGTATCTAGATATTTAAATTTTTTAACAAAGGCATGTATCATCTGTTGAGGAACTTGATCATCTTCAATTCCCATAACCAGTCTATAAGCTGGTTCAAACATTACTAAAAATGCAAAGGGGTCTTCATTTATAGAAGTTTTCAAATTATCAAGAACCTCATTAGTTGGTACACTCTCCCCTGTGGTGATTTGTATTAACTGTTTAAGTCTATCCCTACTTGTGCCATGTACTTCCTGGCCATTTTGATCAATTTCTGGGGCATTAATAGGAATTACAAGTCTTCTAGCCATATGAGTAGGAATCCAAAATTTAAAAATTTTATTGATTTGTTCATCAGACAAATCATATCTGGATACATGTGCTTGAAACACATCATGGTTAAAAAATGCATCCTTAGCAACATTGTATGAAGGTAAATCCTTAACTATCTTCATCAACTGTTCATGTATTTTAATTTTAATTTTGGCTGCTCTTGTTAATAATTCTTTCTTCCTTTTCTGTTTGCCTCTTTCTTCCTCAGCCCCCCCTACTGCTTCATCCTCCTCCTCCTCTTCTTCTTCTATTTCTGGGATATCTAAGGGTCCTTTAACTTTTTTCCCTGCACATATCTCCCTTGTATTTTTCCTGAGCTGGCATACCATCTCAGTCCTTACTTGTATCTGATCTTCTAACTCTTGTACATGTTGCATTAATATGTCACAGTTAGGGCAATCAGATACATTATCCTGAACTCCAGGACTTCCTCCCATATCTGTATTGGCAACATCTGATTCATTATTTATAACTTCTGTTTTTGTGGCCATGCAAACAACTTGTGTGGATTCTTTTTTACAAATCATGGTATTAAAAATATGTATCATTTTAAGAATATTTGTTAACTTTTTCTTATCTCGATTTATGCATAACAATTTCTTATCCAGTAGTTGGTTTGCATGATCACATTGTTCATATAAACTATGCCATAAATCAGCATCTGCTCTAGTACAACCATTAAATTCAAACATTACATTACTGTTTTTTGCATGCTTAGTAATTAACTCCATACTCACCTGATATGAAGTTTCGTAGTCCCTTTGCCTTTAAAATGTGCACTCTTTCCAGGAAGGATACTACGCCTCTTGAATCTCTCCGTGGATCCAAGAAAAAATATGAAGATACAACGCGTCTTCCCGCTTTACACAGTGGCCACTGTTTTTCTTCTCCCCTTCCTTTCTTTGCCCAATGGACTGTTGACTCTAGGTTCTTTTACTTTGCAAAAAATCCTCTTCTCTTGAATAACTCTCTGTGGTTATTTAGATAACTCTCTGTGGTTATCGAACTCCCCCCTTTTGTAAGATTTAAACCTGAAAGTTTTAATCTTAAACCTCCTGCTGAACAGGAAAAAAAATATGGGGTTTGCTCCCAAGATTGGGGAAATAGCAAAAACTGGCTGGGTTGCCAAATCTGTTAGAAATTTGATCCGTCTAACAACAATTCAGTCCAATTTAGGCTTAGCAATGGAAGGATTTATTCAAGCAATGCAAGACAGAGAGTATGACTTGTATATAACAGTTCTTAAAAACTACAAACAAAAATGCTTTAAAAAACAATCTATTTCTTTCCCCAGTAGTGGTAATTTAATACCTTTCCTTTTCTTCTGGTGAATAGTTGTTTTCCCGGCGTTTATATGTGAGCTCTGGATGTTCAGGTTCTTGATGGTATCAGAAGTCAAGATGAGCTGTACTGCTGTTTGAGAGCAGTCCATTTATACAAATTTCCCTGAAGAATTCCTTTGATGAACTTTGAACCAATGAGAAAAGAGTTCTTTGTCTTTAAGGCAAAAGTCCTTTTGTGTAACCACCAGAAGATGGCACTGTCGTATTACTTATGTTACAAAGTCCACATTTCCCCATCTTGCAAGTCCTTTCAAGGATCCCGAAATCTTACTATTATAACAGGAAACCATTTAAAGAAAAACATATACACATCAAACTAACTAGTATAAATATTAAGAACCTAAAATACATACAAAATACAAAACATACAATGAATATGTAATAAAAACCTAGAGATAGATGTATGTATAAATATATTTCCTTCTTAAAAAGGATTGGAATCTTGACCAGTTGTCTTTGAATTCACAGTTGTTCGACCCCTTTGACCCCAGGCATCAGATATATCTTTTAGTATAGGTTCTCATACCCTTAAATGTCAACTAAATATACCTTTGTTTTTACATCTGTTTCTCCAAGATACAATTTCTGTCATTCTCAGACACCCAGTCTACATCAGATCCTTAAATAACCTCAGGCCTGTTCCCAGTTTATAACTAATATACCCAATTTTCTTCACATGCTACTGGTGGATGCCTGGAGGTGCTTCAACTCGCACATCACAGATTATTCACATTATTCAAAAACACATTTATGTTATTCGAGGATAGACTATATATTTGCATCTCATCAATGGCTTTTTTTTTTTTGTCGGGATGCTAAAATATCTCAATGTACCTTTTCGGATCACTCACCAGTTGCAGTATCATTAATAATTCTTAACTCTATCAAACTGGAGTTTAACTGGAAGTTAAATAACACAATCGATCAATAGCTATAAATACACAGAGAGTACTTGAGGAGAAAGAACTTCAATTAAAAGCTATATTAGATAAATACTCCTATAAAGCCTATCCAAGATGCAAACAAAAGACATACGAATTGGGTGACAAAAATACAAAACATTTTGCTAGCATTCTTAAGAAGCTACAACCTAATACATTAATTCCAGTAATCAAAAGCAAAAAGGATAGACCTTGCTATACAACACCACAGATAGCAAAATGCTTCCAACAGTTTTATCAGGACTAGTGATGGGCGAATTTGCGCCGTTTCGCTTCGCCGAAAAATTCGCGAATTTCGCACGAAATTCGCGAAACGGCGAAAAATTCGCGAAACGGCGCCGGCGCCCGTTTTTTCGACGCCGGCGCCCGTTTTTGACGCCGGCGCCCGTTTTTGACGCCGGCGTCCGTCTTTCGAAAAAAAAAATTTTTGACGCCGGCGAATTTTTTCGGCGAATTTTCGCGGGCGTTTCGCGAATTTATTCGCTCGACGCGAATCGCGCAAATTCGCCGCGAATTCGCGCCTGGCGAATAAATTCGCCCATCACTAATCAGGACCTATACAGTTTAGAAAAACCTAATTACCTGTGTATTAAATCTGAGATAGGTACATTTATAAAAGAGGCTATAACCTTCCTACCATATCAGAGATGCAAAGTCAGGTAATTGATGAACCTTTTAATATGACAGAAATTATAGAAACATTACATTTTATTCCAACTAATAAAAGTCAAGGTCCGGACGGTTTCAGCTCTCTCTATTATAAGGTATTCTCTAATGAACTGTCCACATTTATGTTGCAGTATTTTAATTCTGTAGATCAAGGGCATAAATTTCCAATCCAAGCAAAAGAAGCACATATCACGGTGATACCCAAACAAGAAAAAGATCCACAAAGTTGTACTCACAGGAACTGCTAGAAAGACCTCTTTCCAAAATATACAAAATATACAAACTTTTGCAATTAAATAAGACATCAAGTAATCCTAAATATCTGGATGAATGGGAAAAATAATTAGACACAAGATTCCCCACTACATTTAAGAAGAATATACTACTAAATATTCATAAATCATCTAGGGCTTCTAGAATTAGAGAAATGTTATATAAAATCACCACTAGGTGGTATTATGTTCCTGGGAGACTGCATAAATTATTTCCATCATCCTCAGAGAAATATTGGAGATGTGCTCCTTTAAACATATTTGGTTTACATGCCCGATCATCTCCACATATTGGGAACAAATTTGTAAGACCATTAATCATGTAATTGGGACTAGTTACCAGCACACAGATATACCGCTGATTCTATTCCAGTTTTATAAAAAATCCGGAGGAATAATAACTGATAAACTCACCACACACCTCTTTTGTGCAGCACTAGCAATGATTCCTAAGAGGTGGAAAAATGGTAATGCTTCAATAAAAAGTGGATAAATTTAGTAGAAGAGACTAGGAAACTAGAAGAAATCACTTGTTTAATACAAAACAACTTAACGCAATACAGATTAACATGGGAACCTTGGTTAGAGAATTTTAAGTTAGGTTGGCTTAAGCTGGCCATAGATGTAAAGATTTTTAAAAGATCCGATCGTCATCGATCCTCAAGTAAAATTCTTATCTTTCTAGAGGAAGTCCTGCTCCTTTCAGAGAAAGAACACTTTCTGAGTGCTCCTCCAGTTGAGCAAGTTTCGGAGATCATTTTCTTCCTGCTAGAAGATAGAGCTCGTTCCTGGGCCGAGAATTTACTGTGCAGTAAATCCCCTTTAATCTACAATACTGCCCAGTTTGTGTTGCCATTCCTAGATAAATTTGCTTCAGTTCCCGGGCCTGCTACCCCTCAGCTGTCTGCTTCAGTTCCCGGGCCTGCTGCCCCTCAGATGTCTGCTTCAGTTCCCGGGCCTGCTACCCCTCAGCTGTCTGCTTCAGTTCCCGGGCCTGCTACCCCTCAGCTATCTGCTTCAGTTCCCGGGCCTGCTACTCCTCAGCTGTCTGCTTCAGTTCACGGGCCTGCTACCCCTCAGCTGTCTGCTTCAGTTCCCGGGCCTGCTGCCCCTCAGCTGTCTGCTTCAGTTCCTGGGCCTGCTGCCCCTCAGCTGTCTGCTTCAGTTCCCGGGCCTGCTACCCCTCAGCTGTCTGCTTCAGTTCCAGGCCTGCTACCCCTCAGCTGTCTGCTTCAGTTCCCGGGCCTGCTACCCCTCCGCAACTGCTTCCTCTGCAGCCTTGGCTGCCTACAGCTCCAGAGGGCTTTTCCCAGCAGCCTCGGTTGCCTACAGCTCCAGAGGGGCTTCCCCAGCAGCCTCTGCTGCCTACAGCTCCAGAGGGGCCTACCCAGCAGCATCGGCTGCCCACAGCTCCAGAGGGGCCTACCCAGCAGCATCGGCTGCCCACAGCTCCAGAGGGGCCTACCCAGCAGCATCGGCTGCCCACAGCTCCAGAGGGGCCTACCCAGCAGCATCGGCTGCCCACGGCTCCAGAGGGGCCTACCCAGCAGCCACCATTGCCTTCAGCTCCAGAGCCAGTTCCCCAGCAGCCTTCGCTTCCCATGGCTTCAGCTAGGCTTCCCCGGCGACTGGCTCCCCACTGGCTGCCTCCTGCACTTGCGCCGGCTCCCCAGCAGCTGCCTCCTGTACCCATGCCGTGTCCTGTGCCCCCAGAAGAGGGGCTTCTGCCGTGTCCTGTGCCCCCAGAAGAGGGGCTTCTGCCATGTCCTGTGCCCCGAGGAGGGGGGCTTCTGCCGTGTCTTAACACAGTGACTGTAACAACTCAAAAAATAACGTCCAAAAACCAGGCACTCATGTGGAGGGCACCCGCAAGGGTGGAGTTGCCTGTACCATTCCCTGAACCCAAGGCACTCATGTGGAGGGCACCCGCGAGGTGCTTCTAAGTCCCAGGGCACCCAGTGCGTGGCTCTGCCAAATACCTGGGCACCCGCCAGGGTGGCTCTGCCGAGACCCAGAGCACCCGCCAGGGTGGCTCTGCCGAGTCCCAGAGCACCCACCAGGGTGGCTCTGCTAAGTTCCAGGGTGGCTAATACTATAGCATTACCTCCTAGTTGGGCACCCGTGTGGGTAGTTCTGCCCATAGCATTGCCAGTTCCCCAGGCGCATGAAAATGTTGGTCACTGTGGCGCCTGGGAGTCGCCTTGTGAGGGGGGGATACTGTCAGGTATTGCTGGGATTCGAGCCGGAGACCTTTGGGTTTCTGGCTCGATACCTTAACCATTTGGCCAGGTGAGCAGCCTGTAGGGTTGCTCGCTATGTGTAACCTGGCCTCTGCAGTGCCAGCCCAGCTGCCGCCTGATTGGCCTCTCCAGTTCAGCTGCAGCCTGTTTGGCATCTACAGCCAGGACTGCCATCAGAAATCGCAGGACCATATACAGAGCCGGACTGGGAGCAAAAAGCAGCCCGGGCAAAAAACAAACAAAGCAGCCCACATGTAAACACACATACACAAACACACACATACAAAGAGACACACAAACACGGAGAGACACACACACACACAGAGACACAAACACACACAGACACACAAACACAGAGACACACACAGAGACACAAACACACAAAAAGACACAAACACAGAGAAACACACAGATACACACAGAGACACACAAACACAGAGAGACACACAAACACAGAGAGACACACAAACACAGAGAGACACACACACACACAGAGACACACACACACAAAAAGACACACAGACAGAGAGACAAACACAGAGACACACACACAGAGACACACACACAGAGACACAAACACACACACACAGAGACACACAGACACAGAGAAACACACAGACACACAAACACAGAGAGACACAGACACACAAAAAGACACAAACACAGAGAAACACACAGACACACACAGAGACACACAAACACAGAGAGACACACACACACAAAAAGACACACAGAGAGACAAACACAGAGACACACACACAGAGACAGAGAGACACAAACACACACACAGAGACACACAGACACAGAGAAACACACAGACACACAAACACAGAGAGACACAGACACACAAAAAGACACAAACACAGAGAAACACACAGACACACACAGAGACACACAAACACAGAGAGACACACACACACGAAAAGACACACAAACAGAGAGACAAACACAGAGACACACACACAGAGACAGAGAGACACAAACACACACACAGAGACACACAGACACAGAGAAACACACAGACACAGAGAAACACACAGACACAGAGAAACACACAGACACACAAACACAGAGAAACACACAGACACACAAACACAGAGAGACACAGACACACAAAAAGACAGACAAACAAACAGAGAGACACACAGACACACACAGAAACACACACACAGAGACAAACAGAGACAGAGAGACACACACACACAGACACACAGAGACACACAGACACACACAAACACACACAAACACAGAGAGACACAGAGACACGCAAACACAGAGACACACACACACACACACACACACACACAAAAAGACACAAACACAGAGATACACAGACACAGAGAAACACACAGACACACAAACACAGAGAAACACACAGACACACAAACACAGAGAGACACAGACACACAAAAAGACAGACAAACAAACAGAGAGACACACAGACACACACAGAAACACACACACAGAGACAAACAGAGACAGAGAGACACACACACACAGACACACAGAGACACACACAAACACACACACACACAGAGACAAACAAACACAGAGACACACAGACACAGAGAGACACAAACACACAGAAACCCCTACCTCTCCTAGGAGCTTCGTGAAACAGCACGGGAACTCTGACACCTCCCAACCCGTCTGCTGGCCAATCACCTTTGCCTTTCCCTGACTGATCGAGGGAGGAGGGAGGAGGAACATGCAGCTGCTTGGTGAGTGTGAAGGAGAAGCCCAGCGTGCATGCTGTAAATCTCTCCCTGCCCAGACGCCGCAAATCAGAAGCGGCCCATCTCAAAGGCAAATGGAGCGGCCCTTCGGGAAATTGCCCGAACTGAACTATGGTCAGTCCGGGCCTGGCCCTATACGACAATTTCCTGGGCCCCCTGGGCCATTCCCACCACAAGCCCCACCTACAAGTCTGCCCTCCCCACCACATAGTAAAAAAACAAAAAAAATATTGGTGGCTAGGTTTCCCACATGTTAATAAAAAATAAAAAGATATTGGTTGTCAGGGCCCCCCATAAAAAACATTTGTGGCCAGGGCCCCCCCATTAAAAAATATTGGTGGACCCCACATGAGAAAAAAAAAATTGGTGGCCAAAATTGGTGGCCAGGGCCCCCCCCCCACATTGTAAGAAAATTGGTGGGGCCCCTTAAACATCCATGCCTTCCCGAAGTCAGCAGCTCTCAGAAAGATGGGGGCCCGGCTAATCAAGTAAGTGTGGCATGGCCTGGGCCCCCCTTACCCTCGGGGCCCCCTACAACTCTCCCCCCTGTCCCCCCGATGGCTGCCCTGTCTACAGCCCCAACCCAGCTGCTGCCTAGTTTAATCAGCCAATCAGGGCTGACTTCCCTATTTAAGGGCAGCACTCAGACCACTCCTTGCCAGAGCATTGCATGGTTTCTCCCTAGTACTGCGGCAGCGCCCCTAACTAGGTGTTCTAGCTCTTTTCCCTTATTATTCCTCCTTGCTTTGTCTGCCTGTCCTTGTCCTGTCTTGCTTTACCTCATCTTGTACCTTCCCAGCTTAGACCTTGATCCGACCCTACCTTGTACCCCTCTCTTGCTATCCTGCTCCAGTCCTCTCTTGATATCCACTCTAGTCTCTTTCTGCTCCTGTCTTGCTATCCTGCTCCAGTCTCCCTCTGCACCGTCCTGTCCCATCCAGTCTGTTCCTGTTCCACTCCTGCCCCATCCAGTCTGTTCCTGTTGAGTTGTCGCCATCTTCTTCCTGCCTAGTCCAGTCCAGTCCTGATCTTCGCCCTCTCCGTCCTGTTCTGCACCTGATCCAGACTGACTCTTCGCCCTCATCAACCTGTTCCTGGTTTCCCTTCAAGTGTTCCCTAGGAACATACAGCTCCTGCCTCAAGGACTCGCCCTTTCCCTTCAGTTTCCACAGCGCCCCCTACCTAATCCTTGACACACACCTCACAAAAACATTTACCCATTAGAGCTCTATGTATTCTCTCTTGGAGGGCATACAAGTGGAAGGTTTGTATTAATCAATTTTATCTATATTCAATCTTAGGAGAATTAATTCTCATCCATTTATCAATTTATTACTGCCATATCAAGGACTTCAAAAAGACAGAAAAATATTCGTGAAATACAACTACTGTAGAACCATGTAAATGTTCAGTGTTAAATACTCAATATTGAGTAACAGGCTTTGTATAGATATATAAATATTAATTATTCAAGAGTCAGAACAGATATTTAATCCATATATAAGTCAATAAGTGAATAAGTGCTTAATATTAAAAAAATCATTACATATAAAGATTATTATTCGATATACAAAAAGAGAAATTACAAAAAAACATTCATTAGAAAAATGTATTAGAAAGAGTACATTGGAAACAATTCCTTAGGAAAAATTAATTGGGATAATTCAAAGAAAGGAAAAAGAAATGAAAAATATTATATACATCAAAGTCATGATCACTCTCTATACGTAACAAGGTAAGTATATCGGAGAAAAGGTCTTTCCACCAAAAAGAAACATGTAAATTCCCAGTCAAGATTTAGACCTCCATATGTTTCTATCTGTAAGGACTCACACTGGTGGTCTAGTGGGCAGCGGGGTCCACCGCAACTCCTTTGGTGTAGACGCCCGCTGTGTTCCTTCCTTCTCCTTCTCCACTGATGCTGTCATATGATGTCATTGCCATAGGTCATCGCCATAGGTTCAATTAGCTTGTTCCTGGGTGTGTTATTCTTCGTGCATCCTATTTATCTTCTGTGTATTGACCCTTGCCTGCCTGTGACTACTCTGACCTCTCCAATCCAACCTTTGCCTGTCCACTGACTATCCTTCGCTCTCCAATCCTGATTCCGGCCTGTCTGACTATCCTTTGCTTGTGCTGGCCTGGCCTGCCTGTTTCCAAATGGTGTTCTTCCTTCCAGTATCCTGGTGAAATGATCATGCCCCTTGTATCGTAACCAGGTTGGGTCCCTACCCTGTTTCTTAGTATCAGAATATAGACTGAGACGGAGACAGCCAGGATGCTGGAGATTTGCCTTTACGGTAAACAAAAGATGGATTCTGATCCAGGGCATTTTTTAGGACAGGATCTTATAGCAGGATACCCCAATGTCTGAGAACACTCCGCTGTATATAATGTGTGTCCCTATTATAAACTAAACTAAACCACAAGGTTGATCCCTGATCTTGTCCACTTGATGGTACTACCTTTTTATGTTTGTTATTATGTCTCAACAAGTCAGACTTATTCTTAGAGACTGCTCTATCATAGGCTGCTTTAATGTTCTTGGGGTCATATCCACATTCCAAAAATCTGTCCCATTGCCTTCTCCTGGAAGGTGTCCCAACTGGAACATATTTGGTGCAGTCTTAGGAACTGGCCTATTGGAATACCCCTGAGGCATGATCCAGGATGGGTGCTCTGGGCATGTAGCAGACTATTACGTGTGATTGGTTTGCGATATAGTGTAGTAATATTGTGTTCTGATTTACTGAAAAAACAACATAAGGATTTGGAAGTTTCATGTGTTTCATATGTGAATTGCATACCCTGTACAGCCTGGTTGAAAAATCAAAGAAGGAATGTAAAGATTGACTATCTCCATACCAGATACCTATACAATTGTCGATGTATCTATAGAAATGTATAATATGTTTTCAGTAAGGGTTTATTTCCCCAAAGATATGGTGCCTCTTCCACCAACCCATAAAGAGGTACGCAGAAGTGGGAGCAAAGGAAGTACCCATGGCAGCACCACATCTTTGGAGATAGAAACCCCTGTCAAAATAAAAATAATTAGAATGTAACAAAAAATCAATCAATTTCAGTACAAATTAATTTCGATGTCTGGAAAACATTTCTCATATGTTAGCCAAAATTCAATCGCTCGCAATCCAAGGCTGTGTTCAATTGACAAATATGGACAAACCACCTGTATGTTGGACATCTTTGAAACCAAAAGGACCAAGGAATCTCACTCGAGGGGGGTCCATGCCACTCGCGACTCTACGCCAAAATAAAGATATTGTCATTAAAAATGCGGACAAGGGTGGCGCTGTGGTTGTCATGGACTCCTCCTTTTATGAGAACGAAGTGATGAGACAACTTGGAGACAGTGACATATATAAAATTGTCTTCGGATCCTACGGATAGCTTTGGGAAGGATTTGGAGGATTTGATTACCAAGGGTTTTGAAAATGACATATAAAGTAAGTCTGAATGTGAGTTTTTATGTTGTACTAACCCGGTGATCCCAATCTTCCATGTCCTCCCAAAGGTCCATAGATCTGTGGTAGCGGTTAAGGGCCGACCCATTGTGGCTAGCATTGGGGCCCTTAATGAAGGACTAAATATGTGGATAGTCTGCTTATACCCATAGTTGAAAAAAGTCCTTTTTTTTCATATTTCTTTTATTTTATAAAAAGAAGACTATGTTGCTTTGTACAGAAATGGCAGATGCTGGACAATCTCCAGCTTGCTTATGCATGATAAAGAGCAGTTTCCCCTCATATTCCTGAGTTGCATGTATAGACCTTGTTTTTGCAATTATATACACTAACCAGTCATGATAAATAATACTGAAGAAATAGAAAAAAAGAAGAAGCAATAAATCATACATACAACAGTGGGGGAAGGAAACTTATAGGGGGAATAAAATGACTAACAAGTGATGTAGTGTCATATTTTATGTAGTGTCATATTTGTAGGTTATGAAAAGTCTCCTGTGAAGGCATATTGTAAAGATCTGTGAGTTGTTGCACCGAAAGCAAAGTTGTCTGTTTTGTGAGGGAGTAAATTGTTGATGGGTTGTTTTGTTCCCACCATGAAAAGATCCTTTGGGAGAGTCCAGGAACAAAGTTTGGGTTAGATAAGAAACTTTGGGCTGGGTTGGAGGGGGATATCATTTTATGCTTAGTACCGAATCTCCGCCACAGTTTGAGAGAATGGGAAATTATCGGATTGGATTGGTTCTGTGTTATTAGGCGTTTAGTCCATAAAACATTCCTCGCATATTTCACATTCATTAACTCCTGTTCTATAGAGGTCAATGCTGGGGCATCGTCCTCACCATTCCATGCGGCCAATTGGCATAGTTGTGCAACTATGTAATAGTATTGAAGATTGGGTATACCAAGGCTTCTTTTGTGTCTATTCCTAGAAGCTAAGACGGCTTTCTTGTTGTCCCACACAAACTTATTAAAGGCTTTTTGAAGGTGTTCCAACATAACTGTGGGATCGGAATCCATCTTTTGTTTACCGTAAAGGCAAATCTCTAGCATCCTGGCTGTTTCCAAGTCTATATGATTCTAAGAAACAGGGTAGAGACCCAACCTAGTTACAAGTTGTAAAATACAAGGGTACTTATAAGTGTGGCCGAAATAGATGTAAAGCATGTACAGTTCTAAATGACTCTAGTACTTTTGCAACCACCACTACAAGTAAAAATTACACCATGAAACAATATTTCAACTGCAAGTCACGATGGGTCATTTATCTGGCTACCTGCACATGTGGGATTCAATATGTGGGCAAAACCACACGTTGTGCGGGTTTCAGATTTTTGGAACATCCATCAACAGCAGAAAGAGGAGATACCAAGTCTGCGATTGCTAAACACATCATTGTGACAGTTTCATTTTTTCATATTTCAGAAGTTTATTGGATATACCAACTTAAAACGATAGAAACATATGGAGGTCTAAATCGTGACTGGGAATTGACATGTTTCTTTTGATGTTTTTTAGTGGAAAGACCTTTTCTCCGATATACTTACCTTGTTACGTATGGCAAGTAATCAGGACTTTGATGTATATAATATTTTTCTTATTCTTTTTCTTTTCTTTGAATTATCCCAATGAATTTTTCCTAAGGAATTGTTTCCAATGGACTCTTTCTAATGAATTTTTCTAATGAATGTTTTTTTTGGAATTTGCTTATGAGGAAGTGGTTTGGTCCACGAAACGCGTCAAGCGTGTATTTTTTGTGCGCTCTATGATTTTAAAATGAATGATTAATAAAAGAGGGAGTTCAGACTTGCGAGTGCTCTGTGTTACAAGATATTTCATTTGGACTTAACGCTACGAGGGGCATCCTACACGTTGCAGCACAGCGCAAAGGCTTACGGAACATTGAGTGCTCCCTCTGTTTCTTTTTCATTTTCTTATAAGACCATACTTGACCCATGATACCGTCTAGTTACCATGCTATCTCTTCTTCTACTTCTAAAATCTTCTACAATCTGGCTTTCTACATGTAGCCTCTACTGAGACTGCCTTGTACCAAAACCAAATGTCACTACTCCATTCTTATCCTCCTTGACCCATCATGTGCATTTGACATGACTGACCACTTCCTCCTACAAATTCTGCATTCACTTGTTATCTGAAATCAACGTGTATCCTGGCTCTCTTCTTGCCTTTCTAACTGTTTGAGTACTGTATTTTATACCAACAAAACCTCATTATCAGTTTTACTTATATAGGGTTGTCACAACTAGGAGTGAGCAAAAATAATTTGCCATGGATGGATTTGCAGACAAATCTTCAAGTTCACTCATGATTGATTTAGTTATGAATGTGGTAATTCACCTCTAGGTAAACTTAGGACAGGCAGTGCAAGCAGGAGTTGCAATTGGATCACAATCATCTGATTTTATCATATCTTCTGCTTTCACTGGCTTTCAAAGCAAGTGGCCAAACATTTGCCATCAATTCATCCTGAGTTTGCAAAATCTCTGAATTTCACAAACCCACAGGAGAAGTGAATATGATGAGATTAGCTCAACAATGTTCTGTACTTGGCCCATTGTTATTATCTCTATACTCTTTGTTAGATTTCATCCATTAATATGGTTTAAAATACCATTCGTATTCCGATGATATCCAAACATATTTATCAACCCCTTCATTAACAGCTGAAACTGAGACTCAGATATCTAACTCCCTCCTAGCAATCTCCAACTGGATGAATCAACCTCACTGCAAACTGAAGCTAACAAAAACTGAGCTGATCATCTTTTTATGTTTAAAATATTTTATTTGATTTTTCACAATAAACCATAAGGACAATATGACAACAAGTATAATGCAGAAAAAGAAAATGTGCTGCAATTAGTATAATGACACAATATTCAAATTTTAGAACTTACAATGAAGTAAGATATGAAAAAAAGAAAATTTAACAAGAACTAACTAAAACTAACTATACCAGTGGATGCAAAGACAATCATAAAAGAAAAGAAAGAAAGAAAGAAAGAAAGAAAGAAAGAAAGAAAGAAAGAAAGAAAGAAAGAAAGAAAGTCCATGGTCCTCGGAAATGTCAAATATCCAAACTTGCAATCTATTTAGAATTAGGAACTGAGATATTTGACTAGTAGTGCTGGAGTCACAAATCCCAAGGTAAGGAGACCATATAAGTCTAAAAGACTCTTTGGAATTATTTCCTTTTTTTTTACTAATAAAGCTTCCTGCCAACAAAGCGGCTTCATCAGGGCATAATGATGTCATCTTTACTCGCCTCTTATAGTTCAACATTTGGTGAAATATGTAACAAAGAGTTAACAATTATTAACTGCTTCATTGCTGTTTTTTTAACCTTGAATATCCTAAAATTGCTATTACTAATATTGCTGCTTAATATTAAAGAGTATAAATATACAACAGCCAAATGTTACCTCTCTTACTTACATTCTTGTTCTTTATTCTTGTTATTTAGTTCAATACAAGTGGCTACAATCACTGTTACTAAGTTATTAGAGATACAAAAAACTATAAAAATACTCCAAACTTCTTATCATCATTTAGGTCATTGGGCCAAAGGCTATTGAGTTCATACATCCACCTTAATTCTTTTTTTAATAGAATTTTATCAATGTCTCCTCCTCGGATTCCCAATGACACCTGTTCAATTCCAAACATCTTTAGATCATTTGTATTTCCACCATGCACATTTTTAAAATGTCTTGCCACTGCACTTTTTTGTACAAAGTGACTGCTGGTTAACTTATCCTTTAGAGAGAGTGCTCTTCTTGCAGTCATTCTGGGAAAAGGACTCAAAAAACCTTTTAAGTCTGGGTCAGCTAAGAGAATGTCCCAATTCCTTTTTAAGACTTGTTGTATGTCAAACCACTGGCTATTATACTCTATTATAAATCTGAATTCAATATCTGCTTGTTTTTGTTTATTTTTAAATATTAATTCTGATCTTTTAGACTGTTTTGCTCTCTCGTAACCTCTACTTTTTATTTTTTTTTGCTATACCCCCTATTGGTCAGTTGCTGCATTAATTCTTCGGCTTGTAACTCTTAGTCGCCTTCTTGTGAACAATTACGCCGTATTCATAGAAACTGACCAATAGGAACCCCTTTTATAAGTGATTGTGGATGGTGGCTTTCAGCTCTCAGTAATGTATTTGTGGCTGTTGCTTTTCTGTAGGTTTTGGTACATAGTACTCCATTTTGTTTAAAGACCATCAAATCGAGAAATGATATCTTTTGTTTATCAAAATTTACTGTTAATTTAATATTTTTATCATTTGAATTTAATATCTCAACCAATTTTAATGGTAAATTCATCCCATAAAATGAAAATATCGTCCACATACCTCAGCCACAGGAGAAAATGCGCACCCGCCCACTCATCAAGGACCCGATGTACCTCAGTGTCTTCCCAAAGTCCTAGATGTAAACAGACGTAGGTCGGGGCACATGTTGCCCCCATGGCTGTCCCCCGAATCTGCCTGTAATATTTGCCATCAAATACAAAACAATTATTATTGAGTACATAGGTTAAACAGTCAATCACGAATTCCCTCTAGTATCCAAATATTTTTTGCAAGCACGAATACCCTCTTTATGTGGGATAGAAGAATAAAGTCCTTCTACGTCTAAGGTGACTAACAAAACCTCATCAGAGATTTATAACAGAGTATAATAGCCAGTGGTTTGACATCCAACAAAATTAAAGGGGACATTTTGCATAACCTTCATATTCAGAATATGATGAATCTTTCCTCAAAAAATGTAATGATGCAGAAAAAAAAACATTTTGAATGCATTTTACCTGCTAAAACTGTCATTACATCAGAGCTGCAATGAGAACCTCTCAGGTCAGAAGCTAGGCTGAAATGAAGAGTGGGAGTGGGAGTGTCTGTTCATTCTCTCACAGGAAGTGGTCACAGCACAGACTGACAGGCTGAACTCCTGAGCTGTAGCAGCCAAACCCCTCCCCTCCCACCCTCTGTCCTGTGTATCCCAGCCTGCACATAACTGTATTACACTGTTGCCTGATCATTTAACCTATCAGTATATTTTAAATGCTCAGCACATACCTCCCAACATTTTGGAAATCAAAAGAGGGATAAAAAGTTGTGCCGCGCAAACATTTTTGGCCACGCCCATTTTTGTGGCCACACCCTCTAATTACCATGTTCATTTTACAAATTGTAAATAAGTAACACACACACAGACAGATACACACACACACACAGTGAAACACATACATACAGTGACACACACACACATACATACAGTGAGACACACAGTGACACACATTCAGACAGATACACACACACACATCATACACACACATCATACATACACACACACATCCACACATCATACACTCTGCATTGTAGGGTTGATATTATATCTGACACTGACTCCAATAAATGCATATATTTTAGCAAAAAAAAACCCACATACCCACATAACCTTATATTTTACAGAACAGTTACCGAATCGTCCCAGCCAGCGTATTCTCCCTTACTATTCATTGCAAGCTTAGCAGTGCGCGTCACCAGCATGTGGGCGGTGCTGCCTGTACCGGAAATGAGGTCATTCCCCAGAACTGGAACACCTTCCTTGTTTGCTTCAGTGTGCAGCCGAGATCCTAGCATGTGCGCCGCCATGTTGCCGCATAACAAAGGCCATCGTGCCATCGCCGCCTCCCCTCCGCCGCTGCCGGCGGGACAAATGAGTCCACTATCCGGGACAGCGGGACAGACACCCAAAAACGGGACTGCCCCGCGGAAAACGCGATGGTAGGGGGGTATGTCAGCATAAAGCAAGAGATGTTAAGTTTAATACAAACTATAAAGAGATGCTGTTCTAAAACATTTTCAGGTGCAGTGAGTTGCAAGGAATAAATGCAGCCTTTTTGGAACATTTTTATAATCTTGTGCTGGGAGTTGCAAGGGAAAAATGCAGCTGTGCTGTAACAGTTTGTGGTCAGGTACAGGGAGTTGCAAGGAGATAAATGCAGCTGATGTTCTGGAATTGTGTAACATCTAATAACAGATGCAAGGTGTAAAATAAAAAAAATATTCATAGCTTTTTGTTATAGTTTGCTTTTCTTTGCTTTTTTAACCAATATCCGCAAAGGAGAGGAACAAGCATTGGGTAAGGGGGGAAAAGGAGAAGTGGAGGGACAAGGAAAAGAACAAGGCAGACAGGGATAAAAGCGAACAGTGAGGGATAGGGAGGTGGAGGTTAAATGAATAGAGCAGAGAGTGACAAACGAGTGGTGGTGGGAGGGGGAATGAGCAGAGAGGAAGTAAAAGGAGCACGGGAGGAACTGGAAGGTTAAATGAATAGAGCAGAGAAAGAAAGGAGCAGTGGGGGGAGATGGAGAAAAACGAACACAGCAGAGAGTGAAAGAAAGAAACAGTGGAGGAAGGGGGAAATGAGCAGAGAGGGAGTGAAATGAGCAGGGGAGTAAGGGGATAAACAAATAGAGCAGAGAGTGGCAGAAACGGAGCAGTGGAGGGAGGGGGAAAACAAACAGAGAGGGAGAGAAAGGAGCAGGGGAGGGAGGGGGATGTGAGCTGAGAGTGTCAGAAAGGAGCAGTGGAGGGAGTAAAAGGAACACAGCAGAGAGTGAAAGAAAGGAGTAGTGGAGGGAGGGGGAAACAAACAGAGCGAGTCAGTGAAAAGAGCAAGGGAAGAAGGGGTTAAGGGAATAGAGCAGAAAGAAAGAAAAGGAGCAGTGGAGGAGAGGGAGTAAAAGGAACAGGGGAGGAGGGGTTAAACAAATAGAACAGAGAGACAGTAACAGAGCAGTGGAGGGATTAAAACGAACACAGCTGAGAGTGAAAGAAATGAGTAGTGGAGGGAGGGGGGAAAGAAACAGAGGGAGACAAATGAGCAGGGGAGGAGGGGGTTAAACAAATCTAGCAGAGAGTGAAAGAAACCAGCAGAATGGAAAGGAGCAGTAAGAATGATCCAGCCTGTAGAAGGAATGCAGGGACGGACTGAGTATGACATCATGAACAGCACCGCCCACCTCTGCACGCCCATTCCTCCCTCACTGGATGCAGCTCTATTACACAGGCAGAAACGGCCTTCAGCTGCAGAGCCACATACCAGAGATTCCAAGAGTGGAAACTTAGCAAAGGGACGGGCTGAACACAGTTTTCATGCTTATATGGACATATTTGACCAAAAAGGTATTAAAATAAAAACAATTCCTTCTATTTTACATTATTTTACATGGTTTCTGTATAATGTATGGTATATGTCCCCTTTAAAAAGGAATTGGGACATTCTCTTAGCTGACACAGACTTAAAAGGTTTTTTGAGTCCTTTTCCCAGAATGACTGCAAGAAGAGCACTCTCTCTAAAGGATAAGTTAACCAGCAGTCACTTTGTGAATAAAAATCAGGGACAAATGCCAACATGGCTTCCAAAACCAATAAAAGGCATGCACAAATGTGGACATTGCAAGTGTTGCAAATATGTGAAAAAATTTAATAACTTCACACACCTTTATAATAGAAAGGTATATAACATAAATAGTTTTATTAATTGTCAGACTACTGCAGTAATCTATGTAATAGAGTGCAGTTGCCCTTTAAGATATGTAGGGAAGACATTTAGAACTATAGGAAAGAGCGTATTAGAACATGTTAATGATATAAAACGAGAAGTACAAAAAAGTGCAGTGGCAAGACATTTTAAAAATGTGCATGGTGGAAATACAAATGATCTAAAGATGTTTAGAATTGAACAGGTGTCATTGGGAATCCGAGGAGGAGACACTGATAAAATTCTATTAAAAAAGTATTAAGGTGGATGTATGAACTCAATAGCCTTTGATCCAATGGCCTAAATGATGATAATAAGTTTGGAGTATTTTTATAGTTTTTTGTATCTCTAATAACTTAGTAACAGTGATTGTAGCCACTTGTATTGAACTAAATAACAACAATAAAGAACAAGAATATAAGTAAGATATGGTAACATTCTGCTGTTGTAGATTTACACTCTTTAACATTAAGCAGCAATATTAGTAATAGCAATTTTAGGATATTCAAGGTTAAAAAACAGCAATAAAGCAGTTAATAATTGTTAACTCTTTGTTACATATTTCACCAAATGTTGAGCTATAAGAGGCGAGTAAAGATGACATCATTATGCCCTGATGAAGCCGTTCAAGGTGAAACGCGCGTTGGCCACGAGGTGTAAGAGTTACAGGCATCCTACTTGACAATGGAAAAGCAAGAGCACATGGATCCGTGAGGAAGTTGCATGCTATAATCAGCTTCCAAGTTGCCAGTTCGCCAAAAAAGGCCTCAAGACGAAGCCGCTACAAAAACAAGTGATGGCGTGGTGGTGAAGAAAAGATCGCACGGTGGATAATATCTGGCGAGTATAAATTATTAACAAGCACACATTGGAGCAGTCTGTGTTCTTTCCTCAATCCTTGAACTTTAAATAAGGAGCGCTCTGCTATCTGCACGAGTGGTTGAACTTGTCAGACTTACCATGCAAATGTTGCAATAGCGCATCGTTTAAGTAATAACAGTAGCGGATAATAATTACCGCAATCGCTACTATGTTTCTCTTTGCAGCTGAGCAGGAGTCAGTACGTGTCTTTGTGTGATATATGCATTGAGAAAAACACTTACATGTGCCTAATTAAGGAATGCTGAATTAACCGGAGCAACTACACTTCTCAGTTCATTTTAGAATTTTTTATGCTTCAATTTGCTGCTATAATAATGAAATTAATATAAATACATGAATTACCAATATGAATTTAATGCTATCAATTTTTGATCTATGAATTTTGTACATGATTTTTTATATATATTTGGTGTGATAAAATAAAATGCCTCAATTCATTCAAACTTTTTTACTCCATTAACCTTTTAATTTATTTTTGTCTATTATGTTTCACCAAGAAGTAAATTACAGAGTGCGAAAAAAGGGACATTCTATCATATTGATCTATTTAAGTCCCACGCACCACCCCAAAAAGGCTATGTAATCTTCATCTAATATTTAGGGGAGTGTGCGCTGCCATCCTTCTATGCATAAAACCTTGAGTTGCCTATTATTAATGGTAATTCCTTTAATCAATTTAGACAGATCAAGGGAACAAATTCATGGTTCTAGTGCAATATTAAATAAAAGGGGTGATAAGGGGCAGCTTTGTCTCGTACCTTTAAATATTTCAGAGGGTGATGACTTGGCTCCCACAAGATTATTTGCATTTTAGGACTTTTATAGAGGCATTTGATATATTGGTAAAATGAACCCTTGATACCAAATTTTTGAAGGGACATAAATAGATGTTTCTATGTTATATTATCAAATGCCTTCTCTGCATCAATATTCAGAATAGAACAGGGAATTGGGAAAGTATCTTGGCAAGGGCCTTGGAAAGTATCTTGATATCTTGATTTAATAAAGAAATTGGTCTATAGGAGGAGGGAAGAGATAAGTATTTGTCCTTTTTCGGGATGACTCTAAGATTCGAGAGTTCACTTGAGGGTAAACTTTCACCAAAAAATAAAATATCATCGAATAAATTAGTTAGGAAAGGTGAGATTTTGTCCTTCATTGTTTTATAAAAAGATGGAGTTAGACCATCTGGACCACCTGCTTTTGAAGTTTTCAAATTATTGATAATATTGGACACTTCTTCAGTGGAAATTGGACTATTAAGAATTTCCAATTGTTCTTTCGAAAAATGTTTTCATTTTCTCTGAATTAAGATTAGGATTAGAGTACAAGTCTTTATAATAATTTTTGAAACTGTCCACAATTTTATTAGGGTGATTTGTTAACTGGTTATGAGTATCCCTTATTTTTATAAGCTTAGCCTTCTTATTTTCTGCCTTAGTGATATTAAAAAGCAAATTATTTGCTTTGTAACTCAAATTATGGATTTTAGCCTGCGAGTAAGATGCAAAAAAATGATATCTCACTTTGATCCATATTTTAAGTTCCTCAAAAATATTCTTATAGAACTTCCGGGGCGGAGCCAAACAGGCAAGCCGCATTTTACTCGAGCTCCTTGCGACTCCCTATAGAAGCAACAGAACAACTGCCAGAAATTGCTCCAATATTCAGGAACAATCTCTTCTGGATGGGAGATAACGCCTACGAGGATAAGCTGGCAGACAAATTTCTCGCTCTCTGCTGATCTACCCAGAATTCTGAGCAACGTGCTCCGTTACAGCGTGGCCGCCCCTCACAGCTACCAGGGGGAAGCGGCCATCCCCACGGATTGTTGGGACCGAGTGGCGTGAATCTCCTAGTGGTAAGGACGGAAAGAGGACCACATCGCCGTATGGTGCGCAGCGGCTAAAGGAAAGGCTGACCCGATCGCTCCCCTGACTGCTGAAGCACGCAGTTTGTGTGAGCACCCAACAGGATGACACGTGGCAAGCAAGGGAGCGCAAGATACTGCCGGGATACGCCAGCAGAGTGGAGTGGGGGACTCCAGCAACGGCAGCTCCGACATTGTGCCGACCTGCTGGAACAGACCGCGTGGTGTCTGCGAGGCCTCCGGGATACAGTGAGTACACATCGCTAAACGCTCACCTACCTTGGAGACGTTCCCTCCCTCCCTTCACATTCGGGGGCCTGATTCACCTCCCTATTCATCCCTCTCGCTCCGGCCCGTAACGGTCCCACTCTTCCCTGCATGGGAAATCTCCACGGCCAATTAGTGGAACTTGGATGAGTCGCAGTGCCAGTTTTTATTAGGCTGGTGCTGTTAGAAGGGGGCACGTATATAGGACTGTGACCGTTCGCATTGAGGGACTAACAAGGCCAGGGGGACCTATACTACTTTCCCCTTACTGCAATAGACGGTTGTTGTCTCTTTTGGCGGGCAATTACCCCGTCCACACGACGTTGACGCAGCCTCTCCCTGAGTGTATTCAGGAATCCACCATCTTGATTAGCTGCTAAACGAAAAAAGCACTAACAGAACTGATCCTTCCTATTAACAAGGAGGGCTCGGGATCTTACTACTGGTTCCAGAAAGGGTCCTCATCCTACCAAGAGATCAAGTTCTTCCCCTTTTTTTGTACTTCCTGCCTACTGTGTTCACAGAAGGGGAACAATGTTGGCTTGACCGACATTTGTGGGACACCACGGTGTTAACCTAATACACCCACGTCTTTCTTTTCCCGCACTCAGCGTACCTGAGCTTTATTGCAATCCTCTACCACACCCATAGGACTCTCACCATTTTTTTTTTTTTGGAACTGTCGCTTACAACGTAATATTGGCTAAGCTCTCCCCTTCCTCGACCCCATCTTTACTCCAGCTCTACCAACCTGAGAGAACCTGACTGGCTACATCACCTCTTTAGTTACCACTGGCGGAACGGGTAACACTCTCCCCAGCATCATTCTCCCTGCTCTGTTACCTGGAGCAAACCTGACACACCACTCCTTCAAGTTTTTTTTTTTTTTTCTTCACCTCTCTCCCTGGGAATTACTGGGCACTGTCAAGTGAAGTACCATTGACGAAACTGACGGAACTTTTCCCGCATCTCTACTCCAGCTCTGCCGGTTAGAGGGACCTCCCTTTTTTTTTTTTTTTCTCTCCTCCCCGGAGCAGCTACAAACTCACGGGTACTACAGGTACCTAGACTGTCTCCATTCTGCTCACATGCATGCTAATTTCTTTGGTTACCACCGCTGTTCTTGTTTATTATATGCATTACCTGTCTAATGTCGTTATAATTTAAATTTTACTCCTGCCCGAATCTAATTCTGCCTGTGGAAGGAAACTATCGTAGAGTAGGGGGACAATAAGGGGCCGCAACCGAAACTGTCCAACATAAGATTGAGAGGTCCATATCTTTCTCATTGAAAGGGTGTCAACTGGGAGCCCCAATTACTGTATGGAAAAATACTTAGAAAAAACATTGCAAACCAAAATGGGGCGCAACAAAACCAAATCCCAAAAATCAGATAGCCCACGAAAATCACAAGACCCTCCGTCCTCCCCTGCCTCAGACGCAGAGATGGACCCCACCGCACCATCTGCGGTCTCTAACGCACAAGAGATGTTTCAACTTCTCACTCCATATTTTGATAATAAATTTGATTTATTACAACAAACTATAAACTCTACTCTAACTAAAATTGAGTCCAATACACAAAGACTTAACACGGTAGAGCAGAGGGTCAGTGACACGGAAGACCAGCTAAACACGGCACAAATCCACATTAGCCTGCAAACACAGTTGATACAAGAATTACAAGAAAAAGTAGACGATTTAGAAAATCGCTCCAGGAGAAACAACTTACGTTTTCTAGGTATACCAGAATCGGTTCAAGCTGCGGATCTGGCAGCCTATATCCTCACCAAACTTTGCCCAGCTCTACAGCTCCCACGTGCACTGGCGGATACTGGTATTGAACGTGCACACAGATTAGGGGGAGAAAGGCCCCAGAACAGAAACAGCACCCGCCCAGTCATAGCCAGATTCCTGAATTACATTGATAAGGAACTGGTGTTGCAGGCTTACAGAAAAATCAGGGACCTGCAGGTCCAAGGTCAGAAAATTTTGATCTTCCAAGATTTTTCCGCAGCGGTGTCACAAAAACGAAGGGAATTTACACCCATATGTAGACATCTCTTCCAAACTAATGTTAAATTCTCCCTACTATACCAAGCTAAACTAAGAGTCGTCCTCAACGGACAACCCCAGCTTTTCCTCACCCCACAGGCAGCCAGGGAACAGCTTGGACTACCTCAGGAGAATGGGCAGGAGGACAATAGAGTACCCTGAAGGTGGTTTGATTAATGACTGAATATCTAATTCTCACTTTCTCACATTGTGAGAGTGGGCGTTCTTTCCTTAGGGAAAAAATTATGTTAAAAATGAGCATGTTTTGGAAATGCTTAACTGTTTACCTATTGTTACTAATGTTCTCGTTGATGCTAACAATCTTATCTACTCTCTGGTCTCTGTCTCAAGTGAAGACGCTGCTTCAATGCCGGAAGCAAACTACCCAGGGACTGCCCGATGGCTGGGACGGGTGGGCCCGAGACTACACAGATTTTCAGCTAGCACGACTCCTGAATAACGGACAATGACGACTTCAGGTAACGCTGACAATAATATGGTACATACTCGGACACAACAACACATTAGGATAGTTTCCTGGAATGTGGGAGGACTAAACACTCCAATAAAGAGAAAAACAGTCCTGGCACATCTCAAGAAATTGAAACCGGACTTAGTTTTACTGCAAGAAACCCACTGGAAAATAGGGGACACATGCACACTCAGGGCGCCATGGATCTGAGATTGCATATCAGCATCGTATACATCAAAACAAAGGGGCGTAGCCACCCTAATCTGTACATCCCTACCATACCAACTGCGAGAATCCATTATTGACCCGAACGGCCGCCACTTAATAATCCGTATAGATATTCTAGGAACAGAATACACCATAGCCAACATATATGCCCCAAACGGCCCTAACAGGGCGTTTTACTCACAACTCACACAGAAACTACTGGGTATGCAGATTCCAAACTTGATAGTGGGTGGAGATTTCAATGCTCTACGGGATCCCACTATTGACAGGACTGCTAGGGGAGATATCATACAAATGGAGGACCAGCTGGCTCTCATAGACCCATGGAGACTATTACACTCTACGGACAGACAATATAGTTACCACTCGAAAGTGCATGACATGCACTCCCGGATAGACTATATACTTACACATGAACGCCTCTTCTTTCATATCCGTGAAGCGGAGATTGAGGAAATTGTATTCTCTGACCATGCTCCGATCTATATCAATTTACAACTAGCAAGACCACACACGCACTGTCACCGCTGGACCTTTCCCACCTATTTAGCCCAAACGGAATCCTTTCGCACACTTTTAATCAATCACTGGCACAACATGATTGACGATAACATAGAACATTGGGAGGCACCAGTCCTATTATGGAATACTACTAAAGCAGTAATGAGGGGAAACCTCATATCCCACATGGCCAAACATCGTAGAGAGGAACATGCTAAATCTCGCCAATTACTAAGTGCAGTTAAGCAGACACATAGAGATTATATAGACACTCCAACGACAACCTCCAAGGAAAAGTATATGGAAGCTAAACAACTTCTGGAGACTTATGCCACATCCAAAGCCAAAAAGAATCTAGAATATACTAAGTACAAATTTTATAGGTGGGGGAACAAGACAGGGAAACTCCTAGCTGCCCTCATTAAACCCAGATCCAAAGTCAACCATATTCTTAAACTACAGGCATTGGATAACAGAATACCCGTTTGTACTCCTCAGGCTATCAAAACGACACTTGAGCAATATTTTAGAGATGTATACTCAGCAGAGGACCCTCCGGAGGACCTGATTGCTCATATCTTACATAAGGCCTCCTTATCAGAGATAACACAGACCCAAAGAGATACGCTTAATGCGCCCATAACTGATGAAGAAGTCACTACCACAATCCGAAATTTGGCTAACAATAAATCCCCGGGTCCGGATGGATACACTGCTGAGTATTATAAAATTCTGAGTCCGCATGCCACTCGGCTATTGACAAATGTTTATAACGCCATATATCAGAAAGGGGACATTGCCACAGAACAAATAGAGGCTTATACCACATTACTCCCCAAACCAAGTAAGGACCCAACCCACTTAAACTCTTATCGCCCAATCTCCTTGTTGAATGTCGATCTAAAAATTTTGTCTAAGATTATAGCCCAAAGACTCCAATCTTTATTGCCTGATCTTTTAACGCACCACCAACTGGGCTTTGTCCGCCATCGACACTCGACAAAGGGAATTCGAGCAGCGATAGCAGCAACATTAATCTCCACGAAACACCAAAACACAAAGAATGTTCTTTTAAGCCTTGATGCGGAAAAGGCATTTGACAAAATCTTATGGCCTTTCCTGTTTCGAATTCTGCAACATAGAAACTTGGGAGACATCTTTGGAACATATATACACAACTTGTATACTAATGCCCAAACGAGGCTATTAATTAATGGAACCATAACAGATCCCATTAACATACATAGAGGCACAAGACAGGGATGCCCATTATCTCCCTTGTTGTTTAATCTGACGTTAGACCCCCTTTTGAGAATCCTCCAAGACATGACGAGTTTCCACGGCATTAAAGTAGGAGACCATGAAACCAAAATCACAGCCTTTGCAGATGATCTCCTCCTATATATTGCAAATCCTAAACAAGCTTTACCACACATTCTTTCCGTGATCCATCAATACGGGCAAGCATCGGGATACTGCATCAATGTTACCAAATCGGTGATTTTGCCGTTAGGCAATACAGGGAAACCTCGATGGTGTAACAAGTATGATTTTACGTGGACCAAAGACGAAATTACTTATCTGGGTATACAAATACCAAAAAGACCGAATGAACTCTACGCCCGTAATATAACTCGTTGTATAAGGGGAATTACGCAAGACATAAAAAACTGGCAAACTTATCACCTTTCTGCAATGGGGAGGGCTAATCTGCTCAAAATGGTGGCATTCCCCAAACTCTTATACAACCTTCAGAGTCTCCCCATCTTGGTACATGATAGGGATATCCAATCACTCTACAAACTGTTCAGACATTTCATATGGAATGGGAAAAAGGCGCGAATTAGTCTCAAAAAACTCCAACAAAGCACCTTAAATGGAGGCCTTAACTTCCCAAATATCAAACAATACAACGTGGCAGCCACTATGAGACATTTCAAAGACTGGATCCATGACTCTGACATATATACTAATACCTACCAGGAACAACAGTTCGTCCCGCGGACGAACCTACTATATGTCCTACACATGCATAGAGCTGAACTTACGACTGACATTATAGACAATCCCTTATTATATTCCACTTGGCAAACCTGGAAGGACTTGAGAAAGCAGAGTTGCTTAAACAGTAATCACTCATTATACTTACCTCTTCTGTTCAATCCAGAATTCCAGAGTGGGCGGGCATTGACAATATATCAGGACTGGGGTAAAGAAGGGGTGACAACAATACGTCAATTAACAAAAAAGGATACTCGCAAACCACTTACGTGTGTACAATTGCAAACCACATTTCCCTCCGTAGTGCATAATGTATTTGCATTTTTACAAGCTCAGATGTATACTAGCAGGACTATCAGACTTCTAACGGATAAGGATTGGGATAACTCTTTGGATAGGTTTCTTTTACGGGTTAACTCCACCAAGGGAACCATATCGCAGAACTACAAATTTATGCAGGTTAATACTGACTATGTCAGCATACCCAAAGGACCTAAACAATGGACTGTGGACATACCTGACCTAAGCATGGAAGTTATATTTGGTATGTATAAACAACTATGGCGCACCCTACCCTCTAGCATATATAGGGAAATGTTTTTGAATTTGCTACACAGAACATATCTGACTCCAGAAATACTTTATAAAATGCAGCGAAGGGACAATAGCAATTGCCCGAAATGTGGACAACCCGGAGCTGACCTTATGCACTGTTTATGGTCTTGTCCATACATACGACGGTTCTGGAATCAGATAAGAGATTATGCAAATAGACACTTGTGAATTTGTCCCACTATCAGCAGCTTGGGCACTTTGGGGCATAACCCCCAACACCCATACCAGAATTACAAGGGGTGCAAAAAGACTCTTATTGATCATAACGGCAGTAGCAAAAAAAACTATATTACAGGTTTGGATAACAAACTCCCCCCCCACTGTTAAGCTCTTCCTGGAGAAATTAGTGCGAGTTTTCTACATGGATTGGATAGAAGCATCTCTCAATAAAAACGCAATTGTCCAAAGGTTTTTCGAAACTTGGGAAACGTTTATTGACATAGTTCCACAAACAATAAGGCTTAGACTACACGAGTGCTTTTTCTGCACGGAATGGTATATCACAAGGACAATACATGGAGACCCTCCAATTAATCTGTGACTAGCAGGGGCTTCCGGCATAGCAGCTTCAGAGACGAGAAATGACCTATAAAGAGAAAGAGAGAGTAACTGCAATGATCATCATTTTCTTTTCTGTTTATTTATTTATCTGGTTTTTTTTTTTTTTCTGGTTTATGATAAGGTTAAATTGCTACCCATATCCACAAGCTTGAGTACAGCAATCTGATTATCTATTTGATACTGCATTGTACGCTTCACCATTCCATTTATAGTTGCATTAATTGTACTGAAAAATCCGACTGTCTGTTGCTCTTTGTAGTCGAGTTATGTATATTCTGTGAATAGAAGGAATACACGTATATATATGTGGATATGAAAGATTTGTATTGACCAACCGCTCGAATAAAAATGTTTCTTTAAAAAAAAAAAATATTCTTATATTTTTGGGCATTCTCAAATAAAGGGTGCTGTTTAAAGCTAAGTGAATCCGGAAGAAACATACTTTTTAGGGGCTGGAAACTTGGAAACCACAAGAGCAACTGGTGCATGGTCTGAGACATCAATGTTTCCTATATTTGTTTCAATAGTTCTATTTATCAGATTATTGGAAACTAAAATTTAGTCTATTCTTGTTCCTATGTGATGAGCAAAAAAAAAAGTGAAATCTTTTTCAGCGGGATGAAAAAGCCTCCAAACATCATTAAGTGTCTTTGCAGAAATCATGTATGAGATTAGACTTCTTACAAGGATTATTCAATTTCCAATCAGATCTATTTAAAGAACTAAAAAAGGACTCATTCAAGTCCCCTGCCAGAATAATAATATTAACAGGAAGTGAAGAAATTTCTTCCTGAACTATTTGGAGCATACAACATTCAATTTTCGATGAAATAAGGCTACCCCACATTTTTTATTAACAGCAGGGGAGAAGGCTAGCTCATCTACCTGTAAGGGCCACTGAACTGTGCTATCCCTGCACTGTCCTTGCAGCTGCGAGCCGGCTCGTCTTATACTTGATGCAACGGTAAACCATCTGATATCATCTCCCAAGGCGTGCTGATCAGGGAACTTGCAATGAACGACACTGTAGGCTTGTGTGTTGCAAAACAAGTTCAGTTTATTATGGGTAGTACTACAACTTATATAGCATAGTAAACAAAGAGATTCAATTGTGATGACATACACAATGTGATTACCTTATATTTGGTAATATTTGAACAGCTGAGTGGCTATAGTACGTTTACACAGTCTACAGCTGGTGTGTATGTGATAAGAAGCATGCTTGTGCAATCAAGTGTTCAAGCAGGAAAATACATTAGCCCCTTGCAATCCCTTTCAATCCCCCTTTTAGTCACATAAGTGACTATACCCGAGCAGCATGAATAAGCTTAAGTTGCCAGCCCTCAGAAGAAGT
This sequence comes from Xenopus laevis, assembly GCF_017654675.1. NCBI lineage: Eukaryota > Metazoa > Chordata > Amphibia > Anura > Pipidae > Xenopus > Xenopus laevis. The sequence goes on from NC_054385.1 coordinate 64,658,690, forward strand.
AATTAAAGATGAAGTTAATTTCCTGATATAGGGAATTATACAGCAGAAAAGAAATTAAACAAAAATTAAGACAATCAATAAGGTGACACCGATCTGAGCTAAGATTTTTTGCCAATGGAGTTATACCAGAAGGTGGTAGTGCCATCACTTTGTTTGATTGCAACTTGTGTTCATTAGTAGACTGACCTCCTAAGGTGGTGATAGGGTTTGATCGTTCATGGCGATGGAGTGTTGTATTTCTCTTGAAAAACTGATAACAAACTGATCCCAAAGGGCTGTGAGGGTTTGCGTAACAGAGAAAGGAAAGTGCCAATTATGCACCATAGTGCATATTATGTGGACTTCCTCATCATCACCGGTGGTAGGGGTGTTAGGTCCTGAGACATCATCTTCGGGTCCTTCTGTGACGGATTTAGTGGTGGTGTCATGTTCCGTGTTGTCAGCTTTACTCAGTTCCGGCGTTGGAAGTGTTGGCGCGAGTTTCACTCGTGAAGCGTGGATCCAATGGTCGCTGGCATCGGTGAGGACTGCTGTCCATGTGATGGCAATCACTGTGACTCGTGGGCCAAATGGGAATCCCCCTTTTCGATAGCGATGGAGCTGTCGAACCACAACAGGATCGCCTGGGCGAAATGGATGGGTCGGCTCCTGGGGGGGGGCAAAGGAAAAGACAAAGAAACATCACCATAGATGCCATTCAATGTAGTAATAAGATTACGTACATACTCCTCCTGAATTGAATTAAGATTAGTGTGTTGGATGACTAAGGGGCCTTTGACCCAGGGAGTTGGAAATGGGCGTCCCATGACAATTTCAAAAGGAGATAATTTAGTAACTGAATGTGGTGTCATCCGTATTTCAGCTAGCACTGCAGGTAAAAAGGACTTCCAATTAGTCCATGTGGCAGATGTGGCTTTGGTGAGCTTATCCTTTATGGTGCGATTCATTCGCTCAACAACACCGGCACAGTGGATGGTAAGGAATGTGAAACTTCCATGTGATTTGTAAGGTGGAAATTAGAAGCTGGAGGACCTTACTAACAAAAGCTGGGCCATAATTGGAATTAATTTGTTGCGGACAACCAAATCGGGGTATGATGTCATTAACTAGGAACTTGACAACGGTTTTGGCGTCCTCGTGACGGCAAGGGAAAGCTTCTACCCAGCGAGAGAAATGGTCAGTAAAAACAAGCAAATATTACTGTAGTTTGACAATCTTAGGAATATGAGTAAAATCAACTTGCCAGTGAGAAAAAGGTGCAATTGGGGGAGGCAAATTTTGGTGTACTTTGTGTGTTCCTAAGGTGTTGGCCCTAAGACAGATGAGGCAAGTTTTAACAAAGGTAGAACAATGCTGTCTGAGATTCTTTGTGATGAAATGTGTTTGCATTTCAGCCAAAGTGAGCTTAGAACTCCTATGGCCAATGCCGTGATCTTGAGAGATAAGTAGGGGTAGACTGCTTTCGGGGATACCCACTTTGCCTTGGATGGAATAAAGACCAAACTGGTCAAGGGTAAGATTTTGCTGTTCCCAAAAATGCAGGTCAGTCTGAGTGGCAAATGTTTGCAACCTGGTCTGCTAGGGCATTACCGAGGGAAATCTCGTCAGTCCTGTTGGTATGTGCCCTGCAATGTATAATTGCAATTTCAGAAGGAAGTTGGATAGCTTGTAAAAGATTATCAATGAGGGCAGGGTGTGCGATGGATTTCCCATCTGTAGTAACATAACCTCTTTGTTGCCAAATTTTGCCAAAATCATGAACTACCCCAAAAGCGTATCTACTATCACTGAATATATTAACGGGGCAGTTGACAAACAAGTGACAGGCCCTGGTGAGTGCTATAAGTTCTGCTGCTTGTGCAGAATTAACAGGGATAGACTTAGTCTCGAGTACCATATCAGGGAGTTGGACAACTGAATATGCTGCTTTGTAGGTGTCATCGGAAGGCCTGGAACAGGAAGCATCAACAAAAACATTAGTAGCATGTGGCAAAGGAGTGTCAGTTAGATTGAGTCGAGGTGAGGCAGAGTAGTGGATAGATTCAACACAGTCATGAGGATCGAGTATAAAAGCATTAGCAGGGTCAGACAGATGTAATAGAGCATGCAGTACGGCAGCAGGCCCTTGAGTGTTGATTGAGTATTTTATCTGTAAATTTGCAGTACCTAATAGAATAACTTCATAGTCCTTGACATACAAATGAAAAGGTTTAGCATAATTAGGTAAACCAAGCGCAGGTGCTGTAACCAATGTCTGTAGGAGAGAGTGAAAAGCATTAGTCATTTGTTCAGTCCATTGTACGTAAGGTGGTGCATCCTTTTTAGTACATTGTCTTAAGATATTGTCAAAGTAAGAACAGTTCGGTATCCATTGACGGCAATAGTTGACGATGCCAAGGAAGGACAGCATTTCCTTTGGAGTTTCAGGTTTTTTTTATCTTAGTCAGTGCTTGTACTTTTTTTGGGTTTATTTGTCTCTGGCCATGGGAAAGAATGAATCCCAAATATTCAACAGTCTCAGCCCCCATCTGAGCTTTATGTTTAGCAACCTTATGACCCTCTGCTGCCAGATGTTGCAGCAGTAAGGGGGTATCATGGTGGTTAGCTTCCTGGCTTGGACCACACAACAATAAATCATCAACATATTGAAGCAGGACAGAACCATGGCCGGGGGCCCATGACTTAAGGGTATGCTGGAGCACCAGGGAGTAAGCCGCTGGTGAATCCACTAGGCCTTGGGGGAGGTGTTTCCAGGTAAGTTGGAACCCCATCAAAAGTAAAAGCCAAAAGTAACTGTGTCTCAGGGTCTACTGGAACCGGAAAAAATTCATTGGATAAATCCAAAACCGTGAACACCAAAGCATCACACGGAATGGAAGTAAGAAGAACCGTAATGTCTGGCACAATAGGTGCAATTGGTATAATTAGTGAATTAATAGCTCTTAAATCTTGTACAAATCGAAATTCGTTGTTCTTCTTAGGAACTGGATTAATGGGAGTATTGTAAGGAGACACAACACTAGTGAGGATATCCTGATTAAGGAATATCTGTATTAACGAGCGGATACCATCTAACTTTTCCTGTGAAAGAGGGTACTGTTTTATGTATACTGGATGTGAGTGTGGTTTAAGCAGTGCTTTGTAAGGTGTACAGTCAACAAAGCCCACATCAAATTTGTCATTAGCCCATACAGACAGAATGGAAGGGTTAGTAAAAAGGTCGTTAGAATTTAGAAAAATAGAGCTAGTTTTGGAAACAAAAATATCTGCAGAAAGGCCCCCATCAGAGGAAATTCTGATGGATTGAAATCCTAACTTGTGGAATAGATCTCTGCCTAACAGATTTTCGGGGCACCCAGGGATGAGTGTAAATGGATGTGAAATGGTACGGGTAGAGCCTGGGCATACAATAGGTAAAGGCGGTGTTTGGAAAGTGGGAGTTAGTACCCCATTAATCCCAACTGAAGGTATCGATGTGTGTCTGTCTCCCTCATAATATTTTGTATTAATGCAGGAGGTGGTGGCTCCCGTGCCCACTAGGAATAATAAATCCACTCCTGCAACGTTTAATACAATGTATGGGTCTGCACTGGATGAGGATGAGATGACAGGGAAAAGCGGGGTACAACCTTCAGGGCAGCCCTATGTAGAACCTGGCCAGTTGATGGTGTGTCTGGGAGTGGAATTTGTCAAAGTCTGGGGTTGTGTCTGAGGTGCTTGTGGTTGAAATGTTGGGGCTGGGGCATAAGGGACTGTTTGTTGATTTTGAAAAGTAGGACACGGCAGCCTGGGGTATTGATTATGCCAGTGGCCAAATTCATGACAATTGAAACATTGAGTATTGAGTGAAGTATTGGAGTTATTGGGAGAACCCCAACTATTATTCTGATTAACCCAATTACGTCTACCTCTTCCTCTACCACGACCTCCATTCCAGCGACCTCTGCCATATCCACCCCTTTCAGTGTATTGATTATTAAATTGGAGTAGATAGCCATGTAAGGGGGTGGGGTAGTATTAACAGTTTGATCACAGGTCGTAGAGCATTGTGAATTGTGTAATTTAAATAGTTTTAAAACACCAGTTTTTCGTGGATTGTAGTTCTTAGGGAGGGAAGGTGTAGAGTACCAACCTGGGGCAATCTTGAGCCAATTTTCCCACCCGGTGTCATATATGTATAATACCATTTAGGGTCACCTTCTTTCTTCTGAACACACATTTGATAAACTATATTCATATGATATAAATCATTAGCTCCATCACGTGGAAAAGGATTATCAAGCTTTAAATTTTCACACCAACCTGCAAGATTATCTACCCAAGGGTCAACATAAAATCCTCCAGTAGGACTACATCTTTACACATACTGTTTGCAAGTCTCATTAAGGAGGGGCGGTGGTAAATTTTTTAAAGTCTTACCACCCATCTTGATTCAAGACAAGTACAGTCTACAAATAAGATTAGTAAGTATCAAAAAGAGAAAAAGAAGTTATAGGATAGACTAATTGGTAATGTAATGATTAAATGTAACTCACAGTTTTCCTACAAGAACTGTTTATTTGTTCTTATATTATAGGCTGACTCTCTGTTACAGGTTTATTCACCTATTGCCTGGACTCATAAATCTAAACTTTTTGCAGGAAAGATAGCCTCGAACTCTGAACATTCAGCGTTTTTATGTCTACGGTGTATAATGGGATAAGAATAGGCCGAAGGAAGAGAAGTGAAATAGAGTCAACAGAAATATTGGTTAATCAATTATGTGGTTTATCGAATTCAATAAAAAAAACAAATATCTCAATACCTTAAATTCTTATCAAAGAACGAGTCATGTACAATTGCAACGAAACAGAGAAACCAGGGCTGAACTGAGATCAAGGTCCCAACAATACCCGTTTAGCAACTCGTGATCACTCTTAATGCTGCAACTGTTCACAGATATATTTTAAAACACAAATACACAAACAAGACAAGACAATAATACGCATGGAATGACGAATCAGTCAGTAAAAAATGGTCTCCGTGCACAACCTGAGTATCCCTATTTTACTATACTACTATGGTATCTCTATAACCCGTCTCAACCATACATGAGACAGTCTCAACCATACATGAGACACTTTAAGCTGCTAATCATGCCCTTGTTTCAACCATACATGAGACAGTCTCAACCATACATGAGACACTTTAAGCTGGTAATCATGCCCTTGTCTCAACCATACATGAGACACTTATTTAAACTAAGGAATTGGTTAATCGGAAAGAGCCAAAAGGTAAGAGAAAAGACCGTCAGTTCAGACAGTGATTCTACTTACCTCTGGATTTCCAGCCGTTCCACTTCTGACACCAGAGAACTGTAAGGGCCACTAAACTCCACTGTGCTATCCCTGCACTGTCCTTGCAGCTGCGAGCCGGCTCGTCTTATACTTGATGCAACGGCAAACCATCTGATATCATCTCTCCAGGCGTGCTGATCAGGGAACTTGCAATGAACGACACTGTAGGCTTGTGTGTTGCAAAACAAGTTCAGTTTATTATGGGTAGTACTACAACTTATATAGCATAGTAAACAAAGAGATTCAATTGTGATGACATACACAATGTGATTACCTTATATTTGGTAATATTTGAAAACCTGAGTGGCTATAGTACGTTTACACAGTCTACAGCTGGTGTGTATGTGATAAGTAGCATGCTTGTGCAATCAAGTGTTCAAGCAGGAAAAGACATTAGCCCCTTGCAATCCCTTTCACTACCCAATCTTTTTTCAACCAAGCATTCTCTGAACCATTAAGATGGGTTCTTGTAGGAATGCTATGTCACATTTGCTATTTTTCAAACTTTTTAGAATACTGCTCCTCTTGGAAAAGTAATTTAACCCATTTACATTCCAGGAAACAATGGATAAAGTATTTGTTTTAGGTGAGAACATCGGCCTGAAAAATGATTCCGAGCAGATTTTAATAGATCAATACAAATATAGTTAAGTCCACTGGTAAAAACAAAGCAAAGCATACAAAAGATGACAATGTTAGCATATTAAACTGGAAACAGTATCTTGTAGAACAAATTATCATACAAATAGTAAACACTGTTGGAAACATTTGGAAGACACTTCCTTTTTGGAAGCCAAATAAACTCTCTCAATGAGAGACGTTAAACAGAGCACATATTACCCGATACAGGGTCATAAAGGTGATAATAGGATCAACTTTCCTGGATCTGGACCTAGCTTTGGTCTGACTGTGGGAAGATTTTAAATCTCTGGTAACCCTGGATTGGTAAGAATTTTCATATCTCCACACTCTTTGATCCTTAGCAGATGGGCCATCTTTTAAGTTTAAGGCATAAAAAATGACAGATAACAGAAAACACCTTTAGACAAACAGAGCTTATCTGCTATCTGCTGTGTAACATGAGCCTTTTCTCCTTTGAATGGCTGCCCCCATTGTCACACAGTAGCTTATTTATATAATCTACAGACCAGCCAATTCCCTATGGGCCAGACTGTAAATTATATCCTTATAAACGGCGCGTTCTGGCGTCAGAACGCGCCGTTTATATTCTTAAAGAGACAGCAATTGCAGCTGCTGCTCTGTCCTCTACCGTTGCTTCACATCAGTTTAGCTTTCAATCACCACATAATCATTTTCTTACTTCCCACACACGAAACACGCTCCGCCTGTTCCAGTCCCTCCCACATATTTGCTTATCTTTCGCTCGCGTTTCACATCTCGTGCAGCTGCCTCCCTGTCACACTCACAGGATTCCTCTCTGCTCGCTCCCCCTCCCATCCACCATCGCATTTGCAAGTCTCGCTCCCTCCTCCCATCCACCATCTCAAATCTCGCTCATTCCTCTCAGCCACCATCTCAAATCTCGCCCCCCCTCCCATCCCCCAGCTCACGTTTCACACTCCCCTCCTTCCTTTGCCTCCGCTTGTTCATCTCAGCTGAATGACGTTACATAGAGCAGGCTCCTGAAGAACGCAAAAGTAATAAAGGTACTGGTAAAAAGGGCTGCAGGGGAAAAAAATCAACAAGGAGTGACAACAGTAAAGAAAAAAGTATTGCATTTTGTAAAAAGCAAAGACAGGAATTAAAAAGTAAACTCGTAAACTGTAGATTATAATCAATAATGTACCCCCTACTTAAAATTTATAAAGATATTATTAGCACCTCGGAGTTATGTGACCTGTATAAAAGCACTCGGCCTTCGGCCTCGTGCTTTTATATGGTCACATAACGCCTCGGTGACTGATAATATCTTTATAAATTACAGTAGGGGGTACATTATTCACTATATAAACAATAGTAGTGTTTCTGAAGCAAACACATCAGTTTTACCAGTGCAGGGCAACACTGTATTATATTTTCATTACTTTAAAACACTTTTATTTTTTGATGTTACTGTTCCTTTAAGAGGTCCGATTCTATGGAGTATCTCTATCTTGAAGTTATAGCATTCTTGAGGGAGACCAAGCTTTTGTAGAATTGTTTTAGAGGTCAAAATATTTAGGGAGTCATTTTGGTAAGAATGTTGATGAATCTAAGATTATTTCTCCTCGACCTGTTTTCTATATCGTTGAGTTTCAGCTTTAGCTCTTGAGTTTGTTTCTCTAGAGACTCAATCCTAGTTATGAGTCAAAGGTTTCATCTTGGATTTGAGTTCTCTATCTCCTCAAATCGTTTATCATGAGCAGATAGTTTAACTGAAATATCAGATATTTTAGACTGGAGTTTGTCTAAAGCCTTTTCAATTGTAGCTTCAATGACTGGCTACTTCAGTAAGAGAGTAATCTTCAGAAAGCGATGGTCTGGAAGATGCAGATTTATGAGATAAAGAAGTATTATTAGTATCAGAATCTTGTTGCTTTCCATTTTCCCTGTTAATTCTTTCATACGTTTTACCATTGGCTTTGGAAGACATTGTAAATGAGGGAGAGAATGTTTCCATATGCAAGGAGAAATCAGTGTGAATAACAGTGTGATGAATATAGAGTGTAGGGATGTAGCGAACGTCGGAAAAAAACGTCGCGAACCCCATAGACTTCAATGGGAAGGCGAATTTTAAAAGCTAAAAAATACATTTCTGGCCAGAAAAATGATTTTAAAGTTGTTTAAAGGGTGCAACGACCTGGACAGTGGCATGCCAGAGGGGGATCAAGGGCAAAAATGTTTCTAAAAAATACATTGTTGACACAGCGCTGCGTTTTGTGCTGTAAAGGGCAGAAATCACACTACATTTATAAACCTGTGTAATAAACTGCTTTAAAACGTCCAGCGTCTACATGTAAAGGTTACAGCCTGTTCACACGCAAAGAGGAAACGCGGCGCTTACTGCAACGCAAAGAGCTTTAATGAATGATACCGTCAAGTGAGCAAATAATAGTTGTTAATTACTAGTTGAGCTTGTCATCTCCAGGATGTTCGTCCTGTTGGTGGCAATATTTCTTTAGTGGTGTGTTTAGCAGTCACCGTGCTTGTGCGCACGTGCACGGTCAGGCAGAGGTAATTCAATGTACAGTGAAGTGAACCAAAAAACACTGATTCTGCAGTGTGGGCCCAGTTTTGGTCTACTTTATTGATCACCTGCGGTGACCATAAAAGATGCGATTTTGCCACTGTTGCAGAACCCTGATAAATTAGGCATGTGTACTTTCCTGAAAAATTATGTTTTTTTTGTCGCAGCCACTGAAGCACAGAGGCCAGAAAAAATATGCCATATAAATGCTAAAAATAGTCATTTTTTTTGTCGCAGCCACTGAAGCACAGAGGCCAGAAAAAATATGCCATATAAATGCTGAAAATAGTAATTTTTTTGGTCGCAGCCACTGAAGCACAGAGGCCAGAAAAAATATGCCATATAAATGCTGAAAATATTCATTTTTTTGTCACAGCCACTGAAGCACAGAGGCCAGAAAAAATATGCCATATAAATGCTGAAAATATTTTTTTTTTTTGTCACAGCCACTGAAGCACAGAGGCCAGAAAAAATATGCCATATAAATGCTGAAAATATTCAATTTTTTTTGTCGCAGCCACTGCAGCACAGAGGCCAGAAAAAATATGCCATATAAATGCTGAAAATATTCATTTATTTTTGTCGCAGCCACTGAAGCACAGAGGCCATAAAAAATATGCCATATAAATGCTGAAAATATTCATTTTTTTTTTGTCACAGCCACTGAAGCACAGAGGCCAGAAAAAATATGCCATATAAATGCTGAAAATATTCATTTATTTTTGTCGCAGCCACTGAAGCACAGAGGCCAGAAACAATATGCCATATAAATGCTGAAAATATTCTTTTTTTTGTCACAGCCACTGAAGCACAGAGGCCAGAAAAAATATGCCATATAAATGCTGAAAATATTCTTTTTTTTTTGTCGCAGCCACTGCAGCACAGAGGCCAGAAAAAATATGCCATATAAATGCTGAAAATATTCATTTTTTTTTGTCGCAGCCACTGAAGCACAGAGGCCAGAAACAATATGCCATATAAATGCTGAAAATATTCATTTTTTTTTGTCACAGCCACTGAAGCACAGAGGCCAGAAAAAATATGCCATATAAATGCTGAAAATATTCATTTTTTTGGTTGCAGCCACTGAAGCACAGAGGCCAGAAAAACTCAGGATTTACCTGGATTCAAATGAAACCAGTAGGGTTTGCACCCTAGTTTGTAACGGTGGCGGAGGGAGGAGGACGCTAAAGGACAGCTGTGTGTGGAGTCATGAGGCGTGCAGAGAAGGACAGCTGCATGGGGAGTCAGAAACTCAGAACAAGTCTTCCGGCGTGCAGTAACCCTCCGAGATCCACCCCTCATTCATTTTAATAAAGGTCAGGTAATCCACACTTTTGTGACCTAGGCGAGTTCTCTTCTCAGTTACAATCCCTCCTGCTGCACTGAAGGTCCTTTCTGAGAGGACACTTGAGGTTCATGGCAAATTGTGACAGCTCTGGCCACAGATCAAGCCTGCGCACCCAGTAGTCCAGGGGTTCATCGCTCCTCAGAGTGTCGATATCTGCAGTTAATGCCAGGTAGTCCGCTACCTGCCGGTCGAGGCGTTCTTTGAGGGTGGATCCAGAAGGGTTCTGGCGCTGCCTTGGACTGAAAAACATTTGCATGTCTGACGTTACAGAGTGGCCAAAGTGCTTTGTCCTTGCAGGTGCGCTCGTGGCAGGATTACTGGCACCTCTGCCCCTGGAATGTTGATGAGTTCCTGAAGTGACATCACCCTTAAAAGCATTGTACAACATGTTTTGCAGGCTGGTTTGTAAATGCAGCATCCTTTCGGACTTGTGGTACGTTGGTAACATTTCTGCCACTTTATGCTTGTACCGAGGGTGTAGTAGCGTTGCGACCCAGTACAGGTCCTTCTCCTTAAGCCTCTTGATACGGGGGTCCTTCAACAGGCATGACAGCATGAAAGACCCCATTCTCACAAGGTTGGATGCAGAGGTATCCATCTCCGCTTCCTCGTTATCAAGGACTGCATCATCCACGGTCTCCTCCCCCCAGCCACGTACAAGACCAGGGGTCCCCAAAAGATCACCACCAGCCCCCTGGGAAGCCTGCTCCTGTTGGTCCTCCTCCTCCACAAAGCCACCTTCCTCCTCTGACTCCACTTCTGACACCTCTCCATGCGTTGCAGCAGGTGCCTGGGTTCGTTCTGGTGATTCCGACCAGAAATCGTGCGCTTCCTGCTCCTCGTCACGCTGGTCTACAGCCTCATCTGTCACTCGTCGCACGGCACGCTCCAGGAAGAAAGCAAAGGGTATTAGGTCGCTGATGGTGCCTTCGGTGCGACTGACCATATTTGTAACCTCTTCAAAAGGGCGCATGAGCCTGCAGGCATCGCGCATAAGCACCCAGTAACGGGGGAAAAAAATCCCCAGCTCTGCAGATCCAGTCCTACCACCCAGTTCAAACAGGTATTCGTTGACGGCTCTTTGTTATTGCAGCAGACGTTCCAACATGAGGAGCGTTGAATTCCAGCGAGTCTGGCTGTCGCAAATCAAACGCCTGACTGGCATGTTGTACCGCTGCTGAATGTCAGCAAGGCGTGCCATGGCTGTGTAGGAACGTCTGAAAGCACAGAGGCCAGAAAAAATATGCCATATAAATGCTGAAAATATTCAATTTTTTTTGTCGCAGCCACTGCAGCACAGAGGCCAGAAAAAATATGCCATATAAATGCTGAAAATATTCATTTATTTTTGTCGCAGCCACTGAAGCACAGAGGCCATAAAAAATATGCCATATAAATGCTGAAAATATTCATTTTTTTTTGTCACAGCCACTGAAGCACAGAGGCCAGAAAAAATATGCCATATAAATGCTGAAAATATTCATTTATTTTTGTCGCAGCCACTGAAGCACAGAGGCCAGAAACAATATGCCATATAAATGCTGAAAATATTCTTTTTTTTGTCACAGCCACTGAAGCACAGAGGCCAGAAAAAATATGCCATATAAATGCTGAAAATATTCTTTTTTTTTTGTCGCAGCCACTGCAGCACAGAGGCCAGAAAAAATATGCCATATAAATGCTGAAAATATTCATTTTTTTTGTCGCAGCCACTGAAGCACAGAGGCCAGAAACAATATGCCATATAAATGCTGAAAATATTCATTTTTTTTTGTCACAGCCACTGAAGCACAGAGGCCAGAAAAAATATGCCATATAAATGCTGAAAATATTCATTTTTTTGGTTGCAGCCACTGAAGCACAGAGGCCAGAAAAACTCAGGATTTACCTGGATTCAAATGAAACCAGTAGGGTTTGCACCCTAGTTTGTAACGGTGGCGGAGGGAGGAGGACGCTAAAGGACAGCTGTGTGTGGAGTCATGAGGCGTGCAGAGAAGGACAGCTGCATGGGGAGTCAGAAACTCAGAACAAGTCTTCCGGCGTGCAGTAACCCTCCGAGATCCACCCCTCATTCATTTTAATAAAGGTCAGGTAATCCACACTTTTGTGACCTAGGCGAGTTCTCTTCTCAGTTACAATCCCTCCTGCTGCACTGAAGGTCCTTTCTGAGAGGACACTTGAGGCGGGGCAAGACAAGAGGTTCATGGCAAATTGTGACAGCTCTGGCCACAGATCAAGCCTGCGCACCCAGTAGTCCAGGGGTTCATCGCTCCTCAGAGTGTCGATATCTGCAGTTAATGCCAGGTAGTCCGCTACCTGCCGGTCGAGGCGTTCTTTTGAGGGTGGATCCAGAAGGGTTCTGGCGCTGCCTTGGACTGAAAAACATTTGCATGTCTGACGTTACAGAGTGGCCAAAGTGCTTTGTCCTTGCAGGTGCGCTCGTGGCAGGATTACTGGCACCTCTGCCCCTGGAATGTTGATGAGTTCCTGAAGTGACATCACCCTTAAAAGCATTGTACAACATGTTTTGCAGGCTGGTTTGTAAATGCAGCATCCTTTCGGACTTGTGGTACGTTGGTAACATTTCTGCCACTTTATGCTTGTACCGAGGGTGTAGTAGCGTTGCGACCCAGTACAGGTCCTTCTCCTTAAGCCTCTTGATACGGGGGTCCTTCAACAGGCATGACAGCATGAAAGACCCCATTCTCACAAGGTTGGATGCAGAGGTATCCATCTCCGCTTCCTCGTTATCAAGGACGGCATCATCCACGGTCTCCTCCCCCCAGCCACGTACAAGACCAGGGGTCCCCAAAAGATCACCACCAGCCCCCTGGGAAGCCTGCTCCTGTTGGTCCTCCTCCTCCACAAAGCCACCTTCCTCCTCTGACTCCACTTCTGACACCTCTCCCTGCGTTGCAGCAGGTGCCTGGGTTCGTTCTGGTGATTCCGACCAGAAATCGTGCGCTTCCTGCTCCTCGTCACGCTGGTCTACAGCCTCATCTGTCACTCGTCGCACGGCACGCTCCAGGAAGAAAGCAAAGGGTATTAGGTCGCTGATGGTGCCTTCGGTGCGACTGACCATATTTGTAACCTCTTCAAAAGGGCGCATGAGCCTGCAGGCATCGCGCATAAGCACCCAGTAACGGGGGAAAAAAATCCCCAGCTCTGCAGATCCAGTCCTACCACCCAGTTCAAACAGGTATTCGTTGACGGCTCTTTGTTATTGCAGCAGACGTTCCAACATGAGGAGCGTTGAATTCCAGCGAGTCTGGCTGTCGCAAATCAAACGCCTGACTGGCATGTTGTACCGCTGCTGAATGTCAGCAAGGCGTGCCATGGCTGTGTAGGAACGTCTGAAATGGGCCGACACCTTCCTGGACTGCCTGAGAACGTCCTGGAATCCTGGGTACTTCGAGACAAAACGTTGGACTATTAAATTCAGAACATGTGCCATGCAGGGCACATGTGTTAAATTGCCCAGTCTCAGTGCTGCCAACAGATTGCTTCCATTGTCACACACCACTTTTCCGATCTTCAGTTGGTGTGGGGTCAGCCACCGATCGGCCTGTGACTGCAGAGATGACAGGAGTACAGATCCGGTATGGTTTCTGCTTTCCAGGCACGTCATCCCCAAGACAGCATGACAACGGCGTACCTGGCACGTCGAATAGCCTAGGGGGAGCTGGGGGTGCACAGGTGTGGAGGAGGAGGACCCAGCAGCAGAGGAGGAAGAAGAGGAAGAAGACGAGGTAGAGAGCGAAGGAGGAGTAGAGGTGGTGGCAGAACCGCGTGCAATCCGTGGCGGTGACACCAACTCCACTGTCGTTGTTGAGCCACACATTCCCTGCTTCCCAGACATTACCAAGTTCACCCAGTGGGCAGTGTAGGTGACATACCTGCCCTGACCATGCTTGGAGGACCATGTGTCAGTAGTCATATGGACCTTTGGCCCAACACTAAGTGACAGAGATGCGGTGACTTGGCTCTGCACATGGTGGTACAGGTGTGGTATTCCCTTTTTTGAAAAAAAATTGCGGCTGGGTACCTTCCACTGCGGTGTCCCAATTGCTACAAATTTGCGGAAGGCCTCAGAGTCCACCAGCTGGTATGGTAAAAGCTGGCGGGCTAAGAGTGCAGACAAGCCAGCTGTCAGACGCCGGGCAAGGGGGTGACTCGCAGACATTGGCTTCTTACGCTCAAACATGGCCCTCACAGAAACTTGGCTGGGGGCAGATGACTGGGAATGTGAACTGGTGGTGGTCAAGGTGGAAGGCGGAGTGGAGGGTGGTTCAGACGGGTCAAGGACAGCAGAGGTAGAGCAGTAAGATGCTGGACCAGAAGGAGGGTGGCTTTTAGTTTGCCTGTTGCCTTTGAGGTGTTGCTCCCAAAGTGCTTTGTGCTTGCCGTTCATGTGCCTTCGCATAGAAGTTGTACCTATGTGGCTGTTGGGCTTCCCAAGACTCAGTTTCTGACTGCACTCATTGCAAATTACAACACTTTTGTCAGAGGCACACACATTAAAAAAATCCCACACTGCTGACCTTTTTGAAGCTGGCAATCTGGCGGTAACAGTAGAAGTTGGCGGCGTTGGCGGCAATGGCGGGTGCGTTGGCCGGCTGACCACAGTTGGCGATACATGTTGTTGCCCTACTGTTCCCTGCGAGCTGTCCTCCCTGCTTCTTCTAAGTCTTATTCTCCTCCTGCCTCTCTGACTCTCTGTCTCTCCATCTGAACTATCCTCCTCTTGCTCTCTTCTACTGGGCACCCACAAAACATCAATCTCCTCATCATCATTCTCCTCAGATGCATCAATTTCTTCTGACAGCTCACAGAAGGAAGCAGCAGCGGGGACCTCCTCATCACTCATTATGTCCATCTCTGTTGTGTTCTCTGCCAGAATTAAATCTGGTGTAACGTCCTCATCTCCTTCATCTTCTTCTGCCAATAATGGTTGCGCATCACTCAGTTCAAGAAACTCATGTGAAAATAACTCCTCTGACTCCAGTGAAGAAGGGGCGCCGGTGGTGGAGGAAGTGTTACGTGGGGTGGCCATAGCAGTGGAGGATGAGGATGTTGTGGTAAAGTTAGAAACGGTCGAGGATGGGGTGTGCTGTGTAAGCCAGTCAACTACCTCTTCAGCATTTTGGGAGTTCAGGGTCATTGCCTTTTTAAAACTGGGCAATTTCCTAGGGCCACAGGATAGCATAGCAGCACGGCCCCTAGTGCCTCTGCGTGGCGGCCTGCCTTTGCCTGGCATTATTTTTAAAACAACAACAACAACTCAGGTGGTGTTTCTGGAGACGGTATTATTATTGATATTTAGACAGTATGTGAACAAGCTCATACAGCTAGGTGGCAGTTGTTTAAAAATGAAGAACACACTGGGCAAACAATGCCTACAAGGTCAACGTATACACTACTACAGCAGTGGATACGGAATATATTATTGCTGCTTGAAAAACGTCACTCGGGTGGTGGTTCTGGAGACGGTATTATTATTGATATTTAGACAGAATGTGAACAAGCTCACACAGCTAGATGGCAGTTGTTTGAAAATGAAGAACACACTGGGCAAACAATGCCTACAAGGTCAACGTATACACTACTACAGCAGTGGATACGGAATATATTATTGCTGCTTGAAAAACGTCACTCAGGTGGTGTTTCTGGAGACGGTATTATTATTGATATTTAGACAGAATGTGAAAAAGCTCACACAGCTAGATGGCCGTTGTTTGAAAATGAAGAACACACTGGGCAAACAATGCCTACAAGGTCAACGTATACACTACTACAGCAGTGGATACGGAATATATTATTGCTGCTTGAAAAACGTCACTCAGGTGGTGTTTCTGGAGACGGTATTATTATTGATATTAAGACAGAATGTGAAAAAGCTCACACAGCTAGATGGCCGTTGTTTGAAAATGAAGAACACACTGGGCAAACAATGCCTACAAGGTCAACGTATACACTACTACAGCAGTGGATACGGAATATATTATTGCTGCTTGAAAAACGTCACTCGGGTGGTGCTTCTGGAGACGGTATTATTATTGATATTTAGACAGAATGTGAAAAAGCTCACACAGCTAGATGGCCGTTGTTTGAAAATGAAGAACACACTGGGCAAACAAATTGAAACAATGCCTGCAAGGTCAACGTATACACTACTACAGCAGTGGATACGGAATATATTATTGCTGCTTGAAAAACGTCACTCAGGTGGTGTTTCTGGAGACGGTATTATTATTGATATTTAGACAGAATGTGAAATAGCTCACACAGCTAGATGGCCGTTGTTTGAAAATGAAGAACACACTGGGCAAACAATGCCTACAAGGTCAACGTATACACTACTACAGCAGTGGATACGGAATATATTATTGCTGCTTGAAAAACGTCACTCAGGTGGTGTTTCTGGAGACGGTATTATTATTGATATTTAGACAGAATGTGAAAAAGCTCACACAGCTAGATGGCCGTTGTTTGAAAATGAAGAACACACTGGGCAAACAATGCCTACAAGGTCAACGTATACACTACTACAGCAGTGGATACGGAATATATTATTGCTGCTTGAAAAACGTCACTAAGGTGGTGGTTCTGGAGACGGTATTATTATTGATATTTAGACAGAATGTGAACAAGCTCACACAGCTAGATGGCAGTTGTTTGAAGAACACACTGGGCAAATAACGCCTGCAAGTGCACTACTATTGGTGCACTGCTATGAAGAACAGCAAACAGCACTGTACACGTTAAAGAACAGTAAGATAAGTAAAATAAAAAAAAAATTATATGTATATTAAAAAAAAAATTCTCGGAGCTACTAGGAGCAGCACAGTAGCACACCAGTCCCACTCCCCAACACTGCTAGACTAATAGCACTGGGCTCTTATAGTAGCAACTAGCAAAGTAAAAAAACAAAAAAGAAAATAAAAGCAGTCCTTACAAGGACTATTGGGTTATTACAGCAGTCAGCAGATGAGACCAGAAGAGATCAGTGCCCACAGCAGGCAGCTACATACAGAGCACTGCAATAGAAGGTAGATTACTAGCCAGCAAAGCTACCTAACCTAAAATGTCCCTCAAATCCCTGCAGACTTCTGTCCCTCCAATACAGAGCAGTATCAAGTAGATTACTAGCCAGCAAACTTACTATCAACTGTCCCTCAAATCAGTGAAATCACTAACAGCTCTCTCCCTACACTAGCACTTCCAAGCACACACAGGCAGAATGAAAAAACGCTGCAGGGCTTCAGTTAATATATGGAAGGGGAGTGGTCCAGGGGGTGTGGGGGTGGTCCAGGAGGGAGAGCTTCCTGATTGGCTGCCATGTATCTGCTGGTCTGGGGTGAGAGGTCAAAAAAAAAGCGCCAGGTAAGGCGAACCCAAAATGGCGAACGTCGCGCGACGTTCGCGAACATTCGGCGAGCGCGAACAGTCGAAGTTCGCCGGCGAACAGTCCGCGACATCCCTAATAGAGTGTGAGGTTTTTAATTCGCTTTTTCCTCACCAAGTATTTGTCTCCTTTCTTTTCCTCTTTTTTTTATTTGCTCTGATAAAAGTGTTGTATTCTTGTTTTTGTTTGTTTTTTTCTCCTTTTTATTATTTTTTGCTTTTTTTGATTTTCTCCTTATTTTAATTTTTTTGTATTTTTTGTATTTTTTCCCCCTTTCTATACCTTTTTCAAGCCAAAATGTTCTTCTTCACTTATGAAAAAAGGAAATAAGTGGGTGAACTCACTGAAATGCCAAACAAAAAAATGTTTTGAAAAGCAAAGTTACTGGAAAACGATCAGCAAGGACCAAATATCTCCCACAAGAGTGGATTTATTGTCTTGTAGCTATGTCTAGAAGCTTGAAGTGGATACAGGTAGACAGCCTGTTAAGTTGCAATATAAAGATATGGCATTTGTTTCTAGGCCACCATTTTGCATATGTATACAGCCCTCAGATGTGTCACAGAGGTACAGTATAGATAAAGGAGAATTACTAGCACAGTGGACCCTTCGGCTGTTAATATTTAAGAACTTGCTGCCAAATCCTTCCAAGCAGCAATAGTGCAGGCTGAGAGAAACCGCAACTGAAAACACCGCTCGTGTCAGAGCAACTTCAAACTAATGCAAGCTTCTCCTCTTGCCCCTCACGGACCTACAGCAAACTCCAGCGCTAGGTGATAAAACTGACACGATGGCTATATGCAGAGCCATATCTTCTCTAGCAGCAGCAATGGCGCAGGCTGAGAGAAACTTCAGGCCCCAAGCCACGCAATGGAGAAGCACTGCCTGCATCTGAAACAGCTGCCAGCCGGTCTCCTCTCACCTCCCGGGAATTCCAGGCACACTCCTGTTTCATAAAACAGAACCTTTATTAAAGGAGAAGGAAAGGTAATTTTCAATACCCATCTATAATTGTTGCTTGTGTGCACCCCTCCTGAACCGCATTATTTTTACTGCCCAAATCGGTCTGTAACTCTCATACTGTTACCGTTTTTCAAGGTTCCAATCTTTGCGGCCGCCATTTTGGCCGTGTTGACGTCATGTCCTCTCTCTCCCAGTTTCAAATGCGCATGCGCTAAATTGAGTCCTCCCCTTGACCTCTCGCGTCACACATACAGCTTGCTTGCTCAAGAAGGCGTGTCTGCTGCTTCTCTCCCTGCTGCATCTTTCCTGCCAAAGTAAGCCTTACACTGTCCACCAATGGTTTTAAAATTTACTGTTATGTATTATTAACATTCACTATTATTATATAAAATATTTTTGGAATATATAATATCGTATTGCCAATGAACTTATTTGAATTTGATCGTTTCAGACCAAAGGCAGCTATACAACTCATATACCTCTTCAGCTGTTAGGGTGTTTTCTTTTTGTAGCCTTCCTAAAGTTGATTTCTTCTTTCTGGCATATAGATTAAATATATTTAATTTTTTATACACGTTTGTTATGTAGTGACGCGCCGCTTCACATACTTCTGCAGGTCATAAGGTACAATAGAAGTACTGACGTGCCAGTACAGTAAACTAAAGAATTATATTAGAGCTGTGCTTCAGTACATGTCTGTTGCGAACACATTCAGCACACAGGCAGCAGTATAGACCAAGTGGCAGATCATTTCAATAATGTGCCCAAAAATTACTGCTACGGATACACGATTCCTTGTTGAGTTAAATTATGTTAATGGTTCAAAGAATGTCGGCTGATTGGTCGGTCCCCACACATTTTCACCTCACCAAATCTGGCCCTCGTTGCAAAAAGTTTTGACACCTCTGATTTTGATGTTTAATATATTTATTTTGTTACGGGCATGAAATGGAACTACATTTCATATTGTAATCACTTGGATACGGTGTTCATTTATTTATATAAATTTTATATTTGCAGTAACAAATATGATAGAACCCGGCACTTGTACTCCTTCAACCTCTGACGTTTCAGACAGTGTATGTATACAAACAAATTTTGTTATTCCTTTTTATTATTATAAATTGAAGGGGTTGTAAACCTTACAGTTAACTGTTCATATGTTGCAAAGAGTTTTATTTAGACACAATATGCAAATTGTTTGCATTGTCAATTGTTTGCACTTTAGCATTGAACTGCTTTCTCTCAGTCTGTTATTTCTCCTACTCAATGTAACTGAATGTGTCTCAGTGGGACCTTGATTTTACTATTGAGTGCTGTTCTTAGATCTACCAGGCAGCTGTTATCTTGTGTTAAGGAGTTGTTATCTGATTACCTTCCCATTGTTCTGTTGTTTGGCTGCTGGGGGGGGGGAAGGGAGGGGGTGATATCACTCCAACTTGCAGTACAGTTGTAAAGAGTGACTGAAGTTTATCAGAGCACAAGTCACATGACTTGTTAACAGATGTGGTTTTACAAAACCTTGTTTTCCCATCACAGTATCTCTTTAAGGCCATTTTAGATATATAAGGATATATCTGTTTGAAAGGTATATAAATGTGCAAATTTGAATCTTAATAAATGTAGTAATAATTTTTATAACAATTTTTTTTACAGTTACAAAATCTACTTGAGCGCATGAGAAACAGAACAGAAATCCTACAGGCTTCTGATTGTTTTCCGTTAAATCCATCCAAAAATAGGAGAAGAAGATTCATTGAAAACAGAGAAAATAAGGAATTAACATCTTCAGAGGAGGCATCTGATAAAGAAGAAGAGAAGGAACTAAGTGAAAGTTCCACAATCATTATCGATCCCAAGCGAATTGGAAATACCAAGTGGTGTCAATGTGGAATGTGTAGACCCATGGAAACAGCTGTAGAAAGTATTTGCTGTTACGACGTTCCAGAGATGTATGAAAAAATTCCGGTGGATGCTTTCTGTATCACGGATAATACAGAATTCCAGAATGAATGCACAAATTTGGAAAGGCAAGACTGGAATTTCCATATGTCTAAATTCAACATTAATAGTCATCCTAGATGGCCAGAGTATATGAGGTAAAAATTTTTACAGGTCAAGTATGCTTAAAGGAGAAGGAAAGCTCCAAGACAGTTTACTTTCAACAGATTAGCCACAATAGTGCGAGCTAGAATGCTATATTTATTCTGCAAAATGCTTTACCACACCTGAGTGAACAGCTCTAGACACTGTCTCTGTTTGTTTAGGATAGAAGCTGCCATATAAGCTTGGTGTGACATCACTTCCTGTCTGAGTCTCTCCCTGCTCACTTACAGCTCTGAGCTCAGATTACAGCAGGGATGGGAGGAGGGAGGGGGAGAGGAGCAAACTGAGCATGCTCAAGCCCTGCCCTGGATGTTTATGATGAAAACAGGAAGTCTGAAACAGAAGCCCATGTCTACACAATAAAAGGAACAGAGGACTCAGAGCAGCATTACTTTGAGGGTTTACAGGTGTATTTATATACGCCTTTCTGATAATTGTAATTTAATTTTAGCCTTTCCTTCTCCTTTAATACGGTATTATATACCTAAAATACTCACCATGTGTCATGTCCTGTTCTTTCTTGAATTGGTAGGGCACACCTAAAGTATGCGCATAACAACTTACTGACTTCCTTGGTTTCTCATTTGCATTTTAGTTGAAGTATAAGTTAATTTCAATGTATAGTGAGCGCATAATTGGATAGCCATGATTAAAATTCTATAACATTTTGTTTTATACAAAGCAACCCACAAAAGTTTAATATTAAGTAATTATATACAAAAGCTTAATATTGTAAATATAATGTCTTTGTTTAAAAAAAAATTATAATTATTATATGTTAAATAATGTAATGAGAACTTAATCATTAATCATGACTGTAACAGCCATGCCGCAGACAATGTTTCATTATAGCCGGTGGAAGACACGGGGAAGGTGGTTAGGGAGATTAGTCACCCCAAATACTAGGCAATAAGTCATCAGACGACTACATTGTCTCGAATCTCCAGGTGTTGCCTTATCCTTATGCAATAAACTCCAGGTCACAAGATTCAATATGCTTATTGTTACATAGTTAGTTACATAGTTAAATTGGGTTGAAAAAAGACAAAGTCCATCAAGTTCAACCCATCCAAATGAAAACCCAGCATCCATACACACACCCTCCCTACATTCAAATAAATTCTATATACCCATACCTATACTAACTTAAGAATTTAGTATCACAATAGCCTTTGATATTATGTCTGTCCAAAAAATCATCCAAGCCACTCTTAAAGGCATTAACTGAATCAGCCATCACAACTTCACCCGGCAGTGCATTCCACAACCTCACTGTCCTGACTGTGAAGAACCCCCTAGGTTGCTTCAAATGAAAGTTCTTTTCTTCTAGTCTAAAGGGGTGGCCTCTGGTACGGTGATCCTCTTTATGGGTAAAAAGGTCCCCTGCTATTTGTCTATAATGTCCTCTAATGTGTAATCATGTCCCCTCGCAAGCGCCTTTTTTTCCAGAGAAAACAACCCCAACCGTGACAGTCTACCCTCATAATTTAAGTCTTCCATCCCTCTAACCAATTTAGTTGCACATCTCTGCACTCTCTCCAGCTCATTTATATCCCTCTTAAGGACTGGAGTCCAAAACTGAACTGCATACTCCAGATGAGGCCTCACCAGGGACCTATAAAGAGGCATAATTATATTTTCATCCCTTGAGTTAAAAGACCCCTAGATCCTTCTCATTTAAGGAAACTCCCAACACTGTCATTTAGTGTATAACTTGCATTTATATTATTTTTGCCAAAGCGCATAACCTTGCATTTATCAACATTGAACCTCATTTTCCAGTTTGCTGCCCAGTTTTCCAATTTAGACAAATCACTCTGCAAAGTGGCAGCATCCTGCATGGAACCTATAGTTCTGCACAATTTAGTATCAACTGCAAAAATAGAAACAGTACTTTCAATGCCCACCTCCAGGTCATTAATAAACAAGTTGAAAAGCAAGGGACCGAGTACAGAGCCTTGCGGTACTCCACTAACAACACTGGTCCAATTAGAAAATGTTCCATTTACCACCACTCTTTGTAGTCTATATTTTAGCCAGTTCTCTATCCAGGTACAAATACTATGTTCCAGGCCAACATTCCTTAATTTAACCAGTGACCTTTTGTGTGGCACTGTATCAAATGCAGATGTTAGAATAGCATTATATGTAGCATACAGGTGGTGTCGAAAGCCCCGCCTCTGTTCAGGGATGGTTTCTCCACCTTGACATGAATCGCCTCTTTCACGCCTCGTTCATACATCTGTACCCCGGCGGATTCAGAACACTTCACACGTCTATTCATGCAACTCTCACAAGTGACACCTGTATCTAGGAGTTGCATGACACATTGGATAATCCTATCACAACTAAACAGAATCAACACCTCTGTGAATTTGAAGAGTTACAATGTGCCATTGTGATTGGATTAGTGGAAGAGTTTATATGCCGAAAACTTCTCACACCAGTCAGTTGAACTGAAGAAGCTGCTCGGATGAGTAGTGAAACGTCTTCATTGATTACTCAGCAAGTCCAGTTGTTTTAAGATTGACCTATACTAGATATACATTGATAAATACAATTCTAAAATCACTTAGGAATGAATACAAAGTGATGTTTTATGCGATGAGTTGTAATCTCATGACATGGGCTTCTGCATCAGACTTTTTTTGAGCATAAATCTCCATGGGTTGGGGCTTTAGCATGCACATTTTTTTTCTCTCTCCCTCCTTGCTCCCCTCCCTGCTGTAATCGGTACCCAAAGCTACGAGTGAATAGGCAGTAGGAGTGAACAGGCAGGGATTCGGGCAGGAAGTAATGTCACATAAAGCTAATTTGGCAGCTGCTATACTAAACTAACAGAGAGCGTATCTAAAGCTGTTTACTAGGGTATGGTAAAGCATTCCACAGAATAAATATATTGTTATTGCTTGCACTATTCTGGTTAATATATTGGCAATAAACTGCCTTGGTAGCTTTACTTCTCCGTGGATAAACCATGCATAAAAATTTAACAAAAATATCTTTTCAAAGTGCTCTTGTTCATACTGATTTTAAAATGATAACTGTCAAGGAAAATATTGTGCCATGGAAGTTGATGACATACTTTTTAGAAACCCCCCCAAAAAAACGACATTAATGAAGTGAAATTTTTAAATTTATTGAAAAAGTAGAAGCAACATAACCATATGGATAATATTATATAGCCAAAATTATATATATCAAACATTATATTAACATAAAAATACAATAATACTTTTCAATTTCAAAGAAAGAAAGTTTTTTTTCTCTTATATGTCCAGAGCAGAATTTAAATATCATTTAATATCAAATGCTATATTTTAAGACCTAGAGAAATGAGACACATGTTTGGAAATTATTTCACTTTTCTCTGGACGTTCTGATGCAATATTTTTCGGCTGTAGTTGTGACTGTAAATACCAATCATGCCTAATGATCCCCTTAGCAATCTTTTTTGTAACTTCTCTTTATTAGAGGTTATCAATAAGAAACAGAATAGCACAGTATACATGCATTAGACCTTATACACACTTTGAAAAGTAAGGTCACCATGGTAAGCAGGTACAATATTCTGTAAATCAAGTTGCGGAGACAAGCATTAAGAAGAGACCTCTAACGGCATTTATAACAAAAATGGAAATAATAATGAAAGGAAATAAAAAGAAAGTAGATCCTAAAAAAACATTCTGATAAAAAAAGTATAAAATTATAAAAGTAATATTAGAGCCTTACCCAGACTGCATTCATTCACGATGTGGTAATGAAAATTCAAACTCAGAAGTGGATTCAGGGATCATAACATGGCAACAGTATCACAGGGTTGGAGTTTGCCCTTTTCTGTAGGTTAGCCATGGTGTCCAGATTTCCTCATATTTTGACATTCTGTGTTCATTACGAGCCGCCATATGTTCCATAGTCGCTCTGACATCAACAGCTGCAATAATTTGTTCTAATTGGATGGGGCCCCCTGGCTTCCAATACTTAGCTATCAAAGTCGTGGTAGAGTTAAACAAGTGAGAGAGCAATTTTTTAGTAGGTCTGGGGATTTGTTCTGGAAACAGCAGTAAGAGTGCCACCTGTGGCTCGAAAGGAATAACTATGTGAAGGTCATTTGATATAAAATGAAATACCGACTTCCATATTTGCTGAGAGAGTGTGCAGTCCTACCATAAATGTAGTAATGTTTCTCCAACATAATTGTGAGTGAGTATGTGAGATCTTGTGTAGTCTCATTGGGGTCAGATGCCATCTGTATAATAATTTCTTATAAGATTCAATATGGTTTGTACATCTGGTTGTCCCAGATAATATCTGTGCTGCTTCGTGCCATTGATCCACGGTAAAGGATAGGTGTAGATCTCTTTCCCATTTTAACATGTAGGGATATTTGTAGTCTGGAGGGTCCATGACCAAAAGCTTGTAGGTGCTAGAAAGAGTTCCTCTTGATGACCATCCTGAGGCCGTGAGTCGCTCAAAGTTGGATTGTAGCGGGCAACTTTTATAACTAGGTATGTGTGACAGTAACAGATGCGTTATTCTCGTGTGGGTATATCTATCGGTGTCTGCAAGTTGGTATTTAGTTTGGAGTTCTTGGAATGACATGTATTTGTGTATACCATATAAATCTCTAACTAGATGTAGACCTTTAGTCAGCCACGATTGTATAGGCAAGTCCTGTAGAAAGAATTGGAGGCTCAATAATGGAGTCCTGGGAGAGATGATTTTACCAGGATCCAACTTAGTTCTTTCCTTGTCCCAAGTTCTCATTATCAACTCAGTCGTGGGTAGGGCTAAAGTTTGCTTAGGCCTGAGATTCGGTGGGGTCCACAGTAGAAGGGGAATAGTGGTAGCAAGTGATTCTGCTGTTTCCAGATCCAACCATTGTCTGCAAGAGGTTGGACTATGCATTTTCATGGCCGTATCCAATAATGAAGCTCTATAATAGTTGCTGATATTTGGAAGCCCCAATCCTCCTACTGCAACCGGTTGTTGTAATACTTTAGCAGCTGTACGAGGTTTCTTCCCTGCCCATATGAACACATTCATTTGTTTTTGCAATGTTTTAATATAGTACGAAGGAAGGGCAATCTGTATAGTCCGAAAGAAATACAACATTTTTGGTAAGATAGTCAATTTGGCAGCATTTATCCTACCCACCCAAGAGATGTACAGAGGTTTCCACTTAGAGTAACTCTCTTGAATAGACTTCTGGAGAGGAACATAGTTATATTTGAATAGCAGTTCTGGGTCTTTAGGAAGAGCAATTCCTAGATATGTAATGTAAGTGTCTCTCCATTCAAATGAGTAATTACTGTGGAGTTGGTGCTTTACCTGTGTAGGGATATTGATTGGTAATGCCTGAGTTTTTTGGGAGTTTATTTTATACCAGGATATTAAATAAAAAGAGTGCAGCTCACGAAGGACATTAGGTAGGGTGATATGTAGATTGGTCAAAGTTAGTATAATATCATCTGCAAACAGACCTATAGTGTGACATCCAGACTGTGTTGGAATCCCTCGAATGTCTTGATTTTGCCTTATCTTAATGGCTAAAGGCTCTACCATTAAGGCAAAGATCAAAGGGGACAACGGACACCCCTGTCTAGTGCCGTTAGAAACAGTGAAGGCGTCCGACAGGATCCCCGAAGTCAAGACCTTAGCAGAAGGGTTAGAATAAAGTGGAGTTATTGCCTTCAGAAAATATTGCCCTAGACCGAATTTAGTGAGGGTGCTCATCATATTTCCCCAGTGGATCCTGTCAAACGCCTTCTCCGCATCAAGTGAAAGTATTAGAGCTGGAATCTTTCCCCTTTTAATTACGTGTAGGAGGTTATGAAGCCTCCTGGTATTGTCAGGAGCTTGTCGTCCAGGCACAAATCCCACCTGATCGTATTGTATAAGAGACGGTAAAACTTTGTTCAGACGAAGTGCCAGTATTTTGGAGTAAAGTTTAAGATCTGTATTTAACAGAGCTATAGGTCTGTGGTTATGACATTGGTCTAGTGCCTTACCCGGTTTGGGAATGGTGGAGATATGTGCCTGGTGGAATTCCGGTTTAATTTGCCCTGTGTCCATAATAGATTGAAATAAATGCAATAAATGGGGAGTTAGAATGTCAGTATAAGCTTTATAGTAGGAGTTAGTGTAGCCGTCTGGCCCTGGAGCTTTACCGAGCTTTAACAATTTTATAGTGTGGGTGATTTCCTCCTTGGTAATAGGGGCGTTAAGTTGTTCACATTGAATCTCTGAGGGCCTTGGGATTGGTAAAGAATCCAAATATGTCAGTATTGCATCCCGTGTGGGTTGGGGCTCTTCTTGTGAGTGGGATAAATTATACAGAGAAGAGTAATAAGAGGCAAAATGATTAGCTATCTTACGGGGGTCTGTAATTTTGTGCTGTTGGTCCTTTAAAAATTGTATTCTGGTGTGGGCTTGTCTTTGTCTTAATTGGGAGGCTAGTAATTTGTCAGCTTTATTACTTTTTGTATAGTAGAAATGTTTGAGGAGCTTTAACCGAAATTCTGTTTTGATAAGAAGTAATTTTTGTAACTCCGCTTTTTGTGTTTGAATCCTGTTAGCCAATTCTATTGTGGTTTGAGAATAATAGACATGTTCCAAATCAGTGATGACCTGTTGAATTGTGCGTATTTTGTTATCTCGCTGCTTTTGAAGATTGGCAGCTTGAGATATAATTTCCCCCCTCATTGTGGCTTTATGAGCGAGCCATATTGTTTGATAATCAACATCTGGAGTCACATTTGTCTGAAAATATGAGTTCAGAGAAGATTTTAAGTGCTCTGAAATGTCCGGGTGGGACAATAGGGAGTCATTCAATCTCCAAGGGGTTAGAGTTCTCTTAGAAGGAAAAAATCCTATATCAATTCCAATTGGAGCATGGTCGGACCATGACTGGATTCCTATCCAAGCTTTAGTGGTTTGTGCCGTGGTCTGGGGATCTAGGAGAAAAAGGTCAATTCTCGTGTGGGTTAAGAATCTGGGAGAGTGATACGTAAAATCCTTTTCTAACGGATGCTGAGCCCTCCATACATCAATAAGGGCAAAACCATGAAGCAGGTCCCTGAATTTTTTGGCTTGTATCAATTGTTGCTTGTTTACAGGTTGTGAGGTAGTTCTATAGATATCTATAGGGGGGTCAGGTGCAAGGTTAAAATCCCCTGCCACAACACATTTGCCCTTCCTATATTGCAAAAGATGTGTCAGTGTTTTACTTAGGAATTGCAACTTGTTTTCATTTGGGGCATAGATGTTAATCAGTTGGTTATCAAGCATGCAGACTATCAGTAAGTATCTCCCCAAGGGATCAGCCACCATGCTTTGCATCTGAAACGTGGTAGAAGCACCAACCAGTATAGAAACTCCTTTAGTTTTAGTATTTGATAAGGCATGAAAGTTATGTGGGTACCTTCTATTACAAAATGCTGGTTGATGGTGTTTTTTAAAGTGAGTCTCTTGAAACATCAGAACATCGGCTTTAGCCTTATATGCTTCATTAAGCACTAAATTACGTTTCTGTGGGGTATTCAACCCCCTAGCGTTTAGTGAGTAAAACTTAACCATCGTGTGCATGGCATGGTGGCTGAGACCCAAGCTGGGCTATCCACATTAGTATAAAAGACATTATCAACAGGCAATGATATGAGAGACATTGTGACTGAATAAGGGCATCAGAAATGAAATAGCATGAATGCAGTTTAGGATTAGTCGAAAAACATACAAAAAATAACAAAAAACGATTTATCAACCAAAAAAGAACCAGCCGTGGTTCAACATCAACAAACAGTCTCTTCATGGCATAGGTACTCAAGTAGAACTGTGCCAGAGTATATCCCAGTAGTACCAAGAACTGGGAAATGTGGGGGGGAAATGGGTTGCATACGGTGGTAGAACAAGCAACAGTGCCTGGAACACCAAAAAAAAAAAAAGAAAAAGGAGAGAAAAGGATTAAATCCTCCGTTCTCCCCGAGCCATAGTAGTGGTGCAAAGGACCGAGAATAGCTTGCATATTACCCCAGGAGGGTCATCACTGACATTGTAAACTATACTTCTTGCCACTCCTTGGATAACTTTTGGAGCTGCGAGCGTTGCGGGGTGCGCGGAGGAGAGGCCGGGGTGTTTAACAAATTCCATCTGTGTAGTGCCTTCCTGGCCTCTTCAGGTGTGATGAGAGAGGTCAGGGTGCCTTGTTTGTTGACTAGCAGCTTAACCGGGAAGCCCCACCTATACGGTACATTGTTGTCCCGGAGTATCTTTGTGATCTCCCCAAAAGCTCTGCGTTTTGCCAATGTAGCTCGGGACAAGTCCGCAAAAATTTGTAAGTCAGCATATTTAGCAGGCCAACTTTCCTTGCGTCGGGCCGAGCGCAGAAGCTTCTCTTTAGTATGGAAAAAATGCAGTTTGGTGAGCACGTCCCTTGGGACCGAGTCCGGGGCATTGCGTGGCTTGGGGATCCTATGTATTCTGTCTATCGTCAGTTCAATAGGAGGGGTATCAGGCATAATTACCTTAAGTAGATCAGCCAGGTAGTCTGCCAAGTCTTGTGCCTGTACCAACTCTGGTATGCCACGCAGTTTGAGGTTGTTTCTGCGGGAGCGATCCTCCAAATCTGCCACCTTACTTGCCAGACGGTCCATCTCCTTCTCGACTTTTGCGTGGTTGTCAGCCAAATCGTTATGGGCCTCTGCGTATTCACTCATCTTGGTTTCTATGTGGGACGTACGGTCCCCAAGGTCTTGTATCTCTTTTCGTATGTCAACCGACAATTGTTTTATATTCGCCTGCAGGGTTTGCTTGATATCCATCAGCATGAATTTTAGTTCCTCTGTCGGGTTAAGGGTGCCATCTGCGTCTCGCATGGGATCATGCGAGACGCATGCGATGGATCCAAGATGGCGCCTGCTTTAGGTTGTGAGTCAGGTGCGGCGTGGGAGGTAAAGAACGCAGTAACTGAAGCGTTCGTCTTTTTCGGCTGTGCTTTTGGTGCCATATCGTCGTAGCCAACTTCACCCACAGTACCAGCCTTTCAATCTCGGTCCAAAGTACAGGAAATCGCTTATTGGCTCTGAGTAACACGGAGCTCTTGTCTCAAGCGACCACACTCATCGCTGGCTAGCTCCGCCCCCCCTTAGCAATCTTGATGGAATCAGAAAGTATGTCAAATAGGTGGTCATCAACTACTGATTCGTAAATTGGTTTTGCTAGGAAAAACGATCTTGTACCTTTTTTTCTCCAACAGCAGCAGAATCTTTTCTTGTTTTTCTGACAATTGCTTGCAGCCTATGAATGTTGCGATTATGCAACAAAGCACCAAGAGCTGTTCGGGCGATCATTGAATCCATTTGAAAACAAAGACGCTTTGGTTTATATTTCAGAACCTTGCTGTGGAAAATTTCCAGCTCGCCAGTATGACAAAATGTATCCACTTTTGCAAGGTCACATAGTAACAGTTTATCTGTAATGATCTTCTTGAGTGCAGAATGAGCTGGATGGGTTGAGTTTATCCATTTACAATCTTTTCGTCGAGCAGCATTTATCCTCTTGTGCTGACATTTTTTATAGTGTGTCAAGGATGGGAATCTATGCTTATCAGCAATGTGGAAAAGCACTGACTTCCATTTGTCAATCAGCACATCTGGACTTTGATTACAGGTCTGTGCTGACCACCACAAGTGGTTTGTAATCGGCGTAATCCAATAGGTGATGTCTTTGCATTTTTTTTTTTTGGATGCAGCCATCAACTTCCTGCAAATGTTTTTACACAGATGCCAGACATCGAACTGGTGATCTATTAATTTGTACTTGGTACGCATGAGTTTAGAAATGACACTATGGTGATCAGTAGCAACAATTTTGACATCAATATTTTCATTTTGTAAACCTTCCAAGCATTCCTGAAAAGATGTAGATTCGATTTCCCCAGATTTTTTGCCAGAGCCTATTTGTTGAATTGTAAAGTCCACAATTTTTTTGACATTAAATACATTATAGAGTAGGTACAGAATTTTGCACTGTGTCCTGGGCTGTCGTATTGGCTGTCTCCCGCTAGGACTACAGCTTGGCCAATCAAACTCTGCCTGATCTGGTCTCTTTCTTGTTTCCACTGCAAATCGATAGCAGGGAAAATTAATTCCCTTTGGTACCTGTAGTATGTGGTATGTGAAAAGAAAGGAATTTGCATAATTGCAAAAAATTCCTTAATTCGTTGAAATTTTAATCCTGAAAGAACAATGGAGTTAGCAATGACTACATTTCCAAGTGATAAATCACCGGTAATGGGTTGCGAGTTCCATGCCAGAGATTGATGTCCATTCAGACAACCCAATTTTACACTTAGAAAAGTTCCATCAATATTTTTATTTATGTCTACAATTGGAGCAAAGCAAGGAGGGTCACATTTATACTGACAACGAACTAAATGTAATAAAACATCAAGCTGATCCTCATAAACAATGAATTTCCTGTTTGCCAATTTTTTTGTGCTCTGTGATAGTTGATTCTTCGTCTCTTGTTAAGTCTTGCTCACTTATTTCATCAGAGGATGCAGTTTCTGGTAGCTCATATGTTGTATCCCTTGGATCTGTAACAGTAGGCGAAGATAGAATGTCCAAGGTGTCCCCTTGTCTGCTTGACATTGGTTGTATTGGTGAAAGAAATTGATTTTCTGTAGATGGGGATTGCTGTATGTCAAGGCCGCCGGGAGCGCAAAGAGACGCTTCTGCTCCCGGGGGCGAAGAATCCAAAATGGCGGTGCCCAGTCGGCCCACGTTGGCGCTGGGACGCCAGCGCCGCAACGCAGATGCATGCGTAAAACACGCATGCGCAAACACGCCAGCATAAGGACGTCAGTGACGTCACTATGGCGCCAAATTCAACTATAAAAGGGCGCCCAGGATGCCAGAAGGGCACCCAAGAATAGGATTTGCTGCCATAGATCCTGGGTTCCTGTTTGTGTTTCCTGATTCCTGCCTGTTTCCAGCCTTGATCCCTGCTCCAACCTTGATCCCTGCTCCAGCCTTTGATCCCTTCTAAAACCTTGATTCCTGCTCCCTGGTCGTGTTTCCTGTTACCTGCCTGTGTTATTGACCTTTGCCTGGACTCTTGCTTATTGCTCCTGATCTGCCTGCCACTGAACTCTTGCCTGGACTCTGACCATCCGCTTGCTTAACCCTTTGAATACCGCGACCTTGCTCCCTTAAGAGGGCTTCCTCCTAGATCCTGACTACCTCCCTGGAGGGAGCTCTCGGCTCCCTGACATTATTCTTGGGCCATGGATCCACTGAGGAAGCTCAGCCAGATTTCGGCCAGGCCTTGGAGGCGTACGAAGCTTGGCAAAATTATGTTGGACACACGCTGGAGACGATTTTAGCCAACGCTGACAACGCCCATGCCAGTTGCTGCCAACATGGCTACACAGTCCTCCACTTCTGGTCCATTTATTCCTGTACCGCCTCTCTACAGCGGCGACCCTCAAGCCTGTCGTGGTTTTGTGAATCAGTGCCAGATCCGGTTCGCCCTACAACCTGCAGAATTCAACTCTGAGCGAGCTAAGGTTGGTTTCGTGATCACTTGTCTGGCGGGGAAAGCACTTGAATGGGCATCTCTGCACTGGGAGAAGGAGTCTCCTCTAATTGATGATGCTAAAGCCTTCCTAAAAGAATTCCGGACGGTGTTCGATGCCCCCGGTTGGGTGGCGACCACTGCTTCTCGTCTGTTCCAGATCCTAAGGGAATCTTAGTGTAGCGGAATATGCCATTGAATTCCGTACTCTCGCTGCAGAGACTCGTTGGAACAATGATGCCTATCATGCTGCCTTCTACAATGGTCTCTCTATCCGCCTCAAAGATGACCTGGTCTCTCCTGAATTACCCACGCAGGTTGAAGACCTCATTGCTTTGTCTGTCAAGGTGGACACCCGTCAGAGAGAACATCAAGCTGATAGGGACCGAGTCAAGAAATTTCAACCTATGCTGGCTCCTCGCTTTCAAAGACCTCTATAACCTCCTACCCCCCAGCAGCCTTCTGTTATTCCTCCGGAAGAACCTATACAAGTCGGAAGAGCTCGTCTCTCTGAACAGGAGAAACTCCGGAGACGTACGGCTGGACTTTGTCTCTACTGTGGGGGTCAATCTCATTTTGACAACTCCTGTCCTGTGAAGCCTCAGAGTTCCCTTGTTTCCCCTCTCACAGGTTTCTTCTGCCTTTACAGATCCATCTGTCCACTAAGACCATTATTGGCTCAACTTTTATTGACTCTGGAGCTGCCGGAAACTTCATGGACAATCTCTTTGCCAAGTATATGAATGTTCCCCTGTTTCCTTTGACTCCTCCACTTCGAGTAACCGCCATTGATGACTGACCCCTTGAATCCGAGTTTATCTCTATGATGACTGGGGAATTGCCTGTGCAGGTTGGGACTTTACACAAAGAAAAGTTATCGTTCCTGATTATCTCCTGTCCTTCTGTTCCAGTTGTCTTGGGGCTTCCTTGGTTACGCCTGCATAACCCTATCATTGATTGGTCCTCGGGGCAGGTTTCCCATTGGAGTCCATACTGCCAACAGCACTGCCTTCCTGCTGAACCCATCCAGAGGGTGAATATTTCTACGTCAGATTCCTGTCTGTCTTCCAAGAATTTGTGAATGACATTTTCCTGGATCTCTTGGGAAAGTTTGTGGTCGTGTACCTTGATGACATCCTGATTTTCTCTAAGGACCTAGCAAGCCATCGTTTCCAGGTAAAGGAAGTACTCTTTCTCTCTCGTTTGAGGAAGAACTCCCTCTTTGCCAAGTTGGAGAAATGCATGTTTGAAGTGTCCAAGATTCCTTTTCTGGGCTATATCATCTCCCCAGAGGGTTTCAAGATAGATCCTGTGAAAGTGTCTGCAATCCAAGAGATTCGTTGGTTTTGCCAATTACTACCGGCAATTCATTAAGGGGTTCTCTTCTCGTATTGCTCCTGTCCTGGCCCTCATCCAAAAAGGGGGTAAACCCACCTCATGGCCCCCACCTGCTATAGAAGCTTTTCAATCCTTGAAGGATGCCTTCACTTCTGCTTCGGTTCTCCGCCATCCTGATCTGGAGTTACCTTTCTTGGTGGGTGCTTCTGAAGTCGGAGCTGAAGTTATCCTGTCCCAAAGACATCCCTCTGATGGAAAGTTGCACCCATGTGCATATTTCTCTAAGAAGTTCTCTCCTGCCGAACAAAGTTATGATGTAGGAAATCGAGAACTCCTGGCTGTCAAGCTTGCCTTAGAAGAGTGGTGTCACCTCCTTGAAGGTTCTTTGATCCCAGTCGTGATCTACTCAGATCATAAGAATCTTGAGTTCATTCAATCTCTCAAGAGGCTGAATCCCAGCCAAACAAGGTGGGCTCTCTTCTTCTCTCGATCTAACTTTGTCTTGACTTATCGCCCTGGCTCCAAGAATCGGAAAGCTGATGCTCTGTCTCGAAGTTTCACTCCGGTGGATCATTCTCCTGAAAGACAAGAGCCAATTATTCCTCCTGTCAAGATCATCGCTTCTTTGTACCCTCAATTTGCTGATCAAATTCTGGCTGGTCAATCTTCTGCCCCTCCTGATACCCCCATCGGAATGGCATTTGTACCTCCTGAACTTCGTCTGCCTATCCTGCAACAGACTCATAGCTCCAAGCAAGCTGGACATCCTGGTCCTGCTAAGACTCTTGAACTTTTACGGCGTCTAGTCTGGTGGCCGACTATTCATAAAGATGTCAAAGACTTTGTTGCTGCTTGTACCGTTTGTGCCACTTCCAAGTCTAGCCATTCTCGCCATAGTGGGTTACTACAGCCATTGCCTGTCCCCTCTTGTCCATAGACTCATTTGGCAATGGACTTCATAGTCGAACTTCCTCCCTCCAGTGGGAACACTGTGATCTGGGTCGTCATTGATCACTTTAGCAAGATAGCCCACTTCATCCCGTTACGGAAGCTTCCATCTGCGGTGGAATTGTCTCAATTGTTCATTCAATTCATTTTCTATTTGCATGGATTCCCAGTGGAGATAGTCCCTGACAAAGGTTCCCAGTTCACTGCTAAGTTTTGGCGTTCCTTATGCAAGGATTTGGGTATTGCTCTGCAGTTCTCTTCCGCCTATCACCCCCAAACTAATGGGGCAGCGGAACGTGTGAATCAAGCCTTAGAACAATTCCTGAGAAATCATGTCTCCCTCTGCCAAGATGATTGGTCTGACCTTCTCCCGTGGTGGAATTTGCTCATAACAATGCCTGTCATTCATCCACTGGAAGATCTCTATTCATGTCTGTGTATGGCCAACACCCTCAAGCCTTTCCGCAAGGCTTTGTTTTGTCTGATGTCCCAGCCGCTGATGACCATGCGGCCCATATGTCCGCTATTTGGGCTGCAACCAAGTCTAATTTGGAGAAGAGTGCTCTTGAGCACAAGACCTTCGCTGATCGAAGACGTAGACCCTCTCCTCCCTACAAGGTTGGTGATAAAGTCTGGTTGTCTTCCAGGAACATTCGATTGAATGGGCCATCTCCTAAGTTGGGTCCGAAGTTTGTGGGTCCATTCTCCATCTCAGAGGTGATCAATCCTGTGGCTGTCAGACTTCAGCTTCCCCCTGAGATGCAAATCCTCAACTTGTTTCATGTCTCCATGGTGAAACCCGCTACCTCCAACCGCTTTTCTGTGGACCAGTCTCCCCCTCCTAGTATCTCTGTGGATGGTCAACAAGAATATGAGGTGGAAAAGATCCTTGACTCCAGAATCTCCAGGGTCTCTCTTCAGTACCTCATCAAGTGGAAGGGCTTTGGCCCTGAAGAATGCTCCTGGGAAGGACACTCTGATGTTCATGCTCCTCGTCTTGTAAAGGATTTTCACTCCAAGTTTCCCCAGAAGCCAAGCCCTGATGGTCCTGAGGCCCCCCGTCAGGGGGGATAATGTCAAGGCCGCCGGGAGCGCGAAGAGACATGTCTGCTCCCGGTGGCAAACAATCCAAAATGGCAGTGCCCAGTCGACCCACGCAGACGCATGCGTAAAATACGCATGCACAAGCACGCTGGCATAAGGACACCAGTGACGTCACTATGGCAACAAATTCAACTATAAAAGGGCGCCCAGGACACCAGAAGGGCGCCCAAGAATAGGATTTGCTGCCATAGATCCTGGGTTCCTGTTTGATCCCTGCTCCAACCTTTGACCCCTGCTCCAACCTTGATTCCTGCTCCCTGGTCGTGTTTCCTGTTACCTGCCTGTGTTATTGACCTTTGACTGGACTCTTATTGCTCCTGATCTCCCTGCCACTGAACTTTTGCCTGGATTCTGACCATCCGCTTGCTTAACCCTTTGGATACCTCGACCGTGCTCCCTCAAGAGAGCTTCCTCCTAGATCCTGACTACCTCCCTGGAGGGAGCTCCTGGCTCCCTGACACTGTACAGTGGGAGCTGTTTCAGTGGCTGTTGATTTCAATAATGCCTTTTTGGGTGTTGAAAAATATACAGGATAGGTATGATCTTTCTGTATTTTGTCACTTTCTGCTGGCATGGATTCGTCTATCTGAGTAGACATATCCTGCAAGTTTGGAAAATCTGTACACCTACATCATTTGACCATTCCTTAGTCGACATTATGGTCGATGCATTTGATACAAACATATTTATTTGTGTCTGAGTAGATGCATTAGCAAGTCTTTGAGGTAGACGGCTCATCTTCTTATACCCTTTTCCTCTTGGCAGGTGGTAATTGTGTAGGTAAAGGTAAAGGTAGTGCTTGTACTTGTGCTTGTGTTGGAATCATGGAAAAGATAGTAGGAATAGCATTCGGTTTCAAAACCTTTCTAGTCTGACTCATCATGTAAGAATCTTGAGTAAAGTGATTAGAACACATTCTAAAACTTGAATGTTTCATTCCTTCAAAGATTCTTTTGGTCATAATGTCGATGTCTTGTTGGTGCTGACCAGTTTGCAATATCCATTTTCTTATCTGATCCTTGTTACGAGGAAATGGATGAAGGGTGACATCAGGATGCAGAGCCTTTTGTCCACTCTTGTGTGGACATCCCTTCACAAAACAATTTGTAATTTTTTAAAAAATACCTGCAATCAAAGAAATAATTGTGTTTAATAAAATAGCAATTTATTGAGACAACTATGATAAACTACAATCCATCTTTACTGCTGCAATACCAGTTTGAGTGATGTGACTACACTCCCTTCTACCCCAGCTGCCCATCAGAAAAAATCTGAGCCAAGAGCTATGAGAAAGCAGGGAGAGACTCAGGCAGAAAATGATGTCACACCAAGCCAATATAGCAGCTGCCATCCTAAACAAACAGAGATTTCAGAGCTGTTTACTCGGG
The DNA here is from genome assembly GCF_017654675.1 of Xenopus laevis. Lineage (NCBI taxonomy): Eukaryota > Metazoa > Chordata > Amphibia > Anura > Pipidae > Xenopus > Xenopus laevis. The sequence goes on from NC_054385.1 coordinate 64,695,390, forward strand.
TATCACAAAACATTTTGCTGAATCAATATAGTCTTATAACTTGCACTATTGCAGTGTTGGAATGGCCCACAGGGATTCCAGGAAAAATCTCGGTGGGCCCAGGTGTCAATGGTCCCTCCTGCTTCAAAACATTTGGCATATTTCACGGCCATTAGCTATTTCAATGAGAACAAAGAGACTAAAATGACTGAATAATAGATTATAGCATATAAAGAAAAGAGACTAGCAGAATAGAAGTTGCGTTAGGAGAGGAATTATAGTAGTACTGAGAGTGGGCTTCTGATATAATTTTTATTTATATAATATTTATTTTGCTAAATTTAAAAATTAACCACTAATTAACAGATGAAACAAAAAATTTAAAAAATTAGGACCAATTGAAATATCGATTACCATTGACTAAGAAAAAAAATGAACACACATTAGTCTGTGTAACAAATTACTCAGTGAAGGTAATTTAACGCACAAAAAATATCGCAAAGCTAGGAAAATAACTAATAAGTTACTTATCTACAGATAGCTGCAATACTGAGTTCTCTTATCTATGAAAAAAAGAATTCAGCAGGATTTACATTACATTACATTAACCACTCACATTACATATACTCTGTGAATGTTAAGCTTTTGCACAGTAGGAAGTTTTAGAAATAAATATATTTGTGATTGAAAGTTTTATAAAATTTAAAAAAATGGCTACAATTCAATGGCTCTATGATCGATTAATTTTGAAAAAAAGATATAAAGCTTATGTTGAACTACAGCAATGCAGGGAGTTTAATGAATTCATTGCTACTATTTATTAATTACATGAAATTTGAATTTAATAATAATGAATTAATTTATATACACAATCAATTCATTGATTAAATAATTATTTGCAGACTACATATTGATTATAATGGTTTCATATTGCACATATCTGGTATAAAAAATGGAGCGTTATTTAATGAATTCATTGCTACTATTTATTAATTACATGACAATTTTAATTTAATAATAATGAACTAATGTATATACACAATCAATTCATTGATTAAATAATTATTTGCAGACTAAATATTGATTATAATGATTTTATATTGCACATATCTGGTATAAAAAATGGAGCGTTATTTAATTAAATAAATACAGAAATAAGACAGACTGATCGGAAAACAGACCTCAGATAGATTTAATGGTGGTTTATTTGAAGAGCCAAAAACGCTAGCGACATCCACAAGCGTTCTGACTGCCCATACAAAGAGCAGGCACTGACACGGAACGATCGCATTGCTATAGCAACCCGTAACGATCGTCCCTATTGGTGATGCAGACTAAAGGGGAGGAGAAAAAGAGGTCAACGATGACGTTGACGTTGACTTCTACCACGTGACATAATTATTGCCAATCGCATGGGGGAAGTATAGGCTCTGTTGCGCATGTGCAGGGCTTAGAAAAATTAAACTGCGCATATGCAAGCCCTTTTAGAGAACATCAAGACTCTGTGGGCAGCGTTTTTGTTCTATGTAACTAACAAAATTTTTTAGAGTGATCTGGGATTGCAGGAACAGTGAAAATACTATAGAGCAAGGATTCCAATAAGTAACTCTCCACGTTATAGCTAATACGGTGAACCTTATTTGTAAAATACCTTTCCTTCTCCTTTAAGAGATTTAAAAGCACACAAGCAGTTGAAACGGGCAGGGGAGAGCTTGTTTGTGACTACACTAGTCACTTAAAAACATGAAACACCTTAAGTTGTGCTCTCCCCTGCCCATTTCAACTGCATGTGTGCTTTTAAATTGCTCAATAAAGGTTGTTTTATCAAGATACTCCCATTGAGAGGCAAGACCTTTTGTGATCCAGTGATTCGTATGTACAATTTCATTGTGTTTTGGATGCCGCGGCCAGACCAGATGTTAATGGATCGACCTGCAACTGGTGATTGTCCTTCTCTCTCTCTCCTATGTCACACGTTTTTTTGTTCTTCATTTGGCAAACAAGCGGATCTCCCAGTGTATGGCCACCTTGACTCCAAAAATGTCTAATTTTAGAACAAGCCCAATGATAATGGAATAGGTTAACATCAACTTTTTAGGGCAATAAGAATTCAGCAAAGAGGATATTTTTCCATCAGGGAAATACATAAGTAAGCTAGTTTAAAATGTTGAATCTTTTAGTTTTCAGAGTGAATCAGTTTATTATAGTCATGCATAAACTATATGTATACTATATGTTGTAAATAGCAAGACCAGTTTGAAGATGTTGCTCTTTCATAAGGTATCCCAAACCCAGAACAAACCCCAAGGTCCCAGCCTCAGTTCACGCTACCTTAAATAACAGCTGCCTTTTGCTTCAAGAGGAACCATCCGCTACTTGGATGATGCCAGGTCTTACAGTGAGAGAACCAAGGAGAGAGTTCTGGGCAGATAAAGGAACCGAATGTGAACTAGAGGAACTGGGAACAAGGAGTTGGCCGAGGGAAAGGCCGAGTCAATACCAATCAGGAGTCAAGAATGTAGTCGAGTTCACAGGCCAAGTCAAAACCAACAGTATCACAGTACAGAAACAGGATCCATGAGAATGGTTAATAAATGGGCAGAGGTCAGGAAAAATAGACCTACGTTGGGCAAGGAACAATTGGCCAGGGCCTTTTTAAATATTTAAATTTTGTGCCAAGTGGAATCTTGAGGCCGATTTCCTTGTGGACAACCAAACTCTGTCTCCAATGGTATATTGAGGAGTAGGAACCCTTCTTCTGTCGGCAAACTGTTTTTGAGACAATGAACTCTTCTCCAGATTGGCCTTGGTAGCATACCAAATAGTGGACATATGATCAACTTGATCATTGGCCACTGGAACATTGGTAAGGAGAAGATCTTAAAGGAGAAGGAAACCCTTCTTACATTTTTTAAATAATACCCAAGTGTGAATTGGTATTGAGGGCCCTATCTGAAATACTTAGTCAGGCTGGCACTTACCTTTACCGAGTCTATGTTACAGCATCATTTTTCTTACATCTGTTGTGCTCCTTCAGGGGCGCCATTTTCATGTGTGTATTTCCGTTTTCTCCAGCTCAGTCTTCCGTCTGCACTATGCTCTTCCGCCTGCGCTTCACTATGAAGTCTGCGCATGCGCGAGATTTCTTCCTCGGCTCCCAGAGTTATTGCGCAATCCTGTCTCTCTCTCTAACAGGAGACGTCCTGCGTGTTCAGCTAAAGGTAATTAATGCTGACAAGCTGAGGGCTGTTGAGGGACTGCGCAGAGATTGTGGACCGAGGGATGTGGAGGCAGGGCTGCAGACCGAACTTGGAGGACTGTGAAAGGAGACACGTACTGGGGGTGGGGGGATGTTTGAAATTTGAGATGTGTCCAGGACGGAGGCCCCTTCAGATGCGTGAGTTAAACAAACACGTCTGCATTATGCTTCCTTTTGAGCGTGTTTTCTCCTGAGCATGTTCTAAATGTTTTTTTTTTAAATTACTGTCTCTTTCATCCAGCTTCCAAAGGGGCTCACTGACGCTAATGCTATTAATGCTATTTATGCTAATGTTCTTTCATGCTAGTGTGTATTTTTATTGTTCAATTTTTAGTCAGCTTTCTATTTTGGCCCTATCCTATTATTACAGTCTCTTTATCAAAAGCCAGTGTATTGCTATGGCATTTTGAAACCTAGCAAGTGGTTTGACGAATTTGCAAACTGAGGAGTTGCTGAAATGCCAGTTGTCTCAGAATATCCCCCCTAAAACCTGGCTGGCCACTAAATTGCTCTTGTTCTGATTAAATCATATAGAATCAATGTCGGTTCTGGTCCTGTACCATCTGTTTAAAGGCCAATGAAATTAGACTTTCATCTAGGTCATCATGCAGCTAAACTTATCACCAGGGTTTAGGGAGGAACAATCCATGCAGCTCTGTAATAATGATATAAAAAGAAACAGAATGTTTCCCAGCTCCTTGTCCTGACATGGATCTGCTTATCTGTCCCATGCCCCCAGGCAGTTCCCAGACCCCCTGACTCTGCTCTAAATCGCACTGCGTGGATATTCATATCATATATATCATGTGTGCCCTCAACCCATCTCCCTGTGCTTATATTAGCTCAGTCACCTCCAGACACCCACTGACAGACAGACCGCTACACTGACTCTGATATGGAAGGACGGAGATTATATAAACATTTATATATTGTTACAGTAGCTATATACATCCTCATGATAAACTGTAACCCAGCAAACTGCCAGCTATTATTTGTGCTTCAGGCATTTAGGCTAATACACAGTTCAGAACTATCCTGATTATAGAGGTGTGTTTTTGCTGAGCTGTATTAGTTCTCTCATACAACTGCTGTACCTGTAGTTATATACAGCAGCCACACAACACAGGCACACTCACATCTTCCATCCTTGATAAAGGCCCCAATGCGGGCCGAAACGTTGGATGCACAGTGTATTGAATAAACACTTTTGATAAAGAAAACGGAGTGCTGGTCCATCTTCAATTGTTACATATCCTTTTGACCGAGCACCCGGCAAGGAACTACAGAGGATAGAGTGCAGGTGTCTCACATTGAATTATATATATATATATATATATATATATATATATATATATATATATATATATATAATTTGTTTGAAATATCAGGCAACTGGGGGAGCCTGGGACTCTCAGATTTTAGCGCTTGTTCTCTGTATGATCGCTCAATATACTGGAGCCCGGGCTTCTCTCTATGCACACTCCACTCTTCTTTTTCTGCTGCTGCCTTGGCTGAATGTCACCTGCTCTGAGTCTGTCTACAGATAATCAAAAAAATCAAATCAGATAAAAATCAAAAGCAATACAGTCTGTGATTTTCTCTGCTTCTGGGACCTACACCCGCGTGTCCAGCTTAGTGAGGCTGGTTGATATTTATTAACGAGGCAGGTAGGTATTTTTTACTGAGAGCAGTAGATTATTTTGGTAAAATATGTAAGGTGACAAGGGTAGATATATTTTGATGAGAGCATTAAGTATAATTTTTATTGAGAAAATTAAGTAGTTGTTAGCGAGAGAAAAGTAGACAATGTTAGTGAAAGAGGTAAGGCATTTATTCTTGTAGCATGTAGGTATATATTAGTGAGAGAGGAGGTAGATATATGTTAGAGACAGAGGTAGGTGTCTATATTAGCGAGACAGACAGGTATATATGGCTGTGAGAGATATAATAAATGCAAGGAGAAATGTAGGTGAAATTAAAACATAATTTTATAATGTACACTTGCCCTGTTGTACAACTAGATATGTATTTGGCCGTGGGGGATACAAGTCTGATACAAGTATATGCCTGTATAATTTTTGCAGTCTTTATTTTGCTTTTCTCCCTTCCCAGCTATAGTCGGTGATCTCACTGCTGTCTAACAAAAGTGCAAAGTTTCCTTTGCAGTGTGGAGATCATTTTGAAAGTGTGTGTATGTGTTTCTTGCTGTCAGGGCTTCAATCGTGTTTTCTAACTTGTCACTTCTTGTTTCCATTTCTGTTCAAAACTTACAGATTCGTTTTCCGAGTCCTCTGTGGGACTTTACGTTCAGCCCAGCGCGATCTTGGAGCTTAGTTGAATTCTGACGGCGTGAAGAATTGCTTCAATAAATGCAGTGAGACCTTCGTGTCCTTTTTGTTTTTAATATTTGTCATCTTTACCAATTTTTCTTGTCTGCTAAAGAATTCCCCAGGTCTCTTGACACAGAGCACTGTTCTCACGTGCTTGCCATGTTTGGTGGTCAACCAACTTTTTAGTTGTCTTGTGCATTTCCTTCAATTGTTTTGGATTCACAAAATGTACATATGCAACTTTAGAAATTGGATGTAATATGTGGAATCCTTGGCAGTTTCCATGTTAAAGTTCTTTTTGTAATTGGGTGCACCATAGTTATTCACCTTTTTGTATGATGCTATTATTTTTGTCTAGTATAGGTAAATCTAAAAAACAACTGGACTTGCTGAGTAATCAATGAAGACGTTTCACTACTCATCCGAGCAGCTTCTTCAGTTCAACTGACTGGTGTGGGAAGTTCTCAGCATATAAACTCTTCGACTAATCCAATCACAATGGCACATTGTAACTCTTCAAAGAGGTGACATCTGAAGATGTCTTGGACTTGTGAAGTGTTCTGAAACCGCCGGGGTACAGATGTTAAAACAGCATTGTATGTACCAGACAGGTGGTGTCGAAGGCCCCTGCCTTTGTTATCCACCTTGACATGAATCGCCTCTTTCATGCCTCATCTGTACCCCGGCGGATTCAGAACACTTCCCAAGTCCATTCATGCAACTCTCACAAGTAACACCTCTTTCTAGGAGTTGCATGACACATTGGATAATCCTTTCACAGTAACTACACAGAATCTACACCTCTGTGAATTTCTTCAGATGTCACCTCTTTGAAGAGTTACAATGTGCTATTGTGATTGAATTAGTGGAATATTTTATATGATGAGAATTTCCCACACCAGTCAGTTGAACTGAAGAAGCTGCTCCGATGAGTAGTGAAACGTCTTCATTGATTACTCAGCAAGTCCAGTTGTTTTTTAGATTTACCTATACTAGATATACCATGACCTGGATGAATGAAAATCTTCATATTCATATTTTTTTTAAAAAGTAGTTAGTTTTAGTTTTGTTAGTTTTTCTTTTAAAAAAAAATTTAAAAAACGTGAAACACCATTTTTTTGTATGGGCAAACATTCATGCTAAGTTAATTTAAAGCAAATTCTAAATGGTATCTAATTTTTATTCCTTTTTTTCAAAGAAAATGTCTGAACCGTCTACGAGTCATCACGAAGAAAGTGAACATTTAACAGATGTGGAGAAGGTATTACTCTCAAATTTAAAAAAAAAGAAAAAAAATTAGAATTATTATAGACAAAAGATTTCTTTTCATCCTAGATGAGGAGACACAATGCAAAACTGTTCGGGTAGAACTACCTGGCCGTTTTTCACGCGTTTTAGGTGGATCCAACACGCTGCACCATAATGCAGGTTGGATGTGATGGAAAACAAGGTAAGAAATACAAATGTCGGATGGTGTTGCATCGTTCATCCGACACAATACAACTGTCGGATGCAGACAATGCATGCTGAGTCATGTCGCTACAACCCCGTCCGACATTGCCTTTTCTAACATTATTTTCCCTCTTATCGGACTTGATGTTTTGGCGCAGCAGGTAGTTCTACCCTTAAAAGTCATTGTAAAGTGTAATTTTTATAGTAAATTCAAAATGTAATCTAATTTCTAACTTTTTAGTTCTAGAACATGTCTGTACCTTTTTTAAGTCATGTTGAAAGTTAACATTAATCCAGAATGGAGAAGGTACTTGATGATAATTTTAATAAATTATTAAAGAATAATTTTATAATTTTTATTTTTTCAGACAAGGAAACTCGATGCAAAATTGCTTAAACGAGCCCAGGGTGCTAATGCTAAATGCTTCCCTTTTGATCCAACAACAAAACCAAAAGTGAGGCGTACCAAAAGCAATGCTTCTTCACTGGATTTAATCGAAGATACAGAAATGTTGGGAAGTTTAGAATCTCCAAGAATTGGCAACATTTCATGGTGCACTTGCGGCCACTGTGTACCTATGCACACTCATATAGAGAGTTTCTGTTGTCAGGAGCGTTCAGAAGTGCGTGATGTCATACCTGAAGATAGCGTGTGCATCACAGACCATCCAGAATTTTACCATGAAGTGTTATGCAAGCGACGGATCGACATCAATTTTCGTCTAATTAATGACACTTTATGCAAATACCCAGATGATGGCGATTATCAAAGGTGATTTTTTTTTATTTAAAAAAAAATAAAAATATATGTTTTGAAAAAAATTGCAAGAGAAATTTTAGGGTTGAACTCCACGGTACAATGAGGACCGTTTTGTTGTACGGCAATGACATGTATGCGACGTGTTGGATGTGCAGAATATATTGGAACTGATCAAGAAAATGCAGGTCCAAACTACATGTAGCCAACACAATTGTCGGATGTGAAACCGGCATGCTGCGTCTATATCGGACATGTATTTTGTAGATGCGAATACTCAATTAGTCCCATTGTATTTTGCACATCCGACATGTTGCATGCGCGTCATCAGCGTGTGACAAATCGGTCCTCAGCGTACTGTACAAATGTCGGATGGTGTCGCAGTGTTCATCCGACGTGACACAACGGTATCGAACAGTCGAGTCGGACGAACGCTGCAACACAATCTGACATTGCTATTGCTTACTTTTTTTTCCGCATCTGATTCGACGCCTACGTTTTGGCACATTGAAACTCATTGAAAACTCATTGAAATCGTCCATGTAATTGTATCCTAAAACATAGATTTTTCTAAAAGTGAGATTAGAACTCACCACAGAATTTCTCTTCCATCTTTTTAAAAACCCATATGAATGGATTGAAGATGGGAGAGATTTTCTGTGGTGTGTTCTAATTTCAATTTTTGAAAGATTATCCTTAGTGAAGCATAGTCCTTATAGTTAAATCTGATTCAGTTGTTTTTTTAAATTTATTTTTTTCTGGTGAAATTTGACAAAAAAAACTCTGTCAAAGTGCTGTTAATATATTGTTTCTTTTTATACAGTGCAACACTCCCCCCCCAATGTGGTGCCCCCTCCAACATGAAAGTCTGCAAGCTGTGACTGCTTACCTATTGTAAACATTATAAGGTAACCGTACTATAAATTACCTGGCCCTTGCATTAACATCTGTTAGGTAAGGGACTTACATTGCCAAAATCAGCCAGGTGAAAAACCACAGGCCTTTTGCGCCCTCTATCCTCAAACAGTTTTTTCCTACATCAGATCAGAATGTCTTGTTTTGCCTCCAGAGTGAAGACACTCCATGTTTTTTGACAAAGAAACCCTCTATCACAAACCATCTTTTGTGTTCATGGTGTAGCCGTCACAAGGGTTCAATACTTGAATGAAGATCAAATAAACTGCTCATGGTGATGGTGGAAATCGACCTGTGATCTGCATGATTTTGGCAATGTGTGGTCTCTTGCCTTACACCTTGCTCTTCACACCTGTAAGACCCTGTTTGATCATGCCTCAGACCCATCATGTAAACCTTGGCATTGTTCATCTTTTTACTCAATTCAGTCTGTCCTACACTCTGTGTGTTTGTTTTTGTTTTACAAAGTCTACCCTATGCTGCCTTTGTTTTGCATAACTAATGTGCCTTATTTACCGTGTAAAATGTTCACTGCCTGCCTTACAGATAAAGGTAAGTCTAAGGTGATCTACTCATCAATGGAGATAGTTGTCAAAGAAATTCCAAGGTTATGTCTTGGGGTATGCTTTGTCAACAATGGTAGAATCTGCATTTTTATAATTTTTGATAATCTTGCATTGAGCTACAAACAATAGGATTTTTGTGTGCTTAGACCAGTAATGTGGACAGGACAGTATAGACCAGGTAAAATCTAGCCCTTGATATTAACATTTATGATGATTGTCTTTGCTTTTTTTAACCTGTATGTCTGTGAGCATTATATTCTATGTGCAGAAAGATAACATTATATATACTTGTTTTAAAAATTGCAACATATTCGAAAAAACGACACTTCATAATTTATAAGATAATTTAAAATGGAAATAGATATTTAATTTCACCTTAATCATTATTGCAGATCTCTGAGGAAGACGTCGTATCGATCTTTTATCCTGTGGATCCATTATTTTCTAGGACTCAAACAACGAAAACCAATCCCATCCTGTGTGGTAAATTGCATCAGACAGACTTTTCCGGACCCCAATGGCCAATATACCGGTTTTTTATATGCTCACGATATTAATCCAGAAGATATGGCACTCGAGTTAGATTAATTGAAAAAACTAATGTAGTCTAAAACACAGCAGGCAAACATCTCCCAGATCTCAGTAAGAGAGAACACTTAGAGGTGGGGTCATACTAGTAACCATTGAACCCTGAGTTTGAGTTTACTATGTCTATGTCTATAAGAAAGTTGATTTTGGTGTATTTATGGAGAATTCTATTCTATACTTTATGTATGTAAACTGTATTTTTATGTTATTTTCTGTTTTATGGCTCTTAGTTGTCAAAGGCTGTAATCATTTAATATGTTTCCAAACTAGTGAGACAGGTTTTTCAACAGACTACATGCTTTGTGTATTCAGTACCCATGATGTTGCTAGCTCTACATGTCCATCTCATTAGTATGGTGAATTTAGGGGATTACTTCTCATTGATCCCAAGCATGGTGAGCCATTTCCTCTTCATACTAAAAGCTGTGTTTGTGTAGTTGATCACCTTTGAGATAACTGTTGGTAAGATGTAGAGTGATATTCTGACACAGTTTGCAATTTTTAATTTTATATTAAGGTTTTTCGAGTTATTTAGCAGGTCCAGTCCAGGGAGTTCACCGACGTCATCTTCTTCCTGCTTTGAACGGCGCATGCGCAGTATCATTTCGCCAGTACGATCTACTGTGCATGCGCGTAACTTTTGGCGCATGTGCTGTAGATCCGTACCGGCAAAATGCTCCTACTACGCATGCGCCAAAACGCCCTTCACAGCAGGAAGAAGATCGCGTGGAAGAAGATGGCATCGGTGAACTCCCTGGACTGGACCTGCACAGAAGGGTAAGTAACAAGTTAGGGGCATTTGCCCAGCGGGACGGGTAGGCCAGGCTGGAGGAGGGAGGGGTTTGCTCCGGCTAGGTTTCCTTCCCCTTTAAGCATGGCCACACATTAAATTGAGTTAGAATACACGGCATAAGGTAGTGGGCGCTACCAACTGCCATTTCTGGAAAGCAATAGTTGTTTGGATGGACTGCTACATTTTTAAACATTATTGGTTAAGCTGTCAGATAAACAAGTAATTTCTCTGCCAGGGAGCTGAAGTTACAATATACGTTATTTTCTGCATTTCAGTATTGTCCACGGTGTCTCACATTTCCCATTCACATTCAGTCTCAATACTGTTCAGACACATTAAATGTATGCATTGTCTTTTTTGAATAAAAATTTATTTTGTTTAACCAAAAATATTGGTATTGTCATATGTTAAACAAATTCATCTTAAAAGAATTCACAAGAATTTCACATTTCAATGAACAGCATTTAAAGTTGATTATACAGACATACAGTCAATGTGCAAATTTAACAATATACATGTATGAGTTCTGTTTCCCAAAATACTCTGGATCATGTATCCGGTAACGAAGTCTCAAGTTAGTTTTTATGCTAACAAAGTTTGATTAATGTTACAGCAGGCATGTCCAAAGTCAGGCCCGTGGGCCAATTGTGGCCAGTTTTCAAATTAACACCAGTTTACAAGGGCACCATTTTGACCTCATATTTGGCTTGAAAATTTTAAAAATATGACTTTAAACATCTATATTTCAAAAAAGTACTTCATAGCAAAGAGCAAAGGTAATTTAATCTAAACAAAAGGGACCTCCTTCGTGTTTAGATTTTGACTGGAGTATTTGTATTGGACATTGAAATGTGGCCAAATGTTTTTAGGCTATGGCTACACAGGCTGTTGTCAGCAACTGATCAGCTGTTGTGGTCGGGCTGAAATTAATAATGGGCTGTCTAATCTAAACAAAAGGGACCTCCTTCGTGTTTAGATTTTGACTGGAGTATTTGTATTGGACATTGAAATGTGGCCAAATGTTTTTAGGCTATGGCTACACAGGCTGTTGTCAGCAACTGATCAGCTGTTGTGGTCGGGCTGAAATTAATAATGTGGCCCCCCTGCAACGTGCGCTCAGCAACCACGTAGCCATAATATTTGGGCACATGATTAGTGAAATGATCTGACACTTGGTCAATTTTGCTGCCTGTGTGCTGAAGGTGTTTGCAATGGCACAGTTACACACCACTCTCGCATACGTCTTTAGGGCTAAAGGTGGAATAGAAGTACTGACGTGCCAGTACAGTAATCTAGAGAAGTATGCGAGAGCAGTGCATCTCTACGTGCCCAGAATTCAACCCTCTTTTTGCATTACTAGTTTTGTCCTCCACATCTAAAGCCAGCTCCGTGCAATGGCAGATGACCCTGTCTAACCTGAAAATACCTTTGCATTTGCTTAGTATCCATCCCGGCACAGGCTGATTTTCTTTGACATGTGCTGCTGCAGAACCGTTTTCCCCTTCTCCGTTCTCCTTAACCCGCCGATCGTGACATGCGCAGTAGAGGCCGTTTATTGTCTATTGTTGTCTATTGTAAACACCTTCAGCTTACACGCAGCAGAATAGACGATTATTTCAGTAATCATGTGCCCAAATATTTCTGATGCAGCTATGCGATTACTTCTCTAAATGAGGTGCAGAGAAGTCCAAACAGACTCCACTTCCTAAACGCGTCCATATTCAGGAGTGAATGATCCTGATCCTAAGCTAGCTAGCACCATGTCAGACAGAATGGTCTGCCCTCGCTAAATCTGGCCCTCTTTCCGAAAAGTTTGGACACTCCTGTGTTAAATCAACAGTAGTGTTAGACAGAATGAAATTTAACTTTATAAAAATGAAATCTGTTCAAAAATGAATCATTTTAAGATGACTATCCATATTGGGGAATAAAAAAAAAAAACATGAAGCAAATTCACAAAAAGATGTGATTTCATTTTGGCAGTCATCCAAAGTTTACAAGGGCACCATTTTGACCTCATATTTGGCTTGAAAATTTTAAAAATATGACTTTAAACATCTATATTTCAAAAAAGAGCAAAGGTAATTTAATCTAAACAAAAGGGACCTCCTTCGTGTTTAGATTTTGACTGGAGTATTTGTATTGGACATTGAAATGTGGCCAAATGTTTTTAGGCTATGGCTACACAGGCTGTTGTCAGCAAATGATCAGCTGTTGTGGTCGGGCTGAGAATATTGCAGGTTTAGAGATGCAGATCTGCTCTGTGCCCCTGATCCATTGATTTGAACCTGAACAGCCTGTGTACGGACAGAGGTCAGTCCAATTACGCAGGCTGTGTGCCCATAGCCTTAGTTACTGTGCGTCAGAAGCAGGCTTATACCATGCATTTACTCTTCTCACCTCTGGTCTTAGTTTGGCAACTTATTTCTTAAACAAATTTACCATGTGATATTTTCCTTTAAAAAAATTTTTATCCACAATTGCTAGGCTGAAACGTTCCAACTGTGCGTCTCCAAGAAATTTAAATTTCTATTAACTGTGGTAAGAACAATCAATTAGCATCAGACAAGTTCCTGTGCTATTTTTTTCCTTACAAGTACAGATTGCAGAACACATTGCAATATATATGGCATACTTCAATTATGCATCTGAGAATTTTCTGTGTCAAAGTAATTTGTCAAGTACAGTTGAATTTTGTATTACTTAAATCTGGATAAGTGTCTTTGTATTAGTGTCTCTCTGTCTGGGCGTTCTTTAGATGCAATGCTCTTTGGAACATGTGTAGCCTGAGATGTCCAACTGTGAATCAGTGCACCACTTTGAATCTTCAAACAGTCATTGGTTATCTCAAAAAGATGGTCATCTACACAGGCCTTGTAAATCGGCTTAGCCACCCAATCCTTTTTTTGCTTTGGGAATACAAGTTTGTATCTTTTTTCGCCAGTTGTTAATGTTGTTTTTTCCGGGCAGGTCACTGTTGCTTGGCTTCTGCCTACATTGCGGTTGTTTGAAAGGGCCGCCAAAGTGGTTCGAGCATACATTGAATTCATTCTGTATGAGTATCTCTTTGAACGGTATTTTAAACATTTGCTGTGATAAACTTCTAATTGTCCCGTATGACAAAACTTTGTAACTTGACGTAAATCAGCAAGAAGTGCTTTGTCATTCACAATTTTTTGAAGTGCACTATGAGCAGGATGGCTTGGCATAATCCAGTTTGTTCCATTTCGCTGTTCCTGTGAGATCCTCCCATGCATGCATTTTTTGTATTTTTTAAAACTTGGGAATTTGTGTACATCTGCTACATGAAACATCACAGATTGCCATTTTTCAATTAGCAAATCTGCATTTTGCATACAGGTCTGTGCACACCACCATAGATGATTTTGAATAGATGTTATCCATGGAACTAGGTCTTTGCAATTTCTCAGCTTACTTGTTGCTTTCAACTTTTTTGATACACTTTTACATAGGTGCCAAATATCAAACTGATGTTCAATTTTTGAGTACTTTTTGGACATTACCCTTTTAACAGAACTGTGCCTATCTGTTGCCACTATTTTAACTTGGACCTTGTTTGTTAAAAGATTTTCCATACAATCTGTAAAAGCCTCCACTTCTAGTGATGATGATGTTTTTCCAGGTTCAACTTGAACGCATTTGAAATCAACAATTTTATCTGAAAGGATATCCATGAATGAATATATGCAATATTTAGCAGAATGTCCTGGGCTATCGAATTGCCCATCCCCAGCAACTACAACTGCCTCATCACCGATCTCTGTAAATATATTCTGCTGTTCCTTTTTCCAGTAATTATCAATTGCAGGGAACAGAATGTGGTTTTGATTTTTGTAAAATGTGGTTTTCGAAATGGCAGCTATACCAAAAAGATCAAACATTTCCTTTACTTTCTGAAATGAGGAGCCACTTAAAAGAATAGAAGAGGACATTAGAATATTGCCAACAGGCATATTTGATATGGTTGGTTGTGATTTCCAGATAAGTGAATTGTGGAGCTTTCGACAAGTTAAATTTACAGTGACCATCGATCCTTCTACAGTTTTGTGTATTTTGGAAATTGGGGCCGGACACATTTGGCCATCATTAAACTGACATGGTATTAGTTTAAGTAACAAATCTAACTGTGTTTCAAAAACGATAAATTTTCTCTCTCGCACAAAATCTGAATCTGAAACAGGCAGAACCTCATTGACTGATGAATCCATTACGTCCGACATCTCCAAAGATGTGCAATCTTGTGGGTTAAAGGTGGTGTCTTTCAGATCTTCAATAGTTGGATATGTTGTCTCCAGTGTGTCTTCCAATAGTTTATTTTCATAAACTGGTGAAATTTCTTGAAATATTTCATTTTCTGATTGACAAAGTGGATTATTAAAGATGGTTGCTTTGGTTGGCGTTGAAAAGCAAACTGGATAGAAATGATCCTTTTCAATAATCCACTTTTCAGCAGGAACAAAATCGTCTCCAGTTTGGATTTGCATATCCTTCTTCTGGATTGGTGGTTCGCATTGGGTGTATTTGGATTCCATGAAGAAGGTATGATCGGTGTTAACCGCAGT
Source organism: Xenopus laevis (assembly GCF_017654675.1). Classification (NCBI taxonomy): domain Eukaryota; kingdom Metazoa; phylum Chordata; class Amphibia; order Anura; family Pipidae; genus Xenopus; species Xenopus laevis. The sequence goes on from NC_054385.1 coordinate 64,710,612, forward strand.
ACTTTTTAGAAAATATTCCGGTTCTGTCTGAGTTGAAACAGTCCTTGAATGTGATACAATACGGACAATAGTAGCAGCTGATGGTCCTTCATCTGGGTCGTCTACTCTTCTTTTTTTGCATGGAGGTGGTCCTGTTATGCTTTGAATCTTAAATAAGGATGATATTTTTGGGAAGAGTGTTGGAACAGCATCCTTTCGAAGAGATTTACTGTGAGTTTTGTAAATATATTGGTTCTCATCAAAGTGCATAGAGCAAATCCGGTAATTATCATATTTTTTGCCTTCTAAAATTTTGACAGCAAGTGCATCAATGTCAACATAATCGTCGCCAATCTGCAATAACCATTTTTTGATAATTTCAAGATTTCCAGGGAAAGGATGAAGAATGACATGGGGATATTTTTCTTTTTGTCCCGTTCTGTGCAGACAGTCAGACACTATGCATTTTGGCATGGTGAGACGATATGTTACTGATGAAAATAAAAAAAATAAAAAAGTGATCAACAATTAAACAGTTAAGTTACTTTTTAATTAAAATCACATGGACAGATTTGCAAATTGGAAGGTTCATCTCCCGTCAAAGTAACGTCTGTAGGTATAAAGCACCAGCTGTGTTTCATTTAAAAATTAATTAAATTTTTTTTTTAAAGATTTCAAAACACGCTTATTGTGTTTTGTAGCTCTCAACCTGGATTATTTAGAAAATCTGCCCTGCTGGTGCACAGTACATACAGGAGTTACCATGAGTGAATCTGCTTTCAGGGGGAGAAGTCCTGCAAGTATTCCTGTCTTTTGAATTAACTACTTGTCCAAAATTTAAAAAAATTCAAATAAAACAGGTCAACATATTTTTAAAAACTATTTTACTTTTTTTAGCCACAAAAAAAAAAAAAAAAATAATTTGAAAAATATTCACCAAGGTAATTTTAAAACTTTAAACCAACATATTTAAAGGACCAGTAACATTAAAAATTTAATTAAAAATATTCATTAGTATTCATCAAAAAAAAAACACCAACACAAATAAAACTTCAACATTGCAAAGCCTTTATTAAGAAATAACTTACCGAAACTCCACGTCCTGTTCAGAAAAGGCGATATGGCAACCTTCCATTTTGCGGCACTGGATTTCTCCTCCCTGGCTCTCTCTCATGGTGTACTGACAGCAAGTGAAGCAGCTGCACCTCTATGTGGATGTGCTGCATCGGAAGGGTGATCACATTAAACTCTATGGAGAACTTGGACAGCACATCAGCCACATCACTTTTCCCCTGGCTGATCCCTGTGCTCTGCGTCCCCCTCTCTCTCTCTCTCTCTCTCCAGCTCCAGCCTCCTGCTGCCGCACAGCTCTCAGACATTGTGACATGGAACGATCTGTTGCAGCGTTGAGTGCTGGATGTACAATGCTGCCCTTCACCTCTTGAACCGGTGACTGCTGCCCCTGCGCACGGCACCTTGTCTTCTTGGCCCAGTCTCTCCTCTTGCTGGCTGTTCCTAGATCTCTTACTGCTGCCTCTGGGAGAAGAAGCGCTCACATCGCTTATGTATTGTATTCCCAAGCATGGAATCCTATAGGCGTATTTCGGATCCCACAAATAAAGAAATTGCCGAGAGCTGTAGAAGGAAATAGCGCGGGTGTGAGGGCCCAGGGACTGAGAACACGCATTGCTGGCTCAACTCAATGCGTGCTCAGTCCCGTATTTCAGATTAGTTCCTTCACCAGCAAATTTGCGCCCATCTCCTTCTACAGCTCTCGGCAATTTCTTTATTTGTGGGATCCGAAATACGCCTATAGGATTCCATGCTTGGGAATACAATACATAAGCGATGTGAGCGCTTCTTCTCCCAGAGGCAGCAGTAAGAGATCTAGGAACAGCCAGCAAGAGGAGAGACTGGGCCAAGAAGACAAGGTGCCATGCGCAGGGGCAGCAGTCACCGGTTCAAGAGGTGAAGGGCAGCATTGTACATCCAGCACTCAACGCTGCAACAGATCGTTCCATGTCACAATGTCTGAGAGCTGTGCGGCAGCAGGAGGCTGGAGCTGAAGAGAGAGAGAGAGAGAGAGAGAGAGAGAGAGGGGGGGACGCAGAGCACAGGGATCAGCCAGGGGAAAAGTGATGTGGCTGATGTGCTGTCCAAGTTCTCCATAGAGTTTAATGTGATCACCCTTCCGATGCAGCACATCCACATAGAGGTGTAGCCGCTTCACTTGCTGTCAGTACACCATGAGAGAGAGCCAGGGAGGAGAAATCCAGTGCCGCAAAATGGATGGTTGCAATATCGCCTTTTCTGAACAGGACGTGGAGTTTCAGTAAGTTATCCTATATAATAAAATCCAAGTGTCTCTGCGTCTAGTCCGTCCCTGTGTCCGTGGAAATGCGCTACTGCGCATGTGCCCCACGGACGTCTCTGGCGCATACCTCCCAACTGCGCATATGCTGCATATATGTAGCCAATGAGCACGCCGTACGCTCCCAGCCAATGAGCGCGCAGCACATAGACGTACGTGTAAAGACTGGCGAATGTAGAACCGAGGGAGAGTCAGCACCGGGTGTGATGGGACGTTCAACTATAGACTCCAGGGATTCAGATGTGAGAGCTGCTAATTTACTTAATACAGCCCACAGTGCCGGATCGCTGCTGGAACTTACCGCAACGCCGTTAACGTCCAGCTCCTTGGCTCATCTCGCGAGACTACGGCGTCACTGCCATGCGTATAAAAGCGCAGCGACACGTACAGTAGCCGCCTTTGAAGGGGGGGGAAGTGACGCGTGAGGTCGGAGTGGCTTCATTGTTACACAATCACAAGCGGGCAGCAACACGCGGTAGTTTGGTGGGGGCGGCGGCTCTTTTTGCTCTGTTCACAAACCGGTATAATAAAATAAAGTGATTTTTTATGTTATGCTTAAGGATGCTACAGGGTTTAAAGTGATAGAAAACGGGTGTAATTGGCATAAGTAGTCGCGTTTTGTGAGAGACTCTTTGTTTACTCTGGTCATTCTAAAGTGGGCAAATTCCCTGTCAGTTTTGCAGCAGAAAGTTCCAGGGCCCCAAAAATACATCAGTGAGGAGCAGTTCTGGCAGGGGCTTCCCATGTTTCGGAGTTAGATCACACCTGCTGTCACCTGCTGCTTATAAACAGACTTTATTTTGAGTTTTAGATTGACCTATACTAGATAGGTCCAGAATATAATGGATAAAATCCACAATCTTTAATTTTTAGGATTTTCATGGTGGTGTCTGTGGATAGCCCCCCCCCCTTTATACTACGTCAGCAGCTTATCTGCCTGTGTTTGGGCCATCCCTAACAGCCTATCCAATCCTATCCTATATAATAAAGTCCAAGTGTCTCTGCGTCCAGTCTCTGTGTCCGTGGGATTGCGCTACTGCGCATGTGCCCCACGGACCGTCTATGGCAGGGGTTCCCAGGACGTCGATCGCGGTCTACCAGTAGATCCCCGTCATGTTCCTGGTAGACCGCAACCTGGTGCCTGGCGTGGGAAGTGCACTGGCTGGGCTGACAGCAGAGGGGAAAAGAGAGCGGAGCTGACAGCAGAGGAGTATCAACACAGTTACAAGTAGTGCTGATGCCTCAATCTCGCGTGATGAGATTTGTGACGTCGGGCTTGGCTGTCAGACTGGAGGCAAGGAGCTGGATAATAACGGCGTTGCGGTACTGCGGTAAGTAGCGCTCCGGGACTGCGGGCTGTGTGAGTAAAAACAGGACAGCTCACAGATAGCGGGACTGTTGGGCAGCGGGACAATTGCTGGGCAGTGACACAATTGCTGGGAACATGGCAGAGAGCTGGGAATGCGAGAAGAAAGGAGGGAGCTGAACCACAGTTATACAGGGACTGCTTTTGTTGAGCTCCTGTATTTCACGGCACTCACAGCAGCAACTGCCTCACCTTTACTTTCCCATGGACTTTCTGGCGAGTGAGTGACTGAATGAGTGACTGAATGAGTGACTGAATGAGTGACTGAATGAGTGACTGAGTGAATGACTGAGTGAATGAGTGACTGAATGAGTGACTGAATGAGTGAGTGAATGAATGAGTGAGTGAATGAGTGAGTGAATGAGTGAGTGATTGAGTGAGTGAATGAGTGACTGAAAAAGTGAGTGAATGAGTGACTGAATGATTGAGTTAATGAGTGAGTGACTGAGTGACTGAATGAGTGGCTGAGTGAGTGAATGAGTGGCTGAGTGAATGAATGAGAGCTGGGCTGACAGCAGAGGGGAAGGGAGGAAGGGCGGGCTCACAGCAACAAGCATGTATGTTCTAGCGCCCGTTAATTTAACGGGCTTAATGTCTAGTTTCTTAATAAAGGCTTTGCAATGTTTAAGTTTTATTTGTGTTGTTGTTTTTTTTTTTTTTGATGTATACTAACGAATTTTTTAAAAAAATTTTTTAATGTTACTTGTCCTTTAATGTAGTAATTTTGGCAATTTAAAAAAAAATAAATTTTATTCACCTAACACCGTGTCCATTTTTAATTATAACAAAGAGAAAAATCAAAATGGCTCTTGTATGTACATTAGTCATTTTAAAACGTTTTTAAATTCACAGTAGATCCCTGCCTAAAGAGTCTTCCTTGAAGTGGTGAAATGCTAAATTTTCAATTGGTCATTCCGTTTCAAATATTTAAAGAAGGGAAGGGTAGTTAGTTGATAATGTGTTGGGCCCCGTGAACTCTGAAAGTGGCCCTGGTGCTGAGAGAACTGAGTGATCTCAAAAGATATGAGAGGCAAAATCATATGTACATAAGGTGAATGTACTGAACTTTCAATGCCTCCAACATCTAAGGCAAACAAAAAGTGAAAAAAAGTTGAATTAATTTAAACAATATAGTTGCTGGCATAGTTCCCTCTAAGCAATTTGTGACTGCATGGGATAAGAAAAAGGGACCACTCACATGTTGATGATGTACGGAGATGGCGCACAGTAGCGTAATGATCAGGGTATATCTTGACTAGACAGAATTTTCAAGCAGGTTTTCCTCTAGATGCCTATAATGGAAGCCTCCAGGTCAGTAAATTCACAAAGCAGCTAGTAAACATATCATCCTATTCACGAAAGAAAGACAAATGACTTACTAGAGCAATGCAGGGACTCCTTGCCCAAGAGTGCCTTCTCACACACCAAACAAAGAATCTCCCCAGAGAATAAGCCCGTCACAAACTGAAGCTTGTTCACCCTTTCTTTAATATCCTTATTTTTCACCTACATGATTTTTTTGAAAAGGGATGGGAAAACAAAATTAATGACATTATAATGTCAACTCCATTGGTAGCATTATGTGTTGGGGGGGGGGGGAACGTTTCATATATTTATAAATAACCAAGAACGCAAAGCAGAATGGCAGTCTTTTTTGTTACGGCCAGTGGTGTAACTAGACACCTTGGGGCCCTGGTACAGAATTTACAACTGACCCCCCCCATGGGCTGGTACACAGAATTACCGATCTAATGCCATAGGAATGATTTTTTCCACTCTCAAAGGAACAGATAGCCTTCAAATATCAAGGAAAAATATAGCATCAATACAGCTCCAGGCAGTAATTTTCAACCAGTGCAGGCACACTACATGTTTCGGGCAGAGCCCTTTATCAAGTTGATAAAGGGCTCCGCCCGAAACATGTAGTGTGCCTGCACTGCTGAATAAAAAACACATTGCAGTTGAAAATTACTGCCTGGAGCTGTATTGATGCTATATTTTTAATGTGTTGGGCCCCGTGAACTCTGAAAGTGGCCCTGGTGCTGAGAGAACTGAGTGATCTCAAAAGATATGAGAGGCAAAATCATATGTACATAAGGTGAATGTACTGAACTTTCAATGCCTCCAACATCTAAGGCAAACAAAAAGTGAAAAAAAGTTGAATTAATTTAAACAATATAGTTGCTGGCATAGTTCCCTCTAAGCAATTTGTGACTGCATGGGATAAGAAAAAGGGACCACTCACATGTTGATGATGTACGGAGATGGCGCACAGTAGCGTAATGATCAGGGTATATCTTGACTAGACAGAATTTTCAAGCAGGTTTTCCTCTAGATGCCTATAATGGAAGCCTCCAGGTCAGTAAATTCACAAAGCAGCTAGTAAACATATCATCCTATTCACGAAAGAAAGACAAATGACTTACTAGAGCAATGCAGGGACTCCTTGCCCAAGAGTGCCTTCTCACACACCAAACAAAGAATCTCCCCAGAGAATAAGCCCGTCACAAACTGAAGCTTGTTCACCCTTTCTTTAATATCCTTATTTTTCACCTACATGATTTTTTTGTAAAGGGATGGGAAAACAAAATTAATGACATTATAATGTCAACTCCATTGGTAGCATTATGTGTTGGGGGGGGGGGAACGTTTCATATATTTATAAATAACCAAGAACGCAAAGCAGAATGGCAGTCTTTTTTGTTACGGCCAGTGGTGTAACTAGACACCTTGGGGCCCTGGTACAGAATTTACAACTGACCCCCCCCATGGGCTGGTACACAGAATTACCGATCTAATGCCATAGGAATGATTTTTTTCACTCTCAAAGGAACAGATAGCCTTCAAATATCAAGGAAAAATATAGCATCAATACAGCTCCAGGCAGTAATTTTCAACTGCAATGTGTTTTTTATTCAGCAGTGCAGGCACACTACATGTTTTGGGCAGAGCCCTTTATCAAGTTGATAAAGGGCTCCGCCCGAAACATGTAGTGTACCTGCACTGCTGAATAAAAAACACATTGCAGTTGAAAATTACTGCCTGGAGCTGTATTGATGCTATATTTTTCCTTGAATTATGCACATGGGGTGTAACACAGACACCTACTGAATCTTACAGCAATAAAGTGAATAAATTGGAGGCTGAATCATACCTACTCTATTAGCCTTTAAATATCAGAACTCTACATGACGGGGTGCATAAGGGCAATGGCACACTGGGTCATATAGGAACCAAAACCTGTATTGAAATTTTTTTTTTTTTAAAAAAAACAAAACTTTGTGTGTGTGTGTGGGGTTCCTTTAAAAGTTGAATTCTCTTTTAACACTAATATAATCAATAGAGTTGCTAATCGCATACATACATCTACTCACAATACTAGTTATGCATGTCCACAATTATATATTAGTCCACAACATTATTTATAAATGGAATGATTTCATGCAACTTGACAGTACACATACACAAGAAAACTAAGGATATAAGCACATAAGTTTGTAATATTTACAGAAATACACTATCTACTGTGTTAACAACAAGGGTTAATAGTGTAGAGTTAATTTTTGAGAAAATATGCAGTTCGTTCACATTATTTATAATTTGTGGTTTGAGTTAGCTTTTTTATTCAGCAGCTCCCCAGTTTGCAGCTTCAGTAATCAGGTTGCTAGGGTCCAAACTACAATAGCAATCATGTACTAATTTAAATAAAAGACTAGAATATGAATAGGAGAGGGTCTGAATAGAAAGATACGCAATTCTTTAAAAAGTAGATGGGGTCAGTGACCCCCATTTGAAATGTTGGCACAATTTAAAAGAAGGCAAATAACTATTAAAAAGACAAAATGAAGACCAATTGAAAAGTTGCTTAAAATTAAACAAATAATAAGTTAACATGAAAGCAAACCACTCCTTTAAAGTTTACTATAGGGCACTTCTTTCTTTCTCTCGCAAATTACATCGCACACACAACAAAAGAGCAATATGTGACTAGGTGACATATACACAACTGTGGGTGAGACTAAATACAATTATTTATTTACAGAAAGAACCACAGCAAATATATAATACTTAGCATTCACAGAGAACAACCACCAGCAGCCATTTTGGGAACACCAGGGCACAAATGCAGGTGTAAAAATCCAGGAAACCAATGTAAAATCAGAGAAAACACCAATTGAAAGGTTTATAAAATTGGTGAGACCAAAAAATGTAGGCAAGGATATGCAAAATTTAGGTTTAACTGTTGTGCATGGATAGTATTCCAGAAATATAATAAAATTACATTATCTACCCCTTAAGGCATGGCCACAACATTAACAGAGTAAAACAAAAAAATCTTTACCTGTAAAAACCACTTGCACACAATGAGTACAGCAGCAGGTGTGTGTTGTGCTGCAGAGCCTGAGGTAAATTCGTCAGGTTCAAGTTCCAGTCTGCTGGTGAGGTACAAGTCTCATGTATGCAGGGACCAGGACAAGTGCTAGATATTAAGCTGCTGCGTCACTCGTACACTAGTATCTTCACTAAAAGAAACTTTTGCCGCACCCTCCCCTCTTGTGACTCACTGTCCCGCCTCCTTGCCTAATCCTATCTCTCCACTGGGCAGAAGAGCTGCACGATGTGGCTGTGGGAGGGGAGTTGCTCTCTCTCTCTCCCTGCCTCTGTTAGTAAAGCTGCCAGAGAGGGGGGAGGGCAGGGTAAGAGGCAGAGCTTACGATGTCAACAGACTGAGCACGAGCCTGTGCAGCTCGCGTCTGTATTACTCTGATTGGCCAGCTCAACTATCGTGATACTTGGGGACTCAAACCACCAGCACACGCTGAAGATCAAATGCGCATGCGCGCATTTCTAAACAGCCTCTACTGCGCATGTCACGATCGGCGGGTTAAGGAGAACAGAGAAGGGGAAAACGGTTCTGCAGCAGCCCATGTCAAAGAAAATCAGCCTGTGCCGGGATGGACACTAAGCAAATGCAGAGGTATTTTCATGTTAGACAGGGTCATTTGCCATCGCACAGAGCTGGCTTTAGTTGTGGAGGACAAAACTAGTAATGCAAAAAGAGGGTTGAATTCTCCTTTAAGGAAAGGCCATAGGATGCTGTCCAAACACACAGAAAAAGGAGATTTTCCGGAAGAGGCATGCAAGGAATTATTGTGTGCAAACTCTGCCCACGGAAGAAGATCTGCCCAGTCGTCCTGGCATAAAGATATATGACAGTGCAGGAACTGCTCCAGTGCTTGGTTGACACGTTCTGCAGCGCCATTGGACTGTGCATGATATGCAGATGAAAACTGAAGCGAGACGTGAAGTGCCTTGCACAAGGATCTCCAAAGTTTGGAAACAAACTGTTAGCCTCTGTCTGACACAATCTCTGCAGGAACAAATTTGAGAGTTCTGGAGCAGAAGGAAGCTTGCGAAGGGGAATGAAATGGGCCATCTTGCTGATCCTTTCCACCACCACCCAAATAACTGTATGACCCAGGGAAACAGGGAGATCAACAATAAAGTCCATGGTCAGATGAGTCCAGGGTCGAGAAGGAATGGGCAAGGGAAGAAGAAGACCTTTCGTTGGAGAATAACCAGACTTTGAAGCTGCACAGATAGCACAAGAAGAGACAAAGCTTTTAACATCTCTCCGAAGGGAAGGCCACCAAACCAGGTGGGAAAGCAGATCCGTTGTCTTCCGAACCCCCGGATGGCCAACCAGATTGGAGCTATGATATTGCATAAGGATAGACTGATGAAGTTCAGGCGGAACAAATGCTACCTCTAGGGGAGTATCAGACGGAGCAGAGGACCGTGCAGATAATAATTGGGAAGCCACAGAAGGAGTCAGAGCCGCTACAATCTTGGTAGAAGGTACAATAGGTTCACCGATCTCGGAACTGGTCTCATCAGGAAGAAAACTCCTAGACAAAGCATCAGCCTTCTTATTTATAGAACCAGGACGAAAAGTCAGGACAAAGTTGAACCTGGAAAACAAGAGCGCCCACTGAGCTTGTCTGGGATTTAAACGTTTGAAAGTCTGAATATATTCCAAGTTCTTATGATCAGTGAAGATGGTAACTGGGACAGAAGAACCCTCCAACAAATGTCTTCATTCCTCTAAGGCCAATTTCACAGCTAAAAGTTTCACGATTCTCCACATCGTAATTCTGTTCAGGGGAAGATAATAATATAATAATAATAATAATAAGGGGCCTGAAGGCTCAGCCAGGAGTAGTGGACCTAGGTGGAAGCACCAGTCCAATAGTTCGAAGTACAGGCAAGGGTTTAGAATAAGAGTGGTCAAAGTCCAGGCAATATCATCGGTTTAAGGCAGCAAAGGTTCAGAATACGAAGACAGGCAAGGGTCAATACACAGGATCAAGAATGATAAACACAGGAAACGCACCCAGGAACTCATGAGGAAAAACTTATAGTAGGGCACAGTCTGCAGTGCTTCAGCGTCTTTTATAGGCCTCCTTTGGCGCCAAATGGACACAGTGGCGTCATGACGCTGGCATCCTCACGCAGGCGTTTTGATGCTGGCGTCCATTCTGACGCTGACGCTTCGGCGCCGGCGACCAATCCGACACCAGCGAATCTTCTGATGCTGGCGTGATGTCACAGAACTGCGACCAGAAGGAAGCACATGGGGAATGCCGCCATCTTGGGACGCCAGGTAAGAACTCCTTACAGTACACCCCTCCTTATGGGGGGCCTCAGGACCACCACGACTTAGCTTGGAAGGAAACTGTTTGTGGAATTTCCTAAGAAGTGCAGGAGCATGATCATCGGAAGATCTCACCCAAGAGCATTCCTCAGGCCGAAATTTGCTGCAGCATATACAGCCATTGTACTTTACATGCCGTATGCTAATTAGCCAATGCTAGCGTAACTTTGAACTGCTGAGTGTAATTTCGCTGGCGTAATTTCACCAGCATTCAGTACCCTGTGCGTAACTTCGGATCTTTGTAAATAAGCGTTGTCCAGCCGAATTTATGGCTGGCGAAGTGTTGCGATGTGTGCAAAGCCAGTGCTGGCGAATTTTCACTGGTTAGTGAATTTGCCCCATTATCTCAGTTTTTCTACTTTCACCCTGTGACCTGAAAAAGATTTAAACTCCCCTAGCAGTTCAAAAACACATTTTAGTGAACTACAGTAGAACCCTCATTTTTCATTTTCAGGGCACCAGGGAAAGAATATGTAAAATCCAGAAAAACTTTAAAACAAATAATGTGTAAAAGACACCTCAATGTCAAGTAGTTAAAGAAAATCAGCACAGAAGTCATTTTGTCATGCCCCCTACTTAAAGCTCACCGCTTCTTAAGCATAGGCCACTGCTTAGACTGCTTCTCAGAATTGCACTTTCCCCACTCAATCGTAAGTAGAGCTTTTACCTTCTGCCTGCAAGGTCTCCTGCCCTCTTCACTTTTGTCTGTAAGGTCTCCTGCCATGCCAAAGCAGTTTTGAGTCCTTTTTGCCTATAATGTATACTGCCCTTTTCACTTCGGACTGTAAGGTTGCCTCTGTCATGTCCCTATCCTTCTCCAGCACTCAACTGCTTCCCCTACCCTACAAATGTTTCTGCATTTGCAGATATGCTTTGGGAGCCTTAAAAATAAAAGTAAGGTTTTTTTAATGGAAAAATACAGCTGTTGGCAAACAAGTGATGTAAAATCCGAGAAAACTGCTTAAAACCTGGCAATAGCACCCATAGGAATGCATTGAAACTGGGGGGACCACAATAAAAAACATAACATAGTAACATAGTAACATACTAAGTTAGGTTAAAAAATGACACATGTCCATCAAGTTCAACCTTTAAACTCAATTAACCTGCCTAACTGCTAGTTGATCCAGAGGATGGCAAAAAAATTTGAACCCTCTCCAATTTGCTTGGAGAGGGAAAAACTTCCTTCCTGACTCCAAAATTGCAATCGGACTAGTCCCTGGATCAACTTGTACTATGAGCTATTTCCCATAGCCCTGTATTCCCTCACTTGCTAAAAAGCCATCCAACCCCTTCTTAAAGCTATCTAATGTATTAGCCAATACAACTTATTCAGGGAGAGAATTCCACATCTTCACAGCTCTCACTGTAAAAAAACCCCTTCCGAATATTTAGGCGGAACCTCTTTTCTTCTAATTGGAATGAGTGACCTCATGTCAGCTGGAAAGACCTACTGGTAAATAAAGCATTAGGGAGATTATTATATGATCCCCTTATATTTTTATATATAGTTATATCACCCCTTAAGCGTTTCTTCTCCAGTATGAACGTCCCCAATTGGCCAGTCTTTCCTCATAGCTAAGATTTTCCATACCTTTCACCAGCTGTTAAATATTGGGTATTGGAAAAATTGTTATAATTGTATTAAGTTAAAATATGTTTCATTTGTGCACTCATGACTCATTGCCATCCACACATCCTGGAATGTGACTTTACTGCAGAAAACATATGGAATGTCTTATGGGTAGGCTGGGGGAGGTGTATCCCACAGTTGTTTGAATATATCCCTGGACAAAGAGCAGTTTGATTCTCTTTTACACAGGACATACATACAGACACACACTGACTCTCACACAATGCAGACATACACAGACTTTTATACAACATATCAGAGCCAGGCCAAGACGGCCAGGATTGCACTCTGGACTCCACTCATCAGATAAAAAACAACTTTTATTTCAGCAGTTTAAAAACATCGATCCAATCTGATATCTGATGAGTGGAGTCCAGAGTGCTTGCCGATCTTCTTAACAATCTGCACAGACACCTCCTGCTACAGGTTCAGGGCGATGCACAAGGACCACTCGATGCTTCAGGTGAGTGCTTTTCCCATTTCAAGTCCTCTATGTTAAGTTGGTTTATGCTGAAGTTTCGGACCTGGGGTTTTTACATTCAGGTCACAGCTGTTACAGGGTGAGCACTTTTCAAACTTGAAGTCAAAAGAAAAGGATTGATAAAATTGATTTTGAATCAGCACCCTGTGTTAATCAAAAGATTAAAGGACTGAGCAGCTTTTATCTATGTCATTGATTGCAAGATGGTCAGGCACCATAGGCAACCTGGCCAGCCATAGAGCTGACTGGGAGCATGTCTGAACAGAAGAGGAAGAGCATTGGCGAATAGGACAGGAAGTGCATGCCCCAATAGGATAGGAAGTGCAAGCGTTAACCGATGCACAGGCAAGCAGTCCAGAGAGGAGAACGGGCCAGGGGTAGGTGCCAGAGAAGATACATGCCTGGCGCCCCTCCAGCTTTGCGCCTTAGGCACATACCTACTCTGCCTACCCCTAGTTCTGGCCCTGCAACATATTAATATATACTGTGGGGGGATTGCTCATTAGGTAGTAGCTGCAGCAGCTCTTTTCACACAGATAGTAGATAGTGATGGGCGAATTTATTCACCAGGCACAAACTTGTGGAGAATTTGCGCGATTCGCCACCGGCGGAAAAAATCACGAAACACCAGCAAAAATTAGCTGCCGAAAATTCACCGTCGGCAAAAAAATTTCGGGAAAAATGGACGCCGGCGTTGGAAAAATGGACGCCGGCGACGCTTTGTAATTTATTGCCGTTTCGCGAATTTCGCGGGATATTAACGAATTATTTGGCGAATCGAAACGGCACAAATTCGCCCATCACTAATAGTAGACAGTACACAGGTTTCCAGCTGTGTGCATTTATTTAACACATCAGCTTAAACACCAACATAACAGTTCATACCCTTTGGGAAGGCAGTAAACAAAATTGTCCAGCTGTACTGATAAATGAAAATGTCCTTTTCCCAAAGGTCCCACAGTCTCCCACTTGGGCAATATAAGTCCAGCAAACAAAATTAACTGTTAACTCACAGTCCTTTGGAGATTCCTTGTGCTTTTCTCCTGGAAGCAGCCCGCTCCCAAACACTTAAGGCAGTAGCTGGTAGCCAGTACTACCAGATAACTTGTCTCTTTCTGGAAACTTGTGCCTAGCAATAAAAGTCCTTATGCTTTAAACACAGGTAATATGCAGTTACTATGGAAACTTTTTAACACAGCCCTCCAGTAGCTCTCTTTTCTCTCTCTCCAGGGCAGAGAGCAGCCTTAATTGAGCCCCCACCTTTTTTTAGTCCGGGTGAGGCTAATCATCTCCCTGCTACTCAGAGCCTCATTTTCACTTCCCTCTGCACTGCTTCATAGAGGATTCTGGGAGGGATATACTTTCCATCTATAATTTTCCCAACCATCCTACAATACATACATTTTTTAATTATTTTGGTAGGCTGTCAGTAGAGTTTTTGACCGGCTAAATATTTGATAATTTGTATGTTTCTTCTGTAACGCATTTTTACACATTAAATATTCTTAAATATCACCTTGATGAGTGGTCTTTGTTGACAATAAACTTACACAAATTATTTAAAGACACAGAATTTTGTACATCAGCTTAGTTGCCCTTCTCCGTACCTTCTCTAATTCAATAATGTCCTGTTTGAGCATTGAGCACCTTTTAATACAGCTCAAGACATTGTTTGCCCTTGATGCTGCTGACTGGCATTGCTTGCTACAGCCAAGTTTATTATCAACAAGGACTCCAAGGTCCTTTTCCATTATGGATTTGCCTAGTGCGTTCCCATTAAGGGTATAAGTGGCTTGGATATTTTTGCATCCCAGGTGCATGACTTTACATTTATCAACCTTGAATCTCATTTGCCACTTAGCTGAGTTTGTCAAGATCCTATTGCAAGGATGCCACATCCTGGATGGAATTAATTGGGCTGGATAGTTTTGTGTTATCTGCAAACACTGATACATTACTTACAATACCCTCCCCTAAGTGATTAATGAATAAATTAAATAAGTGGACCCAATACCAAACCCTGTGGGTCCACACTAAGAACCTTACTCCAAGTAGGGAAGTACCATTAACAACCACCCTCTGTACCCGATCCTGTAGCCAGTTTCCTGTCCATGTGCAAACAACTTCATTAAACCCAACATACCTTAGAAAAGCAGTCAAATTGTGGGGCACTGTATCAAACAATTTGGCAAAATTCAAATAGATCACTGCTCCCCCACTGTCCAGCATCATAAAATGCAATCAAATTTGTCTGACATGATCTATCCTTCATAAAGCCATGCTGATTGCTGCTCATAATGCCATTCACTAGGACAAAATTTTGAATGTGATCCCTTCACAAGCCTTCAAATAATATTCCCACCACAGATATCAAACTTATTAGTCTATAATTGCAAGGCTGAGATCGTAATCCATTTTTAAATATTGGAATAACATCATCTTTTCTCCAATCCATAGGCACCATACCAGATGAAAGCAAATCTGAGAAAATCAGAAATTGGGGCCGATCTAAAACTGAATTAAGCTCTCTTAGAACCCAGAGGTGTATGCCATCTGGCCCTGGAGCCTTGTTTACATTCATTTTTATTTAAGTTTTATGAATCATATCCTGAGTCAGACACTGACTAGACTGAGCTGAGCCATCAGTGCAGCTAGGAAGTGAGCCTGGGAACTCTGACCCCTTTATTGTATACACTGAAGAAAAGAACTGATTTAGCACATTTGCCTTTTCTGTACCCGTTACAACTATACTGGTACCATTAAAGGAGCAACACTCTCAACCTGCATCTTTTTACTATTAATCTACTTAAAAACATTTTCGGGTTAGTCTTAGCCTCAGCTGCAATGTGCTTCTCATTTCCTTCCTTTGCCTTCTAGATTGCTGTTTTACAAAATTTATTATAGTGTTTATATTCATTAAAGGACAAGGAAAGTTAAACTAAAAAAGTTGGCTAGAAATGTGTTACATTTTGTTTTGTGCTTCTGTAACAGCCCAAGGCAACCACAGCCCTTTAGCATTGAAGATCTGTGTCTCCAAAGATGCCCCAGTAGCTCCCCATCTTCTTTTCTGCTGATTCACCGCACATGCTCTGTGCTGCTGTCATTTACTGAGCTTAGGGACCCACTCACAATATACAGTATACATAGAATATAAATGTCACAGTATAAGGCTGATTACTAATTAATATGGATAGTTACAAGGCAGCACAGAAACCAGTGCAAGTAGCATCAGAATTTAATAATCAGCCCTGTAGCATTAGCTTATATTACAGGCCAACCTCATTTTATACTTGATAATTTGTGATAACCCCTAAGCTTAGCTTCTCAACAGCTGCTCAGAGCCCACTGAGCATGTGAGTGTCAAAGACACTTTCGAAGATGGTGACCCCCTGGGACAAGTTTGAAGTTGTGGATCATTACTGCTATTGAGACGCTGAAACTTTAGGCTGGTGCAATAAGTTCAGTATATAAAATATGGCATTTTTAGCCCTATTCATTTTTAATAGGGTTTAGTTCTTCTTTAAATGTAGCTTCTGTCTCAAAAGACGTGTCATTTTTAATGCCTTTCTCTTCTTTCCTATTAACTACTTTACTTCTATATTATGCCACATAGGGTGATTCTTAGTGCTTCTATATTTACTCCTTAAGGGAATAAATTAAGAACAGTAATGATTTAATATAATTTTAAATGACATCCATTTCTGTTCTGTTTGTAAGCTGAAAACATAATGCCCCAATCAATGCTCTGAAGGGCAGCCCTCAATGCACTAAAATGAGCTTTTCTGAAACTCATGGTTTTTGTTGCCCCAGTGTATATTAGTTTTTTGCACCAGACATTAAATTACATCACATTATGGTCACTATTACCCAGGGGTTCAATTACTTGCGCATTCGCTATAAGTTCTGGGTCATTTGAGATCACTAGATCCAGAATAGCATTTTTTCTGGTTGGCTCCTCAGCAACCTGTGCCATAAAATTGTCATGCAACAAGTTAATAAACTTGTTCCCATTAACTGACCTGTCAGTACTGTTGCTCCATTCAATAACTGGGTAAATAAAATCCCCCAATATCAGTACTTTCCCCAAATTAGCAGCCTTTCCTATTTGAATCAGGAGCTTAGCCTCCTCCTCACTTACATTAGGGGGTCTATAGCATACTCCTATAATTAGTTTGCTAGACTCTTTAAAATTGGTCAAGAACGCCACCCATAAGACTTCCACCCCCTATAAAATCACCGCACCCTCATTTTCTAACATCACTTCCTACTTTATATAAGCTTTTAAATGCTGCCTAACAAACAGACATACCCCTCCTCCTTTTCTATTTCCTCTGTCCCTTCAAAACAAGCCACTGATATTAAAGGAAAACTATACCCCCAAAATGAACACTTAAGCAACAGATAGTTTACATCATATTAAGTGGCATATTAAAGAATCTTACCAAATTGGTCCATATATTTAAGTAAATATTGCCTTTTACATCTCTTGCCTTGAGCCACCATTTTGTGATGGTCTGTGTGCTGCCACAGAGATCAGCTGACCAGAAATAATACAACTATAACTGTAACAGGAAGAAGTGCTGAAGCAAAAGACTGAACTCTGTCTGTTAATTGGCTCATGTGACCTAATAAGTATGGTTTGTTAGTATGTTTGTTTGCACAGTGAATCGTACGATCCCAGGGGGCGGCCCTTATTTCTTAAAATGGCAATTTTCTATTTATGATTACCCAATGGCACATACTACTAGAAACGTATATTATTCTGAAAATGGTTTATTTACATGAAGCAGGGTTTTATATATGAGCTGTTTTATGCAATATCTTTTAATAGAGACCTACATGGTTTGTCGAGTATAGTTTTCTTTTAACTGCCCAGTCATGCAACTCATTTAGCCATGTTTCGGCCACACCAATCACATTATATTTTCCCTCAAGCAGCAGCACCTCTAGCTCTCCCTTTTTACCAGTCAGATTCCTTGCATTTGCAAACATACATTTAATACTGGTACCATATTGAACATATGACATGTGGTCCTCCCTATCCTTAACAGTACCCCCAGCTAAATCTCCTCCCCGATTTTCCCTTCCTTTGCCCACTTTACCTCATCTAACCTGTCTTCCATGGAATCCTTTACAGAACCCTCCCCCCCCCACACACCTAGTTTAAAATCCCCTCCAACCCAAATACTCAAGCAATGTTATATTTTATGAGTGTTTATTTTGTGGAAAATTTTACAAATAATTTTTTCTTAAAAAAAAAAAACCTCTAACCCTCTAGCCATCTTCTCCCCAAAAAGCTGCACCATCATCATTGAGATGCAGCCCATCCCTGTAGTTAAGAAAATCAGCCCAGTTCTTCAAAAACCCAAAACCCTCCTTCCAATCTCTCAGTCATGCATTAATCTCCCTAAGATCCCACTGTCACGTAACGTGTGACGTATGACCAACTAGCACACACAGGGAAATACCACACCTTTAAGAGGGGTTTACACAGGGGTTTATTTCCGATATACAACAAACAGTAGATCAGGAACACGGCATTAGCATGTGAACTCCCCCAAGTCCCAAAACACTCCTGGTCCGAAATAAAGAGCCTCCCTTGGAGCAATCCACTCCAAGATGCACACGCCCTCCAGGCCAATCCAAAGTCAGGGAGTTCCTTTGGGCAATTTCAAAGGGGTAAGGAGCAAAGTGCCTTTGGGTGAATCCACAGAATAACCATACCTCAAGGGGATCCAGGTATAAACAGTCCTCTGGGAGGTAGGGAGATCCAAACTGTTGGAGGGAGTCTTCTTGCCTCAGCTAGGATAAACTCCAAGGAACCGCAGAGGAGGGTGACCTGCCGCAGCCAGGTTACACCCCAAACGAACAACAACCCCTCTCCCCCCTTCCCCCTGGTATTTATACCCTGCATCTGGTGACCCTGCCCTTTTCCCCACCCCCTAGGGTTGATTGGCTGGGAGGCCGGCCCTGCTTCTGGTTAACCCCACCCAAGCAGGTCTGATTGGCAGGGGCCCTGCAGCATCATGAGGGGAGGGGGAAATACCTTGGAGGGGTTTGTCCAGCTCTTCTGGAGGGCAATCCTGGGAGCTCCTTTGTTTCAAGCTTTTTGGCGGGAAAGTAGAACAAAGAACCACCATCTTGGATTGTATGTGTACTAGTCAGTAAACTATAGGTAAAATGGGGCCAGTAGAAGGGGTTTTTGGTCACATTTCTCCCTCCTGGGAACAAGTGGTTTCTCTGGGGCTCCCCACTCTTAGGGAGAGCCTCAGGAACCACTGCTGGTTTCTTAGTCCTCCTGTCGGGAGAGGCCATCTGCATTGTGATGCTCTTTTCCCCTCCTGTGCTGAATGGTGAAGTTATACTGTTGAAGCAGGAGGCTCCATCTCAGCAGTTTTCCATTGACTCCTGAAACTCTCTGTAACCAACTGAGTGGGTTGTGGTCTGTAACAACAGTAAATTCCCTGCCATACAGATAGGGCTGCAACTTCTGTAAGGCCCATACAATTGCCATGCACTCTTTTTCAATAGTGGCATAGGCAGCCTCTCGAGGGAGCAGCTTTCTGCTCAGGTAGGCAATTGGATGCTCCTCCCCATGGCCATTAACTTGGGAAAGTACAGCACCAAGGCCAAAATTGGAAGCATCCGTTTGCAGAAGGAAGCGTCGTGAGAAGTCTGGGGCAGCCAGCACAGGGGAGTTAGCCAGGGCTTGTTTGAGAGTGTTCATGGCTGATTCACATTCTGGGGTCCACACAATGGTTCGAGAACACTTGCGGCTTGTCAGATCTGTCAAGGGTTTTGCAATAGTACTATAGTTAGCAATAAATTTACGATAATAACCTGCAGTTCCTAAGAAGGCTAATACCTGCTTCTGGGTTTTAGGTATAGGCCACTGGCAAATTGCCTCCACTTTAGCAGGGTCAGGGCGGAGCTGACCACTCCCAACTCTGTGTCCTAAGTACTGTACCTCGGCCATAGCTAGGTGGCACTTTTCTGCCTTAAGGGTGAGCCCAGCATTCTGAATTTGTGTCAGCACTCGCTGGAGGTGCTGCATATGCTCCTCCCAGGTCTGGCTAAAGACAGCTATGTCATCCAGATATGCCTGGGCAAAGTCCTGCATTCCGTCCAGCAGCCTGTTCACAAGACGCTGAAACGTGGCGGGGGCGTTTTTCATGCCAAATGGCATTACTGTGAACTGAAACAGACCAAATGGGGTGATGAAGGCTGACTTTTCCTGGGCACTAGGGGCAAGGGGAATTTGCCAGTAACCACGGCTGAGATCCAGGGTAGTTAAATATTTAGCATTTCCCAGCCTATCTAATAGCTCATCTACCCTGGGCATTGGGTAAGCGTCGGTGGTTGTCACGTCATTGAGTCTCCTATAGTCCACACAGAATCGGGTACTCCCATCCTTCTTGGGCACCAGCACCACAGGGGAAGCCCACGGACTATGGGAAGGAGTAATAATCCCAAGGGCCAGCATCTCGTCTATTTGACTTTTCACCTCGGGCCGAACAGCTTCAGCCACTCGATAAGCAGGACTATGCACAGGTAACTGAGTTCCTGTGTCTACTTTATGTTCAGCCCAGTGGGTGCAACCTGGGTTGGCAGAAAACATGGGAGAAAAGGAATGCAAAATTTGACAAAGCTGGTCTTGTTGAGATGGGGTAAGGTGGTGATTTATGGTGACTGAGTCTATACCCTTGGCTGGAGTGACCTCTCCAATAAGGTTGGGGAGTGGGGGGTCATCTGTATCTTCAGTTGGGAGACTACAGATGGCACTAACAATATCCTCTCTTACGTGATAGGGCTTCATCATATTTATGTGGATAGTCTTATAGTGGGATGGATCATCGGGAGGGGTTACCACATATGTTGTATCATGAAGCTTATGGGTCACCACATAGGGTCCTTCCCACGCAGCCTGGAGCTTATCATGCCGTGTGGGAACTAGGAGGAGCACCTTGTCTCCTTCCACAAACCTGCGCTCCCTGGCCTTACGGTCATACCACACCTTCTGCCTTTGCTGAGCTGCAGAGAGGTGGTTATGTGCCAGGCTGATCATTTGTTCCAGACGCTGGCGGAATTTTAACACATAGGGGATGACGGGGACCTCTTGGGATTGTGGGGCCCCCTCCCAATATTCACAGAGTAAATCTAAGGGGCCACGGACCCTCCGACCATACAGCAGTTCAAAGGGAGAGAATCCTGTGGATTCTTGGGGAACTTCTCGATAGGCAAACAGCAAATGGGGTAAATAACGCTCCCAGTCCTTCTCACCCGATTCCACAAAGGTCCGTAGCATGGACTTTAGTGTCCCATTAAATCTCTCACAAAGACCATTTGTCTGTGGGTGGTATGGGGATGAGTGGATAGGCCTGACCCCACAACGCTGCCACAGGCATTGAAGCAATTGGGATGTAAACTGGGGCCCTTGGTCTGACAAGATTTCACTAGGGAAGCCCACCCGGCTGAAAATCTGGATTAGGGCGTCAGCCACTGTAGGAGCATCAATTTTACGCAGGGCTACCGCTTCTGGGTATCGGGTGGCATAATCAACTACAGTGAGAATATACTGTTTCCCAGAACGGCTTGGCCGGCTGAGGGGCCCAATAAGATCAACTGCCACCCGTTGGAAGGGCTCACTAATGATGGGCAAGGGACAAAGGGGAAACCTGGGTTTGTCATTTGCCCTGCCAGTCCTCTGACAGCTGTCACATGTGCGGCAGTACCGTGTCACTTCCTGAGAGACACCAGGCCAGTAGAAATTTTGGGTTAAACGGTGTCGGGTGCGGGTAACGCCCTGGTGTCCTGCTAGGGGAATCTCATGTGCCATATGAAGAAGCTGGGCGCGGTAACTCTGAGGCACTATAAGTTGGCGGTAACACTTCCATGGCTGGTCAGGGTCCCCCTTCACAATCCTATAGAGTAACCCATGCTCCCACACAATCTGTTCCCACCGCTCATTAGGGGGTTTTCCTGCCTCACTTCGCATACGCTCTAAAGTAGGGTCAGTGTGTTGATCTTCCCTAAAGGTAGTGGGGTGGAGTAAGTCAAGGGAAGGGGGTCTGTCACAGTCAGCCGCAGGTTCTCTTACCTTTTGTGCTGCATCTGTAGGGACAATATGGGGCTCCACTAGGGTAATACAAGATCCTGAATCCAGGAATCCTTCTACCTGTCTCCCATTGACCAGGACAGGAAGTACATGCTTTCTTGGCTGGCCATTATTTCCCCAGCCCATCCCCATGACAATGTATTCCTCTGATACTACCTCTCTTGGGCTGGATGTGGCAACCGCTGTGTCAGTGGTATGCTGTCGCACGGTCTGGATAACCTGCTGGCGGATATTGGGTTCTGGTGAAGAGATAGCAGCAATCGGTCGGGGAGCAGGGAGCTTTCCTGTGGGCCCTGATGGGGTAGGGCGGAGATTCAAAGGGCATGCTGAAAATAAATGGGTCAGAGATCCACAACGAAAACAGGTCCGGGGTGGGGCTGCACGAATAGGTGCTGAGGGGGTACGATTAGATATAGGGTTGGACCGTGGAGGCTGTGGACGGTCTAGGCCACGGGAGTTAACCAGTGCCCCTGTAGCAAGGTTAAGGGGGCGGGCCTGAATACGGTTTTCCACATACTCATCAGCTAGCTGGGTAGCCTCCTGTAGGGTACGTGGCTTACGGTCACTTACCCACTCCCTCACCTCACTGGGACACCTCTCAAGGAACTGTTCTTTAAGAATGAGCTGGCACAAGTCTTCCAGTGTGAAGGTCTGGTTACCACGTATCCAATAGCGGAATGCCCTTTGCAGCTTACTGCCAAAGTCCTGATAGGTGTCCTGAGTAGTTTTAAGCAGGTTGCGGAAAGTCCTCCGGTAGGAGTCAGGCGTAATGGAGTAGCTGGCTAGAAGAATGCGCTGTACTTCCCCATAATCTGCCCGTTGGGGATATGGTATTTCCTGGTAAACTTCATTAGCTTTACCAGTGAGCTTACCAGCCAGCACGAGAACCCACTCATCCTGAGGGACCCGGTGGTCCTCACACAAGGCCTCAAAAGAGCGCAGGAAGCTGTCTATGCTCTGCTTAGACTCATCAAAGGCAGGGAAGGCAGCATGAGTCAGTTTCACAACTGGCTGTCGTGCAATGGTTGGCCCTGCTGTGGGCCCACAACTCATGTTTCTAGGCTGATTTCCCTGTATAGTTAGGCGCAATACCTCTAGCCGTTCTGCTGGGGTCAGCCCTGGACCAATAGCAGCAAGGTGTTTTTGAAACAAGGTAACGGTGTTGTCTTCAGGTTCCCCAGCTGCATCTTGGTGCAAATTATAGTTTTCTTCTCCCTCCTCAGGGGTTTCTGGGTCACCCTGGGCATCACCTTCCTGGGTAGGTAGAGCATGGGGTGTGAGAAGTTCTATGAGTTCCTGTCTCCGCTTTCCCACTGTGTCAATACCCCATGTGTGGCAGAGCCTTTGCAGCGTTGGTAGCCTGAGCTCAGTAATCTCCTGAGCTGTAAGGTTTGCAAAGTTCCCTGATGTGCTAGTTTCCATTATCCGCACCGCTTGCCACCAAAAATGTCACGTAACGTGTGACGTATGACCAACTAGCACACACAGGGAAATACCACACCTTTAAGAGGGGTTTACACAGGGGTTTATTTCCGATATACAACAAACAGTAGATCAGGAACACGGCATTAGCATGTGAACTCCCCCAAGTCCCAAAACACTCCTGGTCCGAAATAAAGAGCCTCCCTTGGAGCAATCCACTCCAAGATGCACACGCCCTCCAGGCCAATCCAAAGTCAGGGAGTTCCTTTGGGCAATTTCAAAGGGGTAAGGAGCAAAGTGCCTTTGGGTGAATCCACAGAATAACCATACCTCAAGGGGATCCAGGTATAAACAGTCCTCTGGGAGGTAGGGAGATCCAAACTGTTAGAGGGAGTCTTCTTGCCTCAGCTAGGATAAACTCCAAGGAACCGCAGAGGAGGGTGACCTGCCGCAGCCAGGTTACACCCCAAACGAACAACAACCCCTCTCCCCCCTTCCCCCTGGTATTTATACCCTGCATCTGGTGACCCTGCCCTTTTCCCCACCCCCTAGGGTTGATTGGCTGGGAGGCCGGCCCTGCTTCTGGTTAACCCCACCCAAGCAGGTCTGATTGGCAGGGGCCCTGCAGCATCATGAGGGGAGGGGGAAATACCTTGGAGGGGTTTGTCCAGCTCTTCTGGAGGGCAATCCTGGGAGCTCCTTTGTTTCAAGCTTTTTGGCGGGAAAGTAGAACAAAGAACCACCATCTTGGATTGTATGTGTACTAGTCAGTAAACTATGGGTAAAATGGGGCCAGTAGAAGGGGGTTTTGGTCACACCCACTGTCTTCTTAACTTTGCTCATGGCACAGGTAATATTTCTGAGAAAATTACCTTGGAAGTCCTCACCCTCAACTTTACACCTAGTTTTTTAAATCATTCTTGAGGACTTCACCACCTCCTCTAACTTTGTCATTAGTACCTATGTGTAGCAAGACTGCCAAGTCTTCCCCACCCCCTCCCAATAATCTGTCCACTCGATCAACCACAGGCCAAATCCTAGCACCAGACAAGCAGCAGGCTGTTCGGCATAAAGGGTCCTTATTGCAGATTACCCTATCCACCTTTCTAACTATTGAATCCCCTAGAACCTGCCTTTCCTTCCTTGCACTCCCCTCCACCATCCGTATTAGAGCCACTGCCTCCCAGGGTGCTCTGAAAGTCAGCCTGCTCCATAAATGCCAGTTCAGAGCTATCCACAGCATCTTCAGCCAAAATAGTGAATCTATTGCTTTGGACAAGCTATGGATGAGCCCCCTACCCTTCTGTTCCCTACTTCCCCTCTTGACTGTAACAAACTTGCCTCCCTCATGACTTTAGCAGGGGAGGGGGCTGTACCCTTTTGGATGAGAGGAGGATATTTCTGGCAGCAGTGCATAATACAGACTGTAAAGGCGAGAGATCGGTGTAAAGAAGGCCAGTTAGCAGAAGGTTACAATAATCTAGTTGGGATAGGATGAGAGCATGCATGAATGTCTTGGAAGTATCAGGTGAAAGGAAGGGATGGATTTTGGAAATACTATGTAAGAAAAAGTGACAGGTTTTGACAGTGGTATTAATATGATCAGAGAAGGAGAAAGAGGAGTCAAAGATTACCCCCAGACAGCAAGCTTAGTTGACAGGGTTAATGACCATGCCATCAATAGAGATAGTAAAGAGGGGTTTAGGATCAGGCTTAAGTGGAAAGATGATAAGTTCAGTTTTTGTTAGGTTGAGTTTGAGGTGGCGCTGGTTCATCCAATTTGAGATAGCTAGGAGGCAGTTAGAGATCTGAGCCTCTGTTTCAGCTATTATTGAAGGGGTGGATAAATATATTTGGGTATCATCAGCATACAAATGGTAATTAAAGCCAAATGATCAGATGAGATCTCCCAAAGCCAGAGTGTATAGGGTGAACAACAGTGGAACAAGTACAGAGCCTTGGTGAACCCCCCGCATTAAGTGGAACTGGAGATGAGGTTTTGTTATCATAAGAGACAGTGAATGATCAGTTAAAAAGGTAAGAAGAAAGTCAAGATGCAGCCTGGTTACAGATACCAAGCAAATACAGAATCTGCATCAGGAGAGAGTCGTCAACCGTAACAAATGCAGATGATAGGTCAAGGAGGATAAGGATGAAGAAGTGACCTTTGGCTTTTGCAACCTAAAGATTTGTTTGTAACTCTGCACAAAGCAGTCTCAGTAGAGTGACCTGGCTGGAAACCAGATTTCAGAGGGTCTAACAGATCATGGGTGTGTAGAAAGTTAGTAATACGGGAGAATGCAATACATTCTAAGGGGGAAATTTACTAAGCAGCGAAAATTCACCAGAGACAGTTTCGCAGGCAGCGCAACACTTCACCAGGTGAAAATGAGTTTAGACAACGCTAATTCACTAACAAGCGATGTTGTGTCCAGGGCGCCGAACACTGGCGAAGTAGCGATAGCGTTAATTCAGCAAGCAGAGCAAAGTTGCGCTAGCTTTGGCTAATTTGCATATGGCGGGAAGCTAAAGTTAAATGGAGATATATGTTGCAGCAAATACATTACATTACACAATCCCAGAAAATAAAGTTGTTATATTGCCCTACACATGAGCCCAGTGTATAGTTGATGTGCCATATTTTAGGAAATTTAGGGGGGAAGGCGGTTACCCAAGGCTGTTTTGTAGCCTATCACCCTTTAAAAAGGAAAAGATGCTAGCATTTTTTGGAACTTAGAAACATTTTCAACTATATTTTGAAGAACTCTTATCTAATCTATTCACTTTGCCTGGTCTGAGGTGGCGAAGGCAAATCTGGCGCAAGAGGTCGCATTCAGTAAAATCCACATCTTAGTGCCCCTAAGAGTTTAGAGGCAAGTGATAGAAGTGGGACAGGACAGTAATTTGACAGGCAGGTTGGGTCAAGGGTGGCCTTTTTAAGAATAGGCTTTACGCAGGCCTGTTTGAAAGGAGAAGGAAAGGTTGCAGAAGCTATAGAAGAATTGAAGATGTGAGTACTACCAGCAAACCCACTTGCACTCATATTTACACTGGGTACTTACAGTCTCCCAAGTGCAGTGCCTCACAAATGCCTTTTTGGTTTTAAACGTCTTAAGGTTTTTAATGCTGCTTAACATGCAGCACTTAGATCACATGCAACACTCGCTTAGCAGCTCCTACAGTATACTCGCTGTGCAGACAGAAACTGATTGAAGTTTCAAACCCCAATTGAGGTTTCAAAACCAACATTTTTGAAAATTTTATTTGTATGGTCTCCTGCCCTGCCTAAGCAGTTTTGTGTCCTCTATACTCAACACAAGCTACAAACTTTTGCCTATAATGCCTACTGCCCTTTTCCCTTCTGACTGTAAGGTTGCCTCTATCCTGTCCCCATCCTTCTCCAGCACTCAACTGCTTCCCCTACCCTACAAATGTTTCGGCATGTTTTGGGAGCCTTAAATATAAAGGTGTTTTTTAATGAAAAAATATCATATACCACAAAAAACCAAACACGTAAAATGTGGGAAACCGTTAACTCCAGGGACTAAAATTCACGTTCTGCTGTATTAGGATTCTTAATGATCAGAAATAAATCATCATCATTAAAAGCAAAAATGTTATGCTATATTTTGTTGATCTTAGAGAACCAAATGCATTAAGTAATGGTTCCAAGAGGGGCATGGCCGACTAGCAATGAGAGCAGATGTGTGTTAGCTGAGCTCCGTTTGAAACCCACATAAATCCGGTAAAAATCCTGATTAACCAAGGGAAAACTCCCTTATAATCAAGCTTGCTAACGATAGACC
Organism: Xenopus laevis; assembly: GCF_017654675.1. Taxonomy (NCBI): domain Eukaryota; kingdom Metazoa; phylum Chordata; class Amphibia; order Anura; family Pipidae; genus Xenopus; species Xenopus laevis. The sequence continues at coordinate 64,737,500 of NC_054385.1, forward strand.
GATTGCCGATGGGCAGAAAGATGCATAATATGGCAGAGGCTTCTGATATCCGATCGAATCTAAGGAACACGGGGAGGCCTACCAAAATGGCCGACACACGCAAGCCAGACACGCCTAAGGAACAGCGCAGCAGAGCAGCCACACCAGTTGTAACAGTGCTGAATGCAACTGTGAGTACACTGGACACTTCTGCTGATCAGTCCGACCCTACACTCTCCCCTTCCCCTCAGATCATAAGCCTGACGAACCTACCTTAACAGAGGTTTTGGTGGTCCTTCAGAATACTATCCAAATGTGTCAGGCAGCAACCATGGCTAAGGTTGAGGAGCTGAGGATAGACTATGCCATTCTGCAACATGATCTACAGAAGGTGTGGGAACGCACAACTGAAGTGGAGCGGAGGGTGGGGGAGCTGGAGGATTCCTGTCATCCATAGCCAGAACACCTAAGCCAAATACAACGCAAGCTGGAGGCGGATGATTTAGAAAATCGCCTGAGACGCAACAACGTGCGTATAATTGGTTTCCCCGAAAGAGCCGAAGGCCCGGACACTACTAAATTTCTGGAAAATTGGCTTAAAACTGAATGTGGGACTGAAACCTTTTCCCCAATTTTTATTATTGAGCGCGCTCACCGCATCCCTGCTAGGCCTCCACCACCTGGCGCGCCTTCAAGACCCATCATAGCCCGCTTCCTCAATTTCAGAGATAGAGATGCAGCTCTGGCGGCCGCTCGACGTTTAGGGAAATTAAAGTTTGAAAACTCAACAATTTCACTCCACCGATCTACGGAAACAAAGGCAGCAATTCGCTACAGTAAAGCAATGTCTTCGAGATGCTGGGCTACAATACTCCATGTTATAACCTGCCAAACTCAGCAGACGGAAAGGCGCAATTTTTTACAACAACCTTGGAGGCCTCTCACTGGCTAGACCGTCGCCCTGAGTAAAGTAATTCTCTCCCCGTGTCATTCCTTTTGATCATACAGGTCGCCTTACAAAGATTTTTGCGGCAATTTTACAATCATATTGGTTGGCATTGCCATCATGCGATATATCCTGATAATATCTTTCCTACAGCATGGTTACCGATATGGGTTTAACCTGGTCTAGTTTACTCTCTTTCTCCTAGTGGGAATCACTGAGTCATCAAGAGTTGATACTTGTAGAACTGTATCTACTGACATTGGTTGGATATTTAAAGTCTGCAAAAAGATATTTTCACTGTTGATTTAAAATCTTGTTACTATTTTGTTAACGGTGTGACCATTTGTTTTAGGCGTACTCCCTACAGATTTTGAATGTTTTGGGATCGACACTTCCCCACTATAGTGGGAAGTAGGGTGGGAAATTTTGGGAATTTTTTTATCCTCTCCTTTCTCTTCCCTCTCTTCACTATTCCCTCTCTTTCTCTATACCTTTCTACTCTCTACAGGGAGAGTCAAGACATAGACTCAAAAAACCAACAATGGCAGCTGAAATAACAGCTATCTCCTGGAATGTGAGGGGACGTAATGCCCCTCTCAAAAGGACTCTGGTCTTTAATTTCCTAAGAAAATACAACCCCCAAATAATGTCTCCAGGAGACACACATTTGTAAATCAGATAATCCTAATCCAGTTAAAAAGGTATGGATAGCACAAGCCTATCATTCTGTATACTCTAACTATGCCAGAGGGACCTCAATCCTAATAAATAAATCACTCCCTTTTCAACTTCTGGACCTTCAAAACGATTCGGAAGGTAGATTTACTCTTATCTACGCCTTCTTAGCTGGCTATCCTTATATAATAATTAACGTATATTTATCTCCACCTTTTAATGACTCTCTACCCCATGATTTACTTTCACGGCTGGCAGCTCTACCTCTGGTTCCGACACTGGTGATGGGGGATTTTAATGATGTAATGGATGTGAGAAAGGATCGCCTAACCCTCTGCACCTCAGGGTGATCAGACACGAGCGGGTTGAAGGCATGGGCAGATAAGGCTGGCTTAGTGGATGTGTGGAGGAGTTGTAACCCATCTAAACAAATTTTTTCTTGCTATGGGTTCTATGTCAAGGATTGACCTAGCCTTTGCCTCAATTGATATGTCTACCAAAATAACTAGAGCTGACTTCCTCCCTAGAGGAGTGTCAGATCATGCCCCCTTACTGGTCACAAGGAGATTACACTCATACCCTACTAGCAAAATTTGGAGATAAAACCTTACTGGATTACCCATACCCATCCAGATATAAAGGAGAACATTAAGCAGTCAATAAGTAACTATCTTTAGATTAATATAAATACTGCTCCCCTACAATTAGTATGGGATGCACTAAAAGCATATATAAGGGGTGAGTATATTTCTAAGATCGCTTGTACTTAAAAATTAGCAACACAAATGATGACTTATGCTGAGGACATACTCAAAGAGGCTGATCAAACTAAACTTACCTATGTAATTGCACAAAGACAATGTGCTCGGGCTCAGTGGAAATGCAACATTAAAAGTCAATTGTACCATAAGTTTGCTCTATACAAAAAGGGAGATAAGAATGGTAAGCTTCTGGCGCTTTTAGCCAGAGAAGACTATAGCAGGCCAGCCATCCATGCAATAAATAAAAATGAAACAGAATTAATTACCAATCCGATAGAAATCAACCAAAATCTTGCGGAATACTATCAGAATTTATACACCACTAAATTGGAGAAAACACCCTCAGAAATAGCCAACTACTTACAAAACCTAGATCTTCCCAATCTCTCCCTGGAGCATAGAACTTTTCTTGACTCTCCCATACAAGAACAGGAGACCTTAGAAGCTATAGCTGCTTTGCCCCAAGGGAAAACTCCTGGCCCTGATGGGATTCCGAATATGTGGTACCTGAATTACGCAACTCTCTTAATCATCACTGATGTTTTTGGACCCCTACGTCACTGAAGTTTTTGACTCTGAAACACCGCTAGCTAGGGTAGATACTATTAAATATCTAGGCATTTATATTCACCCACAAATAAGCAAATTTATGGAACTGAATCTTGATCCACTAATGACACAACTGGTCAAGGCCATTGACAGATGGCTCAAACTACTGCTTTCACTAATAGGTAGGATGCATTTATTTAAAATGAAATTCCTCCCTAAATTTTAATATCTGTTTAGACAATCCCCCATCTGGATATCTGCAAAATTCTTTAAACAACTCCAAAGTCACCTAAATAAACTTTACTGGTCTCCGGGCCCTACACGGGTAAAATATAATGTACTAACCATGCCTGTATCTCTGGGGTGTCTAGCTGCACCAGATATGGGGGCTTACTTTCTGGCTTCCCAGTTGACTACTGTGAAGAGATGGCTTAGCCCCCATCCAGAGGATCCGGTAACTATACTAGAAGCCCATTTGGTGGGTTCCTTGGAAGGTCTGAGAAACCTGATATATAGAAAGCCACCTAACATGATTCATTCTACTCAAATGATAGTAAACACAGTCAAAGCATGGCGGGTGGGCTCTGATAGATCGGGTAGTAATAGAAAGGTATTCTCACTGCACGTGCCACTATGGCACAACTCTGTCCTTCATAATTTAACCACAGTACCAGAACCACAGCTATGGGCACAATTTAATATAAAATATTTTGGAGATATCTATAAGGACAATGTTCTGCTTTCTTTCCAACAAATTACAGATAACTTTAATGTTCCTAACAAGATGTTATTCAGATATCTACAACTCCTACATGCTATCACTCAGCAGTTTTGCTCTGGCACACCCCGAATAGAGGCAGCCCCTCTTGAAAAACCACTTCAGAAAGAACATCTACCCAAACCACTCTCCACCATCTACAACCAGATCAGGCCACATACACAAATTGCCAATGGTGATCTTTTAGACCAAATTATTATGGTTAATGAATTACTCACCAAAGGATATCCCCCCTTTTTTATAAAATTAATCACAGATCATTGATTATTTATTTATTTAATATTTTATTCATATACATGAGTCTATCGAATTAAGTAATAATGTATACAACACAAATTTTCACTAGGAAACTTCTTTGACTGTCATTTTGATACAGATATTCATATGTTTTATTTTATGTATATGTATAATTCTGAATATTTGTATATTATTTTGTGAGAACACTTCTTTTTCCCTTTAATCTATTAATGATATGCATAGGTGTCACTATTTAAGCACCTACACATGTATGCACTAATTACTCTGATGAAGTGTCAGGTTTACTGACACGAAACGCGTTAGTTGTAATCCCCCTCCACTGTACTTTTAATGCACTTAATAAAGCCAACATCTTGATATTGAAACGCCTGACTCCGTGACTGCTTTGGACGGCGCTCCGTAGCGATACTATTGGAGTATGTGTTAAGCCGGCTAGAAGGAGCCAGATGTATCGCGAGAGCTGCGACTCAGCAGGAGCCGGCGTACCACGGGTGAGCTCCGCCATTAACCGCATCGTTTCTGTGTTTGTTGCTGCAATTGCCTTATGGATGCGACTATTTTGAGCCGTTGAAGACCCCAGTGAGGAGCAACAGTGTGCCACAAATCTTATACACAGTAAGGTACATGCTCCGTTTATTTGTTACCGTATAAATATCATTATGGCATATAGCGCACAGTTGAATGTTATGGAGGGGGATTTACATATACTCACGAAGGAACAAGAGTCGGGGGACCCACCACATAGCAATATGGCAAGGTTGAAGAAAGCAAATATGATATTCAAAGAAAGCCATGATCATGAGGAAGGTGGGGGAGAATTAACCCCCGTTGATGGGAATAGCACGGCCCCAGAAATGCGCACCCTGTTAAAAAAGCTGCATAAAACTACACAGAGAGAATTGAGGCTATGGTGGGAAATAACCACACTTGACAACTATTTAAAGGTCAAGAGAGTACCCAGGGGTCTGAGGATGAAAAAATTCCCAGCCTTCGAATTACAAGATACTGCATTTATGGAAGAATGGTATCAAACGCTAAATGACTGTTCATTCAAACTTATGCAGATACTGATTAAAAAATACCAAGCGGAACAGGAGAGAGTGGGCTTGGAAATTATACAGATTGATACTGCATTAAGTGTATATAAAGATGACTCGGAATATGACAGGATTGAGAAGCGAAATAAAAATGACTTGGATATATTGGAAAAAAAGATTATGGACACTAAACAGAAAAAATTCTTGAGGGATAAAGCCGACTATGAGCAGGATAGAGTGTTTTCATGGGGCATGAAAATGAATACACAGAGAGGCAGATGGGAACGCCTTAAACCTGCATTAAAATCAGACAAGAAACGCAAACCCTCAAATACTATGTCTAATGTTTCACATATAGATTCTGATAGCACTTCTCCCAGTGTGTCTTTTTTAGTGACATCCGGAAGCGATTTGGAGACGAGCCAGGACGAAGAACACGAGATGGAACGGAACACAAAAAAGAAAAAGAAAACAGCAAAAGAAGAAAGAGAGGCACGAGGGGAGGAACAAGAAAGTGGAGGAAAGATTACAAGATCAAAGAAAGGAAAGGCCAAGAACAACATAAAGAACAACCGACAATAGAAGAAAAAGAGACTGAGGATTTGGTAATTAATTTATCTAAACATACTCTAAAGGATGGAGAGAGACTTTTACTTAATAAGGGCTTATCATTTTCCCCTTCCTCACATTTTTCTTTGGTCGATACGATTATAGATATTAACAAATTTACTAGAGCCTTATCACTTAAGAGATTTTTCCATCCTAAAGATACAATCCAAAATGAAGTATTAATGAAACAAGAACCGAATTTCCTTACACAGGATATACTGGAAGCCATAGAGCAATTTAATAAAGATGAGATACCAGATACAGTACCCATCCTAGAAAATCATGAGCAGGATAATATCAAAACAGTGGTCCATACTGATTTGAAGTCTAAATCAAACTTCAACCCTATGAACCATAGGGGTCCTTTCATTGAGAGATTCTATGACCTGGTAGTTCGTGACTTAAAAATGTTAGAAGAACAAAAGATAAAGGGAGAACCAAATCAAAATAAACAATTAAATAAAAACAATAATAATAAAAAAAATAAATACAATTTAACCAGACAGGAATACCAGGCGATAGAATCTCTCAAAGACAATCGAGACATAGTGGTCAGAAACTCAGATAAGGGTGGAGCCATAGTCATTCTCGATAGAGATTACTATGAGCAGGATATTACATTACAATTAACAGATCAAACTAATTATACAAAGCTGGATAATGACCCTACGTCCTGTTTTCAAAATAAACTCAGGAGATTATTGGAATATGGTAAATTTGAAAATATTCTAAGTGAAAATGAGATTGAGTATATATGGCGTCAGTTTCCAAAAATACCCGTTTTTCATACCTTCCCCAAAGTTCACAAGAGCCTTGAACTACCTAAGGGACGTCCCATAATTGCTGGGATAGGGTCTCTAAACGAGGGGTTAAGCGAATATATAGATAAATTGATCCAACCAATGGTAATGCAACTGCCCTCTTTTCTACGAGATAGCGGGGATGCTATCAATAAATTATCAAATATTGAGTGGAAAGAAGGATATATGTGGGTGACGATGGATGTCACGGCCCTATATTCCTCCATCAGGCATAGTGATGGGATTTTTGCATTACAATATTGGTTGAGAGAAAAAGGTCTTTTTACAAATGAACAGAACGAGTTTATAATAGAAGCAGTCGAGTATCTATTGACACATAATTATTTTATGTTTAATAATGAATTTTATTTACAGCGATGTGGGACAGCAATGGGGGCGCGGTTTGCGCTCTCATATGCTAATCTATTTATGGGCTGGTTCGAAAAACATCATATTTTTAGTGAACAATCTATATATAAGACCAATATAAAAGGTTACTACCGCTTTATTGACGATCTAATAATCATTTGGGAAGGTACAGAATTAGAGTTGAAACAATTTATTGACTACTGTAACAATAATGACAAAAACATAAACTTTACTTACAAGTGTGATAAGAACACAATAGAATATTTAGATATACAATTTATCACTACAGGTACTCAAATAGATACTGATATATATAGAAAGTCTATTAGCAGAAACTCTTTGTTGAGACGTGAAAGCAATCACCCTGGGCCTCTCTTGGAAGGGATCCCAGTGGGCCAGTTCATACGTCTTAGACGAAACTGCTCCACATGGGCTTCCTTCCACGACAGGTCCATGGAGTTGTGGGATAGATTGACACTTAGGGGCTACAGCACAGAATGCATTAAAAAAGCCTATGAAACAGCAGTACTTAGTAACAGATCAGATCTCTTGATAAATAAACAAGGTGGACACAGAGATAGGAAGAACACGTTTGATAAGAATAGAATGAAATTTATCACTACATATAGTATGGAAGCGAGGAAAATTCAGAACATAATTTTAAAACATTGGGGCATTTTAAAATCAGACCCTATCTTAACATCACTTGATTTAAAAAAACCTCAATTTATTTATAGAAGGGCAAACAATCTACGAGACATGGTGTCCCCGAGCATGCTACCAAATAAAAAGGATAAGACAAACTGGCTGAATGTGGTTGGAACATACAGATGTGGTGCGAACATCTGTAAGTGTTGCAGATTTATAAATGTGTCAAAGGAATTTCATAGTAGTATAACAAAGAAAACATATAATTGTCGAACATATGCAAACTGCAGGACATCAAATGTTATATATTTAGTAACATGTCGCTGCGGTAAACAATATGTCGGCAAGACCAAGAGATGGTTTAAGGACAGGGTACTTGAACATCTAGCATGTATAAACAGGTCAGATGTAACCTCAGCAGTAGCAGAACACGTAATACAAGAACATGAAGCTAATGAATACTTTGTATCTTTCCAGGTAGTTGAAGCAGTTAAACTGGGGAAGAGAAAAGGTGATATAGATACATTGTTGTCTAAGAAGGAAGTCAAATGGATGACCCTATTGGATACAGTTACACCATATGGGCTGAACAGAGAGTGTGAGATAAAAGCCTTTATTGGATAGACTGCTTTATTTATATTCTGAATTTCGTCAGCCAATAAAATTTACTTTAAATTTATATCATCGATTAATTAAAGATATATTAATAGAATTTATTTCATCAAATATAACATAATTTTTGATTAATTTTATATTAATTTGAATAATTTATTTATAATTTACATATGCTTATATGCAGTAGTGTCAGTCTTTCCAATACAGGTTTTTAGTAAATGATATTTTAAGATATACTAAATTTGGCCACTAATAATAATTCCCTATCTATTATACTGTTCTAACAAGTGGGTGGAAATTTAAGTAATAAATCTAAGTAATAAATAGAGATAAAGGAAATGCTTTCTTTTAAAAAAGTTTATGATAACTATAGTGATACCCTAATTAGGTTTTTTGGTGTTATATGGATGTGCAATTTTAAACGTGATTGGAAACACAAAACTACACAAATGAATGAAAATATATTCCCTCCCCCATTTGCTCACTAATGAAAGCACATCATTCTATCACTAATACACTTTTAGACCAAATTATTATGGTTAATGAATTACTCACCAAAGGATATCCCCCCTTTTTTATAAAATTAATCACAGATCATTGATTATTTATTTATTTAATATTTTATTCATATACATGAGTCTATCGAATTAAGTAATAATGTATACAACACAAATTTTCACTAGGATACTTCTTTGACTGTCATTTTGATACAGATATTCATATGTTTTATTTTATGTATATGTATAATTCTGAATATTTGTATATTATTTTGTGAGAACACTTCTTTTTCCCTTTAATCTATTAATGATATGCATAGGTGTCACTATTTAAGCACCTACACATGTATGCACTAATTACTCTGATGAAGTGTCAGGTTTACTGACACGAAACGCGTTAGTTGTAATCCCCCTCCACTGTACTTTTAATGCGCTTAATAAAGCCAACATCTTGATATTGAAACGCCTGACTCCGTGACTGCTTTGGACGGTGCTCCGTAGCGATACTATTGGAGTATGTGTTAAGCCGGCTAGAAGGAGCCAGATGTATCGCGAGAGCTGCGACTCAGCAGGAGCCGGCGTACCACGGGTGAGCTCCGCCATTAACCGCATCGTTTCTGTGTTCATTCAGCCTCTAATCAGAACCAGAGACAGGCTCATACAATTTAAATACCTTCATAGGGCCTACTACTCACCTCATATTCTACACAAAATAAGCCCTGCATTTCCTGATGTATGCAACAAGTGCAAAAGTGAAAATGCTGACTTTTTCCATCTGGCCTGGAGTTGCCCCCTTATACAAAGTTTCTGCACTGAAGTAGCAGCAGATATCTCACATGTAATGGCCTTACCGATTGAAACGCACCTGTCAATCTTGTTACTGAACTATCTCACACACACGGTTACCTCGCGGACGGAAAAAATACTACTTACTTTTCTACTATTTTTTGCTAAAAAGGCAATTGCTATAAAATGGAAAGATAATCTCCCATCAACAACTACTTTCTGGAAAAGCCTGGTTGAGCAAACTCTCCCAATTTTGGAACAAATATACACAGCTCGTGGATGCCCCATGAAATTCACTAATATTTGGACCCTCCGGATATTACAACATGAATCTTATACTAATAGGAAACAAATTTCCCCTCAACCGGCCCTGGATTGGCTTAATGATCTGGACTAAAACTGTTTTTTCTCATGTATGGACTATATGTTATTTAGTAAGCTTGGCTGCTTTTCACTTAGAAGTTTGATCTATTACGTGGTTATATGGATGGAGGTAACATAATTTAGGTTGACAAGTGGGAAGTGAGGATAATGTGACCTCCATAATATGTATCCCTTCTTCCTTTTACTAATCTCCCTTTAACTCTCCTCTTTCCTCTTTTTCTTTTCTTCTATCTCCCTCTCTTGCTGTTGTCCCCGGGGTTCAACTATTAAAATGTCCAGTGCATTATGGCTATGTATGATATGGCTGAACAACATTTCACTGTACTGGTAATAAATAAAATTTAAAAAAAAAAAAAGTAATGGTTCCAATGCAATAATTAAACATTAAATGCAATATGCACAACCTTTAATATTAAGATTTTGAGACTGATCTCTTCCCAAAAGAACTTGAATTTTAGGGATAGAATAAATATATTGTATGTACCGATAAAATGGACCTGTAATGCCAAACATTTGTAAGCACTTGAAAAGGTGATCCCAGGTAATATTATCAAAAGTGTGTTTGGCATCAGTATTGATAACCTTTTTGGTTCAATATATTTTATTCCGAGTTTTGTTCTTGACATTATGTTTGTTCTTGACATTATGACGTTGGTGTTGAGGTGGATAAGAAAAGGCGTGCTTTTAAGGCTTAAACATTTATAAGGTAAAAGGAGGCCAATAAATCATGCAAAAAAGCTATAAGGCAAGCAAAATTTAAAATGGAAAAGGATTTAGCAGCAAGCAGTAAAAAATAATCCAAAAGTATTATTTAAATATGGTAATAGTAAAAAAATGAAGCAGGAAAGGATGAGACCTTTATCATCAGAGGGGGGGGGGGTCAGCTGGTTGATGAAAACAAAAAAAACAGTGCAGATTCTGAACACATATTTTTCGTCTGTCTACACAAATGAGGAACCAGTTAATGAAGGATTCCTTCTTAATAGTCCCAATTCTAGTAATACAACTAATGATGCATTCGTCACACATGAGGAAATTCCAAAGAGACTAGAACATGTTAAGATAAACAAAGGTCCGGGGCCAGATGGTATTCATTCCAGGGTACTTATCGAGCTTAGCTCTGTATTTGTCAAATCTCTTTACTTACTTTTTCAGGATTCTTTGAGGTCTGGCATAGTGCAGAGAGACTGGCAAATTGCTAATGTGGTGCAGCTATTCATAAAAAGCCTCAAAACTATAGCCCAGTTAGTCTGACGTCAGTGGTAGGAGAGCTTTTTGAAGGGTTAATAAAGGAAAAGATACTGAACTTTATAGCAAATCATAATACTATGAGTTTGTGCCAGCATGGTTTTATGTGTAATAAATCTTGCCAGACTTAATTTCTTTTAAGAGAAGGTAAGCAGGGACCTCGATTCTGGGATGGCAGTGGATGTGATTTACTTAGACTTTGCTAAAGCATTTGAACCATGCCTCACAGAAGGTCACTGGTTAAATTAAGGAATGTTGGCCTGGAACATAGTATTTGTACCTGGATAGAGAACTGGCTAAAAAATAGACTACAAAGAGTGGTGGTAAATGGAATATTTTCTAATTGGACCAGTGTTGTTAGTGGAGTACCGCAGGGCTCTGTACTAGGTCCCTTGCTTTTCAACTTGTTTATTAATGACCTGGAGGTGGGCATTGAAAGTACTGTTTCTATTTTTGCAGATGATACTAAATTGTGCAGAACTATAGGTTCCATGCAGGATGCTGCCACTTTGCAGAGTGATTTGTCTAAACTGGAAAACTGGGCAGCAAACTGGAAAATGATGATCAATGTTGATAAATGCAAGGTTATGCAGTGTGCTGGGAGTTTCCTTTAATGAGAAGGATCTAGGGGTTTTTGTAGATAACAAGTTGTCTAATTCTGGGCAGTGTCATTCTGTGGCTACTAAAGCAAATAAAGTTCTGTCTTGCATAAAAAAGGGCATAAACTCAAGGGATGAAAACATAATTATGCCTCTTTATAGGTCCCTGGTGAGGCCTCATCTGGAGTATGCAGTGCAGTTTTGGACTCCAGTCCTTAAGAGGGATATAAATGAGCTGGAGAGAGTGCAGAGATGTGCAAATAAACTGGTTAGAGGGATGGAAGACCTAAATTATGAGGGTAGACTGTCAAGGTTGGGGTTGTTTTCTCTGGAAAAAAGGCGCTTGCGAGGGGACATGATTACACTTTACAAGTACATTAGAGGACATTATAGACAAATAGCAGGGGACCTTTTTACCCATAAAGTGGATCACCGTACCAGAGGCCACACCTTTAGACTAGAAGAAAAGAACTTTGATTTGAAGCAACCTAGGGGGTTCTTCACAGTCAGGACAGTGAGGTTGTGGAATGCACTGCCGGGTGATGTTGTGATGGCTGATTCTGTTAATGACTTGGATGATTTCTTAGATAGACATAGGGGCAAATTCACTAAGCGCCGAAGCGCCGAACGCTAGCGTTACTTCGCTAGCGTTACTTCGCTAGCGTTACTTCGCTAGCGTTACTTCGCTAGCGTTACTTCGCTAGCGTTACTTCGCTAGCGTTTGGCATTTTCGTTACTGCACAAATTCACTAACGAACGCTGGCCTAGTTTCGCTAGTGTTACTTCGCACCCTTATGCCTGGTAGGGATGTAGCGAACTGTTCGCCGGCTAACTAGTTCGCGCGAACTTCAACTGTTCGCGTCCGCCGAATGTTCGCGAACGTCGCGCGACGTTCGCCAATAGGCGTTCGCGTCAAAAATCGTTCGACCATTCGACCATTCGATTCCTTCGATCGCTAAAATCGAAGGATTTTCGTTCGAATCGAACGATCGAAGCCATTGGATTGAATGAAATCATTCGATCGAATGGCTTCGATCGTTCGATTCGAACGAAAATCCTTCGATCGAACGATTAAAATCCTTCGATCGTTCGAATCAAACGATTTTCGGATGTTCGAAGTTCGCGAACAGTTCGCGAACTGTTCGCATTTTTTGCCGGTGTTCGCGAACGGCGTTCGCGAACATCAAATCGGCGGTTCGCTACATCCCTAACGCCTGGCGAAGTTTCGCTAGCGACGTAACTACACAAATTCACTAACGCGCGCAGTGTACTGAACGCTACCTTTTACGCTAGACTTCCTTCGCCACCTCAGACCAGGCGAAGCGCGAGTAGATAGGGATTGCTTCAAAAAAGTCAAAATGTTTTCTAAGTCCCAAAAAACGCTGGCGTGTTTTCTACATTATGGCTGATAGGCTGAAAAAGATCGAAAAACTTTTTGGGGCTCCCCTCCTTCCCCCTACATCTCCTGACTCATGGCAACTTACCTAGACAGTGGGCACATGTGTAGGGCAAAATAACATTTTTATTTGATGTTTTGAAGCTTTTCTAGCCATTTGTAGTGCTGATACGTATTCCTCCATTGAAATTTGAATTTGGCGCCGTATGCAAATTAGCCTTCGCTAGCATAACTTCGCTTTACTTAGCGAATCAACGCTAGCGCAACTTCGCAACCTTACGCTACCCCTGAGCGCAACTTCGGATTTTAGTGAATTTGCGAAGCGCTGGCGAAACTACGCCTGGCGAAGTGTGGCGAAGTGTGGCAAAGTTGCACCTGGCGCAACTACGAATCTTAGTGAATTTGCTCCATAATATCAAAGGCTATTGTGATGCTAAACACTGGATGGATACGGGAAAGTCTATCTGCCAAGATTTTAAATAGTATATTAATGCCCTGATTTAACAAAGAGATTGGCCTGTAAGAGAAAGGAAGAGTGAGGTATTTGAGGTATCACTTTAAGAAATTTCACTAGAAGCAAGTTTTTTCCCCAGAATATAAAAATATAATTTAATAAATTAGTTAAAAAGGGTGACTTTTGATATTTAATTAGTATAAAAAGAGGAGGGAAGACCATCTGTATCTCCTGTTTAGTGATGGGCAAATTTATTCAGCAGGCGCGAATTCACGGCAAATTCGTGCGAAACGGGTGCAAAAATTCACTGGCGTAAAAAAAAATGGAGGCCGGCATCCGTTTTTTGGAGTCAAAAACTTATGCCAGTGCCGTTTCGCTAATTTTTCGCCGTTTCGCTAATTTTGAGAATTTTTTCGGTGAACCAAAACTGTGCAAATTCGCCCATCACTACTGTTTTGTTTGATTTTAAACTATTAATACTAGCAGTGATTTCAACATTAGTGAATGGTTTATTAAGGTCCTTTGGTTGTGCAGTCATGAACTGTTCCTTTTCTCAGAGTTACTATGAGCACAATAATAGAATACTTTGTAATACTCAAAACATACCTATTGTATTTGAGTCTTTTGTTAGTTAATTTTGTTTATCTTTAATACTAATGTGTCTAGTCAGATCTTTTTGCTATGTTAAACTAAAGATTGTTAGCCTTATTATTTAGATTACTGAATTTAGCATGCATATAAGAGGAAAGAAAAGCATATTGTGGGGAATTGCTCTTAACAGAGGGTAGGGCTCAGGTAAAACAGTTCTTACAGAGGAGACAGGAGGCTTAGGTTTGCAACCAAAAATGCACAGGCTTCTGCCTGGGGTTTATTGTTCAAACCAAACAAACTGAAAGAGTCAAAAGTTCTGTGGTATAATATTAAACAATAATTGAAAACCTCTCCAGTTTGCAGTTTTGTCGAAAGCTGAAACAACTCCTTACTGCTATCGCAAGGCAGTCCCTCTTTGGAGTTCCCGTAGCATACACAGTTTATTCAAAATCACAGTGTGTGTTTAGAGCTTTACTCTGACTCCCAGTCCAACCCCACACTGTACAGCCAGGCTCCCTTAAACAGCCCCACCCTGGACTAATTGGACAGCGACTGCAGTGACATCTAGGAAGTGTTGAATGGAAAGTGAAAGTAATTGCATCAGGCATAGAGGCGGGGCAGGTAATATTTGATTGACAGCTCATATATTTAAACACCATTATAACCGGTATGGATGCTTTAATGAAAAAAAGAATTTGGGTTCCATGTTTAATCTGCAAATGGCTTTTATCACACAGCTTTACATTTGACAGGTTCCCTTTAACAAGATCACAATTAAGAATTGGACTTTTTGGGGTACATTTTGTCTGAAAATGGGTAAGAGATGGAACCAGCCAAAGTCCAGGTCATCTTGAATTAGGCACAACCCTTGTCCTTAGGTGGCATTCAAAGGTTTTTAGGGTTTGCCAATTACTATAGGCAATCAATTAAAGATTTCTCAATGTTAGTGGCTCCCATTACTGCCCTTACTAAGAAGGGGGCTTATCCTAGTATAATATCTGAAGAGGCAATGAGGGCCTTTGAACTGTTAAATAAATCATTCATCTTGGCCCAGTACTCCAGAATCCAGGCTCTGCATTACCTTTCTTGTTGGAGGTGGATGCTTCTGAGATTGGTGCAGGGGCAGTTTTGTCCAGTGGTGTAACTAGACCCCTAAGGGCCCCGTTACAGAAATTTACAACTGGGCCCCCCTAAAAGGTTTGTTCACCTTTGCATTAACTGTTAGTATGATGTAGAGAGTGATATTCTGAGCCAATTTACAATTGGTTTTGATTTTCTATTATTTGTTGTTTTTGAGTTATTTAACTTTTTAATCAGCAGCTCTTCAGTTTGGACTTTCAACAATCTGGTTGCTAGGGTACAAATTATCCTAGCAACCATGCACTGATTTGAAGAAGAGACTGGAATATGAATAGGAGAGGCCTGAATAGATAAATGAGTCATTAAAAAGCAATAGAAATAACAGTTAAATTTGTAGCCTTACAGAGCATTTGTTTTTTACATGGGTCAGTGACCCCCATTTGAAAGCTGGAAAGATGTAGAAGAGGAAGGAAAATAATTCAAAAACAATAACAAAAGAAATAATGAAAACCAATTAAAAAGTTGCTAAGAATTGGACATTATATAACATACTAAAAGTTAACTTAAAAGTTACATGTAAAATTAAGGTTCCACTGTATTATAATGATTTAAGGGATAATGTACCCCCTACTGTAAATGATAAAGATATTAGAAGTCACTGAGTGGTTATGTGACCATATAAAGGCACAAGGCTGCAGGCTAAGTTATAAAGGGAACTTTGAGTATCGCGTATTATAAGGGATAATGTACCTCCTATTGTAAATCATAAGGATATTACAAGTCACTGAGGGGTTCTGTGACCATATAAAGGCACAAGGCTGAGTTTTATAACGAACTCTTACATAGTTACATAGTTACATAGTTAAATTGGGTTGAAAAAAGACAAAGTCCATCAAGTTCAACCCGTCCAAATGAAAACCCAGCATCCATACACACACCCCTCCCTACTTTTAATTAAATTCTATATACCCATACCTATACTAACTATAGAGCTTAGTATCACAATAGCCTTTGATATCATGTCTGTCCAAAAAATCATCCAAGCCATTCTTAAAGGTATTAACTGAATCAGCCATCACAACATCACCCGGCAGTGCATTCCACAACCTCACTGTCCTGACTGTGAAGAACCCCCTACGTTGCTTCTTAGTATGTATTATTATCAATTATAAGTATATATATAAATAATTAAAGACACAAGGCTTCAGGCAGAGTACCACTCATGTATTATAAAATATACTATTCAGGCCTGGTCAAGCACTAGAGAGGGAAAAATTCCTTCCTGACTCCAAGATGGCAATCGGACCAGTACCTGGATCAACTTTCACTATGAGCTATCTTCCTTAAACCTGTATTCCCCTCTAAAAAGCCATCCAACCCCTTCTTGAAGCTTATAGTATGTTTGCGTGCATGGCATACCTAGTCCTTTCTCAATTTTCACTTTACTTGTTCACTTCATTTAAAGGACTACTTCTCCTTTTTTTTTGCCAGTTTTACACCTAGCCACCTTTAATAATATTTTGTTCTTGTTCCCATCCCTCAGTGGTTCTTCTCTGTCCCACTCGTCTACACTTTTTCTCTTCTGCTCTCCACAACTATTCAATTTTCTTTCTTGTATGCAACAATTTATCTACCCCTCTTTCTGTACTTGCCTTTTTTAATATACACACACAGGCGCACACAGGCGCCAGTGGCGGGCCAAGCCAGCCGTGTGCCCTAGGCAACCCGGGCACCTATGTCTCCCCTTCTCAAGCACGTGCATGCACGCTCATATGTGAAGGTGTGCATGTGCACAGAAAGGATACCATAGATGCTGCCAGTGAGCCGGAGGACATGTGCGCGTGTATACGTGCGGAAGAGCGCAGCTGCATGCACACGACAGGAGGAGCTACCAGAGAAGAAAGACACATGGGTCGGAGGCTGAGCTAGGGGAAGGCGTCAGAAGAGGTACCTGCCTGGCGCCCTCCACTTTTCAGCCCTAGGCAGCTGCCTCTTCTGCCTACCTCTAGTTCCAGCCCTGACAAGCACACTCAGACTTAGCCACACATACACTCAGGCACACACGGACTCAGGTACACACAGACTCAGGCAGTGACACACATACACACAGGCACGCACAGACTCGGGCCCACACAGACTCAGGCACACACAGATTCAGGCACACATACACTTAGGCACACACAGACTCAGGCACACATACACACAGGCACCACAGATGCAGGCACATACAGACTCAGGCACACACAGACTCAGGTGCATGTACACACAGGCACACACAGACTCAGGCACGCACAGACTTAGGCATATGTACACACAGGCACACACAAACTCAGGCACACATACACACAGGCATGCACAGATGCAGGCACACACAGACTCAGGCACACATACACACAGGCACGCAGAGACTCAGACACACACATAGTCAGGCAAAAATACACACGGGCATGCACAGACTCAGGCACATGTACACACCGGCACACACAGATTCAGACACACACAGACTCAGGCACATATACACACAGGCACGCACAGATGCAGGCACCCACAGACTCAGGCACACACAGACTCAGGCACACACAGACCCAGACACACATATACACAGGAAGGCACAGACTCAGGCACACATACATTGAGGCAAACACAGACTCAGGCACACACACACACAGGCACGCACAGACTCAGGCACACATACACACAGGTACGCACAGACGCAGGCACATACAGACTCAGGCACAAATACACACAGGCACGCAAAGACTCAGGCACACATACACACAGGCACGCACAGACTCAGACATACATACACTGAGGCACACACCGACTCAGACACACATATACAAAGGCAGGCACAGACTCAGGCACACATACACTGAGACACACACAGACTCAGGCACACATATACACAGGCAGGCACAGACTCAAGCACATATACACACAAGCACGCACAGGGCCGGATTTACATAGAGGGCGCCCCTAGGCCCACTGTCGTTCATCACCCCTGTGCCCTTCAATTTATTTGTGCAAATTTTCATCATCAATGGGGAAATGTAAAAAATGATTGTATCTCCAGCTCATCCCCACTGTTTTTGAACCAATGTGGGTGTGGTTGGGCAGCATGCCGCCCCCCTAAAATCCTGCCACCCTAGGCCCGGGCCTAGGTGGCCTTTCCACAAATCCGGGCCTGAGCACGCACAGACTCCGGCATGCACAGACTCAGGCACACATACAGTGCCGCCATCAGGGGGGGACAGGGGGGACAAGCGTACCGGGCCCGGGCATGAAGGGGGGCCCGGCAGCGCTGCATTTTTTTGAAGATCCGGGCCCCCCTTACAAGCGCCCGAGCCGTACGTCATTCCTCTTCAGTGCCGAATGCGGAAGTGCCGAAAAGCCGAAGCCGATGTGCCGAAAAGACCCGAAGTCACGGAAAAAGCCAAAGTCCCGAAGTCACGAAGCGCCGAAAAGACCCGAAGTCACGAAAACAGCCGAAGC
The DNA here is from genome assembly GCF_017654675.1 of Xenopus laevis. NCBI lineage: Eukaryota > Metazoa > Chordata > Amphibia > Anura > Pipidae > Xenopus > Xenopus laevis. Next base: position 64,756,051 of record NC_054385.1, read on the forward strand.
CGAAGTCCTGAAGCAGCGCAAAGACCCGAAGTCACGAAAACAGCCGAAATTGAAGTCCTGAAGCGGTGAAAAGACCCGAAGTCACGAAAGGAGGCGAAGTTGAAGTACTGAAGCCATGAGTTCAATTCTACTGAACACCAGTTTGTGTTTTTTTTTTTTTAATCCCCTGGCCACCAATGTATTATTTTAATATTCTATAGGCCCCTGCCACCAATCTTTTTTTTAAAACTTTTGTTTTTGGGGCCCCAATTTTTTTTTTAACTCGTTAGGGGCCCCTTGCCACCATTGTTTTTTTTTGTTTTTTTTTTTTTAAAAAAAAATTAATTTTCTTTTTGGTGGCCCCAAATTTTTTTAACTTGTAAGGGGGCCCCTGCCACCAGTTTTTTTTCAAAAAAAAAATTATTTTTTTTTAAATTTTTTTTTGGGGCCCCAATTTGTTTTTAACTTGTAAGGGGGCCCCTGCCACCAGTTTTTTGTTTTTTCAAAAAATTTTTTTTTTTTTCCAAATTTTTTTTTTGGGGCCCCAATTTGTTTTTAACTTATAAGGGGCCCCTGCCGCCAATGTTTTGTTTTTTCAAAAAAAAAAAATAATTTTTTTTCAAATTTTTTTTTGGGGCCCCCAATTTGTTTTTAACTTATAAGGGGGCCCCTGCCACCAATGTTTGTTTATTTTTTAGTTTTTTTTAGCATTTTTTTTGTTGGGGCCCCAAGTTTTTTTTATCTTATAAGGGGGCCCCTGCCACCAATGTTTTTAAAAAAAAAAAAATTAAAATTTTTTTTTTTGGGGCCCCAATTTTTTTTATAAGGGGGCCCTGACCATCAATAGCTTTTTACAACTTGTGTGGGGGGGTTACTTTTTTAGCGCTGATGTCTGTGTGGTCTTTTAACTGCGATGTGGGCGGGATATGGGGCGGAGCTTGGTCGTCAGTGTGGGCGGGGCCCAGGGGGCCCCAAAAATTTTGTTGTACGGGGCCCCGTGATTTCTAATGGCGGCCCTGCACACATACACACGGGCACGCACAGACTAAGGCACATACAGTATACACACAGGCCCGCACAGACTCAAGCACATATACACACAAGCACGCGCAGACTCAGGCACGCACAAACTCAGGCAAACATACACTCAGGCACGCACAGACTCAGGCACATATACACACAGGCACGCACAGACTCAGGCACATATACACACAGGCACGCACAGACTAAAACTGGCCATAGACACAAACATCCGATCGTTCGAATCATCGAACAATCGGACGTCCCCATCTCCTGACCTGCCACTAACCTTCAGTTCACGCTGAGGCACACACTGACACACACACAGTGAGGCACACACAGACTCAGGAACATACACAGTGAGAAACACACTCACACAGACTCACACACACACACACACACACACACACACTGAGGCACACACAGACTCAGGAACACACATACTGAGGCACACACTTACAAACTCATACTGGCAACAACACTCAGACACACACAGCGAAACATAGACTCAGGCACACTCAGACTTAGCCACACATACACTCAGGCACACACAGAGTCAGGCACACATACACACAGGCACGCACAGACTCAGGCACACATACACTGAGGCACGCAGAGACTCAGGCACACATACCAAAAGGAATGCACAGACTCAGTCATAAATACACTGAGACACACACTCAGGCACACATATACACAGGCATGCACAGACTCAGGCACACACAGACTCGGGCACACATACACACATGCACGCACAGACTCAGGCACATATACACACAAGCATGCACAGACTCAGGCATGCACAGACTCAGGCACACACAGACTCAGACACACACAGACTCGGGAACACATACACACAGACACGCACATACTCAGGCACACAAAGACTCAAGCTTACGTACACACAGGCACACACAGACTCAGGCACACATACACACAGGCACGCACAGACGCAGGCACATACAGGCTCAGGCACAAATACACACAGGCACGCACAAACTCAGGCACACACACACTCAGGCACATGTACACAGGCATGCACAGACTCAAGCACATATAAACACAAGCACGTACAGACTCAGGCACGCACAGACTCAGGCACACACACACACAGGCACGCACAGATGCAGGCACATACAGACTCAGGCACATATACACACAGGCACGCACAGACTCAGGCACACACAGACTCAGGCACACATACATACAGGTATGCACACACTCAGGCACACAAACACAAGGCATGCACAGACTCAAGCACATTTACACACAAGCACGCACAGACTCAGGCACGGCCAGATTCAGGCACATATACACACAGGCACGCACAGATGCAGGCACATACAGACTCAACCACAAAAACACACAGGCACGCACAGACTCAAGCACACACAGACTCAGGCACATGTACACACAGGCACACACAGACTCAGACACACACACAGAGTCAGGCACACATACACACAGGCACGCACAGACTCAGGCACACATACACACGGGCACGCAGAGACGTAGGCACATACAGACAGACACAAATACACACAGGCATGCACAGACTCAGGCACACACAGACTCAGGCACACATACACACAGACACGCACAGACTCAGGCATACATACACTGAGGCCCACACAGACTCAGGCACACTCCGACTCATGCACACACAGACACACATATACACAGGCAGGCACAGACTGAGGCACACATACACTGAGGCACACATACACACACAGACTCAGGCACACATACACTGAGGCATACACAGACTCAGGCACACATACACACAGGCACACACAGACTCAGGCACACATACACTGAGGCACACACAAACTCAGGCATGAACAGACTCAGTCACACATACACTGAGGCACATACAGACTAATGCACACACAGACTCAGGCACACATACAGGTATGCACACACACTCAGGCACATATACACACAGGCATGCACAGACTCAAGCACATATACATACAAGCATGCACAGACTCGGGCACCCACAGACTCAGGCACACATACACACAGGCACGCACAGACTCAGGCATACACAGGCACACATACACACAGGCACACACAGACTCAGGCACATATACACACAGGCACGCACAGACTCAGGCACACACAGACTCACATACATACAGGTATGCACACACTCAGGCACACATACACACAGGCATGCACAGACTCAAGCAAATATACACACAAGCACACACAGACTCAGGCACGGCGAGATTCAGGCACATATACACACAGGCACACACAGATGCAGGTACATACAGACTCAACCACAAATACACACAGGCACGCACAGACTCAAGCACACACAGACTCAGGCACATGTACACACAGGTACACACAGACTCAGACACACACAGACTCAGGTACAAATACCCACAGGCACGCACAGACTCAGGCACACACAGACTCAGGCACATGTAAACACACGCACACACAGACTCAGACACACACAGACTCAGGCACACATACACACAGGCACACACAGACACAGGCACAAATACACACAGGCACGCACAGACTCAGGCACATACAGACTCAGACACACACAGACTCAGGCACACATGCACACAGGCACGCACAGATTTAGGCACACATACACACAGGCACGAACAGACACAGGCATACAAATGTGCTGGAGTTACTTTGTATACACACAGACACAGGCACATACAGACTCAGGCACAAATACACACAGGCACGCACAGACTCTTTGGGGGAGATTAACCCTCCCGTCGTCAGGCACACACAGACTCATGCACACACAGACTCAGGCACACATACACACAAGTATGCACACACTCAGGCACACATACACACAGGCATGCACAGACTCAAGCACATATACACACAAGCATGCACAGACTCAGGCACACACAGACTCAGGCACATGTAAACACACGCACAAACAGACTCAGACACACACAGACTCAGGCACACATACACACAGGCACACACAGACACAGGCACAAATACACACAGGCACGCACAGACTCAGGCACATGTACACACAGGCACACACAGACTCAGACACACACAGACTCAGGCACAAATACCCACAGGCACGCACAGACTCAGGCACGCACAGACTCAGGCACATGTAAACACACGCACACACAGACTCAGACACACACAGACTCAGGCACACATACACACAGGCACACACAGACACAGGCACAAATACACACAGGCACGCACAGACTCAGGCACATACAGACTCAGACACACACAGACTCAGGCACACAGGCACGCACAGACTCAGGCACAAATACACACAGGCACGCACAGATTTAGGCACACATACACACAGGCATGCATAGACTCAAGCACATATACACAGAAGCACGCACAGACTCAGGCATGCACAAACTCAGGCACACATACACACAGGCACGCACAGACTCAGGCACACAGACTCGGGCACACATACACACAGGCATACACAGAGTCAGGCACATATACACACAGGCATGCACAGACTCAGGCACACACAGACTCAAGCTTACTTACACACAGGCACGCACAGACTCAGGCACACATACACACAGGCATGCACAGACTCAGGCACATATACAATGTAGAAGATTTAAGAGAATAGCACAACACCATGTATGTTGCAGGTGGGGAGTTTACCCCTTTTATTTAAAGTGACTACCTGTGCATCAACATTTTGGGGGAGATTAACCCTCCCTTCCTCAGGCACACACAGACTCATGCACACACAGACTCAGGCACACATACACACAAGTATGCACACACTCAGGCACACATACACACAGGCATGCACAGACTCAAGCACATATACACACAAGCATGCACAGACTCAGGCACACACAGACTCAGGCACATGTAAACACACGCACACACAGACTCAGACACACACAGACTCAGGCACACATACACACAGGCACACACAGACACAGGCACAAATACACACAGGCACGCACAGACTCAGGCACATACAGACTCAGACACACACAGACTCAGGCACACATGCACACAGGCACGCACAGATTTAGGCACACATACACACAGGCACGAACAGACACAGGCATACAAATGTGCTGGAGTTACTTTGTATACACACAGACACAGGCACATTCAGACTCAGGCACAAATACACACAGGCACGCACAGACTCAGGCACATACAGACTCAGACACACACAGACTCAGGCACACATGCACACAGGCACGCACAGACTCAGGCACAAATACACACAGGCACGCACAGATTTAGGCACACATACACACAGGCATGCATAGACTCAAGCACATATACACAGAAGCACGCACAGACTCAGGCATGCACAAACTCAGGCACACATACACACAGGCACGCACAGACTCAGGCACACACAGACTCGGGCACACACAGACTCAGACACACATATACACAGGCAGGCACAGACTCAGGCACACATAAAAAAGGAATGCACAGACTCAAGCACAAATACACTGAGGCAGATACAGACTCAGGCACACATACATACAGGTATGCACACACTCAGGCACACATATACACAGGCATGCATAGACTCAAGCACATATATACAGAAGCACGCACAGACTCAGGCATGCACAAACTCTGGCACACATACACACAGGCACGCACAGACTCAGGCACACACAGACTCGGGCACACATACACACAGGCATACACAGAGTCAGGCACATATACACACAGGCATGCACAGACTCAGGCACACACAGACTCAAGCTTACTTACACACAGGCACGCACAGACTCAGGCACACATACACACAGGCATGCACAGACTCAGGCACATATACAATGTAGAAGATTTAAGAGAATAGCACAACACCATGTATGTTGCAGGTGGGGAGTTTACCCCTTTTATTTAAAGTGACTACCTGTGCATCAACATTTTAGGGGAGATTAACCCTCCCTTCGTCAGGCACGCACAGACTAAAGCTGGCCACAGACACAAACATCAAATGTGTGTCTGCCTGAGTCTGTGCGTGCCTGTGTGTATGTGTGTCTGAGAATCATTGAACAATCAGACGGCCCCATCTCCCGACCTGTCACTAACCTTCAGTTCACACTGAGGCACACACTGACACATACACAGTGAGGCACACAGACTCAGGAACATACACAGTGAGGAACACACTCACACAGACTCTCACACATACATACACACCAACACACATACAGACTTAGGAACACACATACTGAGGCACACGCTCACAAACTCATACTGGCAACAACACACACAGCAAAACATACACTTAGGCACACTCAGACTTAGCCACACATTCACTCAGGCACACACAGACTCAAGTACACACAGACTCAGGCAAACACAGACTCAGGTACACGCAGACTCAGGCACACACAGACTCAGGCACACATATACTAAAGCACATACAGACTCAGGCACACATACACTGAGGCACACTCACACTCAGGCACACACAGGCTCAGACACACACAGACTCTGAGGCACACACAGACTCAGGCACACATACACACAGGCACACACAGACTCATGCACATATACACACAGGCATGCACAGACTCAGGCACACACACACAGACTCAGACACACATACATACAGGCACACACAGACTCATGCACACACAGACTCAAGCACACATACACACAAGTATGCACACACTCAGGCACACATACACACAGGCATGCACAGACTCAAGCACATATACACACAAGCATGCACAGACTCAGGCACACATACACACAGGCACGCACAGACTCAGGCACACACAGAGGCACACACAGACTCATGCACACACAGACTCAGGCACACATACACACAAGTATGCACACACTCAGGCACACATACACACAGGCATGCACAGACTCAAGCACATATACAGACAAGCATGCACAGACTCAGGCACACATACACACAGGCACGCACAGACTCAGGCACACACAGACTCAAGCTTACATACATACAGGCACGCACAGATTCAGGCACACACAGACTCAGGCACATACACACAGGCACGCACAGACTAAAGCTGGCCACAGACACAAACATCAAATGTGTGTCTGCCTGAGTCTGTGCGTGCCTGTGTGTATGTGTGTCTGAGAATCATTGAACAATCGGACGGCCCCATCTCCCGACCTGTCACTAACCTTCAGTTCACACTGAGGCACACACTGACACATACACAGTGAGGCACACAGACTCAGGAACATACACAGTGAGGAACACACTCACACAGACTCTCACACATACATACACACCAACACACACACAGACTCAGGAACACACATACTGAGGCACACGCTCACAAACTCATACTGGCAACAACACACACAGCAAAACATAGACTTAGGCACACTCAGACTTAGCCACACATTCACTCAGGCACACACAGACTCAAGTACACACAGACTCAGGCAAACACAGACTCAGGTACACGCAGACTCAGGCACACACAGACTCAGGCACACATATACTAAAGCACATATAGACTCAGGCACACATACACTGAGGCACACTCACACTCAGGCACACACAGGCTCAGACACACACAGACTCAGACACACACACAGACACTGAGGCACACACAGACTCAGGCACACATACACACAGGCACACACAGACTCATGCACATATACACACAGGCATGCACAGACTCAGGCACACACACACAGACTCAGACACACACACAGACTCAGACACACATACATACAGGCATGCACAGACTCAGGCACACATACACACAGGCACGCACAGACTCAGGCACACACAGACTCAGGCACACATACACTGAGGCACACACAGACTCATGCACACACAGACTCAAGCACACATACACACAAGTATGCACACACTCAGGCACACATACACACAGGCATGCACAGACTCAAGCACATATACACACAAGCATGCACAGACTCAGGCACACATACACACAGGCACGCACAGACTCAGGCACACACAGACTCAAGCTTACATACATACAGGCACGCACAGACTCAGACACACACAGACTCAGGCACACATACACACAGGCACGCACAGACTAAAGCTGGCCATAGACACAAAGATCCGATCGTTCCAATCATCAAACAATTGGACGTCCCCATCTCCCCACCTGCCACTAACCTTCAGTTCACACTGAGGCACACACTGACACACATACAGTGAGGCACACACAGACTCATGAACATACACATTGAGGAACACACTCACACAGACTCACACACACTGTGGCACACACAGACTGAGGCACACACTCACAAACTCATACTGGCAACAACACTCAGAAAAATCATAAGAGAGGTACCGGCAGGGTTAAAGAAAAGACCTAGTCAAAGTTAGGCAAAAGTTTCTAGGCAGGTGGCAGAAATCATCGAGAGTCAGGCAAAAGAGTAAAAACACTAGGAATTCAAAAAGAGTAACAAAGCTTAGGCAGGATAAGTAAACTGGAACCAGCTTGGGCAAAATTCCAAATGGAGACTGGACCTTTAAGGGCTAGTTGACACCAACATTTGAAGTCCGTGCTAACCGATTATGTCATGACGCTGAGTGTCAAGATGCTCGACAGGAAACTGCTTACCGTATATACTCGAGTATAAGCCGTCCTGAGTATAAGCCGAGGTACCTAATTTTACCTCCAAAAACTGGGAAAGCTTATTGACTCGAGTATAAGCCGAGTATAAGCCTAGGGTGAGAAATACAGCAGCTTCTGGTAAGTTTCAATCAAAAAGTTGAGGGTTTCTGCTCCCATTGGAGAAGCTAGCATCTCGTTTTTGGACGCCGACGACCATTCTTGGATGCCGGCCACTATTCTTGGAGACTATTCTTGGATGCCAGCGACTATTCTTGGAGACTATTCTTGGACGCCGTCGGCTTTTCTTGGACGCAGGCGACTATTCTTAGACGCCGGCAACCGTTTTTGCGCTTGACCCGAGTATAAGCCGAGGTAGAGTTTTTCAGCATATTTTGGGGTATGAAAAACTCGGCTTATACTCGAGTATATACGGTAAATCTCCCGGTGCATCTTACAGTACCCCCCCTTCAGGAGAAACCTCCGGGAACTCTCAAAGCTTGTCAGGAAACTTCTTGTGAAAAGCCCAGACCAAATGAGGAGCATGGGTGTCAACAACTCTTACCCAAAATCTCTCTTCAGGACCAAAACCCCTCCAATGGACCAAATATTGAATCTTGCCTCTCACTTTCCTGGAATCCAGAATCTCTTGTGTCACATAAACGTTTGACGTATGACCAACTAGCACACAGGGGGAAATACCACACTTGTAAGAAGGATTTACAAAGGAGTTTATTTCAGATGTAAAACAAGCAGTAGATCAGGAACACGGAATTAGCATGTGAAATCCCCAAGTCCAAAACACTCCGGGTCAGAAATAAAGAGCTTCCCTTGGAGCAATCCACACCAAGATGCACACACCCTCCAGGCAAATCCAAACACAAAGTCAGGGAGTTCCTTTGGGCAATTTCAAAGGGGTAAGGAGCAAAGTGCCTTTGGGTAAATCCACAGAATAACAATACCTCAAGGGGATCCAGGTATAAACAGTCCTCTGGGAGGTAGGGAAATCCAAACTGTTGGAGGGAGTCTTCCTGCCTCAGCTAGGATAAATTGCAAGGAACCGCAGAGGAGGGTGCCCTGCCGCAGCCAGGTTACACCCCAGATGAACAACAACTCTCTACCCCTCCCCTCTGGTATTTTTGCCCTTTTCCCAACCCCCTAGGGTTGATTGGCTGGGAGGCCGGCCCTGCTTCTGGTTAACCCCACCCAAGCAGGTCTGATTGGCAGGGGCCCTGCTGCATCATTAGGGAAGGGGGAAATACCTTGGAGGGATTTGTCCAGCTCTTCTGGAGGGCAATCCTGGGAGCTCCTTTGTTTCAAGCTTTTTGGCTGGAAAGTAGAACAAAGAAAAAACACCATCTTGGATTGGATGTACTAGTCAGTAAACTATGGATAAAATGGGACCAGTAGAAGGGGATTTTGGTCACACTCAGTATTTGTCACACTTCTTCCCCCCCAGAGTAAGTGCATTGCTGGGGATCCCCTTTGTAGGGTGAGTCCCGGCTGCACTTTGAAGGCCCCGCTGGCTCAGTGAAATCTTTGGGTGACATAGTTGTTTCTCTCAGTCCATATTCTCCTTTGTGTTGGGAGCCATTTGCATGGGGATTGAGGGACCTTATTGCTATTTTGTCTGTCTTGATGCCCACACAAAGTCTGTTTATTTAGTTCTTGAACTGCATCAGCATCTCTGTGGTGTTCAAATTCCACAAATGCGAAACCTGGGGGGCTCCTGACCACCCACACACTATGTAATGGGCCATAATATCCAAATGCCTGCTCCAATATAGTCTTATGGCCATGCTTGCCAAGGTTTCCAATGTAGACTTTGCAGTTTGGAGAATTGGTGAGTTTGTTTCTGTTACTATGAATTGGAGTAGGGTTTATAAGTTTTGTTTGATGTTCCAGTCTTGTCTTTAGAACACCCCTGTGTCCTCTTCTGGGTGCACAGTTGTTCTCCCACCTTTTTGGGTCACACAAGTTGACTGCTGACACTCTAAATTCTTTTAGGTCTGATGCATCAATATTCACTTGTTGCTTCCTGTAGATATGGGGACCAGTCTCTTGGGCATCCTGCACTTGACACTCAGTGACCCCCTGTGATACAATATTTCCAGATTTGCAGGTGGCAGTCTTATTGGGGTCAGGTAAGGGAGTCTGAGTGGGCATGTTGCCTGTAAGTGAGTAGTACAACCACAAATAATACAGGCCCAAGGAATCCTAATTGGTTTAGAATCTGGAAGGGCCCTGACTGTCACATGGCTGGCATGTAGAGCATGGGTATGATCAGTCTCACAGGAGTGGTTTGTAGGACTCAGGGGTAGGGTAAGTGGCTGGGACTGGACACGATTCTCCAGGTACTCATCTGCTAACTGGATGGCCTCCTCCAAGGTACCAGGCTTACGGTTCCCAACCCATTGTCGCACTTCAAGGGAGCAGTTTTTGAACAATTGTTCTTTTAGCATCAGCTGGCATAAATCCTCAAGGGAATTAACTTTATTCCCCCATACCCAGTTGCGGAAATCCCTCTGCAACTTATTCCCGTAATCCTGGTGAGTTTCTTGGGAGGCTTTGTGCCGGGTGCGGAAAGTTCTTCTGTAGGAGTCAGGAGTGATGGCGTAGCTGGCAAGGAGAATCTGACGCACTTTCCAATAATTTGCTTGCTGGGGGTATGGAATTTCCAAATAGACTTTGCTAGCTTTACCAGTGAGCTTACCAGCCAAAATAAGCACCCACTCATCCTGGGGAACTTGGTGGTCCTCACATAAACCTTCAAAGGAGCGAAGGAAGCTGTCTATGCTCTGTTTAGTTTCATTAAATGTAGGGAATGCAGCATGAGTCAGTTTTGCCACTGGTTGCCGTCCCATGGGTGGTCCCACTGTGGGCCCAGAGCTGCAGCTCCCAGGTTGACTTCCTTGTAGAATTAAACGTCATACCTCTAGCCATTCTCCTGGGGTCAGCCCTGGACCAATAGCATCAAGGTGTTTCTGAAATAAGGTAACAGTGTCCTTATGTTCCCAAGCTACATCTTGGTGCAAATTATAGCTTTCTTCTCCCTCCTCAGGGGTTTCTGGGTCACCATGGGTGTCACCTTCCTGGGTAGGTGGAGCATGGGGCGTGAGAAGTTCTATTAGTTCATGTCTCCGCTTTCCCACTGTGTCAATACCCCATGTGTGGCAGAGCCTATGTAGCATTGGTAGCCTGAGCTCAGTAATCTCCTGAGCTGTAAGGTTTACGAAGTTCCCTGATGTGCTAGTTTCCATTATCCCACCGCTGCCACCAGAATGTCACGTAAACGTGCGACGTATGACCAACTAGCACACACAGGGAAATACCACACTTCTAAGAAGGGTTTACACAGGAGTTTATTTCAGATATAAAACAAGCAGTAGATCAGGAACACGGAATTAGCATGTGAAATCCCCAAGTCCAAAACACTCCGGGTCAGAAATAAAGAGCTTCCCTTGGAGCAATCCACACCAAGATGCACACACCCTCCAGGCAAATCTAAACACAAAGTCAGGGAGTTCCTTTCGGCAATTTCAAAGGGGTAAGGAGCAAAGTGCCTTTGGGTAAATCCACAGAATAACAATACCTCAAGGGGATCCAGGTATAAACAGGGAAAAGAACTGTTGGAGGGAGTCTTCCTGCCTCAGCTAGGATAAATTGCAAGGAACCACAGAGGAGGGTGCCCTGCAGCAGCCAGGTTACACCCCAGACGAACAACAACAACTCTCTACCCCTCCCCTCTGGTATTTCTACCCTTTTCCCCACCCCCTAGGGTTGATTGGCTGGGAGGCCGGCCCTGCTTCTGGTTAACCCCACCCAAGCAGGTCTGATTGGCAGGGGCCCTGCTGCATCATTAGGGGAGGGGGAAATACCTTGGAGGGGTTTGTCCAGCTCTTCTGGAGGGCAATCCTGGGAGCTCTGTTTAAAGCTTTTTGGCGGGAAAGTAGAACAAAGAAGAAACACCATCTTGGATTAGATGTGTCAGTTAGCTATGAATAAAATGGGACCAGTAGAAGGGGATTTTGGTCACACTCAGTATTTGTCACATCTTGCACTTCGAACTCTTGATCTTGAAGTTTGATGGGAGCAGGAGGAGGTTGGTAAACTGAAAAATTGTTTCTAACATAAGGCTTGAGTAAAGAAACATGAAACTAACTGAAGATATTCATGGAGGAAGGAAGTTCTAGCCGGAAAAACACCGGATTAATCACCTCCATAATCTTGAAAGGTCCCACATAGTGAGGTCCAAATTTAGGAGAGGATAAATGAAGGTTGATGAGCTTAGTAGAAAGCCAGACAAAATCTCCAACTTGGTAGGGGGATTAGCGCAATGGTGCTTATCAGCCAAACTTTTCTGAGACAAGGAAGCTTTTAATAGAGATTGGTGGGCTTTGGACCGAACAGCTTTGAAGTCACTGACAATAGCATCTACTGCTGGAACTTCGGTCTTGAAGATCTCAGGTGGAAGGGCAGAAAGATTGTAGCCGAAAGTAATGAAAAATGGAGAAGATCCCAGTGAGTCGTGTTGTAAATTGTTGTGAGCAAACTCAGCCCAAATAAGCAGTTCAATCCAATTGTCTTGGTTTTGGGAAATAAAACATTGTAGGAACTGTTCTAGGATCTGATTGGTCCTCTCGGTCTGACCATTACTCTGAGGATGATAGGCAGAAGAAAATTTCAACTTGATGCCCAAATGTCTCGAGAAGGCCCGCCAAAATCTGGATAAAAACTGTACCACACGGTAAGACACAATAGATTGAGGAACCCCATGCAAACTTGGGCTAGGCCAGCAGCAGAGGGAAGCTTCTTTAATAGAACAAAATGAGTCATCTTGGAAAATCTGTCTACTACCACCAGAATGGTAGTTATATCCAAAGATCTAGGCAAATCTACAATATAGTCCATAGCAATATCTCACCAGGGTTAAGTGGGAATGGGTAAAGTTTGGAGAAGGCCACACGGTAAGAGCAAGCAATCTTCTGTTGAGCACAGACAGTGCAAGCCAAGATGAAGAGTTTAACATCTTTAGCAAGTGAAGTCCACCAACAATATTGCGAAACAAACTCGTGGGTCTTCTTGACGCCGGGATGACCAGAGATCTTCGAAGAATGAGCCCACTCGAGAACTTGGGCAATCCTTTGCTGAGGTACAAAAATCTTGTTAGACGGACAATCAGACAAGTGTTCACAATTGGAGGTATCTGAAAAAGATAATAAAGTAGGCACCACTACTAACTCAGAGGAAATAATGGGTGTGGGCGGGACATGGTTCACTTCACCTTGAACCACACACTGGGACAAGGCATCTGCTTTCATGTTCTTTGAACAGGATGGTAAAATAAAAAAGTTGAATCTGGAAAAGAACAAAGCCCAACGGGCCTGACGGGGATTGAGTCTTCTAGCAGATAAGATATATTCTTATGATCAGTCAGAATGGTAATCGGATGCTTAGCTCCTTCCAGTAAATGATGCCAGTCCTTTTGCGAGTTTAATGGCCAAAAGTTCACAGTTGCCTACATCATAATTCCTCTCTGCTGGAGAAAGTTTGTGAGAAAAATAAATACAGGGATGAAGGGTCTCTTGAAACTCCGCCCGTTGAGACAGAATGGCCCCAACTCCAACTTCAGAAGCATCGACCACAATAAAAGGCTTGGTATATTGGATCTGGATGACACAGAATAGGAGCTGAAGAAAATAACTTCTTGAGGGTTGAGAAAGCCTCCTGTGCTTGAGGAGTCCAGGAAGTCTTAAAAGGGTTTCTCGTAAGTGCCGTAATGGGAGCCACGGTCTGGGAAAAGTTCTTTATAAACTTTCGGTAAAAATTTGTGAAACCTAAGAATCCTTGAATTGCCTTCAAACCATTAGGAATAGGCCAGTCCAGGACAGCAGAAACCTTGTCAGGATCCATCTCGAACCCAGAGGGAGAAATGATGTAGCCCATAAAAGAAATAGTGGTCTTGTGGAACTCACACTTCTCAAGCTTTGCATAGAGACGATTCTCTCTTAACTTGAGCAAATCTTGTTTAAGCAGGAGAATAGACTTCCTTTTAAACCTTTAGAAAGATTCAACAAAAAAGAAAAAAAGTATGACCCATAGCATTGCACCTTCCCACTCTTGTAATCTGAAGTCCCAATGGTAAAAAATAAAACATAACTTTTACTAATAACCATCTAAAATTGATATGAAACGAAAAAAGTATATATTAGATATATTAAAAGCAAGGTTAGGTACGGAAGCTGAATAGACACAAAGTCAGCAGCTAATAAACGGTTATTGAGAATTGAGATAGTTGTATGGGTTTTTATTCACAGTGATAGCTGTTTCCCCACAACTATTCTCAACTGCAGCAAAGTGCTGGAGATCCCCGTTGTGTGAGCGGACCGGACGGACCGAATGGTATTGCGGGTCAATGTGTAACCTTGTATATAATTGGGCCAAAGTATGGCAGCACACAACTATGCCTACAAGATAACTATACTTGGGTATATATCCACGTGGATATGATTGACATAATGTCAACTCAGGTAAGGTTGCAGCAAGGAGGGATTATCGAGCCTAGTCTTCTGCACCCTCCCAGATCGTCCTATGCAACCATTGCCTGTATCGCAACTGTAGGAGAGTGTCGGCGTGATCAGAGGAGGAGCGACCTGCCGATATCGAGTGTGCTACCCGTTTCCTCCCGCACCACCCTTCCTTTAGAGTTGGACCAGAGAGCTGAGCACAGATATCCGACTAGCGGGATACTATCGGCGTGATCAAAGGAGGAGCAACCTGCTGGTATCGAATGCGCTACCCGTTTCCTCCCGCACCACCCTTCCTTTAAAGTCGGACCAAAGAACTGGGCACAGGCATCCGACTGGCGGGATACATTGAGCCCATAGCAGTATAGCGTAGCACCCCAAACCACCCTTCCGCCCATTCACCAGTAGCTGCAAATTAAACCGTCCCTGCCTAACAGTTTTAAAAAAATTATTAGAAGATTCTCCAGATATATTCCTTCATAGCTTGTTTTTCAAGCACAGACAAGGGATAAGAGACCGGATCAAATCAACAGGGCAGTCATAGGGACTATGAAGTGGAAGGATTTCAGAATTTTTCTTTTCAAAAACATCACTTCAGGAAGAAGAGGATTGTATACTGGAAGTAACGATGAAACTGAAACTGGAACAATGGAAGAAGAAATACAATTTGAGTGACAGAACAAACTCCAGGCCATGAGTTCCCCAGTGGACCAATCAATAGATGGATTATGACACCGAAGCCAAGGAAAACCCAAAATAATGGGAGTCTCTGGACACTCAATGAGTAGGAATGAGATCTCCAAGGCTGCCAACTTGAAGGCTGCCAACTTGAATTAGGATCGGATCTGTAGCAGAGGTGAGGACACCTGGAGAAATTGGTCTGCCATCCACAGGAATTTTGAGAGGAATGGAATTCAGACCACAGGACTTGGCAAAAGAAAAGTCAATGAAATTTCCTGCCGCTCTGGAATCCAAAAAGGCTTGGCAGGAAAACGTACCAGACAGAGTGGAAAGGGAAGCTGGGAGAAACATGCTATTCTTGGGAGAAACTGGGCGTGCAGAAATCTTGCCTAGGGGAGACTCCCCCCTCACACCTAGGCTGGAGCATTTCCCTGATTCTGGGGTCTAATAGGACAAGACCTGATAAGATGTCCATCAAGGCCGCAATACAAACAAAGACCTGCCACTCTCTTACGAGTTCTCTCATATGAGTTCTCTCCTCAAGCGTTAGCCGAGTGGCTCCAATCTGTATTGGTTCATCTGGAACCGGCGAAGGAGAGGTAGTCGGAGAGGAGAATTCAGGCCTGAAAAACATTGAAGGCTTGCGAGTACGACACTTAAGAATGTACTTCTAGCTCATTCGGGAATCAATCTTGACGATGAAGACAACAAATTCATCGAAGGAAGTAGGCAGATCCCAGGTCACCAACTCCTCCTTGAGATCCTCATGAAGCCCCCTCCAGAATGCTCCGATGAGTGCCTTGTTGTTCCAAGACACTTCTGCAGCTAGAGTCCAGAAATTTATGGCATATTCGGAGGCAGTACTGGATCCCTGCTTTATCTTCATGAGCTGGTCAAAGGCATTCAATTTATGACCCGGGACATCAACAATCTGCCAAAAAGTTGAAAGAAAAGCTGTGGAATCATGTACCAAGGGATCATGTCTATCCATTAACTGCGAAGACCAAGCAAGGGCTTTCCCCTGAAGAAGAGCGATAATATTGGCAACCTTGGATATCTCAGTTGCAAATTGGTCAGGGGCCGTATCGAACTGGATCTTACATTGCATAATGAATCCTCGGCACGCATCCGGATCACCTCCAAAATGAACCGAAGCAGGAATCTTGGGAGGCTTTGGAGATGAAGGCAAATGAAGCGAAGAGGATGGAGCGCCTCCAGTACTCGAAATTTGGAGGGCCTCTAAGGGAGAGGTAATATGCTGTAAGGCCTGGGCAAGATGAGCCTCTTGACTGTCCAGACACTTCATCATAATATCGAAATATCCCTCCATGGTCGCAGAAGCAGAGGCCTGGGAAGGTTCCATATTTGGCCAAAGCTCACTGTAAGGACCACGTTGTAAGGAACCTTGTTCAGTGACTGTACCTTGTGGACGCACAGGTGAACCCTGTGGGTTCTGGTGTTCACCTCGCCCTTTTGGGGCCCCAGGCTTTCTGCTGTGGAATCCAACAAGGAAGTACATGGAAAAATCGTAAGCGAGGTACCAGCAGGGTTAAGGAAAAGACGTAGTTGAAGTCGGGCAAAAGGTTCAAGGCAGGCAACAGAAATTGTAGTCGAGAGTCAGGCAAAAGAGTAAAAAAAAAACAGGAATTCAAAAACAGTAACAAAGCTTAGGCAGGATCAGTAAACTGGAACCAGCTTGGGCAAAATTCAAAATGAAGACTGGACCTTTAAGGGCTAATTGGTGCCAAAGTCTGCGCCAACCGATTACGTCATGATGCTGAGTGTCATGATGCAGGCGTAAAGACGCTTGGCGCCGAATGCCAGCGTCAGAAGATACCGAATATGGAAGTGCGTGCTTGCACACAGAAGATCTCAGAGAGTAGGAAAGTAGGAAAATGCTGAAATCTCCCGGTGCGTCTTACACACACAAAGACTCAGGCACACATACACACAGGCACGCACAGACTCAGACACACACTGAGGCACATACAGACTCAGGCACACACAGACACACACACTGAGGCACACAGACACACACACAGTGAGGCACACATAGACTCAGGCACATTTTGTGCAGGTCACGTTTACCTGTTGTTCCTGGCTGCTTTGTATATCAATCGGTTTACAATGACAGCACTTCCTGATTCTTGATGGTCAGCGGGTTTCGGGTCCAGGTTGCGGATTACAGGTTGCGGGTACTGGACGGGTGTGGGTTCCAAAAAATGGCCCCGCGCAAGACTCTACCAAGGAAGCCATTGTCAATCCATTAAAAAGATAGTAGTTTATTGAACATAGTTTAAAATCCAAAACAGCAAACAAAAACAGCAAAACATCCCCCAACCTCCTTAAGACAAGGAAAAAAACCCACCCATAAAAACATAGTTAACTCTATGTTAAGGATCCTGTCAATTCCCATTGTAAAGTGAAACCTGCTACATTTTATTAGTAAGCAATCAAGAATGACACACATTTGTAACATTATTATCCAAACAGCATATCCTAAACAGAAAGATTCACAACGTGAGCATAAACACAGGTTGCGCCTATCATAACTAAACGGGACTACAAATACACCAGTTATAGGGACAAAATCCTGTTAGCAAAACAAAAAATAATAATAATGATATTATAATGTAAACCTTTAAAAGAAATACACACTAACAAATGGGAATGTTAAAAAAAAAAGAACTAAAAAAAAAAGGAGAAGAAAAAAAGCAGGGAGTTAAAGCCACATCTATTAAGCACCAGTCTTTTCCCATGGTAGGTTCAAAAGAAGCATGAAACCTCCCATTCCCTATTCATACCACCATATATGTCCGTAGTTTTCAGATAATCCAATATGCTTCTCTCATTAATAACTTTCGATCTAAATCATCTTTCCTTGTATTTAATTTCAGTTCATCGATAACCTGAAAATGTATCCTCATGACCCCCTTATGTTTATCATTCACATGCTTCGCTACCCTTCCTTCTAAGGGAATGTTCCACATGTTCCAATATGCGTGAACTCACTTTCCTAATGGTTTTACTCACATATTGATAACAAACAAGGGAAAGTTGTGCTCACCACTAATTTTTAAAACCATTAGGTGAGGGTGAAATGAGGCTGTGATCACAAAATACATATAGACAAATACAAGAGTCCTCTGCACTCAACCCATTATCAATATATTTAAAACAGAGACATTTTGTGCATACTGCTACTGAAAAATGCCTTACCCTTTAAACAAAACAGGGATTGTTTGTCCATATATTGCAATATATTTAAGCTGGCCAACTACGTCAAAGTCATCCCATATCTGGCCAGTCCTATGCTCAATTTTATCTGATTCTTTAAGAATTCTATTGCTTCATTATACATTTTACAAAGGGACTACGTTTTACCTGCAATTTACTAGCTGCTTTCAAAGCAAAACTCCCAAACTTGGCTGCCCTTTTATTAGACACCAGTGGGATCACCTGACTATAGTTGGGAAGGGTGGGGGCTACAACATGGCTACTCACATATTGGTACCTACAAAAACAAGTCACTAAATACACCACCCCTTTCAATGTACAATTAAAATATTTTTTGATCTCATAAGTTCTGCCTGTACTGGTGGCAGTAAATTCCTTAGATCTTTCCAGATAGCAACAAGATTTGCATTTAGATCTACCACATCTATAGTTGCCTTTAGCTCTTAGCCAAGAACTCAAGCTCCCGATCTCCTAGAATCATAAAGGCTACTAGACACCCAAGATGCTATATTCCTATTTTTCTTGAACACAAAAGAAGTTTGTGTATACAAAACTTTAGCTAGTACATGGTTTTGCATTAGTACTCCCCAATATTTTCTGATACTATGTTGAATCGACCGAGCTTCCTTACCACATGTTGTGCAAAACTGTATTGGGGGTCTTCCGTAGGTTTCCTCCTATCAGACTTAGTATATTTCTTATTTCTGATAGCAGAGTCAATCTGTTGATCGCCATTGCATAACCATAACTTAAGCTGGCCATAGACGCAAAGATCCGATCGTACGAATCAACGCACGATTGGACTTTCCCATCTCCTGACCCGCCACTAACCATTCAGATCAAAGTCTTACCATTACGATCAAATAAAGTAGTAAAAGAACAGAGCAGCCGATGTTCTGCCCCTGACAGCTATCGTATGATAGACAAAGCTGGTGACAGTCTCCCGCTGAAAATCGTACGATCGGCAATACACGCAGAGATATTATCGGCAGCCGACAGAAATTTTCAAACCTGTCCGATCGACCGAACGACTGATCTCCGTCGGACAAAAACTGTCGGGACTCTTCACACACTGTCCGAAAATCGTACGAATCCACGATCTATGGCCAGCTTAAGTTATGCACATGGTGGTATCCCTCGGATAAGTAGGAAGCTGCTCTACTAGGGGTTGCAACAGTTTCTCTACATAGCAGGACAGACCTTCATATCTGTGAGTGATTTATGCACTTTGGGTAGTATACGGAACACTGGTGTAACTAGGGGATTTACATTGTTAAACAATTACATTCATTCCATGACAATATCCCTTTCTCATAGCCTTCAAACAAATCTTTCAAAATCTAGATTGTTCAAATCTTTCAAAAACCTGGCCGTAGAATCACTGTCAAGGAGGCTATAAGTGGCATGAAACAAACCCACTCTGGGATATAAGTGGTTAACCGGTCAGCTGTAATCTACAGGTGCTAATGTGTGCTGGACCATTGAAAGCACCATTTTAACTAGGCAAACCTAGTATACCCAAGTAATGGTAAGGCGATTAAAAGCAAATGGTTCGGGTTTCCACCCTTCCTCCCCTACTAGTCCAGTACCCATGCACCCACCATTTGTCCCATTTAAAGTAAATTCCAACAACCTGCTTAGTATTTCAAAAATTATGAACGATTGCTCCTGAAGCGCTTTTCACTTTGCACACCCAAGCTTTATCAAAGGCCTTTCAAAGGTTCCTTTCATGCCACTACCTAGTTAGTTTTAAGTATTTTGACTATAAAGTCTGGACATACCTGTTTTATAATTATATATTAAAAGTTACGTTTTAAGTGCTATATAGTGATATTTGGACAACTGTAGTGGGAGGTGCAGTTATCATGGGTCTTTCTTTCCTCTCCTTTTCTTCTTGATCAGTTACAGTTACAGATACAGTTCTTTGATTATTTCTCTCTGTAGTGCATAAAACCAAAATCAGACTTAAATAGAAATAAAATTTATTAATTCTTTCTTGGCACTTCAGTAAACATAACCATATATTTCCCACTTGCACCCATGCAATCAGCTGTTATTGTTGAGACATTAGTCCAGAAGCATGTACGATTAATTATTATTAATTAACAATATGGTAATACACACTTTTTCTGCATGCAAACCTATGCCTCGCAAATATCATTCTACCCGGAAACAAAGTTGCAGCAGGCATTCTTTTTTTTGATTGGTTGACATTTTCTCACCGACATCTGAATTTACTGTCAGCTGAAGTTGTAAATGAAAAACCTGGTTGGGTTTATTGCGCTCGGACATCAGTGCAGAATGAGATCAGGAGAGATGATTAGTGTGTGTGCGCTGTTAGTGCTGGGCCTGAAGGCCAGTGACGCTGTGACAGGTATAAACTCACATAGGAATATTGTACTGTAGGAATCACGATTTTATACTTACGTGGTTTCATTTGTGAGTGTGTTTTGTTTGAAGGGAACATGACATTCTGTTTAACGATATTCTTAGATGTCACTAATTATATACTCATTTATTTATTCTCTCTCTTTTAGTTGATTACTTTGATTTCGGAGCAGAATATTATCAGACTTACGGCCCCTCAGGGGAATATCTGTTTGACTATGAGGGGAATGAGATGTTCCATGTGGATTTGGAGTCAAAGTCAGTGGTTTGGACGCTGCCCGGGCTGGAGAAATACACATCATTTGATCCACAGGGAGGCCTGCAAAATATTAATATAGATAAATTTAACTTGGATATTATGATGAAAGTATCAAACTTTACAGCGGCGACTAACAGTTAAGTATGAAATTTGTTCTATTTGATGGGAGATTGGAGGAAGCAGACAGGTAAGAGGAAAGTTTCAATGTCAGACTCAGTTACTGGTTATCAGAGAGTCTGTTTATCGAGCCATTAGCGACTTTAAAGGGAAAAAAGACATTACCAACCATGAAAAAATATAACAAGAAATGTGTCGGTATTGAGACTGGTAGTGAAAAAATATGTTTGTATTTTGTTTGTATTATTTGTAAATAGATATAGACACCTTTTCAGGTGAAAGATTTTAGTGTAGGGGAATACTATGCTAAACATCATTTATATATTCCTGCATTTTACATTTTTCCCTAAAAAAGAAAATATTTACAACAGACTCATAAGGTCCTAGTAATCACGTTTGTCCTGGGCATAGCATTTGCCTGTTGTTTTAGTTAAAAATAAAAATACATAGACAGAATGCTGGGCCAAACTTACTTGTATCATCAGGATTTAAAACTAGAAGCAGGGGGTAAATATTTTCCATTGTCTATTAACATATAGAGGGTGAGCAAAAAAATATGAGTGCCAATAAGCAGTTTCTTAAAGGGGTTGTTCGCCATCCAAAACATTTTTCAGTTCAGTTGTTTTCAGATTGTTCACAATTTTTTTTTCCAATTACTTTCTATTTTCTATGTGTGACTGTTCTAATATTGAGGTTTAAATCAAAATGTTCACCTTTCTAAAGCAGCTCTGGGAAGGGGTCGCTGACTCTCTAACCTGTTCTAGATTGATACATTTAGTTGATACATTTGTTATCTCTGTTCCTTCTCAGCAGAATCTATTTGTTTCATTACAGGCAGCTGTTATAATTGATACAATAGTTGCTAATACTCCAGAGATGCTGCTGAGAAATGTATCAACTAAATGTTATACAATTGTAACAGCTCAGAATCTGCACAGGGACCTTAAAGGGGTGGTTCAGCTTTAAGTTAACTTTTAGTATGTTATAGAATGGCCAACTCTAAGCAACTTTTCAATTGGTCTTCATTATTTATTTTTTTATGATTTTCCTTCTTTTTCTGGCTCTTATAGCTTTCAAATGGGGGTCAAATGCTCTGTAACACTACAAATGTATTGTTATTGCTACTTTTTAGTTGCTTGTCTCTATTTAGCCCCTCTTCTTTTCATATTCCAGTCTCTTATTCAAATTGATGCATGGTTGCCAGGGTAATTTGGACCCTAGCAACCAGATTGCTGAAATTCTGAACTGGAAAGCTGCTGAATAAAAAGCAAAAAAAAAACCCTCTCCTATTCATATTCCAGTCTATTATTCAAATTGATGCATGGTTGCCAGGGTACTTTGAACCCTATCAACCAGATTGGTGACATTTTAAACTGGAGAGCTGCTGAATAAAAAGCTCAAAAAACCACAAATAATAAAAAATGAAAACCAATTGAAAATTGTCTCAGAACATCACTTTCTACAACATTAATTTAAAGGTGAACAACCCCTTTAAACTTTAAAGAGATACTGTCATGGGAAAACGTGTTTTTTTTTTCAAAAAAACATCAGTTGATAATGCTGCTACAGCAGAATTCTGCATTGATTGGATTGTTAAGGGATACTGTCATGTGAAAAAAAATTTTTTTTCAAAATGAATCAGTTAATAGTGCTGCTCCAGCAGAATTCTGCACTGAAATCCATTTCTCAAAAGAGCAAACAAATTTTTTTTCTATTCAATTTTGAAATCTGACATGGGGCTAGACATATTGTCAGTTTCCCAGCTACCCACAGTCATGTGACTTGTGCTCTGATAAACTACTGTCACTCTTTACTGCTGTACTGCAAGCAGCCGAACAACACAACAATGGGAAGGTAACCAGATAGCAGCTCCCTAACACAAGATAATAGCTCAGTGGTAGAGTAGGTGGTGGTGGGTGGATAGTAGGTGGGCAGGTAGGGATTGCTGTGTGGCTGGCCCCTCCAAAGATTTCTTTTTGTAGAGGAACCCCTGCACATTAGCTACGACACTGTTCTGCTAGTCCATTTGCACTGAGCTTTAATGTTGGCATATGTATGACGTAAGAGCACAGTGGCAGTACGTGGGATTCACTCATCAATTTTTATCATGTTAGTTTAGCAAAATTAAACTTACTTATACTAAATTTATTATTTCAATTTAGTTTCCTTCTGTCTTGGAATTATACTATCACAGCACGCACTGTACACTGTTATTAAGACAAGTTGTGTGTCACTCCAAAATCTTGTGCATGCACCCAAATGGGGGATCTAAAGCCCATACACATTGCCCTACACAATTATAGAGTGTGAGGAGGGAGGGGGAATGTGGGGAGAGCAGTCACCTCTGTGACTCAGGCATAGAGGTGGGCAGGTAATATTTGATTGACAGCTCAGATATTTAAACGTCTTTAAAAAACGTCTCTAAAAAAAACGTCTCTAAAAAAAAACTATTTGGGTTCCATGTTTTATTAGTAAACGACTTTTGTTATACAGCTTTTTATGTGGAGGTGACAGGTAAACTTTAATGGGTGTTATCTTGCTTACCTAAAGTATTTTGCATTCACTACTTCTATCGAAGAATAAATTATCCCTCCGTGGCAGTTAAGTTTAATAGTGCTCTTTTGTACATTTATGTGCCAGCCTCTTTTGTACAGTAAATGCGTTCCATAGGGCTACCAGTTCACCCAATTTTAAGTACCTAGTTGCTAAACATGGCCCTTTTGGATGTTTTCAGCTGCAGTGGTGTAAGCAGGGGGCTTGGGGAACAGGGGTCCTGGGCTGCTTCCTCTATAGTTTGAACAAATCCCTCCCCAGCCACTTGCTGCCTACCTTTGAGGGGGATCTCCAGGGAGAGAGGATGCAAGAAAAACAGGAGATAGAGGGCAGCAGTGGGCAGGAAATAGGCAGACAGTGGGCAGGGAGTAGGTGGTGGTGGGTGGATAGTAGGTGGGCAGGTAGGGATTGCTGTGTGGCTGGCCCCTCCAAAGATTTCTTTTTGTAGAGGAACCCCTGCACATTAGCTACGACACTGTTCAGCTGTATTCAAAACTAGGGTTCACATTGCATTTGTGCTAATGGTAAACTAAATTCAGCTTCACAGCTGGCCGAAGAGGGGATGTATTGCTAGAGTAGACAGCACAATTTGGAATTTTGGCTCTTATAGTTAGTGGAAGCTTTTTTGCTGCCCCTGGTAAAATGCAGGGCACTGCCACCTGAGGCAAGGTAAGGATGCCCTACTTTATAGGATATTTGATTCTTGACTTTACATAGCCTGTTGGCTCAGTGCTATTGTAGTTTGGAAATTAGTGTACCAATTAATCCAGTCAGTTCCATTTTTTGATAGTGGGCATTGCTTTTTTATGTTGGACATTACTTTGCCAATTAAATTCTGTGCTTTCTGAACTGTGTGATAACCTTCTCTCTTGCAGTCTCTACCACCATTAAAGTGGACATTATTGTTTTTAAAACAATTGTACTGGGTTTTTTAAATCTAAAAAATATGTTACTATTACACGGTTTATAAATAGTTTTAATGTTAGCAGAAGGAAGACTAATTTAAATTTTTATTTTCAGTTGCTCCTTTGGTCAGTGTCTATACCACAAAGCCTGTCGTACTGGGAGAACCCAACATCCTAATCTGTTGCGTAAAGAACATTTTTCCTCCTGTGATGAACACAACCTGGATTAAAAATGGAGAAAAAATGACAGTTGGATTTAGTGAAACAAGCTTCCTGCCTGCACAGGACCACTCCTTTGGTAGACTTCATTATCTGGCATTTTTACCAAATGAACATGATATTTACACATGTGAAGTGGAGCACTGGGGCTTAGAGAAACCCACAAGGCGTGTCTGGAGTAAGTATGTGAAGCAGAATAACAGTATAGCTAATAAAGGCATAGCTGTGTTTTTATAAGAAGTTATTCAATGTGCATGCATTAATGTTTTGGGATTTGAGGCTGATTACATTGCATACACAATAAATAAATTATGGACAATAACAAAAATGATCTAAATAAAATCACTATTTCCCTTAGAAATATGAAATATAGTACAGATCAGTAAAGTACACACATTTCTCTTTTAGTCAATGTTTAAAATGGTGTTTTTGTGAATGTTTAGCGCTGCTTGCGCTGCTTGCAATGTAAAATCATTTGCTTGGTACAACATTGGCCTATTCTGCTTTTGTAGTTTGTGCAAAGAAATACCACATGGTAATATCCACTTAAAACTTGCCATATTTATGTATAAAACAGTTATGCCCCCATATATTGTAACATATTAATATTAGTAAGTTAGGTTGAAAAAAGACACAAGTCCATCAAGTTCAACCTTAAGTCTTTATATAACATGCCTAACTGCCAGTTGATCCAGAGGAAGGTCAAAACCCCCATCTGAAGCCTCTCCAATTTGCCTCAGAGGGGGAAAAATCCCTTCCTGACTCCAAAATGGCAATCAGACTATTTTCTGGATTGTACATGTATTGAATTTGAATCAAACAGCACGATCTGAATTAGGTGGTTCCTTGAGTGCAATTTTATTAACTAGTTCTTTAGCAAATAAAATGATACAAACCTGTTTTGTTTTGGACACACTGGAAGTTTATTCATGGTAAGGATAATGGCCCATGTGGCGCTTTCTCACATCAATGTGTTTTGAAACCTATAGTGAATTTTGGCCACAACATAGCCTAAATGTATGCATATTATCATGTCCTCTCAGAGATACTGGGGGTTATTTATAAACTTCGTGCAGGGCAAATTGGTTCGCAAAGTGAATATATTTGCCCTGTGCATGGTAACATTTATAAAGCTGAATAAGAGGGTGCAAACAGAATTGCAAATTTTTTTTTGAAAATGCGAAAGTCTATAGGAGCTTTTTAAATATGTCACAATTCGCAAATTGCGAATATTTATGTGCACACTCTGCGACTCAATTACGCCACAACTTTGGTGGAAAAATATTCGCAAAACAGTTTTGCAATCTGCGAATTTGTTACTGTCAACACTATTTTCACGCATAACAACCTCGCACATTGGGTACGCTCGCGCAAACTCCCCGTCTCATTTTCGCGCCATTTGCCAAAATTTATTCACACTGCGAATTCGCAAAAAACGGAAAGACGGGCAGAGCAGTGCAATATATTAGTGTTCAGGTAAAAACATGTGCAATACAACCATTTGCAAAAAAATATGCACTGCGTGAACTTTATAAATGACCCCTATTATCTTCTTACACCATCCACACCCACTGACACTTCTCTTTTCCTATGATACAAAGTTATATTCAATCTTCTAGCTAAATAAGTGATGCTGTATAATGGTGTGTTTACAAAAAGCCTTTTGGTATTGTAGCAATCACTGCCCACTGGTGGGTCAGGCTGCTTAGGTGAAAATAACTTAAGAAGTTAGTGCCCAGAAATAAGTTCCTGCTTCTTTGAAGGAGTAGTTCATGTTCCTAAAATATTTCATTATTCCTTTGGAGAACTGAATAAAAAACAGATTGGAACTGATTAGTAAACTTTCATTATATGGAATGGAATTATTTATTCTAATCCTGTAGATCTGGGAGTTTAAACTACTGCCACCTTGAATTCACTTCCTTCTAATGTACTGCATTTAATTCTGCGGATCTGTGAAGTATAAGTAATAAATATATATATATAATGTATATACTGTATATATTGTATATGCATTGCTAAGTAAATGCTTAACCTTGTGTAAGGTGTATTTAAATGTGTGGCCACCAGATCTGCAGATTGAAATCTTTATCATTTGTGTATGAAGTGCTGCAGGAATGTTAGCCCATAGGGCTAACAACAAGGGGCAGATTTATCAAAGGTCAAAGTGAATTTTCAAAGTAAAAAAATTCGATTTTCGAAGTAATTTTTGGGTGCTTCGACTAGGGAATAGTCCAACTGCGATTCAAATTTGAAAAAACTTTGAAATTCGAAGGTCGGATTTTTTTTGAAGTACTGTCTCTTTAAAACCTCAACTTCGACCATTTGCCACCTAAAAGCTGCCGAAGTGCTGTTTTAGCCTATGGGGGACCTCCTAGAACCTGTATGGAGGCAATTGGGGGCGTTTGGGAGATCGAAGGTCGAAGTAAAAAAACTTCGAATCGAAGTAGCGCTACTTCAAATCGTACGATTCGAAGTAGACCCAGT
The DNA here is from genome assembly GCF_017654675.1 of Xenopus laevis. NCBI lineage: Eukaryota > Metazoa > Chordata > Amphibia > Anura > Pipidae > Xenopus > Xenopus laevis. The sequence continues at coordinate 64,783,988 of NC_054385.1, forward strand.
TCGACCTCAAACAACTTTGTCCACCATACGATTGGTCTTTTTGAATTTAAAGTTCTAACTTCGACCTTCAAGGTTTGATAAATATGCCCCTAAGTGTTGTGCCTTAAAGGGCTTGTTCACCTTTGAGTTAACTTTTAGTATGAGGTAGAGAGTATTTGTTTTTCATTTTTTTATAATTTGTGGTTTTTGAGCTATTTAGCATTGTATTCAGCGACTCTTCACTTTACAATGTCAGTAATCTGGTTGCTAGGGTCTAAATGACCTTAGCAACTGCATTGATTTGAATAAGAGAATGCAATATGAATAGGAGATGCCTGAATAGAAAGATGTGTAATAAAAAGTAGCAATAACAATACATTTGTAGCCTTACAGAACATTTGTTTTTTAGATGGTGTCAGTGAACCCCATTTGAAAACTGGAGAGAGTCAGAAGAAGGCAAATAATTAAAAAACTATTAAAAAAATTATGAAGACCAATTGAAATGTTGCTTAGAATTGGCCATTCTATAACATACTAAAAGTGAACTAAAAGTATGTGCCCTCAAATAAAACTTTTGTGTAAAAACAAAACCCTCTTCCCTTGCCACCAGATTCATTCCTGTGAAATCTGGCGGCAGCGGTGGGGGGTATCTAATGTGGGTGGAAGTGACGTCACACTCAAGAGCAGTACGTTGTGGTGTCACTTCAGCCTATGATAAGACCGAAGAGGTCCAGTTCCTAGAGCAGCACCAGACCAAAATACATCCCTGCCTTGTACACAATGGAAATCCTGCTGGGCTTTTAGTAGACTTTGGGAGTTATGTAATAAAAGGCACAAAGTTTGCCCAGGAGCAGTAACCCATAGCAACCAATTAGCAGGTTGAATTTAATGGTCGCCTGTTTAAAAGCAAACATCTTATTGGTTACTATGAGTTACTGCTCCTGGGCAAGCTTAGTGTCTTTTATTACATATGAGGTATATGTATTATGAAAAGATCCCTGAAAATCTGAGGTCCTAGCAGGCCTTATGTATTTTATGTTTTTTTTGGTTGAATAGGTCCGTTTTTGATCGAATAGGTCCGTATTTGGGCGAATTTTAATCATACGAATGAAAGGAATATCACATTCGATCAAATTCGATTCAAAGTTTTTCCCAAAAAAAACCTTTGATTTTTCAAAGTCCACCAATTGACTCCACATGGGTTCTAGGAGGTCCCTCATAGACTAAAATAGCAATTCGGCAGGTTTTAGATGGCGAATGGTCGAAGTCGAATATTCACATTTTTCAATTTTTTTCAAAATCTAAGTACACAAAAAATAGCTTGAAATTCGATTTTTTTGCATTCTAAAATTCACCTTTGATAAATCTGCCCCTAAGTGTTAGAATTTTTGGTTAAAGGGTTAACATCCTGGTTTATTCAGTTTATTATTTTGTTAACATGGGATTGCATTTGTGTTTATGTTGTGTTTATATTCATCTGTTTCTCTTTCCACAGAACATGAAGCCCCAACACCCATCTCAGAGGCATACCAAAATGTGATCTGTGCTTTAGGGCTGGCAGTTGGAATAATTGGGATAATTGCTGGAGTCATGCTGATCATTAAAGGGATGAAGCAAAGTGCTGCACAAGGGAGGAGCCAGCACTAATCAATAGGGGAGATTTGGTTGCTACTGCTTTTTATTTCCAATAAAACTGTACATTTTCTTCTGCACATAAAACTCTTATTCTGTAAAGCAGACAATGTAGCTTGAAGCTGTGGTAGATACTCATACCTCTGTCTTAATGAATCAACATAGTTTATTTTAATTAGATTAATTTAATGCCACCTCCCAATGCAACATCATTTTCTTTGGAAATCCAATATATTTTAATAACTATATAGAAACTGTTTTTGTTTAGCTTTCATCTGTTCATTTAACCTCCCCATCGCCATCCATTCTGATAGGGAAGGGCCAACTGATAGTATCCTAAAAATGTTTCCATTGTTTATAAGCAACAGGAAGTTTCTAAAAACTAAAGAGCACAAAATGAAATGGTCTAATTCTTGCAAAAGTATATATATATATTTGTATAGATGTATACTGCATGCTTTGGGGTGTTTCTGTTTTCTTTGGTTTCTTAAAGGGGTAAGTTTAAAGGGATACTGTCATCTGAAAACATGTTTTTTTAAAAATGCATCAGTTAACAGCAGTGCCGGGCCACGCTGGGCAGGCACCCTAGGCAGGCCAGGCAGTCGCGGCGCCTGTTTGGTGTGCGCATGTGCAAATTTATGCTCATGTGCACATGCGGAAAATTGCGGTCACGTGCGCATGCGCGCATTTGCGATATAGTGCGCATGCATGAAGTTCGCGTGCATGCACTGAAGCGCAAAAAACGTGAAGAACGGGCAGAGAAGGGAACCAGACTTGGGGTAGGTGACGGTACGTGCCTGGCGCCCTCCCAGCTTTGCGCCCTAGGCACGTGCCTACTCTGCCTACCCCTAGTTCCGGCCCTGGTTAACAGTGCTGCTGCAGCAGACTTCTGCACTGAAGTCCAATTCTCAAAAGAGCAAACAGATTTTTTTATATTCAATTTTGAAATCTGATATGGGGCTAGACATATTGTCAGTTTCCCAGCTGCCCCCAGTCATGTGACTTGTGCCTGCACTTTAGGATGGACTACTTTCTGGCAGGCTGTTATCTCTCCTACTTAATGTAACTGAATCAGTCTCAGTGGGACTTGGCTTTTACTATTTAGTGTTCTTAGATCTACCAGGGATCTACCTTAACATTGTTCTTTTGTTAGGCTGCTGGGGGGGGGGGAATGATATCACTCCAAATTGCAGTACAGCAGTAAAGAGTGACTGAAGTTTATCAGAGCGCAAGTCACATGACTGGGGGCAGCTGGGAAACTGACAATATGTCTAGCCCCATGTCGGATTTCAAAATTGAATATAAAAAAATATGTTTGCTCTTTTGAAAAATGGATTTCAGTGAGAATTCTGATCGAGTAGTACTACTAACTGATGCGTTTTGAAAAAAACATATTTTCCCATGGCAGTATCCCTTTAACTTTAAAATGCTTTTTTTCATTCAATGGTACAACAGGAATAATGACCTCATCTTTTCCCAATTTTTAGTTCAAACTTAAATGTCCTCATTCTGGTGTTTCCTAGTAATAGTTTAGTAAGACAGATGCAGACTCTTTGCTGCTTTAGCTTGCTAAAACTTTTCAAACTACTGTAACAAAATGTATTGGGTTGAAAAACTGCCTTTAATAATGGAGGGATTATGCTCAATTAAAAAATGTTATCAACTAATGTATCAAACAGTTTAGAGAGTTTCATATTTTGATAGTAGCCCTCCTTACTAATTTGCCCCAGGAAACTTGAGAAGGTAGAAAGTTAAATTTTAAACTTTAATCAAAAACAGTCAAAATGTAAAAGTAATAGCTTTCTACTCTGAAAGCAGCAGAGATGAAAATAATATTTGGAAGTGGATTGCAGTCTCAGGCTGATGGTACATGTTCTGCATTCAACAACAAATATTTGCAGTCTGTAGAAAAGTGCGGAATCCACCACTGCAACTTCCCTTTTTGTTCAGTGGGAAACATATAAAGCTTTTTTTTTTTACCCAAAACACCAGTGGGACATAAGCCATATGCACCACAGCCTTAAGATGTGTTTTTAAGTAATGCAAAATCATGGCAGTTTTGGATTCTTTAACCCAAAATATCCTTTGTGTCATTGCCCTACAGACTAAGGGGTTATTTATCAAGCTCCGAATTTATCTCAGTAATTTTAAGATTAAAATCCGAGCAACTACAAATTTCCGAATGGACCTTATTTTTCATTAAAAAAAAAAGGTTTGGGCAAACTTAGGAGCTTTGCCAGAAAAGTCAGAAGTTTTCGGACTTTTCCGCAAAAACCACACATTTTTCCGAGTTTTGGACTTTTTGGCCCAAAATCCCCGAAATCGTCGGATATCGGTATTGACAGCAGCGCAGACACTGGGACCTTCCCCATTGACTAATGCAGGACCCCGAGAACTTTGAGATGCCTGGTTTTCAGATTCAGCGTTTTCATACCATCGGACGTTAATAAATCAAAAGAAAATCTGTTTTTTTAACGTCCAAAAGATCCAAATTCTTCGGATTTCGGTATTCGGAGCTTAATTAATAACCCCCTAAGAAATGAGGAAGTGGTGTTTCTGTTCTCCTTTGTTTTACTGTCCTGTTGCTCTGGATGTGCCTAATTTACACAAACAAATTAGAAACTGTTCCTGAGTGTTTAAAATATTTTATTTGATTTTCATATTAAACAAATGAAATCAAAATGACAACAAATGTTATGCAGATGAAGAAAATATGTTGCAAAGGAGACAATGGCATGATAGTATCAAAACTATATCATTCATGAAAAATAACAAAAAACGAACTAAAAATTAACTAAGCCAGTGGATGCACAAGTAATAAAAGAAAGAAAAAGCCCATTTATCATCTGGAGTGTCAGATAGGTCATCTAACTATTGAAGAAAGCGCATTATTTGATCGCCAGTATTGGAGTTACAGATTTCAAAATAAGGAGACCAAACCAGCCTAAAAGAATCTTTGGAAATAATTCCTTTAGTTTTAGTTATTAAGGCTTCTTGCCAACTAAGCTGATTCATATAAGAGATGATGTCCGATAATGAGGGGGGTTCCTTTTGTAACCAGAAATTAAATAAAGCTTTCCTAGAAGCAGCTAGAAAAAAGGAAGTCAATAATTTACTTTCATGGGAGATAATATTTGACTTAGGATTTGCAGAAAGCATATTAATATCTAGATGCAGTAAAGCAATACACGGAGATAGTTTAATTTTTATCTTCAGTCTAGAATTCAAAAAATTAGTAACTTCCCTCCAAAAAAGGTTAATTTTTGGACAGGACCATAAATAATGAAAAATTGACACATTAGTCTCGTCACATTTAGGACAAAATGATATAGGACTATTAGAGGTACTTTTAGCAAACATTTTCCCATATCCTAAATGAATAAGCTTAAAGTGTTGTATTCTCCAACTCTCTGCCAAAATTAATTTATTATAAGTATTAATAGATTTCACCAAATCTGAGGGAGACACTTGACATTGTAAAAACTCAGTCCATTTAATGGTCGATTTAGATAATGGATGTGAGTTTGTACCATAAATATTCCAAAATTTTTTAGATAAAGAGTTAATTGAAATCAAACAGGGGAGTTCCAAAAATTCTGCCAAATCATCTGCTAGCTTGTGGTCAGCTAAAATCAAATTGTTTTTATCATGCAGTAGAGAAAGACCGCATTGACAAGCTAAGTAATAATATCTATCAGATTCATTAAGCTTGTACTCATTTTTGAGTAGAAACTGTTCCTATTGCCCACAAAATATTCTCTGCTAAAATGCATAAAATATGAATTAATTAGTTTTTAAATGATCTGTTTTAGATGTCTGCATCTTTAAAATTGTTTGAAAATTACATTTAAAGGGTAACTGTCATCCTTAGAAATAATTCCAATTTGTGTTTCTATTCAAACTATTTACATTTTGTTTCCTTCACAATCACATCAAGCAGGCAGTCACCATTTTGCATCGTACTTACTGTAAATCTTGTTTATGTGCCAGAATGGATGACCTGATTCCCATGCCCACAAATATAGAGATTTTTAAATGCCTTGAAAACAGGTATGAATGTATTAATAAAAAAAATATTTTATGTTTATGTTTAATTTAAAAAGGACTTTTATTGGGCAGCTTTTTATGTCTGGATGACAGGTCCCTTTAATTACAATCTCATTATTTGTAATGCTTTTAGGTTTTGTGTGATGATTTAAAATACAATATATTGTTGGCAATGCAGATCAATATGAAAGTATCACCAGCTACAGGGAACTCCTTTCAAAGATTTTTATTGAATTCTGAAATTGTAATATTCTTTGTTTATTGCTTTTCCCTATGGTCTGGTGGCTTCAATGCACCAGTGGCCAGATGTGTCCAGTGGCCAGTTATCAATCATATGCTTTCTTGTGTTTTTAAAAAAGGGAAGAGAGAAAGAACCTTGTTTGTGACTGTATATTGCCTTCAGTGGTTATAAATAAACCCCGCTTCTCTAGATAGTGTATCAATTAACTTAAATAAAGTGCTTCTTCCACTCAATTCATTCACCACTTGATTAACACCAGTATTTTGGCCCTACACCGTGTGACAAATAAATATAAAGTGCTTGTGCTTAATTTTATACAACCAATAAAATATTGATTGTCGCTACACCGGCTCTGTGTGTTTTTTTTCAATTGAATATTCTGGTGTTAAAACGTAAGACAATTAATTTTTAAAATTTCTAATATTGTATCAATTGATTAATAAATTACAGTTGATCCAATTAAATTATAAAGTGCCTGTGCTGCATTAGTTGATTAAACACCTTTTAATTCATGTTTGTCATGGCAATTAATGTAATAACTTAAAAAGTGACCAGTGCTGAGAATTCATCAGTTAAAAATTAAATTAGTGCTTCTCAATTGGAGGTTCGCCCAGCTGCTCCTTGAGAGTAAGGGCTCTTCTAGACGAGCGTTTTTACCTGCGCTCCCCTGTGTTCCATTTTTCTGCCTTCAGCTGCAGGGGAGCGCAGGAATAGACGCATTACATTTTTCCAATGGGGCTGTACTCACACAGGCGCGTGTAGGCGCCGAACGCAGGAAAAATGCAGCATGTTGCGTCTCAACCTGCGTTCGGCGCCTACACTCGCCTGTGTGAGTACAGCCCCATTGGAAAAATGTAATGCGTCTATTCCTGCGCTCCCCTGCGGCTGAACGCAGAAAAACGGAACGCAGGGGAGCGCAGGTAAAAACACTCGTCTGTAAGAGCCCTAAGTGAGGAATTGAGAAAATAGATAGTTGGTGGAGTTGCTCCCAAGAAATCTAACTATATTTTTTTTTCTAGGTCCCTAGGAGCACCACAAAGTGGGAGAAGGCAGAAACTGGAGGGCTGAGGTCTCGTTTTTTAAAACTATACTATCTTAGTAGAAGTGGCTATTTAACCCTAAAAAACCTCAAACCCCTCAGTTCTTGGAGAGAAAACAGATTCAAGATAAAGTTGTAGAAAAGATACCTGTTTTTTTAAAAAAATTAGTGCAATCTCTATTCACCGAAGTGAAATAATAAAAGCAATGAGTCTCTCGCCCTAACGGGCATTTCGCCACAGCTTTCTCAAAAGGCAAAGTATAGAATGGTTCATTCCGGTATTTTTTTTTTCACCCTCCCATCACTGTTAGCGTCACTTTCCAGGTGGAGTCGCTTTCGAGCAACGTCACGTCTGCCCTCTCCGCTGAACATCAGCGGTGCTTCCGCCCTCATTCTCCCATTGCTGTTAGTGTGGGAGAATGCGTATGCAGATTTTAGGATATCAGTCCCTCCCTCCTCACATTCATTTAGGCTCTATTGAATCTTTGGGCTCCGTATGTTGTGAAAAATAAACGTTCCTATTAGGATTTTAGCTTGGAGCCTATATAATTAAAGTGGGTAAAACGGGGTGAATGGGCTGTAATTAATACTTTATTCTGACATTAGATAAAGGCGGTAAATAAGTTGTTCTCGTTTATCCCATAGGGGAAGACTGTATTTAGATTGAAGATCCAATAACTTTCTCTTTGGAGGAGCTGTTCCAGATCACCTCCTCTGATTCCCAAATAGATTTGTTCAATCGCCCAGAAAGAGAGTTTGTTAGAGTCTGCATTATGATTTTCTCAAAAGTGTTTTGCTACTGTTGAAAGTATTCTTTCACTTTTTAAGTCACCTTCTACATGTCACGGCCGGCACCCGATACCAGAACAAATGCCAAGCACCCTGGTCTCGGCTCGGCTTCACCAGTAGTGTGACCACCATTGGGCTTCGGAGCCCTCAGCTTACTTGAGTGCCACCTGGACTTAACGAGGGGTGCAAGGCGAGATGTTCTAGCTGGCAAAGGGGCACGGCTATTAGCAGAGTCTTTAGGCCGAAGGTCATGGTACAAACGGAGCAAGCGAGAGAATCGTCAGACAGGCTGGGTCGAGGCAGGCAGATATCAAGAATTGTCAGGCAGGCAAGGGTCAAACCGGTTAATCAATCAGAGTAGGTTCAGGCAGAAGGAGTAGTCAAGATACAGGCTGGGTCGCATTACAGATATCAGGATGGTCAAACAGGCAAGGTCACAACAGGAGATCAATAATACACAGGAACAGATGCACTAAGGCTCAGAAGCACCAGGAAACAAGTCCTATCACGGGCAAAGAATACTGTGTAATGGCCCTTTAAATACCCATAAGGCCTTGCGTCATTGCGCGCTGACATCACGCGCCAGCGCGCCTGCGCCTTTAAAAGGAACAGAGGCGCGCCGCGCGCGCCCTTAACAGAATGACGAGTCAAGAGGAAAGTCAGCGTGGCGGGCGTCCCCGCCGAGAGTGCGGCGGGCGTCCCCGCCGGCCCGCTAGACCACCAGTGTAAGTTACTTTCCTTACACTACATTTCTGATGCAGTGCTACAGTGTTTCTGTATACGTTGTTTCAACATCTGAGATGTCATACCCACGTATTTTAATTTACAGGGGCATTCAATGCAATAAATGATTCCTCTACTTCTGCAGTTGATGTAAATCTTTATGTCTCGTTCTTTCTCAAACCTACCCTGAAACCTATCCTGAAATGTTCTTTTTTTATCTTTTATCATTTTTTTTATCATTTGCTTACACATATTGCATTCTCCACATGGGTATGACCCCTTGCTTTCTTGTGTTTGCATATATTACCCTGATTTTGTCTACTGTTTTCTGTACAAATGAAATAGATGTGGGTTTTTTTGATCCCATAAACAAAAATAAAGCTTTTAAAAAGTGCAATCCAGCTGCTAAAACTAATTTAACTTTCTGTAGAGATTGCGAACAATACGGAGCTGCAGTTATTAGTATATTAATAAGGCTTGTAATCCTACTGTAGCTGGAGAGGAACACGTTTGTTAAAATAGAACTATGTCATTAGAAATTAATATTTAATGCGTGTGTCTTGTGCTGTTTCAGGTTCACATATTCTGATTTATTCATAATATTACATTACTTGTGTTTGTATCCAAGCTGTTGCCAGTTGTATTTTTATAAATAGCACACACTCCCTTCTCTTTCACATTGATACATATACTGTCCTTGTTTTTTGACACCACACTGTTAATATTTATAAAAAGATTCAAATACTCCAAACTATTGCACAATAGAATTTGTGGTGTGATTTTAAAATGTTGCTAAATCTCAAATACAATTTAAAGTAAATTACATTTTTTCCACTGTTAAAGAGAATTTGTTTTGTCACAACTTTTTGAGGTTTATCAAAGTAAAATTTATAAAAAAAACTTGCCACCTATGGCTATTGCCTCGTGAGGCTGTTTCTCCACTTGCATATAAATATAGGTGGAGAAACAGCCATTCTGCTCTCATATGCTTCTTCCTATGCACTAGCAGGCACAGCGGTTTGCAGACATATGGAGTGAATTTTAACACAGAACAGTAGAATATGCAATTTCAATGCTCTGTGTAACTGAACACAGGCCAGTGCCATACCTGCAAATACAGATAGGAATGAATGAGATTGAAGTCAATGTTTCTCCACTTATTTTTATTAGCAGTAGCAGAAGATGGGATGTTGTGCTCACCACTGATTTTGAAACCATTAGGCTGGGGTGCACAAAATTCATACAGACAAATAGGTCCTCTGCACTCAACCCATTATCAATATATTTAAGACATTAAAGGAGCAGTAACAATTGAAAAAGGGCTAAATGGCACAGGTTAAATAGTGGATAACAGATACCACATTGTGTTCTACAGAGCTTATCTGCTGTGTAACCTGAACCTTTCCTCCTTTGAATGGCTGCCCCCATGGCTACACAGTAGTTTATTTATATAAACCGTAGTAGAGTTTTCTGAAGCAAATACGGCAGTTTTACCAGTGCAGGGCAACACTGCATTATATTTTTATTACTTTAAAACACTTACATTTTTTGATGTTATTGTTCCTTTAAAGAGTCTACGGATAGAAGGGGTTCCACTGCATTCTAAAGATCTTATATAGCAGCAGCAGGAATGGCCAAACCCATAGTGGCGAGGGCCAGATTTCCTGTGCGAGTGCCCCTAGGTCTTAGTGCCTGGCCGCTCAGTCCTAGCTCCTGCCCGACCCCACTCACCTGCGAGCACATGCATGCACTGGAACACTGGGGAGCTGCACGTCCCCAGTGCTCCCCAGAAAGTGGCTGGGTGGCATGCCACCCCTAATATTTTGCCGCCCTAGGCCCAGGCCTTTGTGGCCTCGCCACAAATCCAGGCCTGTTAGTGGCCGTTTCTGTTTCCAGAACAAAGTTTGGATCAATAATTTGTTGAAAGAAATTGACAGGGATTTCTAGAAATGAGCTTTTGGAGTCTTTTCAACATATAAAGTTGGCTACAGATTTCTTATTTGACACTATTAAGCTGAAAGTTTACAAGTTGGAAAAGGTAAAACGCTTCCTTTGAATACTTATAGGTAGTCTAAGATATATTTTTGTTGTCAGAGATCCAGAAGCAAGTCGCCTAGAGTTAACCAGTCCACATATGGACTGAGAAACATTGAATATTTTAGATAAAATAGACAGTCTAGACCAGCTTTTGACAGAGGCAGAAGAGTCAAGTCCAAAGACCCCAAAAAATGGAAGTTTGATTTCTGACTCCAGGCACATACCCAAAGCTGTGGCAGGCAAGCTGGCTTCCTTTTATCATCAATGGGAACTAACCACCACAGACAAGTACTTTCTAGTTTGCATAAAAGAAGGATATCAGGTAAAATTCCATTGTCAGTGTGTAGAAAGATATATTTTGTCCAGACAAAGACAAGTCATCTTCAGAGAAGATTGCATTTGCATTAGCATACTGGAAGATGTTGTTTTGGTAGAACAAGGGCATAGAGCCTATTCAACTATGTTCCTGGTTCTCAAGCCATGGGGCAAATTAAAATTGACCATAGACCTGTGGTACTTCAATGGTTTATTTACAAAAGGAGATTTCACATGGAGTCCATCAAGTCTGTTCAATGCATTGTCAACAGAGAAGATGTGATGTTTATTATAGACCTGAAAGATAACAAACAAGGGAAGGCTTTGCTCCCCACTACATTTTAAAACCATTAAGCGGGGGGCACTAAGGCTGTGACCACAAAATTCATACAGACAAATAAAAGAGGTTCTCTGCACTCAACCGATTATCAATGTATGTACAGGCCCGGATTTGAGGCGAGGACACAAAGGCCTGGGCCTAGGGCGGCGATATTTTAGGGGCGGCATGCCGCCCAGTCTCATGCTTAGGAGGCATCCGCGGCGCTCTCCAGTGCTTCTGTACTGGAGAGTGCCGCGGCCGGTGCTAGGACCCTACGTGCACAGGGGGCGGCGCGACAGGAATCGGCGGCGCAGGGACCATGCATCCTCGAGCACCACTTCGTCAAGTCCGGCCCTGTGTATTTAGGACATTGAAGCATTTTGTGCTACTAAAAATACCTTACCCTTTAAAAAAAAAAAAAAAAAAAAAACAGGTATTGTTTGTGCATATATTGCAATATATTTAAGCTGGCCAATTACATCAAAGTCATCCCTGGTCTGGCCAGTCCTATGCTCAATTTTCATCTGATTCATTAAGAATTCTATTGCTTCATTATACATTTTACACATGGACTAAGTTTTACCTGCAACTTACTAGCTGCTTTCAAGGTTAAAACACCCAAACATGGTTGCCCTTTTATTAGACACCAGTGGGATCACCTGACTATAGCTGGGAAGGGTGGGAGCTACAACATGGAGCTGGTCACTGCTCCTGTATAAACTATAACAAACAAGGGAAAGTTGTGCTCACCACTAATTTTTAAGATCTGCTGAGACGATCTGCAAGAACATTGTCTGTTCCCTTATGTGAACTGCTTTGAGGAGACTGAGATGACATTCTGCTCACAACATCAACTTGTGACATTGCTCCATCAACAATGGAGCACATGTACCTTCCTGCTTGTTGACAGTAGCTGCTGCATTGTCTGCCTGTACCAGCACTTCCTTCTTCCGCAAGAGAGGCTGAAAATCATGGAGAGAGTGCCTGATTTCCTTGCGTTTTATGAAACCGACCATCTGTCTTTGGAACAAGAAACACATGGGAATATATCCCTTTTCCTTGTGAGAAGAACTGGCTCTAAAATCTGGGTGTGATGAAAGTGCATTCTCTAAAAATTAAAGATTTTCTGGATTACCCCTGAGAGTAGTCTTTTTCTGGACAGAATTTTAGCTGGAAGCATTCTGAGAGTCAAAGGGAAACATAGTTTTGAACCTTTTTGTACGCTTTTTCCACATCTGCTCAATGCTTTGAGGACTAACCACTTTTGTCACTTCTTTTATTATACACAGAATCTTATCAACTGGGAAAAGGAAGTATTCATCCTCAGATTTTGCATGATCAGAAGACACTGAACCTGACTAATGCTCAGACTCTGACACTGACTCTCCCTCATTAGACAATTCAGATAGTTTTTTAACAGCAGATTATTTAACCTCCTCAAAGGTCTTAGAGTGTTCTTCACTCTTCTGCTTTAGAGAGTTGTTGCACATCAGTAGCCCAGGCACAATCTTAATCATACAATTCTTAATCCAGGCACATAAACCCTAGCAACCCCACAACCTTATATGCAGCCTGGCAGCGCAAGCCACAGGAACCACAGCCAAAGAACACAGTGCAGAGAGGGCATTTTAATAATAAACAGAGGTCGCAACCTCCCTCATCAAAGCGGGATAAAAACCCCTGGACTTACCCTACCTCCTGCACCTGAACTGTCACTCACCATGAACATTTGTATGCATTATTTTTATTTTGGGGTCTCTATGTGCCAGGGTACAGTTATGTATGTAAATGCATGTAGTTGGGTAAACATGTATATTGGCCATTAAACTGTACACTAGGACCATGGCATTTATTTTTAGGTTATTTGATCTTGTGACAAATTAAATGTTGTAAAATGGAAGCTTTCAAACCCATTTGTTATTTCACAGTAAAGTAGACAGGCTGTTAACAATTCACCATCTTCATTTTTCACATACACATGAAGACTAGCTTCTCAGTCTCTTCGTACTATTTCCCAAGGCTGTAACATTCTAACAAACAAGGGAAATTTGTTCTCACCACTAATTTTTAAAAACCATTAAGGGTGTGTATTCTATGGGGTGCCGTTTGTCCCAAATACATTCTGTATACAAAACTATCCCTAATGCACAGAATGAATGTCTCTCATGTTATATAAGTATTTGTGACCATACACATATACAAAAATATACAAAAGACTTATTTCTATTAAAGAATGAAAACAAAACCTAGTTAGTGCACAAAAGGATGTCATTATATCACAAACTCCATTCTGTACAGTTTAACAAGCAATCTGTCTCACAAATGTATAACCTCCATGCAACGGACACACTTATGTGCAAAGTTACTTACAGAATGAATTATGTAAAAACAAAGTTGGACATAATATATAATAGTGTAAGTAACTAGTGATTGTCAAGCTAGATTTGACTGACAAAATAGATATCTGCGACAGAAAGCAAGATTTTATAGCACAGGATTCATTCTTTCCACAAAATGACAGTTTTGTTTCACAAAACAGATAAAATAACCATTCTGTGAAGCAACACTGTCAGTCACATTCCTGAACCAATAAGAACAAAGCTTATTGCCATATACAAACAAGATGAGTAGTGGTCAGCTCTGCTCCACATGGCTATGGCAAAGTATCTGACCTGCTATAGAGGGCGCCCTCTAATGTCCCCTGTGCTGCATTATCAATATATTTAGGACATTGAGACATTCTGTGCCTTAATGAAATAAAATGCCTTACCCTTTAAACAATAACAACATTAACTTTAGGAAAGCTTTGCAATTTTTAGTATTTTGGAGTAGAAAAACTGATTTACCCATTTTTAGTTTTGGAGAATGTGTACCAAAAATATATGGTTTTCAGGGGTCAGCATGCTTTTTTTTTTATTTTACACATTTATATACACACTGTCACATAACATACACTGTTACACACATACATACACAAACAGGGATTATGTTACAATCCCTGGCAGGAAAAGCAGCAGGTCCAGGGTAGCACAGCCCAATGGGCTTTCTCCCGGTGCCCCTCTAATAGAGTCTGACACTGGTCAGACTATTGTAAAGTATGCACTTTTGGTAATATGTAACTATTTGAGCCCTAGCCTTGGTAGTCATATGTATTTTGAGCGTAGTTTGCTAGGTAGTTAGTGTTTAAAGTGATACTGACACTAAAAAATTAATTTTAGCATATGAATGTACATTAAATGTTACCTATAGGTCATGTTGATCATTTTTTGCTGAGAGGTTTGTTTTTGTATATAATTGTTAGTTGAAGTTCCTAAGCCTGAATCTCTGACACTCTGACTTTGCCAACCAGACTGTCCCATCTCAGCCTGTTAGTTACATAGTTACATAGTTACATAGTTACATAGTTACATAGTTACATAGTTACATAGTTACATTGTTAAATTGGGTTGAAAAAAGACAAAGTCCATCAAGTTCAACCCCTCCAAATGAAAACCCAGCATCCATACACACACCCCTCTCTACTTTTAATTAAATTCTATATACCCATACCTATACTAACTATAGAGCTTAGTATCAGAATAGCCTTTGATATCATGTCTGTCCAAAAAATCATCCAAGCCATTCTTAAAGGCATTAACTGAATCAGCCATTACAACATCACCCGGCAGTGCATTCCACAACCTCACTGTCCTGACTGTGATGAACCCCCTACGTTGCTTCAAATGAAAGTTCTTTTCTTCTAGTCTAAAGGGGTGGCCTCTGGTACGGTGATCCACTTTATGGGTAAAAAGGTCCCCTGCCATTTGTCTATAATGTCCTCTAATGTACTTGTAAAGTGTAATCATGTTCCCTCGCAAGCGCCTTTTTTCCAGAGAAAACAACCCCAACCTTGACAGTCTACCCTCATAATTTAAGTCTTCCGTCCCTCTAACCAATTTAGTTGCACGTCTCTGCACTCTCTCCAGCTCATTTATATCCCTCTTAAGGACTGGAGTCCAAAACTGCACTGCATACTCCAGATGAGGCCTTACCAGGGACCTATAAAGAGGCATAATTATGTTTTCATCCCTTGAGTTAATGCCCTTTTTTATACAAGACAGAACTTTATTTGCTTTAGTAGCCACAGAATGACACTGCCCAGAATTAGACAACGTGTTATCTACAAAGACCCCTAGATCCTTCTCATTTAAGGAAACTCCCAACACACTGCCATTTAGTGTATAACTTGCATTTATATTATTTTTGCCAAAGTGCATAACCTTGCATTTATCAACATTGAACCTCATTGTCCAGTTTTCCAGTTTAGACAAATCACTCTGCAAAGTGGCAGCATCCTGCATGGAACCTATAGTTCTGCACAATTTAGTATCATCTGCAAAAATAGAAACAGTACTTTCAATGCCCACCTCCAGGTCATTAATAAACAAGTTGAAAAGCAAGGGACCTACTACAGAGCCCTGCGGTACTCCACTAACAACACTGGTCCAATTAGAAAATGTTCCATTTACCACCACTCTTTGTAGTCTATCTTTTAGCCAGTTCTCTATCCAGGTACAAATACTATGTTCCAGGCCAACATTCCTTTATTTAACCAGTAACCTTTTGTGTGGCACTGTATCAAATGCTTTAGCAAAATCTAAGTAAATCACATCCACTGCCATCCCAGAATCGAGGTCTCTACTTACATTCTCATAAAAAGAAATTAAGTTAGTCTGGCAAGATCTATTACGCATAAAACCATGCTGGCACAAACTCATAGTATTATGATTTGCTATGAAGTCCAGTATCTTATCCTTTATTAACCCTTCGAAAAGCTTTCCTACCACTGACGTCAGACTAACTGGCCTATAGTTTTGAGGCTGAGAACGGGATCCTTTTTTGAATAGAGGCACCACATTAGCAATTCGCCAGTCTCTCAGCACTATGCCAGATCTCAATGAATCCTGAAAAATTAAGTAAAGAGGTTTGGCAATCACAGATCACAGCTAATTACCCTGGGATGAATACCACCTGGCCCTGGACCTTTGTTAATCTTAACATGTTCTAGTCTCTTTTGAATTTCTTCATGTGTGAACCATGCATCATTAGTTGTATTACTAGAATTGGGACTGTTAAGAAGGAAACCTTCACTTACCGATTCCTCATTTGTGTAGACAGATGAAAAATATGAGTTCAGAATCTGCGCTTTTATTTTGTTTTCATCAACCAGCTGACCCCCCTCTGATAGTTAGGGTCCCACCCCTTCCTGCTTCATTTTTTTACTATTAACATATTTAAAAAATAATTTTGGATTTTTTTTTACTGCTTGCTGCAATATCCCTTTCTATAGCAATTTTAGCTTGCCTTATAGCTTCTTTGCATGATTTATTGGCCTCCTTGTACCTTATAAACGTTTCGTCTGTACCAGCTAACTTGAAAGTCTTAAAAGCACGTCTTTTCTTACCCACCTCAACACCAACGCTTCTATTGAACCAAAAAGGTTTTGCTTTGCAACGACGTTCCTTGCTTACAAGTGGAATATACTGACAAGTATATTTATTAAGCATTTTAAAAGACTTCCCATTTTTGTTCTGTGTTTAACCCTGAGAAAAGCATTTCCCACTTAATATGTTGCAGAGATGCCCTTATACTGTCAAAGTTTGCACGTCTGAAATTTAGTGTTTTAGTTACTCCCTTATAGAATTGCTTCTGCAACAGAATCTCAAAGGAGACCATGTTATGATCACTATTCCCTAAATGCTCACCCACACAAATGTTAGAGATGAGTTCATTATTGTTAGTTATTACAAGGTCCAAAAGAGAGTTATTCCTAGTAGGTTCTTGAACGAGCTGGAATAAAAAGTTGTCATTCAGCATATTTACAAACCTACTAGCTTTTTCTGTCTTAGCAATCCCATTTCCCCAGTCAATGTCTGGATAATTGAAGTCACCCATAGCAACAACTTGACCCAGCTGTGAAGCCGCTTGTATCTGCAAGAGTAGCTGGGCTTCATACTCGACACTTATACGAGGTGGTTTATAGCATACACCAATGATAATTCTTTTTGTTACCTTTTGCCCAATCAATATCTCTACCCAGAGTGATTCTACACCCTCACCAGTGCCAGCTATTGTTATTTCTTTAGCGCATGGCTTTAATTCAGGCTTTACATACAAACAAACTCCTCCGCCCTCTTTTATCCCTCTGTCCCTCCTAAATAGGGTGTAACCATTTAAATTCACAATCCAGTCACATGTTTCATCCCACCAGGTCTCAGTGATACCAATTATATCATAATTTTTAGAGCATGCAATTAATTCCAGGACTCCCATTTTACCTGACAAACTCCGTGCATTTGCCAGCATACAGCGGAGGTTACTACTTTTACTTTTGAAATTTGCATTACTTAGTGAAGAATTATACGTTAAGTTAGTATTAGTTAGTTACAGTTTCTAATGCTAACGGACTCCTGCTGCTCAAATATGGCAGCCCCCTCATACAGGAACATGGGGGATCAGACAGGTAATGTAAAAGCATCATGCAAATACTTTATGGCAAAGTTAAAAGTAGCTTGCAAAGCCAATATTATAATAGATGTAAAAAAAAGTTTAATTTCAGGTGTCAGTATCTCTTTAATGCAAAAATGCAGTCTCTCTAATGGACCTCAACATAGTTCTTCAACCAATTCAGATGCCTCCTTTTAAGCCTTAAAGCAATGGCAAAATGCCTTTCCAGCTTCTGATGAACTGACATGACACACGTTAAGTGGGCAGCCCCACAGGAGTGATGCTACTGTAAGTTTTAATGGATTTATAATAAATTTTGACTTTTTTAACATAGTATCCTGGCTCTGCAGTGCTCCTTTCCTCTACATGGATTTTACATTTTCATTGTGGCACATATAAAACACCAGCGGTATGTCCCCGCCGGTTCTCAATTAGGAGAGTCGCTGCAGAGGGGAGATTAGTATAACTTAGAGGAAGCAGGCCCAGAGTCCTGGGCCTCCTTGTTCCCCGTGCCCCCCCCCCCCCGCGCATGCGACCGCGGGGTCTGCTTCCTCTATAGTTACGCTACTGGTCAACTACCCTATTCTCCCTATTCCAAGGTATTTCTTCAGTGTAAAGCCTATAATCACATGATTATCCCCTGTTGCCTAAATTCTTTTACACAAGCTTTAGGCAAATGGAGCACTAGGAGAATAGTCACCTGCAATAAATATTCACTAACATGGGGCGACTAATCTCCTGCAAATGCTTTCCCTTCACAAATATTGGTGGGAAAGCATATGAAGAGCTTTGTTTTTCAAAAGTCGCCCCAAGGTTTCCTTGCCAAGCTTTGGAAAAATGGAGTACAGCATATATTTACCACTGGCGATTCACATTATTCATGGTGGAAAAGCATTTGCATGAGGTCATTCACCTGAAATAGTGAAGATTTGTTTGTGGGTAGTGACTGCCATTGCCCTGAAAACTGTTTTGTAATGGTATACACCATCTGTTTACTTTGCCTTGGGCTCCTTATCCTTTCACTTTCACTGGAAAATAAGCCACAGGCATCCCAAGCACCAGTGTAGTAAATGTTAATGAGTCACTCATATAAGTTTTAATTCAGCCCAACTAGGGCTGTGGTATACAAGGAGGCCTATTTATTAAAGGGATACTGTCATGGGGAAAAAAAAAATTTCCAAAATGAATCAGTTAATAGTGCTGCTCCAGCAGAATTCTGCACTGAAATCCATTTCTAAAAAGAGAAAACAGATTTTTTTATATTCAATTTTGAAATCTGACATGGGGCTAGACATATTGTCAATTTCCCAGCTGCCCCAAGTCATGTGACTTGTGCTCTGATAAACTTCAATCACTCTTTACTGCAAGTTGGAGTGATATCACCCCCCTCCCTTTCATCAGCAGCAGCCAAACAAAAGAACAATGGGAAGGTAACCAGATAACAGCTCCCTAACACAAGATAACAGCTGCCTGGTAGATCTAAGAACAACACTCAATAGTAAAAACCCATGTCTCACTGAGACATATTCAGTTACATTGAGAAGGAAAAACAGCAGCCTACCAGAAAGCATTTCTCTCCTGAAGTGCAGGCACAAGTCACATGACCAGGGGCAGCTGGGAAATTGACAAAATGTCTAGCCCCATGTCAGATTTCAAAATTGAATATAAAAAAAATCTGTTTGCTCTTTTGAGAAATGGATTTCAGTGCAAAATTATGCTGGAGCAGCACTATTAACTAAATTTTTTCCCATGACAGTATCCCTTTAAAGGGGTTGTTCACCTTTCCTTACTGCAACCCATAAAATGATAGATTATGTTATGTAATTATATGACTATGAAGATTTTCATTCATCCAGGTCATAGTATATCTAGTATAGGTCAATCTAAAAACAACTGGACTTGCTGAGTAATCAATGAAGACGGATGAGTAGTGAAATGTCTTCATTGATTACTCAGCAAGTCCAGTTGTTTTTAGATTGACCTATACTAGATATGTAATTATATATTATTTGCTAACCAATGTTTTGAACAAATTAAGTCTCTGTTTAGCAGAATGGGCCATTTAAAACTTAGTATAATAAGGGTAGTTCTCTGAGAGGCATTAGGGAGAGTTTTCAAGGAGGCAGGTCATTTATTCTGTATGCAGTAGAAGCGTCCTGGCGTCAGAGACTCTGCTTTTTTCCTTACTTTGCTTCCCCCAAACCACTCCCTTGGCATTTGTTTTAGATCATCTGAAGGAAAAGCAGCTCACAGCCTTACAACATGCTCCCCCTCCTCCAGCATTTGTACCCACTCTTTTTTTATGCTAAAAGAAACTGAAAGCTGAAAATTGGGATAAATTGGGTTATAATAGGGCTAATAATACAAACCATAGATTTACAATGGAGGTCAAAAAGGTTTTATATGGAAGGCTTAAGTCTTCTGTCTTGAGCTCTGATGATTGCATGTACCACTTTTGGCCCTTTTGATCTAGAACTAGATGCCACACTCCATCATGTATAAGTTAGGGCCACCATCAGAAATCACTGGGCCCTGTACAACAATATTTTCTGGGCCCCATGGTCCTGTAAAACACCACAGTAAAAAGGCCACACAGATATAAGCACTAAAACAGTACCCCCCCAAGTTATAAAAAGCCATTGGCAGGAAGCCCCCCCCCACACACACCAGAAGTTATAAAAAGCCATTGGTGGTCAGGGCCTCCCTACAAGTTACAAATATTAATTGGTGGGCAGCACGCCTCCTATACGTTTTAAAAAAAACATTGGTGGCAGAGCCCCCTATAAGGTAATAAAAATTGGAGGCCAGGGACACCCATTAAAGTTTTTTAAAAATATTGGTGGCCAGGGTCCCCAATAATAGTTAAAATAACAAAACAATATTGGTGGCTAGCCCCCCCAAAAACTTTTTTTTAAAAAAATCATTGGTTGCCAGGGTCCCCCATAAAAGCTTTTTTAAAATATTGGTGGTCAGGGTCCACCATAAAAGTTAAACAAAAAAAAAAAAGCATTGGTGGCAAGTGTTTAAAAAAAGACCATTGGTGTTCAGTAGAACTTTTAACGGTCTTCTTCATTCTATTCTTATTTGGCTCCATTCGGCTCCTTTCAGCAACTTCTCTTCTTCTTTGGCTCCATTCGGCTTCTTTCAGCAGCTTCTCCTCTTCTTTTGCTCCATTCGCGACCTTCAGGTCCATTCATTGGCTTTCTGCTCCATTCTGCGGTGGCTTTTGGCTCCATTCAGCAATGTCTTTTTCGGCTCCATTCAGCAGTGGCTATTGGCACTATTTGCCACTGCTTCCAGGACCGGATTTGTGGCAAGGCCAAAAAGGTGGCATAATTTCATGGGCAGCATGCCAGTTAGCCACATCTGGATTAGTTACTACCACTGGAGACACGCACTTCAGTCTCCAGTGCTGCACCAGACTATTAAGACATAAGCATGTACGCTCACACACAGGAAGGGGAAAAAGGAAGGTGACCATCTTGGGTGGGGGGGAAGGGGATGGTGCTGGGCAGGCCAATTCAAGTCTCTTAACAGACTCTAATATCTGCCCAAGATATTGCTTCCCAATCAGAACACAGATTTGTTGTATCCTAAGCCCTAAAAATGTGTTTGTTTTAAGAGCATGGACACACATGCGGATTTTCGCTGTGGTCTGTGTTGCTGATTTTTTTAAAAAGCTGACCGCCGCATAAGTATGCTAGCGTCATGTGCCATTGTCTAAGCTTGAAACCGTTAAGCGTATTTACAGGGCAGTTGGAAAATCACTGATGAAGAATCTGTTTATGTGGCATTAGCCTTTGCCACCTCAAACAAAAAAAATCACATTCTGCCTCCCATAAAAGCATGGGTCACAGCGGTATGTCTGATGTAGACAATTATACATTACTGGAATTATAACAGACTTCCAAATTTTGGCTTTGTCTATTTATAAAAGCATATCAACTTATCAACATACTGATAAGGCAACACATACTGATAATGACTCCTCTTATGCTCCAAGTAATTCCAATGTTTCTGAAATCTTGAAGACAGAAAATGTATTGTTGAAATGGCAGCTTTATTTATTGAATGGATAAACAAACATCACTTATTTCCATGCAAACACAAAAAGATTGATATCCATTCCTTATCCAGCTGAATCAATTAAAAACAAAATTAATGGTTAATATCTGTTTTCAGATCATACCTTTGTAATAGTGGAATTTTTTGTAAGCCAAGTGACTTTGCAAAGATATTAGGGCTTTAATTTATTGTGCAAACGACACATTATCATCATCAGAAAATATAAGAAAAATATCCAGCAATAAATGAAACATGGAAAATCATCAAACTGAGACGATCAATGTGACAGCCTGGGGTTCTCTGCTAAATATTGCATATACACTCTCATGGAGTCCTCTAAAAAAATAAATCAAACTTTTAAGTACAGACAGACATCTCTATCACCTTTAGAGCAGAGAGAGAAATGGTAATATATTTTAGAGATTGGAACTTTAACTGTACATACCAAAAATTTGCTCATAAGCCACTTCCACCATCAGCAAATGAGAATAATCTGAGGCTTGAAAAGGGCTCATCATCATTTAATGCTCTTCAGTCTATAGTGCTTGATATAAGACTGCAGAAAAATGTACCAAATGTATTGCAGTTTTGTCACACAAACGAGTAAGAGCCTATCACCCTAAACAAATACGCTTTTTTTATTAATTGCAAGGTTGTATGCACATAACGAAGTCTTTGGCTCCTTTTCTGCATTCACTGATTTGTTTACTTTGCCAACCTCCTCCAATGTGACAGCAAAAGCTAGGAGTTCTGTTCTGCTGTGAGGTGATGGGGATCCAAGCCAGACACACAGAGAAAGAAAACCTTGTTAGGAAGGAGCCACAAGGTAATCATGTGTAAGGCTATAGTAAACTGAGAGGACCCTTTACTAGGGATGTAGCGAACGTCGGAAAAAAAGTTCGCGAACATATTCGCGAACTTGCGCAAAAATGCGAGCGGTTCGCGAACGGTTCGCGAACCCCATAGACTTCAATGGGAAGGCGAACTTTAACATCTAGAAAAGACATTTCTGGCCAGAAAAATGATTTTAAAGTTGTTTAAAGGGTGCAACGACCTGGACAGTGGCATGCCAGAGGGGGATCAAGGGCAAAAATGTATCTGAAAAATCTGCCTGTGTGTGCTTGGAAGAGATAGTGTAGGGGGAGAGCTGTTAGTGATTTCAGGGACAGATGATAGTAAGTTTGCTGGCTAGTAATCTGCTTGATACTGCTCTGTATTGGAGGGACAGAAGTCTGCAGGGATTTGAGGGACATTTTAGCTTAGGTAGCTTTGCTGGCTAGTAATCTACTGTTCTCTTTAAACAACTGCCATACGTTGACCTTGTAGGCATTGTTTGCCCAGTTTTTTTGGACGCAGCCACTGAAGCACAGTTGCCAGAAAAAATATGCCATATAAATCCTGAAAATAGTCATTTTTCGCCATACGTTGACCTTGTAGACATTGTTTGCCCAGTTTTTTTGGTTGCAGCCACTGAAGCACAGTTGCCAGAAAAAATATGCCACATAAATGCTGAAAATAGTCATTTTTTGCCATATACGTTGAGTCAACGTATGGCAAAAAATGACTATTTTCAGCATTTATATGGCATATTTTTTCTGGCCTCTGTGCTTCAGTGGCTGTGGCCAAAAAAACTGGGCAAACAATGCCTACAAGGTCAACGTCGTTGACCTTGTAGGCATTGTTTGCCCAGTTTTTTTGGCCACAGCCACTGAAGCACAGAGGCCAGAAAAAATATGCCATATAAATGCTGAAAATAGTCATTTTTTTGGTCGCAGCCACTGAAGCACAGTTGCCAGAAAAATTATGCCATATAAATGCTGAAAATATAAATTTTTTTGGTTGCAGCCACTGAAGCACAGAGGCCAGAAAAATTATGCCATATAAATGCAGAAAATATGAATTTTTTTGGTCGCAGCCACTGAAGCACAGTTGCCAGAAAAATTATGCCATATAAATGCTGAAAATAGTAATTTTTTTGGTTGCAGCCACTGAAGCACAGAGGCCAGAAAAATTATGCCATATAAATGCAGAAAATATGCATTTTTTTGGTCGCAGCCACTGAAGCACAGTTGACAGAAAAATTATGCCATATAAATGCTGAAAATATAAATTTTTTTGGTTGCAGCCACTGAAGCACAGAGGCCAGAAAAATTATGTCATATAAATGCAGAAAATAGGCATTTTTTTGGTCGCAGCCACTGAAGCACAGAGGCCAGAAAAAATTAAACCAGTAGGGTTTGCACCCTAGTTTGTAACGGTGGCGGAGGGAGGAGGAGGACGCTAAAGGACAGCTGTGTGTGGAGTCATGAGGCTTGAAGAGAAGGACAGCTGCATAGAAGTCAGAACAAGTCTTCCGGCGTGCAGTAACCCTCCGAGATCCACCCCTCATTCATTTTAATAAAGGTCAGGTAATCGACACTTTTGTGACCTAGGCGAGTTCTCTTCTCAGTTACAATCCCTCCTGCTGCACTGAAGGTCCTTTCTGAGAGCACACTTGAGGCTGGGCAAGACAAGAGGTTCATGGCAAATTGTGACAGCTCTGGCCACAGATCAAGCCTGCGCACCCAGTAGTCCAGGGGTTCATCGCTCCTCAGAGTGTCGATATCTGCAGTTAATGCCAGGTAGTCCGCTACCTGCCGGTCGAGGCGTTCTTTGAGGGTGGATCCAGAAGGGTTGTGGCGCTGCCTTGGACAGAAAAACATTTGCATGTCTGACGTTACAGACTGGCCAAAGGGCTTTGTCCTTGCAGGTGTGCTCGTGGCAGGATTACTGGCACCTCTGCCCCTGGAATGTTGATGAGTTCCTGAAGTGACATCACCCTTAAAAGCATTGTACAACATGTTTTGCAGGCTGGTTTGTAAATGCCGCATCTTTTCGGACTTGTGGTATGTTGGTAACATTTCTGACACTTTATGCTTGTACCGAGGGTCTAGTAGCGTTGCGACCCAGTACAGGTCCTTCTCCTTAAGCCTCTTGATACGGGGGTCCTTCAACAGGCATGACAGCATGAAAGACCCCATTCTCACAAGGTTGGATGCAGAGCTATCCATCTCCGCTTCCTCATTATCAAGGACTGCATCATCCACGGTCTCCTCCCCCCAGCCACGTACAAGACCAGGGGTCCCCAAAAGGTCACCACTAGCCCCCTGGGAAGCCTGCTCCTGTTGGTCCTCCTCCTCCTCCTCCACAAAGCCACCTTCCTCCTCTGACTCCACTTCTGGCACCTCTCCCTGCGTTGCAGCAGGTGCCTGGGTTCGTTCTGGTGATTCCGACCAGAAATCGTGCGCTTCCAGCTCCTCGTCACGCTGGTCTACAGCCTCATCTGTCACTCGTCGCACGGCACGCTCCAGGAATAAAGCGAAGGGTATTAGGTCGCTGATGGTGCCTTCGGTGCGACTGACCATATTTGTCACCTCTTCAAAAGGTCGCATGAGCCTGCAGGCATCGCGCATAAGCACCCAGTAACGGGGGAAAAAAATCCCCAGCTGTGCAGATCCAGTCCTACCACCCAGTTCAAAAAGGTACTCGTTGACGGCCCTTTGTTGTTGCAGCAGACGTTCCAACATAAGGAGCGTTGAATTCCAGCGAGTCTGGCTGTCAGAAATCAAACGCCTGACTGGCATGTTGTAGCGCTGCTGAATGTCAGCAAGGCGTGCCATGGCTGTGTAGGAACGTCTGAAATGGGCCGACACCTTTCTGGACTGGGTGAGAACGTCCTGGAATCCTGGGTACTTGGAGACAAAACGTTGGACTATTAAATTTAACACATGTGCCATGCAGGGCACATGTGTTAAATTGCCTAGTCTCAACGCTGCCAACAGATTGCTTCCATTGTCACACACCACTTTTCCGATCTGCAGTTGGTGTGGGGTCAGCCACCGATCGGCCTGTGACTGCAGAGATGACAGGAGTACAGATCCGGTATGGTTTTTTGCTTTCCAGGCACGTCATCCCCAAGACAGCGTGACAACGGCGTACCTGGCACGTCGAATAGCCTAGGGGGAGCTGGGGGTGCACAGGTGTGGAGGAGGAGAAGGAGGACCCAGCAGCAGAGTAAGAAGAAGAAGAAGACGAGGTAGAGAGCGATGGAGGAGTAGAGGTGGTGGCAGAACCGCGTGCAATCCGTGGCGGTGACACCAACTCCACTGTTGTTGTTGAGCTACCCATTCCCTGCTTCCCAGCCATTACCAAGTTCACCCAGTGGGCAGTGTAGGTGACATACCTGCCCTGACCATGCTTGGAGGACCATGCGTCAGTAGTCATATGGACCTTTGGCCCAACACTAAGTGACAGAGATGCGGTAACTTGGCTCTGCACATGTTGGTACAGGTGTGGTATTCCCTTTTTAGAAAAAAAATTGCGGCTGGGTACCTTCCACTGCGGTGTCCCAATTGCTACAAATTTGCGGAAGGCCTCAGAGTCCACCAGCTGGTATGGTAAAAGCTGGCGGGCTAAGAGTGCAGACAAGCCAGCTGTCAGACGCCGGGCAAGGGGGTGACAGTCAGACATTGGCTTCTTACGCTCAAACATGGCCTTCACAGAAACTTGGCTGGTGGCAGATGACTGGGAATGGGAACAGGTGGTCAAGGTGGAAGGCGGAGTGGAGGGTGGTTCAGACGGGTCAAGGAGAGCAGAGGTAGAGCAGTAAGATGCTGGACCAGAAGGAGTGTGGCTTTTAGTTTGCCTGTTGCCTTTGAGGTGTTGCTCCCAAAGTGCTTTGTGCTTGCCGCTCATGTGCCTTCGCATAGAAGTTGTACCTATGTGGCTGTTGGGCTTACCAAGGCTCAGTTTCTGACTGCACTCATTGCAAATTACAATGCTTTTGTCAGAGGCACACACATTAAAAAAATCCCACACTGCTGACTTTTTGGAAGTGTGCGATCTGGCGGTAACAGTAGAAGTTGGCGGAGTTGGCGGTATTGGCGGCAATGGCGGGTGCGTTGGCCGGCTGAACACAGGTGCCGATACATGTTGTTGCCCTACTGATCCCTGCGGGCTGTCCTCCCTGCTTCTTCTAAGTCTTATTCTCCTACTGCCTCTCTGACTCTCCGTCTCTCCATCTGAACTACCCTCCTGTTGCTCTCTTCTACTAGGCACCCACAAAACATCAATCTCCTCATCATCATTCTCCTCAGATGCATCAATTTCTTCTGACACATCACAGAAGGAAGCAGCAGCGGGGACCTCCTCCTCATCACTCATTATGTCCATCTCTATCGTGTTCTCTGCCAGAATTAAATCTGGTGTAAGGTCCTCATCTCCTTCATCTTCTTCTGGCAATAATGGTTGCGCATTACTCAGTTCAAGAAACTCATTGGAAAATAACTCCTCTGACCCCAGTGAAGAAGGGGCACCGGTGGTGGAGGAAGTGTTACGTGGGGTGGCCATAGCAGTGGAGGATGAGGAGGATGTTGTGGTAAAGTTAGAAACGGTAGAGGATGGGGTGTGCTGTGTAAGCCAGTCAACTACCTCTTCAGCATTTTGGGAGTTCAGGGTCATTGGCTTTTTAAAACTGGGCAATTTGCTAGGGCCACAGGATTGCATAGCAGCACGGCCCCTAGCACGGCCTCTGCGTGGCGGCCTGCCTTTGCCTGGCATTATTTTTAAAAAAACAACAACAACAACAAAAACTCAGTTGGTTTTTCTGGAAACGATAATACACACAGCTAGATGGCGGGTTGAAGAAAACACTGTGCAAATAATGCCTACAAAGTCAACGTATACACTACTACAGCGGTGGATACGGATTACGTAAAATATATGAATGCTGCTTGAAAAAAAGTAACTCAAGTGGTTTTTCTAGAGACGATAATATTATCAATATTTAGACAAAATGTGAACAAGGTCACACAGCTCGATGGCGGGTTGAAGAAAACAGTGTGCAAATAATGCCTACAAGGTCAACGTATACACTACTACAGCGGTGGATACGGATTACGTAAAATATATGAATGCTGCTTGAAAAAAAGTAACTCAAGTGGTTTTTCTAGAGACGATAATATTATCAATATTTAGACAAAATGTGAACAAGGTCACACAGCTCGATGGCGGGTTGAAGAAAACAGTGTGCAAATAATGCCTACAAGGTCAACGTATACACTACTACAGCGGTGGATACGGATTACGTAAAATATATGAATGCTGCTTGAAAAAAAGTAACTCAAGTGGTTTTTCTAGAGACGATAATATTATCAATATTTAGACAAAATGTGAACAAGCTCACACAGCTCGATGGCGGGTTGAAGAAAACAGTGTGCAAATAATGCCTACAAGGTCAACGTATACACTACTACAGCGGTGGATACGGATTACGTAAAATATATGAATGCTGCTTGAAAAAAAGTAACTCAAGTGGTTTTTCTAGAGACGATAATATTATCAATATTTAGACAAAATGTGAACAAGCTCACACAGCTCGATGGCGGGTTGAAGAAAACAGTGTGCAAATAATGCCTACAAGGTCAACGTATACACTACTACAGCGGTGGATACGGATTACGTAAAATATATGAATGCTGCTTGAAAAAAAGTAACTCAAGTGGTTTTTCTAGAGACGATAATATTATCAATATTTAGACAAAATGTGAACAAGCTCACACAGCTCGATGGCGGGTTGAAGAAAACAGTGTGCAAATAATGCCTACAAGGTCAACGTATACACTACTACAGCGGTGGATACGGATTACGTAAAATATATGAATGCTGCTTGAAAAAAAGTAACTCAAGTGGTTTTTCTAGAGACGATAATATTATCAATATTTAGACAAAATGTGAACAAGCTCACACGGCTCGATGGCGGGTTGAAGAAAACAGTGTGCAAATAATGCCTACAAGGCCAACGTATACACTACTACAGCGGTGGATACGGATTACGTAAAATATATGAATGCTGCTTGAAAAAAGTGACTCCGGTGTTTTTTCTGGAGACGGTAATATTATGGATATTTAGACAGAATGTGAACAAGGTCACACAGCTCGATGGCGGGTTGAAGAAAACAGTGTGCAAATAATGCCTACAAGGTCAACGTATACACTACTACAGCGGTGGATACGGATTACGTAAAATATATGAATGCTGCTTGAAAAAAAGTAACTCAAGTGGTTTTTCTAGAGACGATAATATTATCAATATTTAGACAAAATGTGAACAAGCTCACACGGCTCGATGGCGGGTTGAAGAAAACAGTGTGCAAATAATGCCTACAAGGCCAACGTATACACTACTACAGCGGTGGATACGGATTACGTAAAATATATGAATGCTGCTTGAAAAAAGTGACTCCGGTGTTTTTTCTGGAGACGGTAATATTATGGATATTTAGACAGAATGTGAACAAGGTCACACAGCTCGATGGCGGGTTGAAGAAAACAGTGTGCAAATAATGCCTACAAGGCCAACGTATACACTACTACAGCGGTGGATACGGATTACGTAAAATATATTATGGCTGCTTGAAAAAAGTGACTCCGGTGTTTTTTCTGGAGACGGTAATATTATGGATATTTAGACAGAATGTGAACAAGGTCACACAGCTCGATGGCGGGTTGAAGAAAACAGTGTGCAAATAATGCCTACAAGGCCAACGTATACACTACTACAGCGGTGGATACGGATTACGTAAAATATATTATGGCTGCTTGAAAAAAGTGACTCCGGTGTTTTTTCTGGAGACGGTAATATTATGGATATTTAGACAGAATGTGAACAAGGTCACACAGCTCGATGGCGGGTTGAAGAAAACAGTGTGCAAATAATGCCTACAAGGCCAACGTATACACTACTACAGCGGTGGATACGGATTACGTAAAATATATTATGGCTGCTTGAAAAAAGTGACTCCGGTGTTTTTTCTGGAGACGGTAATATTATGGATATTTAGACAGAATGTGAACAAGGTCACACAGCTCGATGGCGGGTTGAAGAAAACAGTGTGCAAATAATGCCTACAGGGCAAATAATGCCTAAAAGGTCAACTTATACACTACTACAGCGGTAGTAAAATAAAAAAAAGTAAAATAAAAAAAAATGAATATTAAAAAAAAAAAATTAAAGTTGGTGCTGCTGAACTACTAGGAGCAGCAGATTAGCACACCAGTCCCACTCCCCAACACTGCTAGACTAATAGCACTGGGCTCTTATAGTAGTAGTAGTAGTAGTAGTAGTAAAACAACAAAAAAATAAATAAAAGCAGTCCTTACAAGGACTACTGTTATTGCAGCAGTCAGCAGATGAGATCAGAAGCAGGACAGCTGCCCACTGCAGCTACATACAGAGCACTGCAGTAGAAGGTAGATTACTAGCCAGCAAAGCTACCTAAGCTTAAATGTCCCTCAAACCCCTGCAGACTTCTGTCCCTCCAATAACAGAGCAGTATCAAAACGATTACTAGCCAGCAAACTTTCAACTGTCCCTGAAATCACTAACAGGCAGCAGCTCTCTCCCTACACTATCTCTTCAGCACACACAGGCAGAGTGAAAAAACGCTGCAGGGCTTCGGTTTTTATAGGGAAGGGGAGTGGTCCAGGGGAGAGCTTCCTGATTGGCTGCCATGTACCTGCTGGTCTGGGGTGAGAGGGCAAAAAAAAGCGCCAACAATGGCGAACCCAAAATGGCGAACGTCGCGCGACGTTCGCGAACTTCCGGCGAGCGCGAACACCCGATGTTCGCGCGAACAAGTTCGCCGGCGAACAGTTCGCGACATCTCTACCCTTTACTCTAACTAGTAGCTTTACCCCAATAATGTGCTCTGGATGAGACCTTAATTCCAGGGGTTGAGCCCTAGCAACGGTGTTGATACAGGGTATTGCACATTGTGGAGTGCAAAATAAACGCCAGTGGTTCTTGCACTTAGAACTGATTTCTTAACACAAATTCACATGGGATAATAGAGCAACAATCTAAAGAATAGTCATTGAAGAATACTCCCAATAATGATCAACAGTCTTCCCTCTAGTGTGCTTGATAAAAGACTGCAGAAAAATGTACCAAATGTATTGCAGTTTTGTCACACATCACTCACCACTCACTTAAAGTTGTCCAGGAGAGTAAACCCTTTCAGAGGGAGGAGTGAACCAATCATCATCTGTAAGTTGCCCTCTCTCATTTCCAGGAGTTGTGTGACAGAACTTACATTAGACTCCTTTTCAGAGTCCTCAACCAAATTGGGAGCTTGGGGCACTGGAAGCAAATTATTTCAGTTCCAGGCCTTGATCCTACCCTATGGCCCATGAATTTGGTACACAGGGATGTTAGGTAATTTACCCACCACTTCATACAAATCTTTCCTCTATCTATTAGCCAACTTATGTTTTGCCATCGGTCCCAAATTTCAGAGCAATACTTACTTATAACTGGACATTAACTTCTGGTACCGTACCCTGTCATCAAAATGCCTTTTGTTTCCAGCATTTATTCTTGCAGCATTCTCCTCAGCCAAACAATATGCCTCTTGTAAGTTTGTTCTAATGAGGGCCACATACTGGTAATGCGCTTGCCTTTCTACTCTATCAGTAGACACACCCAGCTGGATGTCAATGGGGAGCCTAGCTTCTCTCTCAAACATAAGGAAACAGGGTAAGAACCCAGTGGAGTTATGACGGGTGCAGTTATATGCATGAACCAGTGCACCCACATGGCAACACCAAGATTGCTTAGCTGTTGTATAGAGAGTCCGCAGAATATTTAGCAGGGTTCAATTAAAACGCTCTGGGACCACGTCCCCCTCAGTATGATAGGGTGTGGTAGGACTCTTGCCAATATCTAATAGGCACTACAACTCCTTCATAAACCAACTCTAAAAGTCTCTCCCTTGATGGGAGTGAATTCTGTTGGGGAAGCCATAGTGCATGAAGAATTTCTCCCATAGCACCTTAGGCACCATGGCAGCTTTCTGATATTTAATAGGCTAAGCTTGGGCATACCGTGTGTAATGAACAGTAACCACTAGGACATTGTATTACTATAGTTATTATCAATGCACAAAAAGTCCATGCACAATTTCCATCAGCCCTATACTCTTTAAGTGTATATCGGTCCGCTCTGGTGGGCAAGGTTTTCCTCTGCAGGCAGGGTACACACCACCTAATCAATGACAGCCTCCCTCATCCTGAACCTAAATAACCTGTCTTGTACTAGGTCGTAGGTTTTCCCAACCCCTAAATGTCCATGCTGATCTGGCAAGCTCTTCAAGACAGTTCTTCTGTAGATCTAATTGTGTCTTCCGGGGTGGTCGTGAAACATGTGAACCCGGTAAAGAAGCCAGTCGATCATCTTCAATTTATTCCACTCTTTTACAAAGAAGGTGCTTTCATTTAGGATTGTTTTTCTCATAGAATCAGGGTCCTTGTTTTTACAAGGCGCATCACACTTTTGTGACCGTGCCATATCTCGAATCCGTATGGGTCTCCCCTCCCCCCGGGAGTCCCCAAGGCGGTAGGGCAACAATGCATCGGAAATGCAACTTTACTCCCTTCCAAGGGAATCAACCAGTTATTCGGTCTCCGTGCACTACTGCCATAGCACAGTGTGAGGCAATTCCTCCCACTTACCTTTCTCCACCTGAGCGGTTAAGCTCAAGTGCCTTGATAAAGCATTGGCCCCTACATTTTTTAAAGTCTGGCTTATACTTCAGATAGAACCAATAATTCAACAAGGCTGCCAACCACCGGTGCCCAGTTATTTTTGTGCACTAGCTTCCATAGAACATCCTCTTAACCACCTGATGAAAGCAGACATGTCCTCTTTCTCTCCTTGCCTTAGACTATGGAACCTCTGTAGCCAAGTATGGGGGTTGTTGCAAGTGACAAGCAGATCCTCTAATGCCTTAAGGCACTCCTTAGCTTGTACTTTTTTTTTAAAAACATCAACACTATCCAACTCTACTTTAGGACTGTTAGTGGTAGTCTGTGGTATAAGACTGCAATATGTGGATGTTTGTCTAGGTGTGCTTAATGTGATGGGCACCACTGAGCCTTTAGATGAGACCCCCTGTGAGAATATAGGAGTGACTGGAAGGTAAAATATGCCTTTACACATTTCAGCCGTGTTCTCTGACCTTTATTAAGACCTTATGAAGATGTGTATGAGTTTGTCTAATTCTTGTATTTACCACCCCAGTTTTTATCCTTTTTTTCAAGTGCTGTGGTTCTGGGCATCGCATTATACAGTTCTGGGCCCTAAAAGGGCATCAGTGGAGACCAGTGTTTGTAGGGTTACTTCCACTTCACTGAAGAGTTAGACTATTGCCATCAGTCATTAAAGGCTTCCTGACCTGTACGTTTTGTTCTGTGTGCACTATAAATAATGCCAATTTTTGATAATTTTAAAGACATCTACCAGAGGTATGTGGGTCATAACTATTTCAAGGGACATATACCTCCTTATTCTATAAATTTGGCTTAAAAAAAGGCAATAGTTCAACCACTCTAAATGATCGTCATGTTTATTAAAATGCAGCTGATCCCTTATTAGAACCAAAGTATGTGATATGGTGACAATTGTATTTAGACACATTGCTAAATATGTGTAATGTTATGTAAAAGCTGTACTGCTCTTATAGATTCCTACCCCATCCCAGCTGATATCCCTTACTAATCAGATAACTCCCAGATTCCAGAAGGGCATGCCTAGCCTACATGGGATAATTGCCGCTACCTTATAAGGGGTAGAAGATAACTGTATCCAGCAAGGGAAGAATTACATTTCTACTTCCTTTCTTATTCTAAACTGTAATTTTTGTGTTGTGGGATAAAGAAAAGAAGAAACAACTGTGCTGGGCTGTGGTTAATGTTGAAAGGGAATTTGGAAAGTCCCTGGCATTGTCAGTAACAACAGTATCTTAATATAGATACCAAGCTCATATTTCCAGTTAAATTAGTATTTCAAAGCCTAACAGCGAATAGGCAGTTTTCTATAGCTGGTGTCAAGCGTTGCTAGGTAAGATATGGCAACTAAGAGTAGAAAACGTGTGCAGGACTGCTAAACGTGTGCAGGACTTAAGAAATAATGTTAATGCTCAAAACTTCATTTTCTGGAACATGTAAGGGGTAATTGAGACACAAATTACCATGTTTGTTTTTCCCACAATGCAGTGGTTTTTCCTACATCATAATGGCAGGTGAGTATGAATTCAGTCCACCAAATTTGCACCCAATGTGTTTAAAAAACACACACAGCTGGGTTTGGCCATTTTTACAAATCAGAAGCAAGCAGCAGTCAAAATTAAAAAAGAAAAAGAGACGCACACTCCACTGTGAATAACATCACCACTTAAATAATAAATATATTTAACACGTACCCCAAGGGTGTTTTATTGGCCAGTTATTCAGGCTATAAACAGCCATAAAGGATTCTCTCTGTGCACTCCTGTGCTACCTGGTGTGTTTTGTTGACATTATACTAACTTTTTCTTGTTATAACAAACAATGGTTGCACTCTAAAATGTATAAATAGTAGCTTTCTTGTAGCAAATTTTGCCTGTCATAATGCAGGAAATAAAAATTGCTTCATTTGAAGTGAATATGTGCATTCCATAAAATGGTTGTATATAGTCTGCATTCCAATTCCACCACATCAATCTGTGTATAGTTTGAATTCCAAATTATGTAATTATTACTTCCTGCATTATTACAGCTGAAATTGGCGCCAGACTGGGGTACTGAAATCACTGCAGAAATAAATGATAAAGACTCCATTTTATGCCTTGTTATTTCTGCATTTTCTAAGTGTATTTTTAAATATATTTATTATTTAAGCAGTGCTATTATTCACAATGGCGTGTGGTTTTATTTTGTTTTTTACTTTATTTTTTAAGACCAAGTCCACTCACAAATTTGGAAGTAACGAAGCAGCCTACAATCTGCTAGTAAAAGAAGAATTGATGCTTCTGTGGTATACATTAGATTTTCCAAGTAACACTTTTTATTTGAACTATTATTTTTACCAATAATTGGCAATTAGACTGTTTTTGGTGATGGTTTTTAATAGGTTTTATATATGTTATTGCCAATGAAAGAAGAAAATATTTTTTAGATCTGCAGCACCCTCTAGCTGTGTAACTCTATAGCAGTCAAATTTGTCAGAGTGGGGATTATGATATTTCTAGCACAACATTAAAATGCTGTTACTGATTCTTTGGACACAAATCTATTGTGCTTACTGATGCAGCCTGCTATGGGAACCCTGGAATTACTGCCACTTTCAAAGTGAGTGTTGTTCCAGGTTTCTAAACACCCCCAAAAAATGAAGACAAATTAACTTTATGTCCATCCGAGAGAAACAAACATAGGTATAATATGCAGGAGAGAAATTACCTGTAGGTAAGTGAAATAGTAATTAATTATCCACCACTTGACTGTTAAGAAAGGGAGTCATTTGGCTCCTGTATAGGGAAGTATTTTGCCAGCCATGATTCCCAAACCACC
Source organism: Xenopus laevis (assembly GCF_017654675.1). Lineage (NCBI taxonomy): Eukaryota > Metazoa > Chordata > Amphibia > Anura > Pipidae > Xenopus > Xenopus laevis. The sequence continues at coordinate 64,819,082 of NC_054385.1, forward strand.
TCAAATTTAGATGGCATTCTCTTTGTAAATATCTTAATTTGTATAATGGGACATTATTGTTTACCATTTTCCAGTTTATAGCGATCACCTTTTTGGCATATATAAATAGAACTGAAAGAAGAGTACAAATTTTACATGATGGAGACATAATGTCAACTTGATTGAGAAGAATTGATAGCGGTTCTACTTGGATCTGGATGGATAAAATATCGGCATTCTTCTATTACCTCTTGCCAGAAAAATTGCACCTGAGGGCATAACCAGAACATATGTATGAGTGTAGCAGGGGAATAGTTATATTTCTAGCACAAGTCCTGTATAGTAAGCATGATTCTGTGCAGCCTATGTGGGGTAAACTACGTTTTGTGCAGACATCTGAATTGTACCATTTTATCTGTTATGCTTATTAATAACCGTAAACTGATTCCAATACATCTTCTCATACATCTGGTGTTAGAAAAGAAATATTAGTTACCCATTTAGCATATAACTTGGGAAGTATAGGTTTGGGGGGTAAACTAAGGAGTCTATAAAACTGTGCTCTGGTTGATCACTTCTGCTATATATTCTTCAAATAGGGAAGCAATGGGTTAAACCACAGAGGGGCAAAACAAGAGTGATAATTTTGGTCTCTGGGGAAGTATCTCTGTGCTAGTTTTCAGTCAGCAAGTGTAGTTGACATGGGCTGTGTGATATTCTTGTTGGGCCCCAGGTCTCTGCAAAGGAGTTTTTTTTCAATCCTTCAGAGGAGCCTATTAGGTGTGACTCAAGTATAATAGCAGCATTGGAGCCTGTGGGTGATGTCCACCACCAGGCCATTACCAATCTGGCTGACAAGTAGTATATTTGCATGTTAGGGGCAGCAAGGCCTCAGCATCTATGGGGAGTTGCAGGGTAGTTAGGGAAACACTTGGAGTAGAATTTGCCCAATACAGTGATTCAACCAATTAATAGATTTTTTTAAATATGGAGTTTGGAAGGTGACTCGGGGATTGACGGAATACATATGTGAATTTAGGGAGGAAAAGCATTTTGAACAAGTTGATTCTTCCCAGCACTGTTAAATGCAGTTGTGACCATGTTCCAACTTCAAGACTCACCAGGATTGGAACTAGGTTTAGTTCAATGAACTTGTCTTTAATTTAGTTCAATGAAGTCTTTATGTATTATGATGCCTAAATATTTGAATGAGTCAACCCAGTTTAAATGAGTATGTTTCTGGGACTGATCTGGAATGAACTGGTCTACAGGGAAAATTATGGACCTGTTAAGCCCAGAATATGTGGTATGACCATAGATTATTTCTAGTGCTTTAGTAAATGTGGATTTTCCAGGAAGAGCAGGGTGTCATCTCCGTACATAGCAATTTATCCATGTGTCGACCAGTTTTAAGCCCCACTATTTCCTCATTTTCTTTTACAAGAATAGCCAGTGTTTCCATTGCAAGAGTGAATAGCAGTGGGGAGAAGGGGCAACCCTGTGGAGTTCCCTAAGGGGCATCAAAGGATGGCGATACGTTTTGGTTAGTTTTAACTTTGGCTCGAGGGTTACAATAGAGAGCATGTACCCATTTGAGAAAATGTTGTCCTATAGCCATTGATTGCATTACAGTCCATAGGTATTCCCACTCTGCTGAAAGTTTTTTTGTTATCAAGGGCTCTGACTATTCTTTTATATGGGTTGGAGTGTGTGGTTGAGATATTCATATAGCGGTGTCATAAGTTAATGTCAGTAGCACAAGTATTTTTGGATACAAGTCCCTCTAATGAAGGCATCAGTGTGAGTAAAATTGTATCTCTTTTTGCACGAGCTTAATTGTGACCGTGGTTGTAACTGATCCCATTAGTCCAAATACAATATCAATAAAACCACAACATAATTGCCTTTTTCTCTTCAATAATAAAACAGTAAGTTATAATTATTCCTTATTGAAGGCAAATAATCCTATTGGGTTTATTTAATGTTTAAATTATTTTTTAGCAGATGTACAATATGGAGATTCAAATAACGGATTATTCAGAAAACCCCAGGTCACAAGCATTCTGTCTTGCACATACAGTATATTACTATAGGTGTGATTGATGCATGTTTTAATTGGCAGCGGATGGAAAGAGTTTGAAAGTGTATATAAATGTGTTAGGTAGGTAGGTAGGTAGGTAGGTAGAAAGTTGTGGCATTCCAGAGAATCTCAAAAGAAGCATCTTCAAGGGACAGATAGTTAGAATGTGTTGAAAGTTCCTTTACAGTCACAGCAAATCAAGAGAAAAAAGGGACTGGGGAATGTTTGGGTAACAAGCTAGATAGCTTTTAGCTTGAGTAAAATCTTGCAAGCAGGGCCCTTCAGTTCTATTTATGATTTGGTAATCCTTGTTTGTTAAATTAGTGTAAGAGCTTTGTTTGCTTTAATATATTGTAAGGTGCAGCATAAACATGCTAAGAAGATTATTGCTCCATGGACATCTGACTAGGCATTTTACTGAGCCGCAGACTGGATTGTTACAAAACAGTCTGTGTGTTCCTGAGAAACTTATGATAGACTCAATCACTTAACCAGTGAGTTGCTTTATTAGCTATTAATGCACGTGAGTGCCATTCCTACTGTTACTCAAGATAACCCCAAGTATATTATACTCTGAGAGCAGTAAATACTGGCACCACAACACATTCTAGCAAGAGGAAATAAGTACACTAATCACACTACACAATATCAAACACTAGGTATTTATAATTCAAGGCCAAATATGTGAAAGGCATTGAGTACTAAAATGCCAAGCCCATTACTGTATATACAGTTCGAGCCAGTGGTTAGAGTTACCTGATGTACTTCAGACAATGTACTAGAAAGTGGGTCTTAGCACCCAACAATAGATACAATTTTGTGTTAAAAAAAAATGAGGATTGATATTCCAAGTACATTATATACAGTCAGAGGTAGTGGTTATTGGTCAGCCACCAACATTACATTCAATATTAAACTGTGGGCTCTGGCACCCAAACACATTATGTGCACTGAGAGGCAGAGGGTACTCCCGTTCTAAGCAAAATGGGGAAAATTCACTAAAGGGCAAATTTTTGACTGCAAAGGCTTTACCACACTTCACTCCACTTCTCCAAGTGCTACCACTACGCTTATTCACTAAATTGCAAAGTTGTGTCTCTGCAGCGAACGCTGGCAAAGTTTCGATAGCGTTAATTTGGCAGTGCTAGCATTTCATAGCGAACTTTTGCTAACTTTCATTTCAGCCTAGCGAAACTTTATTAGTACAGTCACGCTAAGGTCAATTTGAACATATAGGTTGCATATATGTCTTTATTAGAGATGTTGGTGCAAATGCTTGGCCACTTATTATTAAAAATGTCCAAGGAAGCAAAATAAAGGCAAAAGAGATCCTAATGCTCTGGACAGAATCCCACCCTAAAACAAATGTGGCATGCCCCTCAAATGGTTTCAAAAAAATGTTAAAATAAAAATATTTACAACTTTTAAAGACAATACCACTTTAAAATATGAAAAAACACAAGTGTTTTTTTAAAAATGTTATGATTTTTCGGCATACAGGATATGATGTCACTGACATAAGATTGAGGAGGAAGTAGCTTCATCTTATCAGTTCACCAGGTCTAAGCTGGTGAAGGAATCCCTGGCAAACGAGGTAACGTCCTGTAAAATTCGCACTTTAGTGAATTTGCGGAGTAACGATCGTTCGCATGAGCAAAAATGCGCCTGTCGAAAAGGCGCGACAGTCTTGCAGTAGCAAATTGTTTTCTATGCCTTTTAGTAAATAGTCTATGTCCCTGCGGATGGGATTTCTTCTCCTACAAAGAAGTAAGTTATATAAAGCTGGAGGTCTGGATCAGAGTCTAACCAGTTGGAGGGAAAGCCCTGTAATAAAAGAATTTAAGTTTGAAAATCAAAAATATATGACAGGGATCTATCTCTTGCTGGTTAAACAGAGATGTAGCATTAAGACAGTACAGTTCCACCAGCTCTCCAGTGCTGCACACAGGGCCGCCATTAAAAATCATGGGGCCCCCTATAACAACATTTTCTGGGCCCCTTGGACCCCACCAACTTCAAGCCCCACCCCAGCAGCTTCAGGACTTCAACTTCGGCTCCATTTCATGGCTTTGGGTCTTTTTGCGGCTTCAGGACTTCAACTTCGGCTCCTTTTGTGGCTTTTGGTCTTTTTGCGGCTTCGGGACTCGGGGCTCTTCAGGACTTCAACTCTTCTGGCTTTTGGCTCTTCGGGACATTGGCAGTTCGGGACTTCGGCAGGTGCAGCTGGACTTTAGCACTGTCAAGGGGGGGGCCCTGCTATTTCGAAAAGTGCAGCACAGCCGGGCCCCCTTTAGGCCCGGGTCCGGTACCACAGTACCCCCTGTACCCCCCTGATGGTGTCCCTGACTGCACAACAAGTATTTAGAAATCCTACTGCACCTATAATCAGGGGTACAGCTAGGTTTGAAAGAGAGCTGTGACACAGGCCTAAAATGAAATCAGTTATGATAGATATATGTATTGATCTCACCATATGTTATTCTACTCCTCTGTCCCAATCCATTTCCTTCTGGTTTATTCCAATTTTGTTCTTTCCTTCTTGTTTCACTTTCTTGTCAAGAACTAGTGCCAATTGTGTTATGTTTTTATACATCATTAATATTCACTTTTGTCTTTTTTTCCCTTTGTGTTCTCTTTCACTCTCTGATTTTTTTATTTCTGTATACCTTTCCTCTTCTGCTCTCCCTTGTCTTTCGCTTCTTTTCTAGTATCCCACTATTTATATATTTCTACCTTACTTTATTTTCTTTCCTTGACTTTCCGTTACCTCCCTTGCTTTTTTTTCCATCTCCAAATTTCTTACCATTTTCAATTTTCTTACAACTTCAATTTTGTCATTGTCTTTTGTTTCTCTACTTCTGTTCCTCTCTCTACTTCTGTTCCTCTCTCCTTATATTTTAATCCTTTTATTTACTCCTTGCTTGCAACTTTTCCTTTCTCTCAATCTCTCCCACACGTTTGTCTTTCTTGTACCTCATTTTCCCTCTCTTCTGAAATAACTAGACATAAGGAAGAAATATTTGCGCAAAAGTTTGAATTTTATGGATATCTTTTTCAACCACAAATGCTATTTGACTATGTAACAAGCAGAGCTCAAGCAGTTTCAGTTCAAGTGAAGTCAATTTTAGCCTTTTAAAGTGGCAATGTGATATATGCTAATTACACTTTTTACTTAACCTCATAAAATATTATGTAACTGCAAATGTATTTATCATTTCAAGTGTATTGAAGGTTTCGCATTAAATAAACGCTACATTTATCCAACCATATTCTCTGGGGATACCAGTATGGGATCTGATATCCATAAACCTGTTATCAAGAAAGTTCCAAATTGTGGAAAGGCTGAGTCCCATACAACACATCGAAGCAATTCTAATTGTTTAATGAATTTCCCTTTTCTCTGTAGTTAAACAAATGACTAAGCTGTGTGACTCCATATTGGTGACAAAATATTCCTATTGGCATTATGAATCACAGAAAGATCCCTTATCCAGAAATCCCCAGTCCCAAGAATTCTGGATAATAGATCCTTTGTCTATATTATACAAATCACTATTCCATACCAGATGCTCCCCTATGCAAATCCCTTTTCTGGGACACAATTTCCTCTAACATTAAATTCAGACTTTTAAAAGTAATATTCAAGGGCTAGTGATTTACTAGTGATGAGAGAAAAGCTTTGCCATTTACAGATTCACAATGAACTTCTGTGTTTTGAAAGTGGTGAGAAGTTTCACAAACCATGTAAAAAATGTGCCACCTGTTACCTTTCATGCGCATCACATACTAGCCACATGCACATCAAGCCCTAGGTCATTCTGTAAATAGCAAACTGCATTTAGTTTGTGCCTCCTATAGCCACTATAACACCATTAGAGTTGTGTACCTGACTTTCAGAGTAGTTTTGCACATGCTGTCCCATAGTGTATCATCAATGCTGCAATGCTAATACCTGCTTATTAATACAGTAAAGTATTTTATTTCAAAGAAAAAAATACTTTTGTGCTTATATCCTTGAAATACCTAAAGTTTAACAAATTCTCCTGATTTTACATTTTTACAGATTTTACACAATTTTTTCTGTTTTCCCTGAAAAACATAAAATGGCAGTTCTGCTGCACTTTCTTGACTCTGGGAAAAGTAAATATCTTGCAATACTTTAGTGTTTGTGTAAATATTTAAAGTATTTTTGCAATTGGAATTCTTTTATAAAAGGCTCTCCTTCACTGTATTAACTGATCACAGGGTTCACTCCATGCGCCAAAAGGAATGGTTGCTAAATTAAATCTGCCCTACTCTGACTTGTTTACTTTACATCGGCATAGTGGTTGTTCAATGGGAGATCACTGAACCCCATGACTAAATAAGGGAATATTTAGCTTAACTTGCAACCGATGTCCCACCAACCACTGTAATCATAAATGATTTAGTCAAAGAATTATGGTCCGGCCTTTACCTGTATACCTACCTTCAAAGCTACAGCAAATGCAAGTCAAAGTCCAATATTTGTATACACAGCAAGTGCAAACCTCACAGCGCCGCTTGCTACAGATGCAAACACCACAGTGTCTCAGCAATATAAATGGGCAACCCACAAGATCCAAGCAAAAAAGAATGCAGATCTTACATTGTAACGGCAGTACAAAAACAAGACAAATCCACTTATTCCAAGCAGTACAAATTCAGGACCTGTACAAGCAATGTAAATGGTACGGTAAGCCTAGAGTACCCAAGCAGTAGAAAAGCAGAAGCCATCTATTCAAGGCCCCAGTAACACAAATGCAATATTTTTGAGCAGTGCCCCTTGTTCCAGCAGTACAGTGTCCAAGTTAAACATAGAGACCATAAATATTGTAAAACACCCCAAACTGCATAACACATTTTTAAAGGAGTTCAAATGCAGAAATCACTGTGACCAAGAGGGTGAGCCCACAGAGTCACAAGAGGACAATTACTGATCTTACAAAACCATGTGTCAGCTCAGTACAAATTCAGAGCCTGCAGTGCTACAACAGCACAAATACACAGTACACTGTTCCAGTACACTTTACGTTGGATGCCTGCAGCTTAATTGTAAACACTTCTACAGTTCAAAAACATACAGGCAGGTTAATTGCTTCTTGGTGAAAACTGTCCCTAATGTATTATAGGATAGAGAAATTATCCTGTAGTTATACTGCACCAACATACATTCAACTGTAAGCTCCAATATAGCAGTGATAGATGTGAATGTTAAAGTGATGAGCAACATGTTGATATGATAAAAATATAAATGAGAACAATGATAATTCAGTGAACTATGCGTTTCATTTCTTGACAATTATTTATTTACTGGCTACTAGATTTCGTCTTACCGTTTAATTTTACTGTCCATTTCATCCACCTCATCTCTTAGAAACACAATATGCATAATGTAACTGAACATGAATTAGGTTGCATGGAATTCAAAATTATTGGAATAGGGATCTATAGAATCCTCCCTAATAGATTTTCCTCAGGAGGCAGCAGCCCCAGAAATGCCACTGGCAGTGTACAATGGTGGAGCCAGTCTATTATGCTTGATCCCCTTGAACTCTGTATTCACACTATGTACTTTAACATTGTGTTTGCATTAATAACTATATTTTTCCATTATACATATTTTTAGTTGGATTTTTTTTAAGATTTATAGATTAAATATTGGTTCTACTATTATAGAGCTGAGTATTATTGTGATGTAATTGTGCAGTGATGATGCATCTTGACCTTGATACTCAAACCTATTTCCCTAGTTGTACATTTTGTGTTAATAACACTTTTGGACAAATAAACATTTACATTTTATACACCACCAGAAACAACTTCATGTAGCCTAATATTTGCAAGTCTCACACAAATTAGGTCATGCCATTATCCATTTTGTAAGTCCCGTCCCCTTTCATATCTGAAAATTGGGGGTATACAAACCTTTGCTGGGCCCCTGCATCCTTACCACTTTTTTAATTTAAGGAACATACCAGTCAACCTACAATTCAGCCAAAAGTGGGAGTTGAAAAGATTCTACTGAATCTACAGTATGTGGGAGTCACTGAGGCTGCCTGTGATGTTCCAATAACTTCAGTGTATGTCTCTTCTGCTATAGCTGCTGCTCATCTACCTACTAAGGGGCAGTTCAAAGCAGAAGATGAGGTCTGTAATACTGGCACTTTGTGCTGTATCTAACCAAACTTGCAAAACTTGAAGTCTGTGGGTTGGATCTTGATCAACTGTAATTAAAAAAAGGAAAATAAATGTATCATAAAGGATAAGGCAACTGCTACTCCAAGACCACCTTCAGGTTGACATTACATACCTCCCAACTGTCCCGTTTTGACAGCTCAACCCACTGTCTGAGATTATTACTGAAATGTCCTGAGTTTCTCTTTGATCTCCTGCACTGAACAGCCAGAAAAATATACAATGTTTCTGAAATGTAATTAAATAAGAGGCTTTTGGCAAAGAGCATGAAATACTAGGCAGCTGCACTTAGATACATTTGTAACTATATAAGATAAGCAAAGATACAATTATAACTATTTATTCGGCAGGCATGGATTCACTGCGAATATCCGCACTTCGCCGACTGTAAATGTTTTCTCGAAACTGCAGAGAAAAGTCACAGTGGAACGATTTGCTGTGACAAAAAAATTGTTGCGCGTCAAAATTTTTGCATGTCAAAATGACTCGGATGCCCATTGAGCTTAATGCATTTAATGCATTTGGACACATATAAAAAAAATTGTCGCTCGCGTCAAAATCTAAATTATTTTGATGCCCAATGACCTCAATGTATTTTGCACATTTTTCATAGTTTTGTGAATTTTTCTGGAGTTTTGCACATTTTTCAGCAAAGTGAAACAGAACAGATTTACCCATCACTAATGCTGATCATTATAGGGATGAAGCAAAGTACTGCACATGGGAGGAGCCAGCATAATCTGGAGGAATAGGCGGGAAGGATTTTTTTTAATAGAGATTTTTATTTCTCGAAAAACTGTACAATGTCTACACACATAACTCCAATTTTGTAATGCAGACAATGTAGCTTGAAGCTTAAAGCAGAGAGTGTTAAGATGCTCACAGTTCTATCTTAATGAATCAACATACTGTATTTCATCGTAATTAGATTTTAAATGCCCCCACTCTTTAAAAAACGTCTCTGCTGCAATGCATAAAAGATGGATTATTTAAATTAGCTTTTTGAGATATGTGCTTCTCTGAAATTGTTTGAAAATTACATTTAATTACAGCCTTGTTATTATTTGGAATGTTTTCAGCATTCTGTGCGATGTATCATATATTATATATATATATATATCTATATATATATATATTTAACCCACAATTTGATTTATTCATGCTCATTTAAAAAATGTTCATCTTCATATACGACTGAGCTGCTGCCATCAGTACAATAATGGGGTAATCCTGCAGTAGCTGGAGGGCAACAAGATTGTTATCTTGAAATAGAACTACGGGTACTGGCACATAGGGATATTTGTTGCCACGGGCAACAAATTTCCCCAAAAAGCATTTCCGCTGGCAATAAGGAAAACATACAAAGCACTTTGTTACAAAGTTGTCCTAAGTTTCCTTGGGAGGCAACAGAAACAGCTTTGTTCATGTCAGTGCAGATACAGGAAGGAGCAAATGAGAACAGATTTGCCTATTTGTATTTGTTGCCAGTAGAACAGCCTTGTGTTGGATGCTATAGAAGTACATTTTCAACATTCAAGCAAGAATTGTAATTTCTTAACACCTTTGTTTCACAGCAGTTCATATATGATTGTGTATTTTCTTCCACAATTGCATTTTATTGGTGAGACGAAGATTGTCATTTAGGATTTTTAATAGATTTAAAGTTAGGATTGCAGAAAAAGCCATCAGTTAATTCTGTCATGATTGTTTGCAGTTTTCTTTCAATTGAATGGGAAACAGTGGTGCAGCAGACCCTACCCACGTGGTCCTTACAGCGAGGTCGGCGTCTTCTATAGCATTAAAGGGATTACTCACCTTACATTACTTTTTTGAGTTCAGTTGGTTTCAGATAGTTCACCAGAAATAAATACTTTTTCCAATTACTTTTTTTATGTGTGATCATTTTCTAATATTGAAGTGTAAAGTGAAGTTTTTTCACCTTCTAAAGCTGCTCCAGGAGAGGGGTCGCCGACCCTGTAAGATGTTGTATATTGATACATTGAGTTGATACTGCTGAGCAGAATCCCTAAATTTCATTACAGGCAGCTGTTAGAACTGATACAATAGTTGCTAATACGCCAGAGATGCTGCTGAGAAATGTATCAACTAAATGTTGCAAAATTGTAACAGTTCAGAAACTGCACCTGAATTACTGAGCTGCCAGACTGAAACATCAGAAACAGGGACATTCAACTTTAAACTTAGATTTTGGAAGAATGCTAAAAAATAGAAAGTAATTGAAAAACATCTTTATTAAGGGTGACCAAACTGAAAACAATTGAACAATTGAAAAACATTTTGGATGTGAACAACCCCTTTAAAATACCCCCTACCTGCGAGGGGAGGGGGGTTGTGGGTAGGAAATGATGGACTCATCTGAAGATTTTTTTGGCAACTCTTGTTACTCCACTGATGGAAAAGGTCCTTGGTGTTAGAGGATTCTTGCATGATATTTGGTAAGGGAGAAGCTTATCTGCCTCTAAGACGTCATGATAATGAGTAGGTAGGATAGTGAGTATACAGACTGAGCGAAGCATTAAGATCAACTGTATCATAAGCCCCATTAGAAATTTTGAGTCAGAAAATAATAAGGCTTCATTAAACCTGTCAATTTTAGGATTATTTTTTGCCAACCATGAAAAAACCCAGAAAGACATTGAAAGCCAAAGGAAATATCTTTTTTCACTATGATGTTTATTACACACATACACATGGAAGCAACATATCTTTAATTTAATTTAAAACACACAGGCCCAAACTGGAGAGGAGAGACGTCAGCAGCATCTGCTGATAAAGGGAAGATTTGGGGACTAGTTTAAAGGGATTTACATTGAAAAAACTCATAGGAGATTTATTTCTTTCCTGCCCCTTGAATCTATGAGTGCAGTCCTTCGACTCTCCAGCTGCAAGAAAATTATTACAGTTAGATATCTGATATTAGAAACCTGCACAGATCCATTTTGTAACCCAACCCATACCAATGACCCATGATACACAACCTGCAAATTACCTCCACTAATCTGCTACCCAACCCACAATAGCCCAACTTACCCTCCAACTGGGAGGACACACAGAAACAAAAGTGACATCACTTTGGACCAGAAGTGATGTCACCATGGACTGCACAAAAAGGGAAGAAAGCTGCTGGAACCACAGTGGAGGGTGCAAGGGATCAAGCCAGCACCTTTGCCAGATACCCAGTCGGATTATTTGCGGACTACCCACACGGCCAGGGAATTAGGGACTTTTTATTAGAACAAAAACAAAAGAATCCCAAATTGCACTCTGTAATTATAAATTCATGCAACAAATTTTTATTTTATTGGTTTAAGTTCCCCTTCACCACTCCATAGTTCAATAATGCAAATTGATTACTTAAAATGCACTGTTTAAATTTATAAATTCATCACTAAAGTTCATAATTAAGTCAGATATTTTAGTTCATTAAATTCAGAAGTTCATAGTTTAGATCCATTTCTTCCATGAGCGTTTGTTCCAGAATTCATTTCACCAGTTTATAAATAGATAGAAAAGCAATGATCCTTAATTCATCTGTTAAAAACACAAACACGGAAGAGGAGAGAGGAGCTTATTGTAACAAGTTATCCAGGCTTTGTGAGATAGGACACGTCAAGTCAAAGAGTTATAGCATTGGCCTTTTATACAGCCTGCTGCTCTGTGTTAATCCCTGTGAGCCGCACTGATTTCACAGATGCGGTGTAACTGGTTACATTGTTTCTAACGTAAGGCAATGAAACAAAACAGTTTCCAGTCTCAGGAAGATCAGAAGCACTTATTCACACATGTTACAAAGTAAGGTAACAATTCTGCTGTAGGCAGTGTTAGAGGCAACATCAAAGGTTTAAATGCGCTGCATGCGCTTTTCTTTTTAGTTATCCACGACCATTTGTAAGTACTGGTATAACATAGATTTATACTCATCTGCCTCTAGTGCTTTGGTCAGTCCCCCGGATTTCTGACATCAAGATAGATGTGGTTTTCAAAGAGCGTATTAGAAGCGCGTTCCTCTTTGTCGTATCTCAAAAATATAAAAGCCTTTTTTCCTCTTCCTTTCTTTTCTGCCAAATCCCATGTGACAGACGATACTCTCCACTCTCCACTCTCCAAACGTGTTAAGCAGCCTACATATGTTTCGCCATTATTTGGCTTCCTCAGGGCATGCTGACATCATCAGGGTGCGCCTTTTTATGGGCTATGGGTGTATTTTGCATATCTTAATTAAGTGTCCAACAAAGATGATAACAATTTCACAAAAATTTCGATGGACTAGGAGATGAATATCTGGCACGTACAAAAATAAATCACACAACTTCTAATATAGTATATCTTATAAAGATGGAAATGTGGCACTCTCTCTTCAGATCGATTCTTTTTCATTTACTATTATTATTCAAGCATTTCGATTTATAAAAAAGCTCCAAATTTTCTCTCATCGTTCATCCCTTTGGGCCATAAAGTGTCCAGGACGTGTATCCATCTAAGCTCTTTTTGTAAAAGTAGTTTATCAACATCACCTCCCCGAATTCCCAAGGTGATTTGTTCAATACCATACGCCTTAAGGCTGCTACTGTTCCCATCATGTACATGATTAAAATGTCTAGCAACCGAACTTTTTTGGGACTTTCGCCTTATATCACCTACATGTTCTAGAAGCCTAGTACCTAATGCCCTTTTTGTTTTTCCAACATATTTTAAAGGGCAAGTACATTCTAAAACATAAATCACACATGTAGTTTTAGAGTTTATAAAGCTTTTTATTATGAATTCCTGTGCATTTTTCAAGTGTTTGAATTTATTGCACTTCATCATGTATTTACAAGCTTTACAGTTACCGCACCTGTGGGACCCAATCACTTTGCTATTAAGCCATGTGGGTTGTGGGTCTCGTTCAGTGTTTGTATAGTGACTGCGTGTTAACTTATCTCTTAAGGAGGGTGCTCTCTTAGCAGTTAACTTTGGATATGGGCCCACTAATTCATTAAGGTCTGGATCAGCTGTTAGGATATCCCAGTTTTTTTTCAAAATTGTTTGGATGTCTTTCCACTGGGAATTGAAGCTGGTGATGAATCTGCATGTCGGGTCAGGTAATTTTGTATGTTGCTTGAAAATTAGTTGAGATCTATTAGCTGTTTTTGCTCTCAAATAACCCTGTTTAATCATCGTGTCACTGTAGCCTCGAGCCTGAAACCTTTTTGACAGGTCTCGTGCTTGCGTTTCGAAGATTTCTTCATCGGAGCAATTTCTTCGAATTCGAAGAAATTGACCTATTGGTATCCCTTTAATGAGTGAAATAGGGTGGTGACTGTCGCCTCGTAGCAAGGTGTTGGTTGCAGTTGATTTTCTATATGTTTTTGTGTTCAACAACCCATTTTGTTTATAAATTAGCAAGTCAAGAAATGCAATTTCTTGACTATGATAGTTCAAAGTTAATTTAATATTTTTATTATTTTTATTTAGCTCGTCAACGAATTTTATCAGCAATTCAATGGTACCTTGCCATAGAATTAGAATGTCGTCCACATATCTCAGCCACATGAGGACATGTTGTCCTGCCCATGCTTCTTGGATCTGCTGGACTTCATTGTCTTCCCAGCGTCCCAGGTGTAAGCAGGCATAGGTTGGGGCGCAGGTAGCCCCCATAGCGGTCCCCCTTAGTTGTCTATAAAATTTGTTGTCGAACACAAAAACATTATTGTTTAGAATAAATTTCAAACATTCTAGCACAAAATTTGCCTGTTTTTCATATTTTGAACCTCTGCTATGTAGATAGTCACTACATGCCTGTATCCCTACTTCATGCGGTATGGAGGAATACAGGCTTTCCACATCAAGTGTTACCAACACCACATCCTCAGTTATGGGTAGTTGGTCAATTTTACGTATGGTGTCTGAGGTGTCTAGAACGAATGAGGACATAGTAGATAAGAATGGTTTTAAATTTTCGTCTACATATCTGCTCAATGGTTCTGTCAGGCTCCCAATACCTGACACTATAGGACGCCCTGGTGGATTTTCTAGACTTTTGTGGATTTTAGGAATCACATAAAATGTCGGCATCACAGGTAATTGTACATTCAGGAATTCAAATTCTTTTTTAGATATTATATTTTCCGCCTTTGCATTAATTAAGATTTGTTCTTATCTCAATTGCATATTGGTTAACGGATTATCCTTTATTTTCTGATATTGCTCCCTATCATTTAACTGTCTCAGCACCTCCTGTTTATATTTTGCTTCATCCATTAATACAACATTGCCACCCTTGTCTGCAGTCTTTACTATCAAGCCCTTTTTATTAGTAAGTTCCATTAGAGCTCTTCTTTCCTCTTTGGATAAATTATCTATATTATATCGATTTATTTGAAGAGATTCTATATCTTTTTCAACACGTTGCACAAATGCTTTAATATTTGGAACTACAGACAGGGGTGGCATATATTGCGATTTCTTTTTCAAGGATGAAAACCCAACAGTCTCGGTCAGCATATCATTTGATAAATCCTCTGATTCACTTAATAGTGACTCTAGAATGTCAAGCCCAACATAATCATTAGTAGTCAGAGTTACCCTTGAGGGAATGTGTTTGTAAATCTTTTTTAATGTTAAGTTACGAGCAAACATATGTAGATCTTTTATTACTGTAAACTTGTCTAGTCTTTGAGTGGGACTAAAACTTAGTCCTTTACTTAATACTGATAAGTGTGATTGTTTTAAATCGAGGCTAGACAGGTTTACAACACGTAGGTCATCATCTATTAAGGCTTCTACCTTTTCCTTCTCTGAGGATAGGCCCATTTCGCTCTGTCTCTTAACTGAACCTGATTTTCTTTTAGACCTCCTTGTTTTTCTCTTTCCTCGTTTTTTGACGGTTGTTGTTGATATTTATTGCTTTTTTTTCCCTCAACAATCATATCATATTTTGCCTCAGATCTGTCATAATTTGGATATACTAATCCTTTTTTGTAATCTTCTGTATCTCTTATGAATTTGCGTTTTTTGCGAGTTTTTATATCCCGCTGTAGATTTGTTAATTGGTGTTTAACCTGTTCATTAAGTTCTAAGAAAGTGTTCTCTTCTTTTTTCTTTTCTATTAGTTCTCTCGCATCTTCTACTTGCTTGTTAATTGCAGTGATGTTATTACCGTTTATGTCCACCATTAACTGCATCAGTCTAAAAGAGCAATCAGATAGAACTTGATTCCATTTGTCACAGAAGGTTTGACCACCTTCTTTCACTAAATTGGAGCTCGGACTTTTTTTCAGTCTTAAACCCCTCGGAATCATTTTTGCTTTAATGTAATTTTCCAGGCTGGAAATTTCCCAGCGTAATCTTAACTGCTTTATTAGCAGGTTTTTATACTTTTTAAACTCAGCAGTCAATGATGGAGTGTCATTTGAGGATTCTAAATCACTTGATTGAGCATCTTCAAACACTTCACTTATATCAGATTCCCAATCTGTGTCACTGAAAGAGAATGCCATCATTTCCCTCTATGAAGTCGGTGACAGGCAAGAAAAACCAATCAAAAATTTGGTGCTTAATTCTTTAATGTATAAATTTTTATTAATTATTAATTTAGCATTAGGTGCTATACAGCCTAGAAAAAAGAAAAAGGGTTTTTTTGAAATATTTAAGTGGCTGTGCACACAGATGCAATTATAAATAATTACAAAGCCAGCAGTAGCTGACGGTGCATGAGATTAAGCAATACAAATCATTAGAACAAAAACAAAAGAATCCCAAATTGCACTCTGTAATTATAAATTCATGCAACAAATTTTTATTTAGCCGTTTGGTTTAAGTTCCCCTTCACCACTCCATAGTTCAATAATGCAAATTGATTACTTAAAATGCACTGTTTAAATTTATAAATTCATCACTAAAGTTCATAATTAAGTCAGATATTTTAGTTCATTAAATTCAGAAGTTCATAGTTTAGATCCATTTCTTCCATGAGCGTTTGTTCCAGAATTCATTTCACCAGTTTATAAATAGATAGAAAAGCAATGATCCTTAATTCATCTGTTAAAAACACAAACACGGAAGAGGAGAGAGGAGCTTATTGTAACAAGTTATCCAGGCTTTGTGAGATAGGACACGCCAAGTTAAAGAGTTATAGCATTGGCCTTTTATACAGCCTGCAGCTCTGTGTTAATCCCTGTGAGCCGCACTGATTTCACAGATGCGGTGTAACTGGTTACATTGTTTCTAACGTAAGGCAATGAAACAAAACAGTTTCCAGTCTCAGGAAGATCAGAAGCACTTATTCACACATGTTACAAAGTAAGGTAACAATTCTGCTGTAGGCAGTGTTTGAAATTTATTCTAAACAATAATGTTTTTGTGTTCGACAACAAATTTTATAGACAACTAAGGGGGACCGCTATGGGGGCTACCTGCGCCCCAACCTATGCCTGCTTACACCTGGGACGCTGGGAAGACAATGAAGTCCAGCAGATCCAAGAAGCATGGGCAGGACAACATGTCCTCATGTGGCTGAGATATGTGGACGACATTCTAATTCTATGGCAAGGTACCATTGAATTGCTGATAAAATTCGTTGACGAGCTAAATAAAAATAATAAAAATATTAAATTAACTTTGAACTATCATAGTCAAGAAATTGCATTTCTTGACTTGCTAATTTATAAACAAAATGGGTTGTTGAACACAAAAACATATAGAAAATCAACTGCAACCAACACCTTGCTACGAGCCGACAGTCACCACCCTATTTCACTCATTAAAGGGATACCAATAGGTCAATTTCTTCGAATTCGAAGAAATTGCTCCGATGAAGAAATCTTCGAAACGCAAGCACGAGACCTGTCAAAAAGGTTTCAGGCTCGAGGCTACAGTGACACGATGATTAAACAGGGTTATTTGAGAGCAAAAACAGCTAATAGATCTCAACTAATTTTCAAGCAACATACAAAATTACCTGACCCGACATGCAGATTCATCACCAGCTTCAATTCCCAGTGGAAAGACATCCAAACAATTTTGAAAAAAAACTGGGATATCCTAACAGCTGATCCAGACCTTAATGAATTAGTGGGCCCATATCCAAAGTTAACTGCTAAGAGAGCACCCTCCTTAAGAGATAAGTTAACACGCAGTCACTATACAAACACTGAACGAGACCCACAACCCACATGGCTTAATAGCAAAGTGATTGGGTCCCACAGGTGCGGTAACTGTAAAGCTTGTAAATACATGATGAAGTGCAATAAATTCAAACACTTGAAAAATGCACAGGAATTCATAATAAAAAGCTTTATAAACTCTAAAACTACATGTGTGATTTATGTTTTAGAATGTACTTGCCCTTTAAAATATGTTGGAAAAACAAAAAGGGCATTAGGTACTAGGCTTCTAGAACATGTAGGTGATATAAGGCGAAAGTCCCAAAAAAGTTCGGTTGCTAGACATTTTAATAATGTACATGATGGGAACAGTAGCAGCCTTAAGGCGTATGGTATTGAACAAATCACCTTGGGAATTCGGGGAGGTGATGTTGATAAACTACTTTTACAAAAAGAGCTTAGATGGATACACGTCCTGGACACTTTATGGCCCAAAGGGATGAACGATGAGAGAAAATTTGGAGCTTTTTTGTAAATCGAAATGCTTGAATAATAATAGTAAATGAAAAAGAATCGATCTGAAGAGAGAGTGCCACATTTCCATCTTTATAAGATATACTATATTAGAAGTTGTGTGATTTATTTTTGTACGTGCCAGATATTCATCTGCTAGTCCATCGAAATTTTTGTGAAATTGTTATCATCTTTGTTGGACACTTAATTAAGATATGCAAAATACACCCATAGCCCATAAAAAGGCGCACCCTGATGATGTCAGCATGCCCTGAGGAAGCCAAATAATGGCGAAACATATGTAGGCTGCTTAACACGTTTGGAGAGTGGAGAGTGGAGAGTATCGTCTGTCACATGGGATTTGGCAGAAAAGAAAGGAAGAGGAAAAAAGGCTTTTATATTTTTGAGATACGACAAAGAGGAACGCGCTTCTAATACGCTCTTTGAAAACCACATCTATCTTGATGTCAGAAATCCGGGGGACTGACCAAAGCACTAGAGGCAGATGAGTATAAATCTATGTTATACCAGTACTTACAAATGGTCGTGGATAACTAAAAAGAAAAGCGCATGCAGCGCATTTAAACCTTTGATGTTGCCTCTAACACTGCCTACAGCAGAATTGTTACCTTACTTTGTAACATGTGTGAATAAGTGCTTCTGATCTTCCTGAGACTGGAAACTGTTTTGTTTCATTGCCTTACGTTAGAAACAATGTAACCAGTTACACCGCATCTGTGAAATCAGTGCGGCTCACAGGGATTAACACAGAGCAGCAGGCTGTATAAAAGGCCAATGCTATAACTCTTTGACTTGACGTGTCCTATCTCACAAAGCCTGGATAACTTGTTACAATAAGCTCCTCTCTCCTCTTCCGTGTTTGTGTTTTTAACAGATGAATTAAGGATCATTGCTTTTCTATCTATTTATAAACTGGTGAAATGAATTCTGGAACAAACGCTCATGGAAGAAATGGATCTAAACTATGAACTTCTGAATTTAATGAACTAAAATATCTGACTTAATTATGAACTTTAGTGATGAATTTATAAATTTAAACAGTGCATTTTAAGTAATCAATTTGCATTATTGAACTATGGAGTGGTGAAGGGGAACTTAAACCAAACGGCTAAATAAAAATTTGTTGCATGAATTTATAATTACAGAGTGCAATTTGGGATTCTTTTGTTTTTGTTCTAATGATTTGTATTGCTTAATCTCATGCACCGTCAGCTACTGCTGGCTTTGTAATTATTTATAATTGCATCTGTGTGCACAGCCACTTAAATATTTCAATTAGGGACTTTTTGCCTGAAACCCAAACACTTCCATGAGTACCCGACCCAGTGCAGGACTCTATTTGGTATGAGAGGGAAGTAAATTATTGCTACTCCTAAATGATCCTAATATGAAACTGACAGAAGCACAAGAATGTAGGTAGCAGCATAATGGTCTTCCCTAGCACAATAGAGGCACAAACTATTTTGTCTGCGACATAGTTTTTTGCCTGCAGAAATAGGGCCCAACCCAGGCTGCATAGGTTTTTCTATTTGGGGTGGCTGATTATTTGAGGAACTTTCTTTATTGGAACTGCTCAGGCAAATTGCTCCCCAATTCCTCCTTCTTTTTGCCTATCAACCGTGAATCATTTTTTATACACAATTATCGAGTGGGTCTACTCTGGGTATATAAGAGAGAGGATAGATCAATGCACATTCCGTGGTCCCCTGTTTCACTAGTAGTTTTGTCTAGTCTATATACTTTCAAAAACAAGAATGTTTAGTTACAAAGTTGTGATCATAAAATTGGTAAGCCACCATACCACATCAAGGAGGCGACTGTTGATCGAACACTATGCGTCAAAAGCGAAGTTTAGCCCTAAATGGGAAGCCCAGGCTAAAGCTCAACACTGCTAAAATAAGCACAAGGCTAAAACAAAACCCACTTTCATTGTATGGTTAGGTTAGAAATGGAAATGAAACTCAAATTGATTTAAGAACCCACAAAACTTGACTCACTTTCCCTCAAATGTATTATGGAGGGGTATATTAAAAGCATAGGGGCAGGATAGGCAACAGCTGCCTTTATGCAATGTTTCAATGTCCTTAGTATACTGATAATGCACTGGCTGGTGCAGAGGATTTCTCGTATTTGTCAAATTTCAAAGCTAACTGTATCCAGTTCCTGAGTTCTGATGCCTGTCCCCTTTGAATGCCAATCCTTGTCCTGGTTACATTCCTGGTTCATCTCAATCTTGTGCCTGGTGAGTACCTGTTGTATTGTCAAGTCTGTTATTGCTTTATTCCTAATTGCTTCTTGCCTGTTAAACTCCATTGTCTCCCTTAACTAATTTTGGCACCCTTGTGGAGCTGCGGCTCCCAGAGTGTCCCCTAGATTTAAGGTGCCACACCCTGCTACAGTTTATAGCCTGTCTCATACTGACCCCTTGTGGTCATACTGAAAGAGCAACATAAGAGGAACCTGATAAAAATGTTATGAACTTTCTTTTTCAAAGTGCAAGGAAATCCCAACAAATAAAGCTGCAGCAATCCATAGACAGATATAGCTCTTATCGCAACACTATATTGATTTTCCTTCAAACGTCTTACTTCAACAGAAGGAGCCTAGAGAGACTTATTGGTATTCTGCCGGTTAATGCGGCCATATTGGATCCGGCAACATCACACAAGAAAACACAATGTTCAACCTGCACGTGCAGTAGTAAAATATAGGCACTTGGTTCACTTTGTGTCTATATTGTGTCTAACTCTGGGACCCACTGTATATGCACTAGGGATGTAGCGAACGTCGGAAAAAAAGTTCGCGAACATATTCGCGAACTTGCGCAAAAATGCGAGCGGTTCGCGAACGGTTCGCGAACCCCATAGACTTCAATGGGAAGGCGAACTTTAACATCTAGAAAAGACATTTCTGGCCAGAAAAATGATTTTAAAGTTGTTTAAAGGGTGCAACGACCTGGACAGTGGCATGCCAGAGGGGGATCAAGGGCAAAAATGTATCTGAAAAATCTGCCTGTGTGTGCTTGGAAGAGATAGTGTAGGGGGAGAGCTGTTAGTGATTTCAGGGACAGATGATAGCTGGCTAGTAATCTGCTTGATACTGCTCTGTATTGGAGGGACAGAAGTCTGCAGGGATTTGAGGGACATTTTAGCTTAGGTAGCTTTGCTGGCTAGTAATCTACTGTTCTCTTTAAACAACTGCCATACGTTGACCTTGTAGGCATTGTTTGCCCAGTTTTTTTGGACGCAGCCACTGAAGCACAGTTGCCAGAAAAAATATGCCATATAAATGCTGAAAATAGTAATTTTTCGCCATACGTTGACCTTGTAGACATTGTTTGGCCAGTTTTTTTGGACGCAGCCACTGAAGCACAGTTGCCAGAAAAATTATGCCATATAAATGCTGAAAATATAAATTTTTTTGGTTGCAGCCACTGAAGCACAGAGGCCAGAAAAATTATGCCATATAAATGCAGAAAATATGCATTTTTTTGGTCGCAGCCACTGAAGCACAGTTGACAGAAAAATTATGCCATATAAATGCTGAAAATATAAAAATTTTTTGGTTGCAGCCACTGAAGCACAGAGGCCAGAAAAATTATGCCATATAAATGCAGAAAATATGCATTTTTTTGGTCGCAGCCACTGAAGCACAGTTGACAGAAAAATTATGCCATATAAATGCTGAAAATATAAATTTTTTTGGTTGCAGCCACTGAAGCACAGAGGCCAGAAAAATTATGTCATATAAATGCAGAAAATAGGCATTTTTTTGGTCGCAGCCACTGAAGCACAGTTGCCAGAAAAATTATGCCATATAAATGCTGAAAATATAAATTTTTTTGGTTGCAGCCACTGAAGCACAGAGGCCAGAAAAATTATGCCATATAAATGCAGAAAATATGCATTTTTTTGGTCGCAGCCACTGAAGCACAGTTGCCAGAAAAATTATGCCATATAAATGCTGAAAATAGTAATTTTTTTGGTTGCAGCCACTGAAGCACAGAGGCCAGAAAAATTATGCCATATAAATGCAGAAAATATGCATTTTTTTGGTCGCAGCCACTGAAGCACAGTTGACAGAAAAATTATGCCATATAAATGCTGAAAATATAAATTTTTTTGGTTGCAGCCACTGAAGCACAGAGGCCAGAAAAATTATGTCATATAAATGCAGAAAATAGGCATTTTTTTGGTCGCAGCCACTGAAGCACAGTTGCCAGAAAAATTATGCCATATAAATGCTGAAAATAAATTTTTTTGGTTGCAGCCACTGAAGCACAGAGGCCAGAAAAATTATGCCATATAAATGCAGAAAATATGCATTTTTTTGGTTGCAGCCACTGAAGCACAGAGGCCAGAAAAATTATGCCATATAAATGCAGAAAATATGCATTTTTTTGGACGCAGCCACTGAAGCACAGTTGCCAGAAAAAATATGCCATATAAATGCTGAAAATAGTCATTTTTTGCCATACGTTGACCTTGTAGACATTGTTTGCCCAGTTTTTTTGGTTGCAGCCACTGAAGCACAGAGGCCAGAAAAATTATGCCATATAAATGCAGAAAATATGCATTTTTTTGGTCGCAGCCACTGAAGCACAGTTGACAGAAAAATTATGCCATATAAATGCTGAAAATATAAATTTTTTTGGTTGCAGCCACTGAAGCACAGAGGCCAGAAAAATTATGTCATATAAATGCAGAAAATAGGCATTTTTTTGGTCGCAGCCACTGAAGCACAGTTGCCAGAAAAATTATGCCATATAAATGCTGAAAATATAAATTTTTTGGTTGCAGCCACTGAAGCACAGAGGCCAGAAAAATTATGCCATATAAATGCAGAAAATATGCATTTTTTTGGTTGCAGCCACTGAAGCACAGAGGCCAGAAAAATTATGCCATATAAATGCAGAAAATATGCATTTTTTTGGACGCAGCCACTGAAGCACAGTTGCCAGAAAAAATATGCCATATAAATGCTGAAAATAGTCATTTTTTGCCATACGTTGACCTTGTAGACATTGTTTGCCCAGTTTTTTTGGTTGCAGCCACTGAAGCACAGAGGCCAGAAAAAATTAAACCAGTAGGGTTTGCACCCTAGTTTGTAACGGTGGCGGAGGGAGGAGGAGGACGCTAAAGGACAGCTGTGTGTGGAGTCATGAGGCTTGAAGAGAAGGACAGCTGCATAGAAGTCAGAACAAGTCTTCCGGCGTGCAGTAACCCTCCGAGATCCACCCCTCATTCATTTTAATAAAGGTCAGGTAATCGACACTTTTGTGACCTAGGCGAGTTCTCTTCTCAGTTACAATCCCTCCTGCTGCACTGAAGGTCCTTTCTGAGAGCACACTTGAGGCTGGGCAAGACAAGAGGTTCATGGCAAATTGTGACAGCTCTGGCCACAGATCAAGCCTGCGCACCCAGTAGTCCAGGGGTTCATCGCTCCTCAGAGTGTCGATATCTGCAGTTAATGCCAGGTAGTCCGCTACCTGCCGGTCGAGGCGTTCTTTGAGGGTGGATCCAGAAGGGTTGTGGCGCTGCCTTGGACAGAAAAACATTTGCATGTCTGACGTTACAGACTGGCCAAAGGGCTTTGTCCTTGCAGGTGTGCTCGTGGCAGGATTACTGGCACCTCTGCCCCTGGAATGTTGATGAGTTCCTGAAGTGACATCACCCTTAAAAGCATTGTACAACATGTTTTGCAGGCTGGTTTGTAAATGCCGCATCTTTTCGGACTTGTGGTATGTTGGTAACATTTCTGACACTTTATGCTTGTACCGAGGGTCTAGTAGCGTTGCGACCCAGTACAGGTCCTTCTCCTTAAGCCTCTTGATACGGGGGTCCTTCAACAGGCATGACAGCATGAAAGACCCCATTCTCACAAGGTTGGATGCAGAGCTATCCATCTCCGCTTCCTCATTATCAAGGACTGCATCATCCACGGTCTCCTCCCCCCAGCCACGTACAAGACCAGGGGTCCCCAAAAGGTCACCACTAGCCCCCTGGGAAGCCTGCTCCTGTTGGTCCTCCTCCTCCTCCTCCACAAAGCCACCTTCCTCCTCTGACTCCACTTCTGGCACCTCTCCCTGCGTTGCAGCAGGTGCCTGGGTTCGTTCTGGTGATTCCGACCAGAAATCGTGCGCTTCCAGCTCCTCGTCACGCTGGTCTACAGCCTCATCTGTCACTCGTCGCACGGCACGCTCCAGGAATAAAGCGAAGGGTATTAGGTCGCTGATGGTGCCTTCGGTGCGACTGACCATATTTGTCACCTCTTCAAAAGGTCGCATGAGCCTGCAGGCATCGCGCATAAGCACCCAGTAACGGGGGAAAAAAATCCCCAGCTGTGCAGATCCAGTCCTACCACCCAGTTCAAAAAGGTACTCGTTGACGGCCCTTTGTTGTTGCAGCAGACGTTCCAACATAAGGAGCGTTGAATTCCAGCGAGTCTGGCTGTCAGAAATCAAACGCCTGACTGGCATGTTGTAGCGCTGCTGAATGTCAGCAAGGCGTGCCATGGCTGTGTAGGAACGTCTGAAATGGGCTGACACCTTTCTGGACTGGGTGAGAACGTCCTGGAATCCTGGGTACTTGGAGACAAAACGTTGGACTATTAAATTTAACACATGTGCCATGCAGGGCACATGTGTTAAATTGCCTAGTCTCAACGCTGCCAACAGATTGCTTCCATTGTCACACACCACTTTTCCGATCTGCAGTTGGTGTGGGGTCAGCCACCGATCGGCCTGTGACTGCAGAGATGACAGGAGTACAGATCCGGTATGGTTTTTGCTTTCCAGGCACGTCATCCCCAAGACAGCGTGACAACGGCGTACCTGGCACGTCGAATAGCCTAGGGGGAGCTGGGGGTGCACAGGTGTGGAGGAGGAGAAGGAGGACCCAGCAGCAGAGTAAGAAGAAGAAGAAGACGAGGTAGAGAGCGATGGAGGAGTAGAGGTGGTGGCAGAACCGCGTGCAATCCGTGGCGGTGACACCAACTCCACTGTTGTTGTTGAGCTACCCATTCCCTGCTTCCCAGCCATTACCAAGTTCACCCAGTGGGCAGTGTAGGTGACATACCTGCCCTGACCATGCTTGGAGGACCATGCGTCAGTAGTCATATGGACCTTTGGCCCAACACTAAGTGACAGAGATGCGGTAACTTGGCTCTGCACATGTTGGTACAGGTGTGGTATTCCCTTTTTAGAAAAAAAATTGCGGCTGGGTACCTTCCACTGCGGTGTCCCAATTGCTACAAATTTGCGGAAGGCCTCAGAGTCCACCAGCTGGTATGGTAAAAGCTGGCGGGCTAAGAGTGCAGACAAGCCAGCTGTCAGACGCCGGGCAAGGGGGTGACAGTCAGACATTGGCTTCTTACGCTCAAACATGGCCTTCACAGAAACTTGGCTGGTGGCAGATGACTGGGAATGGGAACAGGTGGTCAAGGTGGAAGGCGGAGTGGAGGGTGGTTCAGACGGGTCAAGGAGAGCAGAGGTAGAGCAGTAAGATGCTGGACCAGAAGGAGTGTGGCTTTTAGTTTGCCTGTTGCCTTTGAGGTGTTGCTCCCAAAGTGCTTTGTGCTTGCCGCTCATGTGCCTTCGCATAGAAGTTGTACCTATGTGGCTGTTGGGCTTACCAAGGCTCAGTTTCTGACTGCACTCATTGCAAATTACAATGCTTTTGTCAGAGGTACACACATTAAAAAATCCCACACTGCTGACTTTTTGGAAGTGTGCGATCTGGCGGTAACAGTAGAAGTTGGCGGAGTTGGCGGTATTGGCGGCAATGGCGGGTGCGTTGGCCGGATGAACACAGGTGCCGATACATGTTGTTGCCCTACTGATCCCTGCGGGCTGTCCTCCCTGCTTCTTCTAAGTCTTATTCTCCTACTGCCTCTCTGACTCTCCGTCTCTCCATCTGAACTACCCTCCTCTTGCTCTCTTCTACTAGGCACCCACAAAACATCAATCTCCTCATCATCATTCTCCTCAGATGCATCAATTTCTTCTGACACATCACAGAAGGAAGCAGCAGCGGGGACCTCCTCCTCATCACTCATTATGTCCATCTCTATCGTGTTCTCTGCCAGAATTAAATCTGGTGTAAGGTCCTCATCTCCTTCATCTTCTTCTGGCAATAATGGTTGCGCATTACTCAGTTCAAGAAACTCATGGGAAAATAACTCCTCTGACCCCAGTGAAGAAGGGGCACCGGTGGTGGAGGAAGTGTTACGTGGGGTGGCCATAGCAGTGGAGGATGAGGAGGATGTTGTGGTAAAGTTAGAAACAGTAGAGGATGGGGTGTGCTGTGTAAGCCAGTCAACTACCTCTTCAGCATTTTGGGAGTTCAGGGTCATTGGCTTTTTAAAACTGGGCAATTTGCTAGGGCCACAGGATTGCATAGCAGCACGGCCCCTAGCACGGCCTCTGCGTGGCGGCCTGCCTTTGCCTGGCATTATTTTTAAAAAAACAACAACAACAACAAAAACTCAGTTGGTTTTTCTGGAAACGATAATACACACAGCTAGATGGCGGGTTGAAGAAAACAGTGTGCAAATAATGCCTACAAGGTCAACGTATACACTACTACAGCGGTGGATACGGATTACGTAAAATATATGAATGCTGCTTGAAAAAAAGTAACTCAAGTGGTTTTTCTAGAGACGATAATATTATCAATATTTAGACAAAATGTGAACAAGCTCACACAGCTAGATGGCGGGTTGAAGAAAACAGTGTGCAAATAATGCCTACAAGGTCAACGTATACACTACTACAGCGGTGGATACGGATTACGTAAAATATATGAATGCTGCTTGAAAAAAAGTAACTCGTGTGGTTTTTCTAGAGACGATAATATTATCAATATTTAGACAAAATGTGAACAAGCTCACACAGCTAGATGGCGGGTTGAAGAAAACAGTGTGCAAATAATGCCTACAAGGTCAACGTATACACTACTACAGCGGTGGATACGGATTACGTAAAATATATGAATGCTGCTTGAAAAAAAGTAACTCAAGTGGTTTTTCTAGAGACGATAATATTATCAATATTTAGACAAAATGTGAACAAGCTCACACAGCTAGATGGCGGGTTGAAGAAAACAGTGTGCAAATAATGCCTACAAGGTCAACGTATACACTACTACAGCGGTGGATACGGATTACGTAAAATATATGAATGCTGCTTGAAAAAAAGTAACTCAAGTGGTTTTTCTAGAGACGATAATATTATCAATATTTAGACAAAATGTGAACAAGCTCACACAGCTAGATGGCGGGTTGAAGAAAACACTGTGCAAATAATGCCTACAAGGTCAACGTATACACTACTACAGCGGTGGATACGGATTACGTAAAATATATGAATGCTGCTTGAAAAAAAGTAACTCAAGTGGTTTTTCTAGAGACGATAATATTATCAATATTTAGACAAAATGTGAACAAGCTCACACAGCTAGATGGCGGGTTGAAGAAAACACTGTGCAAATAATGCCTACAAGGTCAACGTATACACTACTACAGCGGTGGATACGGATTACGTAAAATATATGAATGCTGCTTGAAAAAAAGTAACTCAAGTGGTTTTTCTAGAGACGATAATATTATCAATATTTAGACAAAATGTGAACAAGCTCACACAGCTAGATGGCGGGTTGAAGAAAACACTGTGCAAATAATGCCTACAAGGTCAACGTATACACTACTACAGCGGTGGATACGGATTACGTAAAATATATGAATGCTGCTTGAAAAAAAGTAACTCAAGTGGTTTTTCTAGAGACGATAATATTATCAATATTTAGACAAAATGTGAACAAGCTCACACAGCTAGATGGCGGGTTGAAGAAAACAGTGTGCAAATAATGCCTACAAGGTCAACGTATACACTACTACAGCGGTGGATACGGATTACGTAAAATATATTATGGCTGCTTGAAAAAAGTCACTCCGGTGTTTTTTCTGGAGACGGTAATATTATGGATATTTAGACAGAATGTGAACAAGGTCACACAGCTAGATGGCGGGTTGAAGAAAACAGTGTGCAAATAATGCCTACAAGGTCAACGTATACACTACTACAGCGGTGGATACGGATTACGTAAAATATATTATGGCTGCTTGAAAAAAGTCACTCCGGTGTTTTTTCTGGAGACGGTAATATTATGGATATTTAGACAGAATGTGAACAAGGTCACACAGCTAGATGGCGGGTTGAAGAAAACAGTGTGCAAATAATGCCTACAAGGTCAACGTATACACTACTACAGCGGTGGATACGGATTACGTAAAATATATTATGGCTGCTTGAAAAAAGTCACTCCGGTGTTTTTTCTGGAGACGGTAATATTATGGATATTTAGACAGAATGTGAACAAGGTCACACAGCTAGATGGCGGGTTGAAGAAAACAGTGTGCAAATAATGCCTACAAGGTCAACGTATACACTACTACAGCGGTGGATACGGATTACGTAAAATATATTATGGCTGCTTGAAAAAAGTCACTCCGGTGTTTTTTCTGGAGACGGTAATATTATGGATATTTAGACAGAATGTGAACAAGGTCACACAGCTAGATGGCGGGTTGAAGAAAACAGTGTGCAAATAATGCCTACAAGGTCAACGTATACACTACTACAGCGGTGGATACGGATTACGTAAAATATATTATGGCTGCTTGAAAAAAGTCACTCCGGTGTTTTTTCTGGAGACGGTAATATTATGGATATTTAGACAGAATGTGAACAAGGTCACACAGCTAGATGGCGGGTTGAAGAAAACAGTGTGCAAATAATGCCTACAGGGCAAATAATGCCTAAAAGGTCAACTTATACACTACTACAGCGGTAGTAAAATAAAAAAAAGTAAAATAAAAAAAAAATGAATATTAAAAAAAAAAATTAAAGTTGGTGCTGCTGAACTACTAGGAGCAGCAGATTAGCACACCAGTCCCACTCCCCAACACTGCTAGACTAATAGCACTGGGCTCTTATAGTAGTAGTAGTAGTAGTAGTAGTAAAACAACAAAAAAATAAATAAAAGCAGTCCTTACAAGGACTACTGTTATTGCAGCAGTCAGCAGATGAGATCAGAAGCAGGACAGCTGCCCACTGCAGCTGCATACAGAGCACTGCAGTAGAAGGTAGATTACTAGCCAGCAAAGCTACCTAAGCTTAAATGTCCCTCAAACCCCTGCAGACTTCTGTCCCTCCAATAACAGAGCAGTATCAAAACGATTACTAGCCAGCAAACTTTCAACTGTCCCTGAAATCACTAACAGGCAGCAGCTCTCTCCCTACACTATCTCTTCAGCACACACAGGCAGAGTGAAAAAACGCTGCAGGGCTTCGGTTTTTATAGGGAAGGGGAGTGGTCCAGGGGAGAGCTTCCTGATTGGCTGCCATGTACCTGCTGGTCTGGGGTGAGAGGGCAAAAAAAAGCGCCAACAATGGCGAACCCAAAATGGCGAACGTCGCGCGACGTTCGCGAACTTCCGGCGAGCGCGAACACCCGATGTTCGCGCGAACAAGTTCGCCGGCGAACAGTTCGCGACATCTCTAATATGCACTCATTTAAATGCAGCCTAACAGGTCTTATTTTGGGTTGCCTTGTCCTTTTATTCCACTCAAAAATTGGAGTGTTCTACCTTTATAGGTATAGGTGTACAGCTCAAATACTGTAATGTCTCAAATAAAGCAATGTCTCTAACAGATACAAGACTACTGCAGTACACTGGGCAGTTTATGAAATACTTAGAAAAACACATTTTATATAACAGATTAACATTCAAGTTCATATATCTGTACCCATATATCTGTACCCACTTGTGCAAGTAGAAAATCTGTAGATTAAAAGTATAAAATGAATGAAAAATAAAGAAAAACAACATTTTGAGTTGGATTGCTTTACAGAAATTATACACCATTTCCTGCTCCAGTGCAGAATAACAAATATGAAGTTGCAATATATCAATGCCTATTACATCATGAAGATGTGTGAATTTCAATTTGTCAATGAACAGCAACTTATTCAGTATTAAAAACCCTTTATTGTTTCATCATGACTTTCAGGCTCTCTAGCCTTTTTTCAAGCTAACTAATATAATACCATAGCTTCCTTTTTAAAGGCAAAGTAACAGTGCCATCTATTGGTATCATGCACATACACAGCACAATAAATAGATACAATTAAATAGATAAATATAAATAATTGTAACAATTGGCAGAAAGGCCCTTATAGAATCTGTCAATATTATCCATATCATCCATGCTTCCATAAATAATTTGTAACCCTAAACAGGATAAGAGATAAAAAAAAAGATTAAAAGCCAATATCGCTGAAAAAACACATGTAAATTGTATTCTTTATTAAGGCTATGGGGGGCTAGAGTCTCCAGTTGGCGGATCCAAATTGCCTCCTTTCTTAGGAGTTTCTTTACTCTATTGCTTGCCTGCAGGGATTGAGATGTAACATCCACCACCTGGAATCTCAACTGTTGCACCCAATGGCCTTTTCACAAAGCATCCTGCCACTGTCTGTTTAACATTCTTAGTTTTTTTGCTGATTTATGCTCCCTTATCCCTGTCTTTGACTGGACAGGAAGTCCGCCTGACATATAAAAGCTCACATGGGCATAAACAGTAAATGTTGTTAGGCGTGTAGTACCCATGTATTTTTATTGGTGTCCCTTTCAACGGATGGTAAATATGGGGACCCATCAAACAATTGGAACAGAAGTTACGAATTAAGCACGGGAATGTCCAGTGCTTGCTAGGCTGTTTTCCTTTATTACTGTCAATGGTGGACATGATTAACATCATTCCTATTGTATGACACTTTTTATGGGACATTAATGGAGGGGAGTCCACACTCATGATGCCATCCCTTAATAAGCCCCAATGCTTGCAACGAATATTGGCCACTTGCGGACTAATAACACTGTGAAAACAAAAGATATACAATCTAACTATTTTTTTCAGATGGCCATGTAAAATTACTGCTCTTTCAGACTGTTCAACTTCCATAGGTTGTAATTTAAGTATTGGGCTGGGTAACCCCTTTCCAAAAACGTATTCTGCATCTCATCTAGTCTACGGTGCAGTACTAGTCATCATCCATTATATGTTTGACCCTACTAAACTGTGATTTATGACCTCTTTAACTGTGTTGGGTGAAATAAATTAAAGTGTATACAATATACAGTTAAGTATGGTGGCCACATGAGAACATACACCTAGTTTCAGGAGGATATTTTTGCTGATTTGGAAGTGTGATGTTACAGTATACAAACATCCGTCTAGAAAAGTAGAAATGCAGATGTAACGTATGGCTAGCAATTAAACATCGACTTTATATGTCAGTTAAATTAAATAAGTGCATGGTTGACTAAAATGAGCAAGTGAGAAAATGAGGGGGATTTGGCAGCTTCCATTTTATTGCTAGGTAATATATGAAGTGCAGTGGAGACCTCCTGCAAAGCACAGTAATAGAGTTCTCAAGAAAGCCCTAACATAAGGAGTGGAATTTTAGTTATATAAACCACAATGGATTGGTGAAGCATAATAAGCACGGAAAATGTTACTTATTTCTCCAGGGCAGGAGGTGATGGCACCTGTATCAGGTGTTGGGCCATATTCAATTTGATGAGAAAAGCTTATCCCCAGATATAATTTCAGATTTTCCCACAAAACCATATATCACATGAAAATTCTATTTTAGTTTATGGGAACAACTGGAACTGAATTGAACTGAGAAAGGTTGTCCCCCTCAAATTAAATCTCACCCATAAATTTAATGTAATAAACCATAAAATAATGTGTTATCATCAAATTGCATCTGACCCATTAATCTGGGTATTACAGTGCTGGAGCTAGATAGGCCAGAGTCCAGAGATCTCCTTTCGCCCTCTGATTGAATAATTGTGGCAAAGTCCGGGATAGTTCCAGGGCCCGTTGGGACTTATGGAATTGCTCACAATTGGTCTCAGGGGGGGGGGTTCTAATAATTTCAGCCTCTGCATATTCAAGTTTGCCAAGTTTCAAGTTTCAACCATAATTTTATCCAGTTTAGCCCAATTTCTAGCTGTAGCAATTGTGGCAACCAGAGACCATCTTGCTACTGTCTTGGAAGCTTCTGAATAAGTTGCAACTCAAGCCAAGTTAATCTCTTGGGTAGTGATGGGCGAATTTATTCGCCAGGCACAAATTTGTGGTGAATTTGCGCGATTCGCCGCCGCCGTCGAATAAATTTGCAAAACAGCCACCGTTTTCACAAATTTTTTGCTGTTTCGCGAATTTCGCAGGAAATTCACTAATTTTTTGGCGAAACACCCCAAATTCGCCCATCACTACTCTTGGTTAATAGTTTGCTTAACCAAAATTTATTTCAGCCAGAGTTGGCTAAGCCACTAGATATTATCTGAAGGCTGTATTCCCACCAGTACATCAAAAGTGTAGAGTAGCCAAAAAAGCCCTGGACAAATATGCAACCTCCTTCACAAAAAACAAAACATCTTACGAGCCAAGATCAATCCTAGAAAGGGCGTTATAAGAAGCAGAGTGGCAAGAATATTGGTTGCTGTTGGGATATTGCTTCTGTTAAAGCTATATAATTAGCCCAATGTGCCAGATGAGTTAAAGAAGAAGTTTGGGGGATAATTTCTCCAACTGATTGTCTAAGGTGTGAGTTGAAGTCCTCAAATCACAGGGTGGAAAGTAGTTCCAGTACCTTCTTAAATAACACTTCCAGAGACTCAATGTCATGGGAGAAGATATATATATATATATATATATTTTCCATTATGAGGGGAGTAGAGTAAATTTTACAGTGTAATATAATATATCTGCTGTACATGTTAAGTTTAATGTTGATCAAGTTAATATCAGATGTGTCTATACCAAAATAGAGACCCCTGCTTGGAGAAGGGACATGGTATTTGGTGGGCAACCCAGGGTTTTTTGGCACTAATATTTTGGGCAATTGAATGGGTTTCTTGCAACAGCAAAATATAGGGGTAATATTTTTCAAAAAGATGCACCCTCTTGAATTTAGAGTTGATATTCCAGGGGCATATGATTATAATGGATATAGAAGTAGACATGATAGGTCTTGTGGCATATTTAACTAAATATGATGTAGACTGAGGTTGCCAACAAGGGGTTTATGTTACAAAACAATAAACAAAATACACCAACTTAAATTCATAACATCCTAAACCTGCCTGTCCCTTCCCTGCCCACATATAAAGCAAAGTAAACAGCACCATAACAGCAGACATGTAAAATGCCTGGGTTTTATAATATATGCCATAATATTCAGAGGACAGAGTAAGTGGAGTCAACATTAGTCATACTTTCAACAGGTTTCAGCAGGTTGGAGTGATACGTTATCTTTATTGCTGCAAGCTGGAGTGGTAAGCAGTTCTCTGTAGTATGTAGTGGGGATCAGAATATGTAGTGGAGAAGGGACTTCCATGTCACAATTAGATCCACTGAGAGGTCACCTCTGGTTGGTCTAAGAAGAGGGTAGAATTTTCGGTGATACAGCACAATTTAGCTGGAAAGGGCATCACAAACTGTGTTTTCCAGAGTGAAGTTTGTGTCAAACTTCAATAAATTAACTGTTTCTTTTGTACTAAAGTAGTGAAATTGGAGTATAAAGAAATGTTTGCATTTTCCTGTATGATCTCTCCTGTGTTTCTGGCTGCTGAGAGTGCTGCATCTCTGTTTTTGAAGCATTTTAAAGACAGTTGGCCTACCTGATCTGGTAATTTTTTTTCATCAGAGACCAATGTATATAAGGAGACCAATTGCTGGAGTTTTGAAAGTGAAATGTTACCCAATTGCCTGATATAGGTTCATCTGCTCCTAGGTCTTCATTGTAATGATCCATGGTTTTGCCTTCTGGGCCCTACAAAGTGGCATACACATTAAAAGGGTGGTTCACCTTTTAACAACTTTCGTCTCATTCCAATATGTTCTAACCAAATATGG
This sequence comes from Xenopus laevis, assembly GCF_017654675.1. NCBI lineage: Eukaryota > Metazoa > Chordata > Amphibia > Anura > Pipidae > Xenopus > Xenopus laevis. Next base: position 64,852,989 of record NC_054385.1, read on the forward strand.
AAAATGGAATCATACCTATCGAGATTTTACTTTACTTTAATGTTTCTTATGTAATGAGAGTGCAGTAATAATTTATAGTAGAGAAAAAAAAATGTAAAGTGCATAGTATTAAGTACTGAATAGTTACATCTGCAGTGATAACTGAAGAACATCCCGTACATACCTACAAACTGTACGATTTATAGATTGAGCAGTTGCATCATGACAAAATGCAGAACTGTATAGTTGCAACATAATATATTCAAACCTACAGTACCTTATGCTGAGATTGTCACATGGTATACTAACCACAGAATACATATTGCACCAGTAGTGCAATCTAGTATAAACATGAACTTAACATGTTCTGTATATATGTTCACATACTGGCATCCAGTAATAACGATTGTAGAATACACATTATTTAAATACTGAGTAGCTGCACCCAGTAATAATGATGAGAATCAACACTTATGTACAGTATTGATGCACTAATTATTTTCCTTAACTTAATGGAAAAGACAAACTGCATATGTATAATATTTATACTCCAATGATTTGCCTTGTGATAATGAAACCGTACATGTACAGTTTATACACAGAGTATTGCCACATGGTAATAATGATGAACTGCATATGCACAGTATACATGTATTTGCACCTAATTTTATGAAGAACTGCATATTAAGAATGCATCGAATCCATGATTTGGTTCGGGATTCTGCCTTTTTCAGCAGGATTCCGTTTCGGCCGAATCCTTCTGCCCGGCTGAACCGAATCCTAATTTGCATATGCAAATTAGAGGCGGGGAGGGAAATCGCGTGATTTTTTGTCACAAAATAAGGAAGTAAAAATTTTGCCCCTTCCCACTCCTAATTTGTATATGCAAATTAGGATTCGAATTTGGTTCGTATTTGGCCTAATCTTTCGCGAAGGATTAGGGGGTCCGGCCGAATCCAAAATAGTGTATTCGATGCATCACAGTAATCATGATGACTGCAGAATGTGCAGCATTATATGTTGATTAGCTGCAGCCACTGATGAACTCCACAAACATAGTATTGATATAATGAGTAGTTGCAACATAATAGCAATGAACAATGAAATGCTCAGTGATACAGTATATACTGAGAATTTGTAACATGGTAGTAGTGATGAAACCTGAATGTCCAGTATTAGTTTGCTACAAGTTGCCATACTGGGGTACTCCTGCCCACTTAATATACTGTGCAACTTTTGATAATGAGCCTTATATACTTCACTTTTTAGTGAACTAAACCCCCAGCCATCTCACCTTCTGCCATTTTATTATATATAATGAATAGTTGTACCTGAAGAGTCATCATATGTATACTGATAGCTTGCAATACATGGACTGCAAGCATGAAACTTTTACTATATTGAGTTGATGTAACATGTCCATAATGAAGAACCATAGATATGTACTGCTGATATTTACTGCATGTTAATAATAAATATACAGATGTAACATAGAAAGCAAACAGGCTACAAACTTTCACTTTAGCCTTGACACAGGCACTTGACACAGCCACTGTACTACAAAGACAGCCTTAGTGTACTGCAGGAAAGCTAACCTGCTATGAGTGTTACTCCAAAGAAAGAATGTTATCATAATAATCGGCATAATTTGCCCTAAATTTGCCTATCAGTCCTACTGTATATTATCTCCATGATTGGAGCCTGCCATGGAACAAATGTATTCATAACCAGTGCCCTGCATACAGTGTATGTGGTTTATACACACCTTGAACACTGCAGGTAAATCCAATAAGCTGAACCAGTTGGAAGATAATCAGGCATATAGACCTATCCATTATGGCCTCTTCTCTTAACGAGATGCAAATGATCTTCCAAGCAAGATTTGGAGAAGTCACACTCTACACAAACCCTAAAATAGGTATCCTGGTGCCCAGTGATAGAGGAATCGGCCACCTCACATCAAGGGTAAGAAGAATTTCACTGGCACACAGGAGTTGCTATAGCAGGGCAAGCCCTTGCAATTTTATTAATGCATGCAAATGATCTTGCACACTGCAGGTAAATCTATTAAGCTGAATCAGCTGGAAGGTAATCAGGCAATATAGACCTATCCAACAGTTAGGGACTCTTCTCTTAACAATATGCAAATAACTGTGCACACTGCAGGTTAAGCTAAAAAAGCTGGAAGGTAACCAGGTAATACAGACCCTTCAATTACGTTTTTCTTTATCAGATTCTATAGATTCACATGATGCAGGTTCCTCCCAAGAAACTGAACTTCTTTAAAGGAACAGTAACACCAAAAAACGAAAAGTGTTCCAAAGTAATTAAAATATCATGTACTGTTTCCTGCACTGTTTGCTTCAGAAAGCCTATTATAGATGATATAAACATGGTGCTGTGTAGCCATGGGGCAGCCATTCCAGGCTCAAATTACTTGGCAGATAACAGATGCACGCTGTACAATACCATTGTAAGAAATTGCCATCTTGATTTTGTTATTTAATATGAAAGCTGTTGTTCAGGGAACTTACATGAAGTCCTGATTATCATAACAAAGGTTTTCCTATGACTACTAAGGCCTATGTCTGCTGTGGGGACCATAAAACCAATTTCGTATGTGAGAAAACTTGCTCAACAGGATGTAGGCAAGTTCGGAGTTTATCACAGCATCTTGGCAGTTGGGAGGGTTTCTGTGGGGGCAGGTGAGTACCCAGGATAAAAGAACGCTGGACAAATGTGAAATAGAGCTGAGCAGCTGGGAGCTGGGCAGCAGAGAGGAGGCAGCTAGAGAGCTGGAGAAGTCAGAGGAGCCTGGGACAAGAACATGTGAGGAATGAAGACCAGAGGGGAAGGCAGAGATGAAGCCGAACTCTATTCCCCTGCCTTTTTGGTAACAACAATGTAGACTTGTGTAATGTGTAACTGTAAATATTGTAATTATTGTTTAGTCTAAGTGTAATCATTTATGTAGATCAATTTATTTATTTTACAATATATCACTTTAATATACGCTCATTGGTGTGGATTCATTGTCTGCTTGCTCAAAAGAACCAGAAACCCTAGTAAGTGGGTTGAGGTATATTATTAATAATGATATAATATACTATATAAACTTACACCATTGTATTCTATTACAGAGTTTCTCAGGTAACCTGTGCCTTTTCTCCTTTGTCATCATAAATGACTGCCCCCATGGCTGCACATTAGCTTGTTTTTATAAACTATATAGTTGTCTTTATAAAGAAAAAGCATAACTTTTATCAATGCAGGGCAACAGTGCATTATGCTTTAATTATTTTAAAATGCTTTAAATTTTTTTGTGTACTGTTCCTTTAAAGGAACAGTAACATCAAAAAGTGAAAGTGTTTTAAAGTAATACGAATATAATACAGTGTTGCCCTGCACTGGTAAAACAGGGGTGTTTACTTCAGAAACATTACTATTGTTTATATAAATAAGCAGCTGTATAACAATAGGGGCAGCCATTCAAAGGAGAAAGGCTCATGTTACACAGCAGATAGCAGATAAGCTCTGTAGAACATAATGGTATTATCTACTATGTAACCTGTGCCATATAGCCTTTTTTCAATTTCCCCCCATTGCTACACAGCAACTTGTTTATATAAACAATAGTAGTGTTTCTGAAGCAAATACGTCATTTTTACCAGTGCAGGGCAACACTACATTATATTTTCATTAATTTAAAACATTCATTTGTTGGTGTTACTGTTCCTTTAAGTACATCAAAAGGCACACTGATAATCTCCTGCAGCTCACTCACTTAACTCTGTCCTCCTCCCAGTACCCAACTGGGGGAAAAAGAAAAAATGCTTATTTAAAGCACTCTGATGCATAGAATAACTGCATATGGATGTTGAATAACTTATTGTCCTAACCATAGCATACTCCAAGCTATTAAGCAGAGTGAACCATGAGGAGAGCCCTAATCCATTTGCATTCTCAAAGTATTTACCATTTGCAATGTAACCATCATCTTACTGCACACAAGTCCAACCACGTTGGGGGAGCTCTTGACTCTTCCACAGGAAAAAATATGGATAGATTGGTGGGGCTGGGATTCAGATTTATTGACTGCTATGTAATTTCCTGCTTATCACATTACAAAGAGATTAACCCATTTGTACCCACTGCCATGTGAAGGAACAGGAGTATGCCCTGCTTCCAATAGGACAGAAACAATCAGGAGCAGAGACCGGCAAGACCATCAAGAGGAATAGATCAAGCTAGCCATTGGAGAGGAGGTCAATACTCTCTATTTAAGGTGCAAAGAGGTAGAAGAATGGTTACCAAACCATCAAGAGAATTTTGAATATTTGACAGCCCAAGCTTCAAGAATACCCAGAAGACTGAAAGTTTTGCAGAGGTTTGGGCAAAGTCAATAACAGATCAGTGAGTGTTACAGACCATAATTCTATCTAGAATTCGAGAGTACTCCAACACACATTCATTTTGTAATGTCAAGTATTCCCAGACAAAGGGAGCAGAAAGAAATAATGAACAATTATATACAATTATTAGAGGACAGAGCCATTCAACCAGTCCCATAGCAATTTCAAAGAGGCCGGTTCCAGAATATCTTCCCAAGGTGGTTTCCACCTTCCATATAAATCATTAATCAGTCTTACCGGTTTTCTATTCAGCGCCTACTTCGATACAAGAGGAAGTATGGAACACTCTAGATCTGGTCAGATGTGTTTCAACATATTTGAAAAAATCTAAAGAATGGAGGAAGACTAACAAATTGTTTGTTGTCCCAGAGGGTAAAGGGACAAGCAGCTTCCATATCTACATTAAGTAGGTGGATAGTCAGATGAATCCACATGGCCTATCAAGCAGTGGGTCATCAAATTCCAAAAGGGGTAAAGTCAAACTCCGGGGTGCTGAGTGCATCTTGGGCATTTCAGGCTGAAGTCACGTTGGAGCAAGTTTGCAAGTCTGCATCATGGTCTTTGGCTAATACATTTTTGAAACAGTATCATGTTAATTTGTTATTTCCAGATAATGCTTTGTTTGGCAAAAGGGTATTTTGAGGCAGTAAAGGCTGCAAAATATATATCGGTACATTGCTTTGTTTGTTTTTTATGTGAATTTTCCACCCTATCTGATTGCTAAGGTAGTGACCTACAGATGTGAGTGCTGCCATAGTAACCAGGGAAAACAGAAAATTTATTTCATACATAGTAATTTTTATTTCTTGGTTACTATGGGCAGCACTCACACCGAACCCTCCCAAAGAAAATTAAAGCACGGGCTTGAAAGACACCACTGTGAGGGTAACATTAGTGTGATTTACTTCAGTTCAACAAAAGAAAGAAGCAAATGGCACTCACAGCACGTTCAAGCAGGGTAACCCTTGCGTATATTTATTTGCACACGTTGCAACGTTTCGGGGATGGTCCCCTTTATCAAGCTTGAGGAGGGTGCCGATCCTTCCTAGCAATTGAGCACCTGGCGTATCTTTAGAAGGCCTGGGTGTGCGAGTTTGCCATATTTCCTTGGATTTACTTCAGTTCAGCCACAAGACCATAAGTGAGGTTGGGCACTGATATTGGGTGATCAAGCCTAGCTTTCACTTTCCATTGCAATTCATCCCATGGGTGTTTAGTTGCCTTTAGGCCATGATTATACTGAAATAATAAAGGGACTTGCCTACATCTTGCTACAGATTGGGATCCATGGAATGGTCAGTAATCAGTGTATGTTGTAATATAAAGTTTTGCATTTACTAAGAAGGGACCTAGCCCAAACCAAAAAAAGCCCAGATCACAGTTCCTACTCTACCAAATTTTAAACACTAGTCGTATATTCCTGCAGATGGAAGTTCTGTTGTCATCCACCAGACACTGCCCGTTGTAACTATAGTGAACCTATTTTCACCTCTGTAGGATCCAATGGCATGAATCTTAAAGTGGACCTGTCACCCAGACACAAAAATCTGTATAATAAAAGTCCTTTTCAAATTAAACATGAAATCCAATTTCTATTTTTTATTAAAGCATTCATAGTTGCTGTAAACTCATTTAAAAATCTCAGCTGTCAATCAAATATTGTCTGCCCCTCCTCTATGCCATGGGCATAGAGGCGGGGCAGACAATTACTTTCACTTTCCATTCAGCACTTCCTAGATGTCACTGTTCTCCCCACATTCCCCCGTTCTATTTACCATTTAATTGTGTAACCAGGGCATGGGAATGGACGTCGGGAACCCCATTCTGGTGCACAAACAAGATTCTGAGATGATACAAGGCTTTCCTTAATAACAGTGTCCACAAAATGGCTGCTGCCTGCTTGCTATCATTTTGAATTCCCAGACTGAAGGAAACAAGATTCAAATCATTTAAACAGTGTAATTAAAGTTAATTTTGCTTGACTAATGTGATAAAATAGGATTTTGAATAATTTTTTTGGGTGACGGGTCCCCTTTAAAGGGGACATATGCCATCATTTCTAACTCCTCATTAATCCATTCCTCATACCATAAAATTTAAGGGAACATGTTTTATTATATACCTTTAGGGTCAACTTAAGGGGTTAATTGCTTGAAAACTGATGTCGCTCCTCCCTCTCTCAAGACTTCCTGTGCTGCGACCCACACAGACTGTGTGCGGCCGTCTCTTGCTTTTCCCCAGCTATCCACAACCACTGAGAAGGACAGGGCGTGCAGGCATGGGCGGGGCTATTTGCTGATGTCATCTTGATGCCTCACCACGTTTAGGTCCTTCTCAGTTGCCCACACATAAACTGCTGTTTGATGAAACCCCATTTTAAAACATATTAAAACATTTGTTCTGTCCTCACTACGTTTTACCCTGGGGTAGTGTGTAGCTTGACATGCAGCTAAACTCCTTCCTTCGTTAACCCACCGACACAGATTATTGAGCTTCAGCAGAGGCAATCTATAATAAAGCGGCCTGAGAATCTCGCCTCAGGCGGCAAAATTTGAGTCAACAGAAGGGGCAGCATTTTAGCCACAGTAATATCTGCAACTAATGTAAAAGAAGCGCCTTCCGTCGGTTCCCTCCTGCTGCCCTCACTTGTCCAGTGTGAGAATACCCGCACGGTAGCGCAGCGATCCACTGCTTATGTCATCACTCCTGCTGCCCTCACTTGTCCAGTGCGAGCAGGGGTGCTTCGCCAATGAGGCAAGTTGAGGCTGTCGCCTCAGGCGGCAGCGCTCCACTAAGTACCAGGGGCAGCAAAAATGCTGCTCCTGGTACTTTAAAAGCGAATTTCTGGGGGAGGGGGGGCAGCAGCGACTGCTGCTGCCTCAGGCGGCGGAGGGGCCAGGATCGCCCATGAGTGCGAGAGTACCTGCACAGCAGCAAAGGCCTCGATCCTTACAGCATCAGTTCCGTGCAGCAATAGCATGAATTCTAGGGCTGGGTGTTGGTGCTTGACCGGTGTTGGTGCATCTCGTGTGCACAAGCTCAGGGCAGGCAAGGTTTATTCAGAAACCACATCCACCACAGGTACAGAACAAATCTTTGGAATAAAGGACATGTGAGGCCCCTAGGCTACACTTTCCACTGGGCCCCCTTCTAGGGTAGGGCTTTATTTCAGTGTGGAAGGTGCCACATTTATTAAGAAAAGCTGACCAGTGTGTAAATACGCTAGCGGTATAAAGCTTAAGCAATGGCACATGATGCTAGCGGCTGCACCCTGTTGCTGGCTGACCCCTCACCTAAAGTTTTTAATAAAAAATAAAAAAATTCTCTGCCCACTGGCACTGACTGCTGCAGAACCGGGGGTGGCCCGTTGGGCACCCCCCCTTGCCTTCTAGCTAGCTGCCTGCCTGGGACTGAGACAACCGTGTGCAGTAAGCAAGCTAATAGGCAACTTGAACTTGGGCTTGGCAAATTGGCAAGAATGGTGAGTCTGGTGACGAGTCACGATGAAGAAGATAGACAGCCAAACTATGTGTCTGCTCTGCCTGCGTCCATAGGCAGCAGAAGATGGCTTTGGTTGGGGGGGCCAGGAGAAGGAGAGCAGGCAGTGCGTGTAGCGAGCCGCTGCAAAATTTTAGCCACTCCTCTTGTTGTAAATTTTGGGGGAAAAATTTGCCTAAAGTCTGGCACTGCAGGAAGGGGGTATTAACACCACATGTACAATTTTAACAGAGAGCTATGAATGCTGCACTACAAGCACATTATGGGGAAAAGAGGGAAAAAGATTCTGGCACCTAAACTACATTACATGCAGAGACTGTGAGGTACTCAAAAGACATACAAAGGAGCAGTACTGATCACCCAAGAACAAGAAGTTAAAAAGCAGGAGACTCTGACTGAAGATGCGATCGGTGCCAGACCAGCATCATCAATCACTGTGCACGCTCGTAGAAAAAAAACCTTTGTGCGGCATTGTGTGACGTGAGGTAACATTTTGCTGGTCTGGCACTGAACGCATCTTCAGTCTCCGGCTTTTTAACTTCTTGTGTGGGGGAGGAAGTGGAATCATTACAGCTTGTCTTGGCTGCTGGCTACTTTCAAGGTGCAGGGCCTAAATCGGTCCAATCGGATGGCGGCACTGGGCGTCCCTAAATAAAATAAAAAAGCTCCTTGTAATATGCCCCCTGCCACCCCCGTTCTGACGCCTATGCCTGCATCTGACCATGTGTGTGTGAAAGTGCACCGCCGCTCAACTTTCTTAAGCCGTGGGTCTGCTTCAGCGCACACCAATAACGTCACTGGTGTGCACCTTCCAACGAAGATAGTCTGGCCGGCAAAAGATTGGTTGCACTTGCACACAGGCAGAGAGACGACGCTGCGCTGTGACACACACCTGCCTGCCTTGAGTGCCTTGCTGCCAAAATTGTCTCCCAGTCTCAGGCAGCTGGGGCCCGGACCCTGGCCCCGGTGAATTTTTTTTAAATAAAAATTAAAAATAAATTGCAGTAAAAAAAGCCATGGGCCCCTACCATTAACGCCTAGGCTAGCCTAGGCATTAATCCGCTCCTGCCTGTCCCGATATGTAAATTTTGGGAAAAAAAGGTTTCATCACTCCGCTGCGCTGTCTGCACATGAGCGCCGAGAGACGCCGTTCGCGCATGTGCATGGCGCCATTCATGCATGCGCACTGAGCCGTGCCTTCCCACAGTCATGCCGAGCTCAGTGCGTCACAGTAGGGGGCCCCGAACCAGCAGTTCCGGTGGGCCCGGGCCCCCCAGTCCGTCCCTGATTGTATACAAGTACCAAGTCTGCCTGTTATTTCATCAAAAGCCAGTATGTATAAAAGTGGCAATGGCACCTAGGGTTACTTTGGGCACTATGAGCACCTCATTTTCTAGTAGCCTTTTATTTATTTATTTTTTTATAAAATTCACGATAAAATATAAAAATTAATTCGTGACGTGGGGGCGTGGCACGGGGGTGCATTGCCATGCTTTCGCCTCAGGCAGCAGAAAGGCCAGAATCACGCCTGAGCTTCAGTTTATTTACAAAGGGCAAGGTGTAAAACTAGGGAAAACAGAAATGACAGTGCTCAGTAAAGCAGTACAATGTACCATAATATATATATATATACAGTATATACATATATACATTAAACACTGTACTGTATAGCAGAGCCATGAGTTAGCTGCATATATAACTGATATAAATATGCATCATGTTACAAAACAGGTAAATAATTATCTTCCTTTATAGATAGGCTTGGGCTATAAACAATACCTACCAACTAGTGATGTCTGGGCAGATCCGATACCTGCGGGACCCACGGGACCCGCGGGTTTACCTGCGGAACCCGTGGGTCAGGCGGGTTCGGATCGACCTCGTACTGCTCCTCGCGGGTGGCAGGCGGGTGCAGGTTGAGCTCTTCTCCTGCTCTCCTTGCACTCCACTTTCAAATGCCGGCATCTGACTTCCGGTTCTATAGTCTCGCGTCTGCTCATGTGACTTCATTGTGACGTCATCAGTGGGGTGGGTCGGCGCGGGTCTATAAAAGGACCCCAGAAGCGTGGGTGCAGGCGGGTGTGGGTGGGTTAGGGTCGGGTACAGGTCAGGAAAACCCTGACCCGCACATCACTACTACCAATGATGCTACCACGAGGCTGGATGGGGTAGGATTGCTGCAGATAGTGACGTGCTAGCTGTGTATACTATGAAGATGGCAGCTACAGTGATCATTTCCTGGTATTAAACAGGATCACATGGTAGGGGTGTGGTGGCCTAAAACAGCTGAACAAAGTTCTAGTCTGGTTATAGTGTGCTCTAGCTATGGAGCTAGTTTTGCTTTGCCCATAGCAAATCCTATATGGCACTGCCCTTGGTAGTCAACAGTCTTAAGGTAAACCACAGCAGCTATTGCTTTGGTTGACACATCACAGAATACACAGAGTTTCCTTTCTTTAATTCCTGCAGGAGGAGTAGAAGAGTATTGCCTTGGAATGTGTATGATAGACAGTGTCTCTAAAGAATCTCTCCATTCTATCCACACTTGTTCTTTTTCTGATGGAAGTGGTGAATCCCAGTCACAAAATTCTGTTGTTAACTCCTGGAGTAGAGCTTTGTCTTGAATGGCTGGAGCTGCAAACCCTAGAGGGTCATACAAACTATTTCCTGTAGAAAGTATTCCTCTGCGTGTGAAGGGTTTCTCATCCTTGTTCACTTGAAATGTAAACGTGTCAGATTTTAACTCCCAGTTTAGGCCAAGGCTGCATTGGACAGGTAACGTGTCTGTTCCCAAATCTAAGTCTTTAAAGTCACAAACGTGATCTTGGGATGGGTAGGCTTTCATTACCTGTATGCTGTTGGGGCTATTTTGTGAAGTCTGAGGTTGGAGCAGGCCAGCATGTCTTGTGTTCTCTTAAGTAAACTGATTGCTGTGTCCTCAGAGGGTGATGATTTGAGACCATCATCTTCGTAAAAGTCTCTCTCTACAAATTGTCTGACATCTTTGCCATAGTCTACTTCTCCTTCTTGGGCGGACTGTCTGAGTCCATATATTGCTACTGCAGGGGAAGGACTGTTTCCAAACACATGAACTTTCATGCGGTACTCTAAGGTACCTTTGGCTGGTTCACTGTCTTTGAACCAGAAGAATCTCAAGAAGTTCCTATGGTCTTCTCTCACAAGAAAGCTATGGAACATTTTCTTGATGTCTGCTATGAAAACTATCTATAAAAGTGTATGAGTACTCCCAAGAGATGGTTGTTGAGGTCTGGACCTGTTAAAAGTAGATCGTTTAGGGAGACTCCGTTATATTTGGAACTAGAGTCAAACACGACTCTGATCTGACCTGGCTTCTTTGGGTGGTATACTCCAAAGATTGGCAAGTACCAGCATTCTTCTTTCTTTTCAATACTGGGAGCGACTTCTGCATGTCTATTCTCTAATATCTCTCACATGAATGTAAAAAAGTGCTCTCTCATCTCTGGTTTCTTTTGGACAGTGCGTGTGAGAGAAGTGAAACGTTTGAGGGCTTCTGAGAATGTCTTTGTGGTTTGAAGGGAAGTGGAGCTACCCAACTGGTAGCATTGTCTTTACTCACACCTTGCTCCATAATCTCTAGAAAGGCTTTGTCTTCAATGGAGAGAGCCAGTTGGTTGTCATCTTTCGATCTCTGGAAGACTGTGCAGCCCAAGAGATCCTCCTCCTCACTGCAAGGGTAGCTGTTACAACAAGGGTTTCCTAAGAAGTTGGTTAGCTGAGAGTTATTCTGAGTTTCTTTGACCAGAAAACGATTTGGACATGGTTGGAAGAGAGAGTGGCGACCATTCTCCAGTGTGTTTGTATGCAAAGTGTTGATGCTGGTTGGCCTGTGTACACTTCCCAGGCAAACTTCTCCTATGATGACCCATCCAAGGTCTAGCTTCTGTGCGTAAGGTGCATTGGGAGAGCAATTTATCTGGTCTCTTGCTTTGTGGACTTTGTATCTCTTCCAAGAAGCAGCATTATCTGGGCCTTGCGGTTGAGTTCTGGGATTAAATGTGTTATACGTTTCAAGTGTACATGGTGCTTAGTCACATCTGGTGTAGGAATTTCAGATCTATTATCCGGAATCCAATTGCATTTGACTATAGTTGGCAAGGGCAAGCGTATTTGTCCATCTATGGACTCATCTTGATAGCCAGATGCTTTTCTCCCTGCTGTCTCAATATCTCCTGCACAAGTTTTGAGGGAGTATGGGTTGCTTGGGCTTGATATTGAATACATCAAAGAAGGATGGTCAGGCTAGAAATCTATTGCTCTGATCAACCATAATTGCATAAAGCTTGATGGCTTTATCCCTTTGGCCTTTTGGGTACACTCTAACTAAGCAAATCTTGGAGCAGGATCTGCCAACTATGGCTCCTTTGCAGATTTCTGCACATTGGGATGTGACTTCTGGTATGGTTGTAACAGTGTCAACTTGCTTCCCGCCATGCTCGCTAATACCCTTGGTGTAAGATACAGTCCATGGGGCTGGTCCAGGGAGTAACGCTGTGTTGTGATGTGTGCTGTCACATTCTGTGCATTTTACACTGACCTTACAGTCTTTAGCAAGATGATCTGTAGATGAGCAGAACTTGTAGCAGATGTTGTTTTCTTTTAAGAAGGCTTTGAGGTCCACTATGGACTTTTCTCTGAAGCCTCTGCATTTGAGAAGGGGGTGAGGTTTCTGGTGTAGTGGACACTGCTTACCAGGGTCTTTGATCTTTGTCTCCCCATGTGAGATGTCAGCTGACCAATAGGAAGAAGCTGAAGAGAAAACAGTTTTGTGAACTGTTACTGCAGTTTTGCGAGGGTGAGGTACTGAAGGAGTGGAATGTGGCAGAGTGAAATCAAAACTGGGGTCATTTCTCATCTTGGCTTGTTGGTATACAAAGTTGCGTAGGTATACGTCTGTCATAGATAGACATGTAATCTCGTGAGAAGATGACGTCGACGCAAAGAACATGCGGAAGTGAATGCGGCTATAAAGAACCGCGATAGAAAGCGAGCGGTAATTGCCTTTTGAAAAAGCGAATTGCGAAACGTACGTCAGGGCAATTGACGGTCTCTTTGATTTTAGCTTAAAATCACCGGATGGTGGGGTGGGATTGAGACTTTAAAAAGGTTTATTAATAATATTCTCAGACTCTTTTTACTCATCTATTTTCTATTCCAAGGACTGTGGGGTTTGCGGTTTTGTAGGTTAAGCTAGCCTCTTCCAATATAGATAGGAAGGTACAATTGAGACCACAGCCCTACAGTTCCTGCCATTCTACATCTTTGTGGTGCTCCTAGGGACTTAGAAAAAAACCATTAGTTATAATAATGGGAGCAACTCCACCCTCTATACAATTTTCACCTTTCCTCAACTTTTAATTAATAGGTTGATAACCAAGGTTTCTTAATTGTGATCATATTAATTAACTTTTAGATTTTAGTTATTTTATCCACAAGTCACTTTGAAATGGTATATTTTAGACTAAATGAATTGGTGAATTAATTGATTGCACACGGCACTATAAATTAGAACACATTCGATTTATTTAAAAATCCAAATCTATTGCACAGGTCACTTTATACTGTGCATTTAATGAATTAAAACAGTAAACCGATTTATTAGCTAAACTGATTGATAAAAACGTTGAGAGTGAATTTAATTAATGAACGAATTGGAATTTTATATAATACTGGCACTTTAAATGAATTAAATTGATTGAATCTGGAGTAATAATCTCCAAATTTTGTCTTTAGTGGTTATTGATGTTGTGGGTTAAACCTGAATAAAATAACAAACAATATTAATTGATAAGTTTCTTTTCATTTAAAAACGTTTATTGTGGGGTCTTTGAAGGTGAATGTTGCACGTGGCACGTTGTTTTCAGTAGAGAGGAGTTAAATTTACCTAATCCCAACAAGAAGCAACATTGTAATTTGATAGCCTGGTGTTATCAATTTATCTTAAAGACTGCAAACAAAGTATCAAGTCGGGTAATTGAAATAAGATAAGGGTATCCTTTTTTAAACCATACAATGAATTGAAACTAAAGTACTGCAGATCCAGCTGCTGGATAGCCGTAGTTTTACTGTTATGCAGTAAAGCTATGGATCCACCTGTTGGATAGCCGTTGTTTTACTGTTCTGTCCTCACTACGTGTTACCCTGGAGTAGTGTGTAGCTTGACATGCAGCTAAACTCCTTCCTTCATTAACCCACTGACACAGGTTATTGAGCTTCAGTTTATTAACAAAGGGCAAGGTGTAAAACTAGGGAAAACAGAAATGACAGTGCTCAGTAAAGCAGTACAATATAACATAATATATATATATATATATACATATATATATATATATATATATATATATATATATATACACACACACATTAAACACTGTGGAGCATATGTAAACTTAATGGGGTGAGAGGCATCTCACCCTCCTTTATAAGGCCTAGATACCTAGGGAGAAACATATACTGTATAGCAGGGCCATGAGTTAGCTGCATATATAATAACTGATATAAACTTGCATCATGGTACAAAACAGATAAATAATTATCCGCCTTTAAAGATAGGCTTGGGCTATAAACAATACCTACCAACGATGCTACCATGAGGCTGGATGGGGTAGGATTGCTGCAGATAGTGACATGCTAGCTGTGTACACTATGAAGATGGCAGCTACAGTGCATACCTCCCAACATTTTGGAATTCAAAAGAGGGATAAAAAGTTGTGCCAGGCGTAGCGTGGGCCATGCCCATTTTGTGGCCACACCCCATAATTACCATGTTCAGCAATGCACTAATGACACTTACAAGCCGCTACCTACAACTTTATAAGAAACAGTTTCTGGCCATATCTGCTGCTGCACAAGTCTGTATGTCAGATGACAGAAAACCAATATGTTCTGATGCAAGATGCAAGTCAATCACATTTTGTAAACAAAGGAAAAGTGTAAGGAAGGAAACCTAATTCTGTAATAGGTTGAAATGAAAAATGGTCCCTTAAGTCGCACTCTTGTAAATTTCTTCTCAATGAAATATAATAATCATTAATTATTTAAATGGAGTAAATTGATTTAAATTAATTGAGGTTTTTTATTTCATCACACAATATATATAGAAAATCATGTACAAAATTAATTTATCAAATTTCATATGTAGCAATTAATTTATAGCATTAAATTCATATTATCAATTTGTATATAAATATTTATTTCATCTTGATTATCTTAGCAGTAACTTAAAGCATAAAAAGTTCTATATTAAAAATAGACTTATTCTGTAATAGAACTGAAATGGTTTTCATTTTGTAGCAAGCAGGAAAGGGACATAAAAACATCTGTAACATGTTTAGAGCACTTGTGATTCTGACTGCACCTCCAGCAAATCTGCAACCTGCTTGTACATATTTCTCTACATGGCCGATATACACTACAGCACATCTGCAGGGGAAATGTTAAAAAAATGTACATACCAGCTATGGAACAGATCAGCTGGGACACACGCAGCACGGCAGAGGCAGCAGCAGCAAGAGCGCAGAGAAGAGTGGGAGGGGACGGAGCCACAGTGGTAGATAGGATGGAGGAGCGGTCCTAAAGCCCGCCGGATGTATCAGGATGCAGCCCAATTACACAAGATATAGAGCAGCCGCACGAACAATCAGATGATGGTCAGTCCAGGCCTGCTGTGAAGCATGAGTTACGAGCAGTGGAGAGGATGGGGACAAGGCCGAGGCAGACTCCGGGGCAGAGCAAGAAGCGAGCCGAACAGCGGGACATCTTCACCTGCTATACGGGATGGCGGGACAGGCAGGTAAAATCGGAAATGTCCCGCTTAATCCGGGACACTTGGGAGGTATGTACAGTTATCATTTCCTGGTATTACACAGGATCACATGGTAGGGGTGTGGTGGCCTAAAAGGGACATTTCTATAGAAAAGGCATAACTGTTCTGTCCTTCCTACGTATTACCCTGGGGCAGTGTGTAGTTCGACATGCAGCTAAACCTCCCCACAATCCAATAAACAGACTAAGCTTGGAGTCTGTAGATTTTACTGGATAAGCAAGTAGAATAGAGGTGAAACTGTAATACAAACAGCAGAAATATGATAAGTATGCTTGCAATGAACTATATAAAAACATGAAAATGAATATATAACTGCAGCATAAAATATATATACTGGCACAAATGTCTATGCAGCAATGTCTCTGGGGGTGCTGGCAGCTGTGGAGGTGTTTTGGTGTAACTATTTCCTTACCAGCGTTTGTAGCATAAAGGGAGATACAGAACTGTGTGCTTCTTCAGCATCATGGTCTGTGAAATGGAGTCCTGGCTCCTATAAGGCATTGTAGGTCACATGGTGGCAGTACGGTAGCCTGATTAGTTCAGATTCTGCCATAAGCCTTATGGAGGTGAAAATTCAATACAGGAAATGGCATTGTGCAATTACAGCAAGCCTCCAGCAGAGGGAATCCATCGATGAGAGATAAAATGTAACAGCATGATGAAGGCTTATGCTGGAGATATGACAATAACCATACAAATGAATGACAAGCTGATGCAATACAAATAATAAAACAATGCTGGGGGCATAACAACATTCATACCTGTTGTCAGCAGTGACTCTGGGGCTGCTGCCACCTGAGGCAGCAGCCCAGATGCTGCCCCCCTTTCCCACTCCATGCTTAAAAATCAACAACGGAGTGGGTCAAAGGGGGGCAGCATCGCTAGTGCATTGAGCGCAATTTCGCTCTCTGTACTAGCGGAGCCAAATTTCCAGTTTAAAACCCAGAAATTTGGCACTTAATGTTACAAAAGGCATTTTTTTGCCGCCCCTTGTAACTGACCGCTTCTGCCGCTTTATGTAAGGTTCTCACCTTGCCTCATAGCAGTAGCGGCCCTGCCTGTTGTAAAAGTATTTAAAAATCGGAGCTGTTATTCATATATTGTCTGCCTCGCCTCTATGCCTTAGGCATTAAATTGGGTCAGTCAATAACTTTCACTTTACATTGTGAACTATCTAGGTCTTACTGCATTGTTCATATTTCCCCCACTCCTCAAGATCTATAATTATGCAGCCTGTGATTGGCATGGGAATTAAATCCCCGATTCTGGCACATACACAAGATTTTCTTATAATAATGCAGTGCTTGCCTTACTAACAGTGTCCACAAAATAGTCCATGCTTGCTGTTATTCTATAATCCAAAACTGAAGGGAACAATATTTATATAATTTTATAGAGAACATGTAAAATTAATTTTGCTCAACTAGCATGATAAAAAGGTTTGAAATAATTTCTTAGGGTGAGGGTCTCCTTAACAAAACATTTCAGTATGAAAATTAAACTGGGTAAAAAAAAGGATCACGGTCAGGATCAAAAGCAAACTAACTGAACAGTTATAGCCTATATGTAACCCCCTTCAAGTTAGAGTTATGCAAAGGAGGAAATTGGTTTCTGACTAATATCTTAGGCATCAGTTTACTCCAGCCTTTATAGCTTACATTAATGTACTAGCTTGAGAACGTTTTTTTTTTTAGTTTGCACAGCCAATTTAGCCAATTTTATATTTTCAATTAACTGTTCTTTTAAGGCATGATGATGTTAAAAATTATGAAAAGATCCCTTATCTGTAAAAGTAAAAAAAAAGAGAGAGAGATAATAGTAATATACTTAAAAATATGCGCTATAAATAACTTCTCTTCCTGCAGATTTATCATTAGGTTTCTCTTTCACTTTCTCTTCCAATGCTCATAACCTTTTCTTCTGGTTTCTGCCTAGAAACAGCTGAATAACGTCCTATAAGAATTTCTATTGGCTATCTCTCCCTATTTCTCCCTGAACTGTTCAATCAGAACAGAGCACAGTTACACCCTGGCTATACAGAGAGAGCAGTGTTATCTGTGTCATAGTTGCTTTCTTTGCTGGATCCAGTGTGTTGTGTGCTGCCTGGCAGCTCTGTATAACAACAGAATGGATTTGCGTCTTGTTCCTATCCTGCTCACTTTGTGGATATCTGCAGTGTATTCTGGTGAGTACATGGGGAGATCAGCATTAAGCTAAGCAGTTTGAGTATGCATTTATCCACATAATCCGAATTTTTAAAAATGATTTCCCTTTTCTGTGTAATAATAAAACAGTACCTTGTACTTGTTCCAAGATATAATTAATCCTTATTAGAGGCAAAACCAATGTTTAAATGATTTTCTAGTAGACTTAAGGTATGAAAATCCAAATTGGGGAAAGATTTGTTATCCAGAAAACCCCAGGTCCTGAGCATTCTGGATAACAGGTCCTATACTAATCAAATGGTAGACTTACTTAAAAATACGTGAGCCCAAAACGACAATAATGGATAAACTGTAATCACAAAATGGAGGCACTGCAAGACAAACATCTCCACTAAATATACCAGCTTTTTATTGTATCAACAGAAATTTAAAGTAAAAAAGATAATACATTAAACTGGCTTTGTCAAAGAGATCTTTAGGACTAATTAAATTGAAAG
This sequence comes from Xenopus laevis, assembly GCF_017654675.1. Classification (NCBI taxonomy): domain Eukaryota; kingdom Metazoa; phylum Chordata; class Amphibia; order Anura; family Pipidae; genus Xenopus; species Xenopus laevis. The sequence goes on from NC_054385.1 coordinate 64,871,404, forward strand.
GTCTGCCATTTCTGGGGGATACTTCGTTGAAGTTATACCAGACGGAAGTTCAGATATTGGGTCCCACCACCTTGGTGACCCTAGTGGGGCAGAAGCAAAAGGGGTGGTTCATCTATACAGTAATGTTTAGTATGCTATAGAATGTCCAATTTCTTGTAACGTTGTAATAGGTCTTAATTTTTTTTTTTACAGTTTTTGAGTTATTTGCCTTCCTCTGATACATCTTTGGAGTTAACAAATTGTGTCACATCAGCCCAAAAAACTATTGTTCTGTGAGGTTACAATTGTATTGTTACTTTTTAATCCTCATCTTTCCATTTAGTCCCTCTCCTATTTCTATTCCAGTCTCTCTTTCAAACCACTGCCTGGTTGCTAAGGTAAACAAGACCTTAGCATAGGTGGGTTTGACAGTATAGTTGAAGACTATAAATTTTTTTCTGCATCACGGGCAGTATTGGACTGGGGTGTTCAGGGCCCACTGGGGCTGTCACCTGAGGGCCCCCCACCCTAGATGCAAGTGCCACCAACCCCCCACAAAGCACCAACACTGCCCCTCCTGCACTTCACATCAGGGCTGTGGAGTCAATACATAAATCCACCGACTCCTCATTGTATGTACCTCTGACACTGACTCCTATGTTTTTAAAGGAACATTAGCGCCAAAAAAAGTGTATCTAAGTAATTATAATATAATGTACTGTTGCTCTGTACTGGTAAAACTAGCGTGTTTGCTTTAGAAGGACAACTATAGTTTATATAAACAAGCTGTTTAGCCATGGGGGCGCCTGGGCAGCTCTTCAGGCTGAAAAAAGGAGAAAAGGCACAGGTTACATACCACATAACAGATAAGCCCTATCCATTACATAGGAGTTTTATCTGCTATTTGTTATGTAACCTGTGCAAACACACAGCTTTTACCAGTGCATGCTAATAGTATATTATATGTTTATTACTTTATTATTTTGGTGTTACTGTTCCTTTAACCCTTTCACTGCCAGCCGATTTGGCCAATTAGGTGCTTTTATTGCCATACATCTTTTGCCACTTACACTTTAGGGGCCTTTACTAGGGGGGTCTTTTAGTTTACCCAGGAAAACAATATATATTTTTTTTCAGGTAAATCTAAGCTTTCAAAATATGCTAGCACTTTGGTGTAGTTCCACTTTTAAGATATAGTCTATAGGTGACTAAAAAATTAAAAAAATATTGTTTCCTATAATACAAACACATATATCAGAAAAATTATTTATTTTTTGTACAAGAACACAGCAGATTTGGAAATTTCTATGTCTCCTGAATGAGACAATAAATATATGTAGTTTTATGGAGATTTCTCAATTGTATAAGTCAAAAACTCCAAGCAGTACACTACAACATTTCCAAAATACCGTTTCACAAAACGGCATACTTCTGATTTCAAGGCCAAACATTCCACTAACTGTAGGTTTACCCTAAAAAACTACACATTATTGGAAAAAACTAATTCTGATGAACCCAAAATAGGTGAATACAACTATGTACTACAAACTACAGAGCTGCAATTATTTCCTAAATTATCATTTTTTATAAAAATTTGTGAAAAATTACCTAAAAGCTTCCAGTCTCCAGCTTCATATTTCCCATAGATCATTTCAAAATACATCTCAAAACTTCCATTTTGAAGTATTTTATCTCTTATAGTGCATATGAATTTTCTCCGCTGCCAATTTGCCTTCTGTGAACAAAGCCCCCTGGCTGCGTATTATGTGCTGCAAGTACCCATAATAGTATAAAGACCCCCAAGACCATATATTTTTGTAAAGTACACATTCTGAAAAATCCAAAATTAGTAATTATGTCTTTCTACTCCAAATTACCATACTGCAAAGCTACGCCAAACGCAGCTGTTTTTATGACATTACTTATATACAATTGGAAAACACACTTAATATTGACACAATGGTCAATTGAACAGTTTGATGCCCAATATGCATAGACATACCATAGCAGGTGGCACGTGCAGACCTCAAATCAAAATAGTGCATATGAATTTTTTCAACTGACAATTTGCCTTCTGTGATCAAAGCCTCCTGACTGCGTATTATATGCTGCAAGACCAAACCCGGACTGGCAATCTGTGGGTTCGGGGCAAATGCCCAATGGGCCGCTTACTTTAAAATGTAAATGGGCCGCACACCTAAAAATGCAAATTGGGTCTGTCATTAATATGTAAATAAAGCTGGCCATAGACGCAAAGATCCGATCGTACGAATCGTGGATTCGTACGATTTTCGGACCATGTGTGGAGAGTCCCGACATTTTTCGTCCGTCGGAGATCGGTCGTTTGGTCGATCGGACAGGTTAGAAAATTTCTGTCGCCTGCCGATAATATCTCTGCGTGTATTGCCGATCGTACGATTTTCAGAGGGAGACTGTCACTAGTGTTGTCAGACATAAGTATCGTACGATTGCTGTCAGGGGCAGAACATTGGCTGATCTGTTCTTATTTGATCGGAATGGTAAAGACTTTGATCTGAATGGTTAGTGGAGGGTCGGGAGATGGGAAAGTCCGATCGTACGTTGATTCGTACGATCGGATCTTTGCGTCTATGGCCAGCTTAAGTCACTCACTTTATAAATATCAATGTGCTGTCTGTAACAGACAGCCACAGCTAAGCTGATGACTGCATTTGTTAGTGCACATGCCAGTACTGGCATATGGGCAGAACCAAGAATTCTGACCAACTTCAGTTAGTAATATTAGAGTTGCTTGCTATATACCCAATCCCTTATGCAACAGGAGGCTCTGTCCTCAGAACAATCACTTAAACCTGTATGGAAAACTGTGAAATGTATTAATAGCATGAGGAAGCATTTGGCACACAGTGTAATTAAAGGAATTGTTCAGTGTAAAAAGAAAAACTGGGTAAATAGATAGACTGTGCAAAATAAAAAATGTTTCTAATATAGTTACTTAGCCAAAAATGTAATGTATAAAGGCTGGAGTGATTTGATGTATAACATGTCAGTCAGAACACTACTTCCTGCTTTTCAGCTCTCTTGGTTTACACTGACTGGTTACCCTGGCTACCAGGCAGTAACCAATCAGAGACATGAGGGGGGGCACATGGGTCACATCTGTTGCTTTTGAATCTGAGCTGAATGCGGAGGATCAATTACAAACTCACTGAACAGAAATGTACCATGTGGCCCCCCTTCAAGTCGCTGACTAACTCAGAGTTATAGAGCTGAAAAGAAGGAAGTTGGATTCTGGCTGTTTTATTAGACATCTGTTCACTCCAGCCTTTATACATTACATTTTTGGCTAACTAACTATATTAGAAACATTATTTATCTGCCAGGGTGCATGGTCTTGCTGGGGGCACACAAAGGAAAATGTAGAATATACTGTAAGTATAGGGTCAGTAATTCATCTGATAAAATAGTTGTGATAGAAACTAGGGTGAGAGATTTGTTGCAAGGGGCAGTTCCAGTACATAAGGTATATAATATTGCTGGGGATTATATGAAATTTCTATCAATAAACACTAGTTCTAGTTAACCTTTGGATTGGAAATATATATCATGCTTTGCATGCATTTGAATGCATGGGCTGCTTTGATATTTTGCCAGGGCTGCTTTTTCCTCCCAGTCTGGCCCGAAAACCATATATTTTTGAAAAGTACACATTCTGCCGAATACAGAATTTCAAAAAATGTGTTTCTACTCCAAATGATCAAAGTGCAAATAATGCTAAAAATTAAGGAACAACAATGCCTGCATAAAACAGCAATAAAATCACAAAAATCAAATACAATTAGGCTAATCAATGAAATAACAAAATAATGATCTGACAGCATGGTTAGCGATTAGAATGCTTGATCCAATAGTCACACTGTGAAAGCAACAGTTTTTAGGGAAATAACGAGAAACAAACTGATAAAATGACACAGGACCTGTGTGGCAGCCCCCTTGGCTCGTTGCCTAGGGGGTTCGGGGCACAGAGGACTCACTGCACAGTGGGGTACTATGTGCTTGGCATTCAGAGCATTTTCCTGCCAGCACGTAGTATCTATGTGCTTGGTAGTTAAAGGTTTTATCTACTAACGTATTTTCCAAGTTAAGTACACACCATACAAGGCATTTTACCTTTACCTTAAACTGCATCCTTTGGTTATTCTAAACTAAAGTCAAAGTTAAACTACATTTAGAAAACCTTAAACCTTTTAATTGAACTTGGCATATAGCTGTAGAATAGCTGTTAAATACAATCCAAAATTAACTAATGTATTTCCTTCATATTCTCCTTCATAGAAGCTCTTAAATCTGATTGATTTTTTTAATGCTTGTATTTAAATTTATTAGGAGTCTGTATATTTTTTACAAATCCGACTTCAGATACCCAAAAAACTGCCCACATTGTTTAACTGTTCACACCTCATACAAACTGCTGTAGGGGCACCAGCATTGTGTCACTGTATGTAGCACAGTTTTAAATGTTCATCATTGTTCATCATGAATTGGTCCTGATAGGTTTCCCTGTCTCCTGCTCTATTCTGCCTTCCCTATGATCCCTGTGTGTGCCATACTCTTCCTGCCCTATGCTCCCTGTATGTGCCATACTCTGCCTGTGTCATACTATGCCTCTGTGTGCCATGCTCTGCCTGTGGGAGGCAAACCTGGTGGGGGTTTGTTAGCATTTGGAAATACTTATTAGTGTACCCCAAGGTATTTAATCATGTGCTGGGGTTGATGTTATTCACATGGGAGGATAAGGCTTATGGATTTAACCCTTTCCCTGCCAGCCATTTCGTCCTAGATGCGAACATCTACTGCAAAGCAGTTTTTAGATATTTTGCACTCTTTCACTTTAAGGGCCATTCCTGGAGCGGACTTTTAGTTTACCCAGGAAAACAATATATTGTTTTTTTTTTCAGGACAAGCTGAACTTTCAAAATATGCAAGAATTTTGGCGTAATTCTACTTCTGTAAAAAAATATAGGCTTCTAAGTGTCTAAAAAAATCATGTTTCACAAAGAACAATCACATATATCAGAAACATCATTTATTTTATGTACGAGAACACAGCCGATTTGGAAAGGTCTATGTCTCCTGAACACGACAATACTAAATATATATAGTTTTATGGAGATTTCTTACTTGTATCAATCAAAATCTACAAGCAGTACACTACCAAATTTCCAAAGCACCGCTCCCCAAACGGCATACTTCTGATTTCAAGGTCAAACATTCCACTAACAGTAGGTTTACCCTAGAAAACTACCCATTATTAGAAAGAACAGATTCTGGTAAATCAAAACTGGGATGGGTAAATATATTTTTGTACTCCAAACTACCAAGTTGCAATTGTTTCCTAAAGTTATAATGTTTTATAGAAATTGGTGAATTTTTTGAAAAGTGACCTCAAAGCTTCCACTGTACAGCATCATATCTCCCACACATCATTAGGTATCAATGTAAAATATGAAAGCCTGGGGTCCACTGAACAGTTTGATGCCCAATATGTATAGGTGTACCCAAGCATGTGGTATATACAGATGCAGCCACTTTGGTTTGTCTGTTTGACACAGAATAACTAAACACAGATATCCCATTTATCTCATTTAACACAGAAAACTGCGTCACAACATCCCATCTAATTAAAGCATTCACCATTGTGAATAATGGAGCTTTGGTATGCTAATGAAAAGGTTAAATGCATTAAATGAGTTAAGATGACTTAAGATAACACAGTTTCTTCAATTACCCCTGAGTCATGACGCGTTTAACTCACAAATCCAAGTGGCTTCATCTGTAGGGGTCCTAAAATGTAGACAACTCATTTGAGCTATCCAGATACTGCAAAATCAACACATTTATATAGTTTGGGGGTGGGGGAAAGTTAGAAAAAAGTACGTTCACCCCAGAAAACCATATATTTTCGGAAAGTACACATTCCCCCGAATCCAAATTGGGTATGCATGTCTTTCTACTCCAAAGCACCAAGCCGCAAACCCTTCCTAAATTTGGCAATTTTGGTGCCATTTTCTAAAATCGCCTCAAAACTTCCAACCTGCAACATCGTATTTCCAACATACTATTAGGTATCAATATAAATCACCCCAAATATGAAAGCCAGGGGTCCCCTGAATAGTTTTATGCCCAATATGTATAGGTGTACCTAAGCATGTGACATATAGGGGCCCAAAAATGAAGTCACCCCATATGGTCTGTCATTTCAGGTACTGCAAAATCAACATATTTACATAGTTTTGGGGGGGGCAAAAGTAGAGTTCACCCCAGAAAATCATTACTATCTTGTAACATTATCTACACATCTTAATATAGTGATGTGAAACATTTTTATAGTTACATATATAGTATAGTTATAGTTTTTACATTGATATAGTTATTTGTGGATCTTGTATTTTTTATTTTTGTGCATTAACATATTTTATGTATTTTGAGCTATACTATTGGATGCTTAGTAATGATGACAAGTCAACCAATTAAGTCTTCCCGCCATTATAAGTATTTAATAGGGATGCACCGAATCCAGGATTTGGTTCGGGATTCGGCCAGGATTCGGGCTTTTTCAGCAGGATTCGGATTCGGCCGAATCCTTCTGCCCGGCCGAACCGAATCCGAAACCTAATTTGCATATGCAAATTAGGGGCGGGGAGGGAAATCGCGTGACTTTTTGTCACAAAACAAGGAAGTAAAAAATATTTTCCCCTTTCAACCCCTAATTTGCATATGCAAATTAGGGTTCGAATTCGGTTCGGTATTCGGCCGAATCTTTCACGAAGGATTCGGGGGTTCGGCCGAATCCAAAATAGTGGATTCGGTGCATCCCTAGTATTTAATGCATTGTTTCTTGTCTGTAATTACTTTGAGAAAGGCCTCGGAGAGGCTGAAATGTTAGTAATTTTCTGTTAATAAACATTATTTAATTTTTAAGTCCTGAGAGTGCGGACCTTCTTTATGGGATAACTATTTAAAAAATTTTGGACACTGCACCCAGGCAAGTTCAACCCAATGATGAGAGTGCGGACTCCTCCAAAGTACCTATATGGGGGGATATCTTCATTTAAGTCTCACTTCTTTATATAAGTCCACAAAAAGTTTTTTGAGCTAAGTAAAAGTCAGAGTGTCCTTTATCTTCACTTTAAACAGCACCCCTCATTTGAAAATGCCCAAAAGTAAAAGAATATTTAAGAGGAAATTTGGATCAAAGTAAGACATTTTTTCACATCTTACTCGCAGGCTAAAATCCATAATTTGAGTAACAAAGCAAATAATTTGCTTTTTAATCTCACTAAGGCAGAAAATAAGTGAGCTAAGCTTATAAAAATAAGGGATACTCATAAACAATTAACAAATGACCCTAATAAAATTGTGGACATTTTCAAAAATTATTATAAAGACTTGTACTCTAATCCTAATGTTAACTCAGAGAAAATGAAAAATTTTTTGAAAATTGTAAAATCCCTCAGATCTCAAAAGAACAATTGGAAAGTCTTAATAGTCCAATTTCCACTGAAGAAGTCTCCAATATTATAAATAATTTGAAAACTTCTAAAGCAGGTGGTCCTGATGGCTTAACTCCATCTTTTCATAAAATAATGAAAGACAAGATCTAACCTTTTCTAACGAATTTATTTAATGACATGTTATTCTTTGGAAAACATTTACCCTCTAGTGAACTCTCGAATCTTAGAGTTATCCCCAAAAGGACAAAGACTTATCTCTTCCCTCTTCCTATAGACCAATTTCTTTATTAAATCAAGATATCAAGATGCTATCTAAGGTTCTTGCTGATAGGCTCTCATTAATTCTTCCCTCCGTAATTTCAGAAACCCAAAATGGCTTTATTAAAAACAGATCTGGAGTTAAAAATATTAGGGCTTTGATCCATATTTTATTTTTTGCCAAAAAGCATAAAATTCCCAGTTCTATTCTTTGGTATCATGGGCCCATTTTACCAATATATCGAATGCCTCTATAAAAGTCCCAAAACGCAAATAATCTTTGGGGGAGCTAAGTCATCACCCTTTGAAATATTTAAGGGTATGAAACAAGGCTGTCCTTTATCGCCCCTTTTATTTAATATTGCACTAGAACCATTAATTTGTTTCATTGATTTGTCTAAATTGATTAAGGGAATTTCCATTAATAATAAACAAAAAAAAATTTGTTACTGATTTTAAGAAACCCAGAGTCTTCATTTAAGATTGTTTTTGACTTACTACAAGATTTCCAGTCTTTTTCTGATTATAAGGTTAATGTGGATAAATCTGAAGTGATGAATATATATGGTTCTTTTTCAAACTCTTTACTTAAAAAAAATTCACCTGAAATACCCCAAAAATCAGATTAAATATTTAGGATTAATAATTCCTTCAGACTTAAATAATTTATATTCATTAAATATTACTCCAGCTTGTCATAAGGTTTCCTCCATGTGTGAAAAATGGGCCAATGCTCCCCTTAATCTTAAGGGACGAGTGATATTTTTTAAATCATTGATATTCCCCAAGATGATATACCCATTAATTAATCTCCCTTTGCTTATAAAACATTCTGATATCAAGAAACTTGATTCTGCTCTTATCAAGTTTATATGGAATGGGGAAAAAGCAAAGATTGCTCTCCAGAAGTTGAGAGCTCCAGTTAAATCTCCCTAATTTCAGAGCTTTCAATTTATCAGCCCTTACTAGAAATCTCATTTAGTGGATCTCTCAAGGTAATAAGTTTACAAATCCTGAAATTGAAATTTTTCATGAACCTCACTTTGATATTATATCTGTTTTACATAGTAAATGGGGTAGTATTCCTAGCAATTTTAAGAAGAATCCCCTTTTTCGGAACTCTATTTTTGTGTGGAAACACTTATTCTCTCGACATAGCTACAGTTATATGGAAACTCCTTTTATGCTGGCTAAACTCTTACTTAAACCCTCCAATTTTCAAAAGTCTGAGTCCTTTTTATTTTCTTTTAAGAAAAAATTAATAGTCTTAGTAAAAGATTTATTAGATCCACCCAATGAGACTCTGTTATCTTGGTCAAGACTCAAATAAGACTACGGGCTTCTTGAATCTGATAGATATTATTACTTAGCTTGTCAATGTGGTCTTTCTTTGTTAAGTAATAATAGAAACATTGTTTTGTCAGATCATAGGCTAGCTGAAGATTTGGGAGAGTTTTTGGAGTTTCCTTCTTTGATTTCTATTAACTCTATATCTAAAAAATTCTGGAATGATTATTGGTCAGACGCACACCCATTACTTAAAGTATTCAACAAATGGGCTGAGTTTCTACAATGTCAAATATCCCCTTCAGATTTGGTGAAGTCTATTTGTAATTACAATAAATTCATTTTGGCAGAGAGTTGGAGGATACAACATTTTAAGTTAGTTCACTTAGGCTATGGGAATTTTTTTTCTAAAGGTATCTTTTCAAGTCCAGTATCATACTCTCATATAGTGTGATGAGTATAATGTGTCCCTTTTTCACTATCTATGGACTTGTCCAAAGATCAGTATATTTTGGAAGGAAGTTACCAGTTTTCTAAACATTAATCTGAAAATAAAATTTAAATTATCTCCAGGTTTTGCTTTGTTGCTTCTAGATGATTTTAGGCTCTTTTCAAATTTTAATATAGAATTTAAGTCCCAAGAAAATAAAATATTGACAATTTTATTTTTGCCTGCCTCCAGAAAGGCTTTAACTGTTGGCTACAAAATGAATCTCCCTCATTGACAGACACAATGGCTTATATGAACCAGCTTAGTTGGCAGGAAGCTTTATTAGTAAAAATAATTCCAAAGAATCATTTACAGGGGAATGTAATAAAAGTCGCAAAGAGCAAAACAATTCGCACCAATAAGACTAAAAATCCACATCTCGCAATGTAATATTGTTCCTTAAACTGTTATTGCATTGCGAATTTTAATTACGCATTGCGAATTTTAATTGCGCACTCATAAGAAGTGCTTGAAGATGTCGTAATCTTTTGGAGCAAACATAATGACTTTTTCAGTAAGAAGTTTTATTACATTGACTGCGCATTGGCGCAAACTATAAAATTCGCAAACGGTCTTTCACTGTCGGAAGTGGACGCTAAACAGTTTCCAGGCTCGCAAAAGCTATATTAAATTCGCACAAAGCTAAATTTGTTCGTGCAAAGGCATAACTTTTCGCATTGCGAATAGTTTTTCCGTTAGCGATTTTTATTACATTCCCGTTAGACTTATATGGTCTCCTTACTTTGAGTTCTGTGACTCCAATACCAGAAGTCAAATATCTCAGTTTCTTCAATTGTAAAATGTTCATAGGGGGGGTTATCTGACATTCCCAAGACAATGGGCTTTTTCTTTCTTCTTTTTCTTTTCAGAATGTCTATGCGTCCACTGGCTTAGTTAGTGATAGCTCTTGTTAGTTTCTATTTTATATATTACTTTATACATTCTGTATAATATGTCATTGTATTAATCTTCTTATTCTGTATACTATTTATTATCATATAGATTTTTATGGTTTATTGTGAAAACGAAATAAAATATTTCAAACAAAGTACCTATATATATATATATATATATATATATATATATATATATATACTAAAATTTACTGCATACTTTGTGTCTCCATCTGTACTATAAGGGGCAAATTCATCAGTAGTCGAAGATCGAGGGTTAATTAACCCTCGATATTCGACTGGGGAATGAAAATCCTTCGAATATCGAAGTCGAAGGATTTTGCGCAAATACTTTGATCGAACGATCGAAGGAATAATCGTTTGATCGAACGATTAAATCCTTCAAATCGAACAATTCGAAGGATTATCCTTCGACCAAAAAAAGTTAGGCCAGCCTATGGGGACCTTCCCCATAGGCTAACATTGGGTTCGGTAGCTTTTAGGTGGCGAACTAGGGGGTCGAAGTTTTTTCTTAAAGAGACAGTACTTCGACTATCGAATGGTCGAGTAGTCAAACGATTTTTAGTTTGAATCCTTCGATTCAAAGTCATAGTCGAAGGTCGAAGTAGCCCATTCGATGGTCAAAATTCGAAGTTTTTTTTACTTCGAATCCTTTACTCGAAGTAAATGAATTGGCCCCTAAGAGTATGGGGGTTATGTAATAAAAGGCACTAAATTTGCCCATGGGCAGTAAGCCATAGCAACCAGCAGGTAGCATTTACTGGTCACCTGTTTAAAAGCAACCATCTTATTGGTTGCTATAGGTTACTGCTCCTGGGCAAACTTAGCCCTTTTTATTAAATTTGTTTTTTTTTTTAATTACATTTGGGGGTAAGTGTTTTATCTTGTACATAAGTTATTAATTATTATGCTGTGTAAAATGAAATTCACTGAAATGTGGTGTAAAAAAATTGTATTAAATAAATGGCAGATTTATCAAAGTGTGTTTTATTTTACACCATGTGAACGGCAGATTTGCCACCATTAATTTACCTTTGTAGGTAAGTTCCAGTGGAAGTTGCTGTAATAATGCAGTTTTTACATGGGGAAGCCTGGTGATGTGTGGTGTATTTTGTTGCTGTTTTTTATACCTCATAATAAATCTGCCCCTTAATGTATTGTAAAAATGTGCATCATTGTGTATAAATGTAATGCTGTATAAATAATCACAGGACAGGGAAAACACTCCCCTTTGCGCTCATTAGGCAGCACTTATGCCTGGGGGAATGGATGCTCTGTGTGTAGAGACCAGTGTGTTTCTGAGATATGTGTGCCTTTTCCCTAATCTTATCATTATACTATAAAAGATTGTGCCTCTTGGGTGATCATGGATTTTTCTTTCACAGTTATATATAAATAAATGAGAATTTCTTCTCTTTGTTTTACACGATTGCTACAACATGAACTTTTGATAGATTGTATACACTTTTATATGGGATTGCTTAATGGTTACTATTTAACTCATCAGGGGGGGGGGGGCGTGGTTACACACACCCCAGTGTGGTCTATATATATTTCTTTGTAATTCACTTGTATTCACACTTGAAAAAGGGCATATGTTGTCCGAAACATGTTGTGTGGAAAATAAATGAGCATACCAGCAGTAACTCTGCTTCAGCGTCCTGTCTGTTCTCAACCTTTGTGAAGTTATATATAAATAAATAATGATGGCTCATTGAGTTGGTTTAAGTTAGGCTTTTTTGTCACATCTCACATTGAAGAAGGCAAAAGGTGGTCCTGTGCAGCTAGGAGTGTAAGCTGCCTTAAAACCCTGAAATCACTGTTCTCCAATCAGCCTTTATTCAATTACTGCTACAGGATTGACATTCCAATATTATATTTTCCATCTGTGTCTCTCATGCAATTTCTCTCTCTTGTTTCTCCAGGCAGTCACTCCCTGCGCTATTATTATACAGGAGTCTCAGATCGAACCTTTGGGCTGCCAGAGTGCTCTATAGTTGGGTATGTGGATGAGGCACAGATTGTTAGATACAGCAGTGACAATCAAAAGTTTGAACCTGCTACTCAGTGGATGAAACAGAAAGAGGGGCCTGAATACTGGGAGAGAGAAACACAGAAAGCGAAAGGAGAAGAGGCTTGGTTTAAACACAATGTGAAGGTTGCAATGGATCGCTTCAACCAGTCCTCAGGTGAGACATACACAGCTCTGCATATACACAGATGCCCCATTTTCCTGGCAGAGAGCCAGGACTAGTTTTTTTTTATCTCATGGAGCCCTTGGCAGTAATACAATTGGAGCCCCATTCCAATCTCTACCCAGCAGGGGTTATTTATCAACATTCAAATTCGAGTTTTTATCCCAATTCAATGTTTTTCTTGCAGCAAAATTTTCAAATGCAAGTTTCTGAAACCTAAATATTCAAGATTTATTAAGCGCAAAAATGTGAAAAATCAAATATAAAAATTTGGCATCTAAAAGCTACAAACTTGTAGATGTCAAATAGAGTTGTGTTAACAAAAGTCAAGCTATTTTCCATTTCGAGATTTATTGGAAATTTGGCAGACTCATTGAAAATGAAGGGTAAATATAATTTCACTGTGTTCGAGTTTCCATATCACAATGTTTCACAATCCAATTTTTGAAATTTGAGTTTTTGAATAAATAAGCACATATTTAAGATTTTCAAGGTTTCGATTTTTTCAAATTAGAAAGAAACTTGAAAATATGACTTTTCATTAATAACTCCCATTATTTTTCATTCGGATGAGCTGCTGTATGCAGTGTTCCAGAAATGCAAGTATATGGTAATAATAAGATAATAAATGCAAAATAGGGCCCACCAAAATACATCTTGATTGCAGCTTTGATACAATTATTTTGGGGGGGAAAAACTATTTCAGAAATGAATAGATATAATTTTCCTTATGTTACTTTGTGAATTGTAGGATCTTCATGGAAAAATTTGAAAATACTAATCCCTCCTCATCACCCAAGTCCCAAAGCTGTCAAGGAGAAATTTCTGTAGTGTGATGAACAACGCAAACAAAAAATATTATGGGATAGCTTCACAAGCACCAAATATAAAATCTATATTACATGCTCTGGTACATGCTCTGGTACATGTCCTGAATTGCAACTACAACCCAATAATACCAGAATTGTTTCTGTATATTAAATTATTAAACCTTAGACATGGACTGTTGGAGAGAGACATTGTACAATGCATTAATAATAGTCATACAAGTACATCTACTATAGTCAATTCCCCCCATCTATTACATTATCCTAGTCAATATTACTGTATGATAGGATGAACCTCCTGCAGATTACAGAGCTGGTTCTCACTAGGTGATTGCTCCTGGTGTGGGCAAGCCATGCTGTGACACAGTAAGGAAGTGTTCCAGAGAATGACATTTGATCAGTACACACATGACCTGGAACCTGGATGACATGTGCTGCCAATATTGCTGGTTCAGACCAGAGCAGTACTTGGTAGGGGAATGTATATTTGAAGTAATAATTCTCTTTTCCCATCTGGAGGGCAGCATTTGCCAAAGTTCTATTTAAAGGGGATGTTTACCTTCTAACACTGCTTTTAGTTTATTTGCTTTCAAATAGTTCACCAGAAAGACTTTTTCCAATTTCTTTCTATTTTCTCTATGTGACTGTTTTTCTAATATTGAAGTGTAAAGTTTTTGCCTTCTTATGTCTTTCTGAAGCAGCTCTGGGAGGGGGATTCACCTTCTCTAACTGTTCTAAATGGATACATTAGTTGATACATGTCTTATCGTTGTCCCTGCTGACAGGGCCGGCCTTAGGCCTATTGGACCAAATGGGCCCCGCACCTCTGGGGGCCCTGCACGACAGGGCAGCATAGATAATATTTTCCTCAGCACATGATGCTGCCTGGCCTGCCCCCAACTTTGAGAGTCCAGCCCATTCCCAAATCCATAGGTCCAGCCCACCCTCAACTCTGATAAGCCAGCCTATCCCCCAGCTCCATAGGTCTAGCCTGCCCCCATAGGCCCAGCTTTTCTCCAACCTTGATAGGCCCTGCCTGCCTCCAATCCAACCAAGCCTGCTCCCAAGCTGAATCGGCCCAGCCTGCCCTAAACTAATTGGCCCAGTTCACTCTCCTATTTCCTCCCTCTCTCTTACCCTGTGTGCCCCTATTATGTGCCCCTATTTCATCCCTCTCACTCTCTTACCTTGTCTGCCCCTTTCCTTTCTATTTTGTGCCTGTATGCCCTTATTTTCCTAAATACTTGGTGTGTCAGTAGCCAGCAACACTGTCTAGGGGCCCCGCCAACATGGTCCCAATTGGGCCCCACATTTGATAGGATCAGATCAGCCCTGCCTGCTGAGCAGAATCCCTGAATTTCATTAAAGGCAGCTGTCAGAATTTATAAAATATTTGCTAATATTCTAAAGCTAGTGCTGAGAATTAGTGATGTGTGGGCCAGGTTTTTCCCGACCCTAACCCACCCTCCCTCCAGCTGCGCCCACCCGAGCCCGACTTCCGGCTCCCCTTTATAGACCTGTGCTGCCCCTCCCCGCCGATGACATCACAAAATGGGCGGGGTGAGCAGGCGCACGGCTATAAAGCCGGGAGCCGCCAGTGTAAGATGGTGGGCGGGAGAGCAGGAGGAAGAGTTCAACCCGCAAAGAGGGGTGCAAGGTCGGCCCGAACCCAACATCCCACGGGTCCCGCGGATATCGGGCCAGCCCGTACATCACTACTGAGAATGTATCAACTAATGTATGGTAGCAAATTGTAACAGTTCAGAAACTGCACCTGAATTACTGAGCTGCCAGACTGAAACACCAGAGACAGGAACATTCAGCTTTAAACTTAATAACTTGAAAAAATGGTGAAAAAACAAAAGATGGAAAGCAATTGAAAAAAAAGTCTAAATTTATATAAAAACTGAAACTGAAAAAAGTGTTTGGAAGGTGAACAACACTTTTAAAAGGAAAGTTCAGCTTTAAAAAAAAAAACTATTTTTAAGTAGTTCCAATCCATTTCAATTGCTTTTTGCTTTCTTTTTTAATTTGTCGTTTCATTTTGTTTCTCATTGTTTTTCCAGTAGAAGCTTAATAAGTCAGGTTGCCAGTTCTCTAAAGAGTTACGGATCAAAAAAAATTTGCTTACATGTATCAGATACTGCAGAGACATATCAACTAATGTCAGATTTGAAAGTTTGGATAAGTCGGATAACCTGGCTTACATGACTAGAGTATGCTTCGATTTCGATCCAATCCCCAACACCCCATAAATACACTCAATTCACATATCTTTGGGTGAAAAGGCTGCAGCTTGTTTTATTAGATAACATTTGCATTAACTTATTCTTATTTAACTCCAAAACATAAAAGCATAAAAAAATACTGCATAACACTTTGACATCTAGGTAAAAACCAATAGCCGCTGAAGGCTGCATATAACGTTTTTAGTTATAATAACTTACCAATCCCTTCTTAATCAAAACCCGTTAACAAGACTAAGGGGGAAATTTACTATAAGGCGAGGTGGCTATCTAGAGTAGATAGGAGTTCCTCAAAATAAGTTGAACATTTTTCTAAGTACCAAAAAACGCTGGTGTCTCTTCCTTTTTACAGGGTGATGGGCTGAAGTAGATCGAACAAAAATTTTGGGGTACCCTACCCCCTACATTTGATAACATATGGCACCTAAACTATACTGTGGGCACATCTGTAGGGCAATATAACACGTCTATATCATTTTATTAAGGTTCCCTGGCCTTGTGTAGTATAATGTATTTGCTGCAGTATATATGGCCATTGTACTTTAACTGCACGCCATATGCAAATTAGCCAACGCTAGCCTAACTTCAAACTGCTGAGCATATTTTCACTACCGCAACTTCGCCAGCGTTCGATACCCTGTGCGCAACTTAGGATCTTCGTAAATTAGTGTTGTCCAGGCAAATTTACACCTGACGAAGTGTTGTGATGTGCGCGAAGCCAGCACTGGCGAATTTTCACAGGTTAGTGAATTTTCCCCTAAGACTCTGCCACCTACTTCCTCACTTACAGTGCCTCCTTGCCTCTAAGCCTCGTCCCAGGCCTATCCAACCAACCTCACTTTACCTTCTAGCCCCCCTTTTTGGCTACCCAGTACCCAGCCCCACTGTGCCGCATGCATGTCCCCTTTATGCAGACCACGCTACTCCAGACACCAAACTAGCGGCCTTTTCCACCCCATAACCCAAGCCAAGATTAAACAAGTCATGCCCCACTTCCAACAAGTGTACTCCATCACGTCTGTAGTACCCCTGCAATGCACTTTCCAGGTGCTTGTGCCTTACTATTACCCTTCCTGACATACTAACTAAAAACACTAAGTAACTGGTTTAGCTTCCTCCTGCTCCTTTCCATTGCCAAATGATCTCTTGCCCACCTCCAAACCAACCTTGGTACCATTTCCAACCACACAAACAATGACCGAAGCTTGTCAATGTCAATTTTCATCTGTCTTACCAAGTCCCTCTGGTTCATGGTCCCCAGGTTTGGCCGAAGCCTCTGATGAATATGTTCGTCGTAACGCCACCAGGCCAAGCCTCAGTACACTCCCAAATCCCATCTATGTAACTAAAGAGGGACAAGCATTGCTCTGGTTGTTTCTCTCCAATTATGCTGGCTAGAATACAAAACGCCCTAAGCCAATTTCCGAATGTCTTCTGAATATTCCTATACCTCTTACTCCTCTCCTCCTTTTTGTCATCATCCTTCAACTCCACTCATGTGTACCCGTGGCACTACTGGAACACTCACCGTCTGGCCCTTTCACGGGTTCCCCCTGTTGGGCCGTCGCTCCTCTTGTACCGACCTCTCTTGCTTCTTGCCTTCACGCTGGTCTGTGATAGCAACTCCTAGACCGTGATTTCCTTGCTAAAATCCTCCTGTCACCACTGACATCACGCTATCCTGAGAAGCGATGGGAAGACATGGCACCCTCCACTACCTCTGTGTGCTGCTTCCAGACCCGATGGCCCAGCCTCCGGTGAAGGACTTCTGTGTCTCCTTCTGTTTTCCCCTTCAAGGCAGAGGCAATCAGGTGGCCTGCTCCTGAAGCTGCCATGGGCTCATTCCTTAGAGAATTCACAGGAGCAGTTACAAACTGGCGGAGTGAGTCCATTACTAGGAAATCTGCATGCCGGTGTGTCCTAAGGAACCGCTCTGGCCGCGGCAAACAGCAACTCACAAGATTCAAAAATGGACTCCACCGGATCAGTTGACACGTGGAAACCAACGTTTAAAAATATAAATGCTTTATTGGACATAGATTAAAATCACCAGCGGGCAGGGGATGTGTGCTCGACACGTTTCGTGACCATTGTGTCACTTCATCAGAAGCATGAGTGCCCTCTGTCGGGCTCACACTAAAATAACACCTCATATGCCAACCTTTTCATGGGGCATTGGGAACGCCTTTTCATTTATGGTGACCATAATCCGTTTCGATCCCACATAATCTTTTTCTTTAGATACATCGATAATTTGATTCTGATCTGGGATGGCGACGATACGTCCGTGTGTGAATTTGTGAAGTATTGCAATGAAACTGATTGGGGGATTTCTTTTACCAGCGAACATAATTTCACCACCATGTATTTTTTGGACATCAAATTCAGTGTTGAGCATAACAAGATTTTGACAGATTTATTTCGTAAACCAATCACCAGAAATATCCTCTTGCATGCTGCTAGCTGTCATCCCAAAAATGTGTTGCGGGGAGTACCGGTGGGCCAGTTCCTGCGGTTACGCAGGATCTGTACTACATGGGACTCTTTTAATCAACAAGCTATGCAACTATGGGATAGGTTTATACAGCGTGGGTACAAATTTTGGGATGTCAAAAATGCCTATGATAGAGCTGTGGGAGCTAATCGCCATGATCTTTTGGTGCCTAGAAGTAAGATAATACACAGGGTAGATCAAATGGTCGATCTAAGTATAGGGAACATCCGATTCAGGCTAAACGTGATTGCCCACGTATCATTACCACATATTCACACAAAAGTCCACAATTGCGCAGGATAATTCAGAAGTATTGGAGTATTTTGGGCCAGGACCCTAAATTGAAAGGTATTTTGCCCACACAACCCAATTTTGCTTATAAGAGGGGACCCAGCCTTGGTTCTATTCTGTCTCCTAGCCTTTTTACGGATACTGAGGTTTCTGGATCCACACATTGTTTAACAACTAAAGGCTCCTACAGATTGCCGCTTGCCGCTATATGAGGCCAACCAAAACTTTTAAAGGCAGACGAGATCCTAAATCATACAATATACAGTTTTATGCCAATTGTGGTACCAGGAACATTGTTTATTTAATCACCTGTGTTTGTGGTCTCCAGTATGTTGGTAAAACAACTAGACCTTTCAGGAAGCACCTTTCAGAACATCCTAGTTGTGTGGCACGACGTGATTGCAGTTCTGCAGTGGCCAAACATCTGATAAGAGTGTCATAATAGTGCCTTGTGTGTACATGCCCAGATTATAAATAGAGTGATGTCTGGGGTACGCAAGGGTAACTTGGATTTACCACTTCTTAGAAAAGAAGCAATGTGGATATATAAGTTGGGCACTGTTTCTCCAAATGGGCTGAACAGGGAGTGGGAGTTAAATTGCTTTATTGACCGTTAGTTTTCTCCTTTTCCGTTTTCTCTTTTTTGCTTCCCCTTCACATATATGTATTTATTTATATATATTTTTATATTTAAATATATATATATATATATATATATATTTATATAAGAAATTTCTTTGCATATCTGTTTTTTGCATATATGTGTATACATTTTATATGTATTTATGTTTTGTTTTTCCCATTTTTGAATTATGAGTTTTCTAATTTTTTCATTTTTCATGTTTTTTTATTTTTTTATTTTTCAGATTTTTCTAAGTTTTTCAATAATTACTATGTAGATCTAATGTGTTATTTTGTTATTTCAATATTATTTGTTTGATCCATATTCATACTGATGTGGACTGCTTAAAGAGTTTACATTTTTGATATATTACATAGTTTCCCATTTAGTGCAAATGCACGTTACATGATTTTTTATTCAGGTGTTTCAGTTTGATTTTCATGATACGTGTTATTTTAGTGTGAGCCCGACAGAGGGCACTCATGCTTCTGATGAAGCGACACAATGGTCACAAAATGCGTCGAGCGCACATCCCCTGCCCGCTGGTGATTTTAATCTATGTCCAATAAAGCATTTATATTTTTAAACGTTGGTTTCCGCGTGTCAACTGATCCGGTGGAGTCCGTTTTTGAATCTTGTGATGGGCTCATTGCTTACCTACGATATCCCAAGCAGTGCCAGCAGATCCCTCCGGATGCGTTCACTCTCCTGGCCCGTCAAAGCCGCTCTGAGCCCTTGCAGCACATCGGTTCCAGTCTCCTTTGCCATCTTGAACCTCCACGTTGCTTGTACTGTGCAGTCTCCAGGTAATGTGGATTCCCGCACTTTGATGCCTAAATGTTCCATGGCCCTCTGCCACCCCTTAAACTACCTTTGCCATATGGTATACCTCTTTGAACAAAATAGACTGACACATTAGTTTTGGAAGATTTGAAGGGACCAGAGGTCACAGGTTTATTAACTGCAATTCAGTCCCCTCAGTCACTAATGTGGCACCACACAAGCTTCCCTCAAGAGCATCCACCAAGGAGGAGCCAGGATCCCCTGCCCTGCTTTCCCTGGTTTCTCTCTTCTCTGCGCAGCCCATGGTGGTCTATACAACAGGTTTCCCTGCGAGCCTGACCATACTATCGCAGCCTGCTAGCCTGAGCATAGCCCCACCCTCTGGCGCTTTGACTGTTGTGCCGCATTCTGCCATCCAGAAGAGGGGACTCGCTCTTCGCTGTCACTTTTTTTTTCTTTTTTTTTAATAATCTGTGCCTCTGGTCCCAGTACCTTTTCAATACCCTCCTGTATGTCATTGTAAAATATGTCTAGGCCTGATCTTGCTTAAATGGCACCCGTTGATTCCAAGCCCCGTGATATACCTGCCACATTTTTATGGCCACTGCACTCCTTAGAAGCTGCAGTGCCCTTGGGTCCCCAACTGTCACAGTTGTGCTGGGAATGGGTCTCCTTGCTTCTTTGCCCTTGGTGCCGCAGCGAAAAAGCGTGTAAATTCATCTTGACAATACACCAGCAAGTATATTTTTGACTCCTGGTATATGTGTGGCTCGGAAATTGATATTATATAATAGACATCTCAATACTAGCCATCTAAGCAAGGTAATGACTGGACCGGATGATGCTGAAAAATTATTGATTGCATGAACTACGCTCGTGTTATGTGTCCAAAAAACTGCTTCCTTATACCTTAGCTCCTCACCCCACATCTTCAATGAAGCTATGATAGGAAACATTTCCAGGAAAGTTAGGTTCTTTGTCAACCCCTTGCTTTGTCATTCTGTTGGCTATTTCTGCGTACACCGTCTTCTCTGAAAAAAGGCTCCAAACCCTGTACTACCTGCCACAAATGTGAATAGCCTTAACTCCTGATTGGTTTGTGCTGGCTGTGACCATATTCTAACCCTGTTGAATTGCGACAAAAATGCATTCCAGACATGTAAATCCTACGTAACTTCTTTAATAAACCTTATTTTGTGATATTTTTTTTTGCTTTTACTAATAAGCCCTTCACCCTTCTGTTAAATACTCTCCCCATAGGTATTACCTTACAGGCGAAGTTAAGAGTGCCCAAAATTTTTTGAAGCTCCTTCAATGTTACTTTCTCCCGGCCGAGTTAACCAGATTCCTAGTTTTTAAGACCTTTTCAACTGGCAAACCCCCAACCTGGAGTCGATTTCTATACCTATAAAAGTCAGTTTTGTACAAGGCTCTACCGTTTTACCTTTAGCTATGGGGACTCCCATATCCACTAGCATTGCCTCTAATTCTTTCAACAATTGCTTGCATACTGTTGATCCACTTGGGCCCACTACTAAAAAATCATCCAGGTAATGGGCTATGTCCCTTTGCCCTGACTGAGGGGCTCATTTATCAACACTGGGCAAATTTGCCCATGCTCTGTTACCTATAGCAACCAATCAGATTGCTGCATTCATTGTTCTTCTTCAGCTGGCTTTAAAAAGCTAATCACTGATTGGTTGCTATAGATAACAGCCCTTGGGCAAATTTGCCCAGTGTTGATAAATGAGCCCCTTTGTCTCCAAACACCAATGTAAAAATGAACTGAAACACTCAAAAAGGGCACATGAAACTGCATAACCCATAGAAAGGCACATGTCCATAAAAAAAAGAATCCCCTTGGAAAAAACAACCTGTGTATTTAAAATAGGGATGCACCGAATCCACTTTTTTGGATTCGGCCGAACCCCCGAATCCTTCACAAAAGATTTGGCCGAATACCGAACCGAATCGGAACCCTAATTTGCATATGCAAATTAGGGGTGGGAAGGGGAAAACATTTTTTACTTCCTTGTTTTCTGACAAAAAGTCATGCAATGTCCCTCCCGTCCCTAATTTGCATATGCAAATTAGGATTCGGATTCGGTTCGGCCAGGCAGAAGGATTCGGCCGAATCCGAATCCTGCTGAAAAAGGCCGAATCCTGGCCGAATCCCGACCCGAATCCTGGATTCGGTGCATCCCTAATTTAAAACTTCCTGTATTTAAAGGGAGGAACTGGAAAGTCAACTCTACGTATGTCCAGCTTAGCCATTTCGGCATTTAACCCTTTGGCCTTTGCTAAATCCAGGGCCTGGTCAAATGACTGATACTGTACTGAACATTGTTCTTTATCAATACCATCATTTACCGAACTACCTTTTGGGTATGATAGATGCTATATGAGCCTGAATTTACCTGTATCTTTCTTCGATACCACACCTAATGGAGATATGATCAACTCTTCTATGGGGGGTTCTTTAAAAGGCCCTACCATCCTCCCCAGTTCTACTTCGTTTCTCCTTGACTATTTCCGGGTTGTAGTAAGCTGATTTAAGGTTCTTCTTATTCTTTACTCCCTTTACCACTGCCTGAACTGATATCCTAAAACCGTCTTCTAAAAATTTTGCTATAACTTTGTTGGGAAACCTATTTAACCAGGGTATCAGTTTTTCAACCTTATTTGGGTTGGGGCCCTTCCCAGCGTTGTTCTGAAAGAATTATGTGCCGCCACCACCTCCTTCTTTTTCCCACATTCAACTGACAGATGCTTACCACCACTGCAAGAGCGAACATGCCTGAACCTACAATTTGTTCCTTTAACACAACTCTTCTCATTAAAACCCCCAACACTCCTTTCTGCTGTCAAATTGGATGGCCTGTTTGTTGCTAGCCTGCCTATCTCTCTTCTCGCTGCCCACCCATTCCATCCAGACCTTCAGGTCTTTCTGCCCAAAACTCAAAGAATTGTTGTCCTCCAGCTTTTCTCTGAACTCTCATAATTAACCCATGCATTGCCACCGTATGTGGTAAAAGTATTATATAGTGGATAATGTACCCCCTACTGTAATTTATAAAGATATTATGTTACCGAGGAGTTATGTGACCATATAAAAGCACGAGGCCGCAGGCCGAGTGCTTTTATACAGGTCACATAACTCCGAGGTGACTATTAATATCTTTATAAATTTTAAGTGGGGGGTACATTATCTATTATAATCTACAGTTTCTGGGTTCCGTTTTACTTTTTTTGAAGTGTCTCTACAAGTTGGTTTTTATCTTTAACTGCAGCTCTTTTAGGTACCTGTATTTTATTGTTGCTTTCTAAATGGCACACGCCTCCTGCAGCTGCCTCCCTGGTCTCGCTCTTTTCCTCACAGGATTCCTCTACATTTTCACTCCCCCTCCCGTCCACTATCTAAAGAATCGCTCCCCCTCTGTGTCACATCATTTTCTTTTACCGGTCATGCAGGGAAGGAGGGGGAGCGAGTGGACGGGAGGCAGAGCGAGACTTTGTAGTGTAAGGGAGGCAGAGCGAGATTTAGGCAGTGTAAGGGAGGCGGAGCGAGACTTCAGACACTGGACGGGAGGGGGAGTGAAAATGGAGCCGAATCCTGTGAGGAAAGCGACACCAGGGAGGCAGCTGCAGGGAGACTTGTGACAGGAGTGAGAGATGCGATGAAGGAAAGAGAAGCCCTTCATTGCATAAAACGGGTAAATCCGTTGTGGGAAGTGATTAAATGGGGAGCCCCGAAAGCTATAGCGGTGGGAAGCAAGGCAGCAGCTGCGAGTGCTGTCTCTTTAAGCTTATAATCGGCGCGTTCTGACGCATGAACGCGCCGTTTATAAGGATATAATTTACAGTCTGGTCCCATAGGGAAATGACCAGACTGTAGATTATAAACAGTATACATGTGCTTCACCAAATTAACACAATGCTCCGGATGCTCTGTCATATAGCAGCTCATATAAATCATAAACCCTTTCATCCATTCAGGCAAGGATTCATTAATAACTTTCCGTTCCTCTTTTTTTTCTTCCTTCTGTAAGCTTCTTTTGTCAATTCAAAAACATTCATATACTTTCCTGCCCGGTTTTTAAACCACCTTTTTAATTAAATGCTTATGAATTGAGGAAATCCCACAATAATAAGTATCCCCTGATAAAGCCACTTTTATCCTAGACTCTTTGGGGTATATTTATCAAAGAGTGAAGTTCTGCCACTAGAGTGAAATTCCACCACTCTCCATTCATTTCTATGGGATTTTTATAGGTATATTTATCAAAGGGTGAACTTTCACTTCACCCATTAATAAATACGCCTTTCAAAATCGCATAGAAATGAATTGAGACCTTCGGAATTTCACTCTAGTGGCGGAACTTCACTCTTTGATAAATTTACCCCTAAGTCTATCACCAATCTTTCTTTGTCTCCCTTTAGTGCTTTTTTAAGTTCTTTAGCTTTCAAGAACTTCACGTATTTCTTATGGGATCTGTATGTACCATCCCCCTCTACTTCACTATCTGACTCAGATGAATCAGTATCAAAATCTGAAACAATTTTACCCTTTGACGTATTCTCTGCCTCCTTTTGCCCTTGTACCACAGTCACCGACTCCCTTCTCTGCTCCTGCTGTGACTCCTTAGGCTGCCTTTGATGCTTTGTTAAACCGATACTCCACCTTGAACCGGCTCCTCTGTGCTGTTTCTGCTCTCTGTTCACACCTGGCCCTTCTGATCCAGTTCTGCAGTTTCTGTTCCCATTTGTCCTATGCTGCTGATGCCTTTTCTCCTTTGTCCTGCCTTCTCCTTTGTTCTTTCCGTCTGCTGGCCTTGGTCCCTTTCTGAGAGTGCTCCATCAGCTGTCAAGTCTTTGTTCCAATATACATCTTGTCCTTGTGTCTCCACGATCTGTTGCTGGCTGCACCTGCAGATGGATAAGCATACTGGGGGGCCATTAACCCTATCCTGCCTGTCTGGTGGCCCCCTGTTTCCCCTGGATCTACTAAGTGGCCTGCTGAAATGGCTGTTATGGGCCCTGTGCGGCCTGGGTGAACTGGTTGGGCTGTGTGGCCTGGGGCTCCTGGGGTGGCTGCGGTACTGGGATCGGTGGGGTGCTACATGTCTATGGCTTGGAATTGGGGACTCCTGTGCTGCCCCACCCTTGTGACCCCTGTGGCTGTGTGAGGGGAGGTCTCTGTGCCCCCTTCCCCTACTGGGGCTCCTTAATCTGGCCCTCTTGTACTCACCAGATGGATGCCTGCCATGTATACATTCCCTTGTCCCTGCTGCTGATCCTGTGCTGCCAAATGCCTCCGAGCTGTGCCTGTGACTCCTGCTGTCCTGCCTTCTGTCGCTTCTGGCTGGGCTGTAGCTGATCTGGCACGCGGGGAAGCACTTTCCAACGCTAGAGCTCCAAGACACCTGGGAGAATTCTCAACAGCGTCCTCTCTTGGATCCCGCAGGAGTTTCTGCAAGAGTTCGCCTGCACCAAAATGGCTGCTGAAGCCTGCAACACCAGATGTACTTTCCTGGCTTCTTCAGTCTGTGGCTGCCTTTGCTGGGAAGGTTCTGAGCTGGGGTCACTGATCTGTCCTCTTGGAAGGTGTTAGGTGACTGTGTGGGAGGGTGGCTTGGTTTCAAGGGGATTCGGCTGGCTGCTTATGGGCCCTGGCTGAGTCTGACAACGCTGCTTGGGACCGAACTGTACTCCGCTTCTGCCAAGGAGATGGCTATGTAGATTCATTCCTGAATCTTTTGGGGCGGCCCGCTGTCCTTCTCAGCTGTTTTGTCTCCATGAGTATTTGCAATAGAAAAAACAAAATGTTATCTGCCTACCCCTGCCCTGACTGCAACTTTTAACCCCAACTAACTCCACCTCTTCATACTTGTCCTCCCCACCTGGGGGAGGGAGGGGGCCTGCTTAACTCTATGCTCAGCCCCCCTCCCCAGTCTGGGAGAGAACAATAGGCCTCATACGCCTCTGTTTAATCCACTGCAGCTCCCTTTCCTGTCCTATTTGAAGGCTAAGCCCTGCCCCCTTTTTCCCACTTTTCCCACACTACAACTCCCATAATGCCTTTCAACACTCCCCTTTAACATTCCTCTACTCTCCCCTCTGTCATGTGCCTCCTCCACTCCACCTGTCCCAGGCTCGCTATTGGGCTTCTGGATTTGTTTCAGAATTACATTTTTGTGATGTTAAAGATGTCTCTTTCTCTTTAAGAAAGAGAAGGATACTGCAGCAAAGAGATAAGTAGTGTTTACATGTTAGATAACCTAAAATAGAAGCAGATCCAACTTCTTTAAAAAATGGAAAAAAACTGTTCATGGTCCAACCCTTAACCTTAGTTTTGCTGTGAGACTGTTTTCTTTTCACTAATGCCCTGAAATGGAAGTGCTCCCGATGCTGTCATTATGATATACAATTTCTACACAGTAGTACAGAACATATTATGGGGTATATTTATCAAAGAGTGAAGTTAGAGATCACACAGTCCTCTAGAGTGAAATTCCGCCACTCTCCATTAATTTCTATGGAATTTTTTAAAAAGTATTTATCAATGGGTGAAAGTAAAAGTTCATCCTTCGATAAATGCGCCTTTCAAAATCCCATAGAAATGAATAGAGTACTCTAGAGGACTGTGGGGATCTCTAACTTCACTCTTCGATAAATATACCCTTATGTGTTTAGAAGCAGAGGGGTTTGTCTGCTACTGCAGAGTTTAACCTGTCAATCCGTGCTGCGTGACAATGAAGAGACAGCCTCACCCCTCATTTCTATCAAGACCTTGACCTGAAAGGTTCTTTTTGCAGGTCTGGTATAATCACATTTTTAAGACGTAAAATGCATTCAAAGTTTTTTTTTTCCAGCATTACATATTATGGGGAAGGGGGAATATTTATAATAGAAGATGAGTATTATACAAAATGTCTAGTTTAAGGATTGCTCTGCTCTCAATGTGAACTGACCAAGTTGGAGCCATTGCAACTATTTATTGATTATTTTATTAAAGGTAGGTAGAGGTGCGCTCCAAAGACTTAGTAAGTGTCTGCAGGGGGAGAGAGCACTAATAGTATAATACCGTCAGAAACAAAGATAGTAAACTTGATCAGAACTACTCACATTTGGATAGTAGGCGCTTAGGCAGGGAAACATATACAGGAACAAACATCGAAGTATGCCTGTTAAATAAATAGTCGTATATGGTGAAGTATAGCGAGGGAATGTGGCACGGCCCGCACTCAGAGTGTCGCATATCGGGCAGTTGTCATTTAGGGTTCCCCGATCCTTCTCTGCTGGCTGCACTTGGAGCGTATTCGCAGACGCCGTGTCTTCTTCGTGGGTCTCAAACTCAAAAATGGTTCTGGTCCTAACACGCTTTCTGGACTCTGCGTGACTCTGCAAAAGCTGGTCCAGCGGGAGCAGTTTCTTGATCGCAATCCGAATTTTGTAAAATACGGTAACTCCTCTCAATTGGTATAAATTAATTTCACTTTATTGTGTAAAAAGTAAGCCCAAAGCTTTTTATAGACAATATGTACTTCATTAGCGGCAGTTACCCATAAAACAATTCGGTGTTATTTATCGAGTAAGAGCTCAATTAAACACATTTGCATTTCAATTATACAATTAAGTATTCTTCATTGACAATTTCGTTTTTTTAAATGGTTAGCTCATAATTGGATAATTAAATGGAGTAAAAAGATTTAAAACAGCTGAATAAATAAGTAAAATGCAGATAATTTTTAAAATGCAGGTAATTTTTTCCGGGGTAAATAAAGTACCCCTTCGAAAATATGAGGATCTTAGAAGTAACCTCGGAGTTCCATGACCTGTATATGGTCATGGAACTCCTCCGTGACTTATAATATCCTTATATTTTACAATAGGGGGTACTTTATTCACTATATAAATGGGACGTTCCTACGTCATCACGCGCTGTTTATATGCTAGAGAAAGCACTTGCCACTGCTCTCCCTGCAGTTGTTCCTCCACTTTGCCCCCTCCCATCTAATTATCTGGACCAGCTCCTGCTTTAGCACAGCACGCTCCTCCTGACTCACTCGCTATAAGCTATCAGCCGACCAGTCTTAACTTCATTTTCGGGTCTCCCTCTCTCTGTGTCTGCTCCATCTAGTTTCTCCCTCTTCAGTCTAGCTCCCCCTCCCTTTCCCCCACCTTCTCAAGTTTTGCTCCGTGTCCACTCCATCTGGTTTCCCCTCGCAAGGCCTCTCTTCGGTCTCTCACTTCAGTCTTCAGTCTCCCTCCCACCTTAATTCTCCGTCCCGGTTTCAGTCACCCTTTCGTCCCCTTTCCCTCTCCTCAGCTGATGACATCACTGTCATGTTGGGACAGTAAATTCCAGCATAGAAAGAGTTTAGATTTCAATTTTATCCAGTTCTATAAGTCCTCTAGAATCCACATTCTGAGTAAAGCTCACAGTAGGGGGTAATTCACAAATACCCACTAAATGACATGACAGTCTTATAATTAGGACTTCTCAAGGAGTCCAAACCCTCCCGCATTATAATGATCCCTGTCAGTGTTACCTGATATTCTTATAAGGCCAGAATAATATATGTTAGTCCTGGGATGTTTGGTCTCTATGAAAAGAGAATTAAATTTCCTACCTGATATTCATCATTTCATGATTTTGCTATACACCCACAAATAGGCTGGTTGGAAAATCTTTGTCTCCAGAACAGCCTGTTGGAAATTGTTGACCCGTCCTCACCTTTCTCATTGGATGGGGGCATGACCAATCTCTTCCCAACCTGGATATCAAGGGTCCAGGCAACTGGGAAGATATATGCCTTTGGGAACCAAGCTGCTTTGGGAGATATATGTCTTTATTTCTTCAGTTCCCCCAGAACAGGACTCATATAAGATCCTTCTGTAGGTGATGTATGTAGGTTTCTGTAATTGTATTTCATAACTGTTTGCTGCCTTGTATGTAATTTGTAATTATATCTGATCTTTTTATATTTTATGCACTGTCCACTTTGGACTATTAAATCTACAATATAACGAGTTTGTCTTTGCTGCTGTAAACAAACTTTTTACCCGAAGAGATGTGTGTATGCATACCTCCCAACTGTCCCATTTTTAGAGGGACAGTCCCTCTTTTAACAGCTCAACCTGCAGTCCCTTATTTGTACTAGAAAGTCCCATTGCACTGAACAGCCAGAAAAAGAAACAAAGTTTCTAACTTAATTGGCTATCGGCAGAGAGCCCAGAACAACCACAACAGAAGGTAAGATACATTTGTAACAATTCAAATGTATCTAGCTAAGCAATCTAGATAAGCAAATAAGTAATTGTAACAATATAAGATAACAGGTCCCTTGGGAAAAGTTAGACTCACAGGTTAAAGGGCAATTCACCCTCATTAGCAAAACTGTAATCACTAAAAAAAAAACACAGAAATATGTTCAAACTTTTATAACCTGCAAAATTTTGTAAAATGAACATGGTAATTAGGGGGTGTGGCCACAAAAATGGGTGTGGTCAGAAAAAATCACCCCACTGTGCGCGGCAACTTTCCAAAATTTTGGGAGGTATGGTGTGTTAGATGTATGTTAACCCCTCTTGCTACTTAAAAGGAAAGGTGTGGTTGTTTGATCCTTTGTCTGCTGGTGGGGAAATTTTGTGTTTTCTGTCAGCAGCACAGCACTGGTCAGCAAAGAGCCAAGGGCAGTTTATTTTTATAGAAGACCTGCACCAGCTGGGGTAATTTTCTCACTGAGGGGAGCCTAACAAATTGTGATAGAGGGGAAATCACTACCTAAATATATATCTTCCATGAGAAAACAATCTTCCTTTAATATAGAAATGACTGCTGCCTGTGTTTGAACTTTATCAGAATTTTATCAGAACTTGCCTATGTTCCTATGTGGCCACCACAATATGCCCCCCTCCCTATGGCCCGGCACTTATGTAAGCACACCACCCCCTGTGAACATGTATGCATGCATGCATGAGTGACTGCAGCCCCAGGAATGATAAGTGTTTTGCACTGGCTTATACTAAATCCTCTGCCATAATCTTGCTATAATTGTATAAATGATTATGATATTGCTTGTATTCTCGCCAGCCACAATCCAAAATTAAAGAGCAGAGTACTTACGTGTTTTTGTGGGAGTTACTGCATGTAAAAAGCAATGATTGGCTCATATTTACAAACCTTTTTTCACATTACTACTGATTCATGGTACTGATTTGTACTGATTAGGTTAGTCTCTATAGATGAGTGTTGTGTTAACATTTTTAGCAATGTTTGTTGTTTTGTCAGGAACTAACCAAATCAGTATGGTGCTACAGTTGAGCATTGTCCCAACTTCTAAACTCATAGGAAATAATTTGACTGCTCAAAGCTGTTAACATTAATTCTGACAAATTGACACATTTTAAAAATTCAAAAAGTTTTGACAAATGTGCCAGTTTGTTATAAAAAAAAAACTTTCCTGCCAGTAAAACTGTGATAAAATTCAAACTGTTGGAAATTCATAAGGATCCCCCAGTCTGAATTTCAATAAATCTACCCCAGATGAGGCCCTCTAGCATACTTTTTGCCAAGATCAGCAGATTGGAACAAGCATAACAGTATCTAGCAGTCATAAGTCTAAAGTAACTGGACTTAAAGTTTCATTCATCCAGGTGATGATATACAGGATCTAGTAGTGATAAGTCTATGCAGCTATATATTGTCTTGCATTGAATGAATGAAAACTTTCATAGACACCAAACATAATATATTCTCTAAGTGCATTGTTGGTCTGCACAATAAAGAAGATATACAAAAAGAAAAATATTCTCGCCTTAAGTTCCCTGCATACTCTATCAGCCCTGTACTAGTGAGGATCTAGGTTATACAGTATTTGGCAAATATATGGCAGATTTAAAATTAATATATTGTAAGTTTGTCTGGGCAGGGCCTTTTTTACCGCTTGTATCTATTGTTGGTTCTATTCTGTATGTTCAATGGAAACACCTATTTATTGTATAGTGCTTTGGAATACATTGGCACTTAATAGATATATATGTATTAATAATCTGCTTTTCAAGGTACAGGACATCATCTTTCTGCTGCTTCTCATCAGCAGCACACAGCTATGGTATCACATGCTGCAATGCAGATGAGTAGTTACGTCTGATTATAATAAATTTGATTATATCCATTAATTGTCAGGTCTGACTGTATTGTTTGCCATGCAAAATTCTGTTTAATTAGCAATACAGCCACAACTGACTTTAGCAGCAGTGGAAGTGAGGCGCTAAACACTTTTCCAGATACAAGTAATCACAAGCCCAACTTCTATTGCTGCTATACTGAGTTGTAGATGGAAGTCAAATGAAACAATGTGATGTGCTGGAGATGACAGGGATTTTATAAGAACATTTAATACTAGACCCCTCTTTTGTACTAAAGCTGAATTAGCAGTTACTAGAGAATCTGCACTCTAGGGGGTAGATTTTTCAAAGGTCGAGGTTAATTTTCGAATAAAAAAATGTGATTTTCGAGCTATTTTTTGTGTACTTCGACTAGGGAATAATCCAAATTCCATTCGAAAATTCGAATATTGAAATTTATCATGTACTGTCTCTTTAAAAATTTGCCTTCGACCATTTGCCGTCTTAAACTAGCCGAATTGCTGTTTTAGCCTATGGGGGACCTCCTAGAACCTATTTGGAGTCAATTGGTGGACTTTGAAAAATCTTAAGTTTTTTTGGGGAAAAACTTAGAATCAAATTTGATCGAATGCGCTATTACTTCGATTTGTACGATTCGAATTCAGCCAAATATGGACCTATTCGATGGAAAATGGATCTATTCAAAAAAACGGCCTGTAGTTTTGAATAACCAAGTTATCATCCAATTTCATCCCATTTATGTCCAACTTTAGACCTTGTTCATGCAGCTTAGTCAGATTCATATTAGATTCACTCTTAGTGGATGAATGCAAAAACCTAAGGTGTTATCCAGATCCTATAAGACTAAGAATTGTTATGCTCTCAGTGGGGATTATTTATTAACTCTGGGCAAATTTGTACCTGGGCAGTAAATCACAGCAACCAATAAATGTTTTTCTTTCAGTGTTCTACCCTCAGCTAGCCAAAAAAGCATGCCCGGATTTGTGGAAAGGCCACCTAGCCCTGGGCCTATGGCGGCAGAATTTTAGGGGGGCAGCATGCTGCCCAACCACACCCTCATATGTCCAAGAACACTGTGGATGTGCTGGAGATACAATCATTTCTTAAATTCCCAGTACTCAAATCATACCTCCCAACATTTTGGAACTAAAAAAGGGACAAAAAATTTTTTTGCACGTAGAACAGCTACATTTTTTGACCACACCTCTTTCTGTGGCCACACCCCCTAATTACCATGTTCATTTTACAAAATTTGTCAGGTTATGAAAGTTTGAAAATATTTCTCCTCATCTAAACTGTTTTTTTTTTTTTTGTCTCAAAATAGTTACAAAGTATCTTATTTGCACCTGTTACCTGTTCTGTGCTCTCTGCTAAAAGCCAATTAAGTGAGAAACGTTGTTTCTTTTTCTGGCTGTTCAGTGCATAGAAAATAGGGACTTTCCAGTACAAATTAGGGACTGCAGATTGAGCTGTCAAAAGAGGGACTGTCCCTCCGAAAAAGGGACAGTTGGGAGGTATGCTCAAATCCCCATTACTCCGGTCCCGATGACGAAAATTTGCACAAATAAAGGGGAGGGGACAGGGGAGACGGACGACAGTGGGCCTAGGTTACTATGGGTTACTGCCTACGTGCACTAGTGATGTGCGGGCCGACCCGATACCCTTGGGACCCGCGGGTCGGGCGGGTTCGGGTCGACCTCGCACTGCTCCTTGCGGGTGGGGGTTGAGCTCTTCTCCTGCTCTCCCCGCACGCCACCTTCAAATGCTGGCTTCTGTCTTCCGGTTTTATAGTCTCGCTCCTGCTCGCCCCGCCCCTTTAGTGATGTCATCGTGGGGCAGGTTGATGCAGGTCTATATAAGGACCCCGGAAGCGCGGGTTTGGCGGGCGCGGGCTGGAGCAGGTTGGGTGTGGGTCAGGAAAACCCTGACCCGCACATCACTTTCGTGCACATTTACTTATTCTTGCCCATTGATCTGGCAGTTGTAGAAGTTGCAACCATTTATTGACTCCACGTTACATAGCAGTACCATGACTTGTATGTGCATAACTGTATTTAGCCTAGATACACAGCAAGTAAATTTAAAGGGGATGTTCACCTTTATATTAATTTTAGTATGATGTAAAGAGGCATGAGTTATTTAGATTTTTGTTCAGCAGCTCTCCTGTTTGCCTTTTTTAGCAATCTGGTTGCTAAAGTTCAAATTACCCTAGCAACCATGCATTGATTTGAATAAGAGACTGGAATATGAATAGGACCTGAATAGAAAACTGAGTAATACAAAGTAGCAATAGCAATAAATTTGGAGCCTTACAGAGTATATGTTTTTTTTAGATGGGTTTGTGACCTCCATTTGAAAGCTGGAAAGAGTGAAAAGAAGGAGGCAAAAAGTCTAAAAAAAGAAAAAATGAATGCCATTTGAAAAGTTGCTTAGAATTAGCCATTCTATAAAATAATAAAAGTTAACTTAAAGGTAAACCACCCCTGGCATATGCAAAATATTATTATATAGTCTCTTAAAAATGTGTGTAAATCACAATTACAGCATAAACATATAAATACTGTATATATTTATACCATCAGTATCAAAGTACAACGTTTGGAAATGTGAATAAGGCTGACACAGTGAGAATACCTGATGTTTCAGAAGAACTCCTCTCTCAAGGGCATTTCTCAGAGTGTGTAATT
The DNA here is from genome assembly GCF_017654675.1 of Xenopus laevis. Classification (NCBI taxonomy): domain Eukaryota; kingdom Metazoa; phylum Chordata; class Amphibia; order Anura; family Pipidae; genus Xenopus; species Xenopus laevis. The sequence goes on from NC_054385.1 coordinate 64,905,124, forward strand.
TTAGTCTTGAAATGTTCCACTGACTCACAGAACACTGTACATACATATATGGAAGCAGTTTGGCTGGTGCAACGTTTAGGGTGAAGAAACTGAGTTACTAGTAGCAGCTACTTGTCACAGCTACAAAAATTGACAATACTGATAATTTAATGATAACTGTAACTGTCTCTGCGTGTGTTTTAGCAGAGGCAGTTCTGAGCAATGTATATGGCAGGGTATTTTCTGGCATTTTGTAACCATGAAAAGTAGTTGCTACTAGTAGAAACGTTTGTCTTCAACCTTATACTGCAGTAACTGTTGGATCTACAGCAACATAATTCTGTGATCATACAAAAAGAAAATAAACCTGCCTTTGTCCTTAAATTCACATAAACCGCGCTCACATCTCTATCACTAAAGATTTTACTGAAATTGCTGTTACCAATGGCTAAAACACATCTTAATTTTAGGATATCTCTTTAGGGAATGATATTCTGAGAAAATTTGTTGAAAATATGTTTGCTGTTTGGGTCTGATGGAAATAAATGTTACGTGGCAGTATGAATTATCCTTTGCTTTCACTGTCTTTCTTCCATTTTGGAATTAGACATAAAATTACTTTTTTGCACATTACTAGCTGTAGACCCTAACTGAGTTTGCTTTTAGAATTAGTGACTAATTTATTGATACTAAGGGGCAAATTCATTGTGATTCGTAGTTGCGCCAGGCATAACTTCGCCGCACTTCGCCACACTTCGCCAGGCGTAGTTTCGCCAGCGCTCTGCAAATTCACTGAAACCCGAAGTTGCGCTCAGCTGTAGCATAAGGTTGCGAAGTTGCGCTAGCGTTGCTTCGTTAAGCGAAGCGAAGTTACGCTAGCGATGGTTAATTTGCATACGGCGCCAAATTCAAATTTCAATGGAGGAATACGTACAATCACTACGAATGCCTGGGAAACCTTCAAAACATCAAATAATTTTTTTTTTTCCCTACACATGTGCCCACTGTATAGCTAAGTTGCCATGAGTTAGAGGGGAGCCCAAAAAAAAATTATTTTTCAGCCTATCACCCATAATATAGAAAAAACGCCAGCGTCTATTGCGCTTCGCCTGGTCTGAGGTGGTGAAGGAAGTCTAGCGTAAAAGGTAACGTTCAGTACAATGCGCGTGTTAGTGAATTTGCATAGTTACGTCCGTTGCGCAAATTCGCAAGGCGTAAGGGTGCGAAGTAACACTAGCGAATTTACGCCAGCGTTCGTTAGTGAATTTGCAAAGTAACAAAAATGACCAACGATAGCGAATTGACGCTTTGGCGCTTCGGTGCTTAGTGAATTTGCCCCTATGGGGCACATTTATAAAAATTTCAGGTATTTTTTCTAAATTCAAGAAAAACACAGAAACCAAAAACAGTTGTGATAAAACACAAAAGTATTTTCTTACACCTTGTTTAGTCAGGATTTATTTTAAAAAAAAAACATGAAAAGTCAGCAAGTAAAAGCTGCTGAGTTTCCATTTAAGTCAAAAGGAAAAAACTTTTTATTTTCCCAGTTTATTTAAACAATCAATTTTTTCACACTCATTGAAAGTGAATGGAACAATGTGATTATTACAGACATGCAACTTTTTGAACTGCTCAAGCTTTCATACCCTTGCAGTGCTAAAAGATTTTGTAGGATCATCTTTGTATTTGATTTCTTCAGAAATTATAGGGGTTAGTTATGTATCCACTAAACCAAAATGCTAGAGGGCTAAGGGTTGCAAGTGTACCCCGGTGGTGCTCACTTAACAAGCACTTGCTGCACTTTACAGCTGGATTTTTAATATGGTGCTCGGTGCAGAGGGCAGTGTCGGGGGCACATGGCAGCCCTGTCTATACTGACTACCATAGGCCAATGTGGCCTGCATGCTTTGCCTCTTCAAGGTAGAGGTGGTTGCGGGGATGGACCCCCAAAACCTGTCCCACTCTTCACCAATACATTGCTGACCAATGCAGTCAGTGGTGCTTTTGTGGGAAAAGCAGTAAGACTCAGCACTCCTAAATTTAATGCAGATACCTGCGGCAATTTTTAAAGAACACAACTAAGTGTATAAAATGCAAAAGATCAGCACACACTATATACTGTATGTAGGATATTTACCCTCATCAAAAAAGGATATTTCTTCCTGGATTTGTTTTCAAATCAAAAGATTAGGCTTTTCAGCAGAGATGGGGAGTCTTCATGTCATAAATTTACAGATGGAGTAAATTAGACTTGCATCCAGGCATCTAAATATTTCTCATTTAAAACTAACAAGGAACAAGTCTTCCAGCTAAGATGTATGGAGACTCAGGCTTTTTATTTTGTTTGTGAATAATTTCCATCTGGTCTATAATTTCTTTGAAAGGATTATACATGAGTTTAGTTTTAGTGTAACATAAAACAGTTAGAACATAAGACACTATCCCCATATTTAATATAAGGCACCAAAGGGAGAATGTAATTAAAAATTGTAAGCGATGTTTAGAATGTTGTTTTTGCGAATGTTTAGCTCTGCTCACAATGTCAAATAATTCATTGTCAAATAATACATCGATAAGCAGAGGATAGTGTTAACACCTGCTCTGCAGTTTCGTTAAATATTTTATCGCAGAATACGCTTTGCTAATTTTATTACATACACTGTGAATGTTTGCACAAGCCATTTGCAAATTTTGCAAGGAAGTTGTTGAGGTCTGTAATCGGTCGAAAAGGAGGCAAACATGGTTGCTAATAGTGATGGGTGAATCTGACCCATTTCGCAAAGATGCATGAAAGTTTATGGGCGTCAATTTTTTTTTTCTTTTGAAATAATACTGCTTACAGTTTTATTGTACAATGCCTCCACACTGTTGCGGGCACCGCTTAATTAACTGTAGCCTTAAAATTGCATCCTTAGTAGTTTACTTTCATATAAGTATGGGACCTGTTATCCAGAATGCTCGGGACCTGGGTTTTTCCAGATAACCGGCCTTTACGTAATTTGGATCTTCATACCTAAGGTCTACTAGAAAATCATGTAAACATTAAATAAACATAATAGGCTGCTTATGCTTCCAATAAGGATTAATTATATTTTAGTTTGGCTAAAGTACAAGGTACTGTTTTATTATTACAGAGAAAAAGGAAATCATTTAAACAAATTTGGATAAAATTGAGTCTATTGGAGATGGCCTTTTTGTAATTTGGAGATTTCTGGATAACTAGTTTCCAGATAACTGATCGCATACCCAGGGGCGATCCTGGCCATTTTGCCTCCCGAGGCAGCCTTTCTTCTGATGCCCCCCTCCCCACGGCACTCACATTTTCAGCGCTGGAGGGGGTCGGAGGCGTCCACGTCACTAGAAGAGCTGAATATCCTGGTTGAAAAACCTGAAAATCAGCTCTTAGTTAACAGGAGCAGCATTTTTGCTGCCCCTGGGCAGGGGGGGGGGGCGCTGCCGCCTGAGGCGAGATTCTCAACCTGGCCTCATTGGCGGAGCACCCCTGTCCATACCTAACAATCATATATTCTTCAAGCTATCACCATATTATATCTAAGCTACAGAACAGTTTGTAAAAATAACTCCTGCCAGTACATGTACAAAGTATACATCTCAGAGTCTTTAATGCAAATAGCAATACTTTGTTTACTTTTATTTCCACTGACAAAATAACTTTACCAATTAAACATAATCCTGCTCAAATAAAATTATAATACATTAGTAAAGAAACAGTAAAATTTAATTTTAGTACCTGATATTTGGTGTTCTTTTCTTAGTATGTTAGTAAATAATATTAGTAGTTATTAATTCTCTCCAGTATTCATGGAGCTGAAGGATCACTTGAGCAGAAAGATCCAGGCACTAACATTATTTATGAAATTGTGTAGTAAACATTTTCCCTGACTACAGACTGGAATAATAATGTACATACTGTATTATGCCTTCAATGTCAAACAAACTGCATACACATTAGAAACTATGTTTAAGGGGCTAAATTTCTGAATTCTAGAAATTCTACAAATGCATTTATGACTCTGAGACATATATATCTAGGCATATACAATTTCAAATCAAAGCATTCATTAGAACAATATGTGTGCATGTTAGCTTCTACCTTGGTATCACAAGTCTTTATAATATTATAGGAAAATCAGTGTATTAACCAGTCTCATAATATTAGCAATTTTCTCTCTTATCACAAATCATCAGTTTGTTCACATTTCTCACATACTTTATACCACACTTCAGCATCTAACATTAGTTTTAAATTTAAACATCACATTATTGTCATCTGCAAATTTTGAAATAGAGGCAGATTTATCAAGGGTCGAATTTCGAGTGTTAATAAACCCTCAAATTCGACCCTCGAAGTTAAATCCTTCGAATTCAAATATCGAATTCGAAGGATTTAGCGCAAATCATTTGAAAAATCAATCTAGGTAAAAGTCGTTCGATCGAACGATAAAATTCTTCGAATCGAACGTTTTGAACAATTTTAAGCGATCGATCGAAGGATTTTTCTTTGATCAAAAAAAGCTTCGAAAAGTGCTGGGGAAGGTCCCCATAGGCTAACATTGTACCTCGGTAGGTTTAAACTGCCGAAGTATGTAGTCACAGAATTTTTTAAAGAGACAGTACTTCAACTATCGAATAGTAGAACGTTTTTACTTTGAATCGTTCGATGCGAAGTCGAAGGTCGTAGTAGCCTATTCGATGGTCGAGATACCCAAAAAATACTTCGAAATTCGAAGTTTTTTTCATTGAAATCCTTCCCTCGTGCTTAGCAAATGTGCCCCTTAATGTCTATACTTCCCTGTTATGGCTGTCATAGCTCCATAGACTTTTCTCTTAATGTGCCAGTTGAGGAAAACATGAAGCTGCACCTTTTCAATCTCTTCCTGGATCCAAGAAAATGTACAGTGGCCACTGCTTATCCTTCTTTTGTTTTTTTGTTCTTTTAAACAAATCCTCTAGTCCTGTATAGCTTGTGTTAGTAAAGGCAGACCTCCCCCCCCCCTTTTTAAGATGGTAATTTTTTATCTAAAAAGGTCTAAACTTCTGATTTAAAAAAATAAACATATATAAATAACTCCTTATTTGTAATTATACACATATATTTATATTACAACACTTATAATATAAAAACAGATATATTTTAAACTTTAAAACCATGGAATGTCTGTGAAAACCCAGTACATATACCTATTCCTGAATTCTTTGTGACCAGTGCACCTGATACAGTAAAGCCAGAAGTTCAACCTATACAGAGACATCCCTTATTACTGAGCTAAGACAGTTGTCCTGTCATTTGACAAGGAGGCTGGAGTAAATTAGTTTTGTTAGTCATATAAAGTTTTAATATAAAAGAAACATTACAATGAAAAGCAGGGTTTTCAGTGGGGAAAACACATGCACGTCAAGAGATAATAAATAGTGATGAAACTGCCCCATTTTGCTTGAACAAGTATTTAGCAAAACTGCAGAAAAATTTGCAATGTATTGGAGTCAGTGTGTGTTTTTCAAGACATTTTTTCTCGCGCCATATGAATTGTAGTAATGTTGTAATGGGTGTTTTATCTCACACATGTCCTTGCAGCACCTTTATTGGAGTCTGGGGGCAGCGTTTTTTCTTGGGTTTATTCTCATACCAAAAGCATCTTCTCAAGGTTTTTTATTTTTTTTCAAAAAACTAATTTATTCTTACAAAACATGGCAAAATTCTAGCTCCGATTTGTGAAAATTTTGACACCTGTGAAAATGCAAATTTTGCCACAAACATGTATCACACAAAAAAATTAACTAATCCCTAATAATAAACTGTGATGTAAATGACAGATAAATAGATATTTGGACATTTGTTTCCAGAACTTATCCTCACATCACCTTCAGCATCTGTATTCCACACTGAAAGCCAATGGAGCACTTTTTCATCAACAGATGAAACATTTGATTTAGGGGGCAAATTCTGAAATGGGGTTCATGTGTATGCAGGTTTAGTGGGGATTATTTGAATTCTAAAAAGCCCCCAAAATCTCTGTCTTTTTGTCATCATGTCTTCTCATTTGAATATTTGTAACAGGTCTGCTGATGGTTCAGTTTTGAGATTCTGTAAATGTATAAACACCTTTGAAAAGTGTGCAATGTTTGCTCTAAACCAGATCAGACACACACATACAGGTGAACTCTCTACATAACGCTTCCCTTTTACAGACGTTGAAGGACACGTAAACCCTATTTCACTGGGTGAGAGGGGAATGCCAAAATGTTAGGCACTCCCAGTGAAATAGATTGCAAACTTTTTCCATGGGCTGGTGCTCCTGTATATTCTGATCATGTGCTGCTTCTCTAGTATTTAGAGCTGGCACAGACGACGCAAAGGGGCATATTTATCAAGGGTCGAATTTTGAATTGAAAAAAACTTCGAAATTCGAATTCAAAAAGACCAACCGAAATTAAGTCAAAGTTTTTTTTTGGGTCGAATAGGTCTGTTTTCGACCTAATTTGAATTGTACGAATCAAAGGAATAGCGCATTCGATCAAATTAGATTAGAAGTTTTCCCCCAAAAAAATGTATTTATTCCAAATAGGTTCTAGGAGGTCCCCCATAGACTAAAACAGCAATTCGGCAGGTTTTAGATGGTGAATGGTCGAAGTCGAATTTTTAAAGAGACAGTACATGACAAATTTCGATTTCCTGGTCACTATGGCAGCACTCACACCTCTGGGTTATCCCCGCCCCCGCTTTTAATAGGACAGAACAATTAAGTTAATTAAATTAACCCATGATTATATAAATTTTTCATCACATTTGCAATCAACAAGTTATGCTTCTATGGCTTATCGATCACTTGTAGATTCAGATGAAGACGGTTCGATAGAGGAAGGAGATAGTTCAGCCTTTGAGTTTACTTTGGTAGAAGGTAGTAGGGATGTAGCGAACGGCGGAAAAAATGTTCGCGAACATATTCGCGAACTTGCGACAAAACTTGCGAATAGTTCGCGAACGTCGCGAACCCCATAGACTTCAATGGGAAGGCGAATTTTAAAAGCTAGAAAAGACATTTCTGGCCAGAAAAATGATTTTAAAGTTGTTTAAAGGGTGCAACGACCTGGACAGTGGCATGCCAGAGGGGGATCAAGGGCAAAAATGTTTCTGAAAAATACATTGTTGACACAGCGCTGCGTTTTTTGCTGTAAAGGGCAGAAATCACACTACGTCACTCAGGTGATGTTTCTGGACACGGAATGTGAAAAAGCTCACACAGCTAGGTGGCACTTGGTTAAAGACTGGGCAAACAATGCCTGCAAGGGCAACGTATACAGTAGTGGATACGGAATATATTATTGCTGCTGTAAAAACATCACTCAGGTGATGTTTACGGACACGGAATTATTATTGTTATTATTTAGACAGAATGTGAAAAAGCTCACACAGCTAGGTGGCACTTGCATACCTCCCAACTGTCCCTCTTTTGACCACTCAACCCCCTGTCCCTCTTTTGTACTGGAAAGTCCCTCTTTTCTCTGCACTGAACAGCCAGAAAAAAAACAGTTTCTAACGTAATTGGCTTTTGGCAGAGAGCTCAGAACAGCTAACAGGTGCAAATAAGATACTTTGTAACAATTTTGATTCTGGTTGGTGCTGGTAGTGGTGAACTACTAGGAGGAGCAGCACACCAGTCCCACTCCCCAACACAGCTAGACTAATAGCACTGGGCTCTTACAGTAGCAAAGTAAAAAAAACAAAAAAGAAAATAAAAGCAGTCCTTACAAGGACTATTGGGTTACAGGCAGCAGTCAGCAGATGAGAGATCAGCAGCAGGACAGCTGCCCACAGCAGGTACATACAGAGCACTGCAGTAGAAGGTAGATGACTAGTCAGCAAAGCTAACTAACCTAAACGCACTGTCCCTCAAATCCCCGCAGAGTTCTGTCCCTACAATACAGAGCAGTATCAAGTAGATTACTAGCCAGCAAAGTTACTATCAACTGTCCCTCAAATCACTAACAGCTCTCTCCCTACACTAGCTCTTCCAAGCACACACAGGCAGAATGAAAAAACGCTGCAGGGCTTCAGTTTATATCTGGAAGGGGAGTGGTCCAGGGGGTGTGGGGGTGGTCCAGGAGGGAGAGCTTCCTGATTGGCTGCCATGTATCTGCTGGTCTGGGGTGAGAGTTAAAAAATAAGCGCCATAAAAAATAAGCGACAGCTAAGGCGAACGCAATTGGCGAACGTCGCGCAACGTTCGCGAATATTCGGCGGACGCGAACAGCGGATGTTCGCGCGAATTAATTCGCGCGCGAACAGTCCGCGACATCTCTATTAGGGAGCAATTGGAGTTTCCAGAAATTCCAGAGCAACAATCCTCCTCATCAAACCCTTTTAAGTTTCTAAAAAAGGAAAGATCAACTTTTCCTCTGCACGAAATAATAAAAGAAATTGTAATAAAAGAATGGAATAAAACAGATTCAAAATTCCCAATTCCGCAGAAGGTCCAAAAATTTTATCCTTTTTCTACAGAGGAGGAACTAATCTGGGATAAACCACCAAAAGTTGATGCAGCAGTATCAAGGTTATCTAGAAAGACCCTGTTACCAGTGGAGGATGTTATCTCTTTTCTTAATCCTATGGATAGGAAGATGGAGGCTTCTTTGAAGAGAGCCTATCTGGCTTTAGGAGCCACTTCTAGGCCAGCCTTAGCTCTTACATCGGTGTCTAGGGCTATGCAGATGTGGTTACAAAACGTAGAAACGGCTTTAAGAGAAGGAGTGGATAAAAGGAACATTATAGAAGCGTTAGCAGAATTAAAACTGTCGACAGACTGTTACTGAAGCGTCAGTGGATCTAGTTAGATCCTCATCGAGGGCAATGGCTTTGTCAGTAGCCGCAAGAGCTTTGTGGTTAAGGGCATGGAGTGCGGACAAAGCTTCTAAAATGAATCTGTGTAATTTGCCTTTTGAAGGGAATATGTTGTTTGGAACAAAATTGGATGACATAATTAAGAAGGTTACAGGGGGTAAAAGTGTATTTTTACCACAAGAGAAGAGATCTTTTAGGACATCGGATTTTGGATCAAATCGAGCTTCCTTTCGAGACAAAGCATCTAAAGAGCAGAGACAAGCGGGACCATCAGGCAGATTGGAACAGTCTAGTCGTTGGAGAGGAGGTCAATACTCTCTCTTTAAAAGTCAAAGAGGTAGAGGAATGGTTACCAGACCTTCAAGAAAGTTTTGACAGCCCAAACTTCAAAAATACCCAGAAGGTTAATTCATTTTTCACAAGTTTGGGCAAAGTCGGTGACAGATCAGTGGGTATTGAAAACCATCAGACAAGGATACTGTCTGGAATTCGAAAAGATTCCGACACACAATCAATTTGTCATGTCGAAAATTCCCAAGAAAAGACAACAAAGAAAGATATTGAACAATTACATACAACAATTGTTGGAGGAAGGCGCTATTCAACCAGTCCCTCAACATTTTCAGGGACAAGGGATTTATTCAGTCCTGTTCATGTTACGAAAGAAGACAGGGGATTTTCGTCCAGTGCTGGATTTAAGACCAATAAACAGATATCTGAAAATAAAGAGATTCAAGATGGAATCAATTTTTTCAATCATAAAGGAAGTTCAAGAGGGAGATTGGCTTCTATCTCTAGATTTAAAAGATGCTTATTTCCATAATACCATAATAACCTCACATCACAAGTTCCTAAGATTTGCGATAGATCAGAGAAGTCATTATCAATTCAGATGCCTCCCTTTTGGGTTAGCAACTTCACCCCGAGTCTTTTCAAAGGTACTGCAGTCTCTCATTGCGGAAATCAGAAAGTTGGGAATACACATTTTTCATTATCTCAACGATATATTGATAAAGTCACAAAACCCCAACACACTAGAACAACAAAGAGATTATGTTATCCGGTATTTACAGGATCACGGTTGGGTGTTGAATCTAGAAAAGAGTCAGTTACGGCCGACACAGGATTTGATATATTTGGGGGCCAGATTTCTGACAAGTCAGGCAGTAGTAGTGCTGCCAGAAGAGAAAAAGAACAAAATAAAGCAGACAATCAAGGGTCTTATGAGAAGGTCCATATGTTCGGCAAGAGAAATCAGCAGTATTTTGGGTCTCCTAAATTCAACTTTTCCAATGCTGAAATGGGCAAGATGGCATGTCAGGCCTCTGCAAAGAATGTTTTTGAGTCAGTGGAACCCAAGATTGCAAGATTGGAATCAGAAGATATGGATTCAGACTCAAGTAATGGAAGAGATGAAATGGTGGTTAAAAGAGGAGAAGCTAGCACAAGGTCAGGTGTTGAAAGAGATCAGTTGAAAAGTTTTGACCACGGACTCCAGCCCTTTTGGGTGGGGAGCACACATAGACAATGTATATCTACAGGGTCGGTGGTCAGACAAGGAACAGACACTACCAGCCAATGTGTTAGAATTGAGAGCAGTATGGAGATCGATTCAGCGTTGCGAGCATCGATTGAGAGGAACATCATTGATGGTGAAGATAGACAATGTCGCAGCAGTAGCGTACATAAAAAGACAAGGGGGAACACACAGTCTAAGTCTCATGACGGAGCTTCGTCCCATCATGATTTGGGCAGAAGACAATTTACAGAACATTTCAGCTCTGCATCTTCCAGGGAGGAAGAATGTTATAGCAGATTTTCTCAGTCGGTCAGTAATAGACAAACACGAATGGGAGCTTCATCCGGAGGTTTTTGCTCAGATTGTGAAGAGATGGGGCATGCCAGAAGTAGATTTGATGGCCACTCCAGCCAATTGCAAAATAGAGAAGTTTGTTTCGAGATATCATTGTCCCCAAGCAATAGCAATGGATGCTTTTCATCAGTCATGGAGCAAGGGTCTCCTATACATATTTCCTCCCATACCTCTGATTCTTCAAGTATTGAGAAAAATCAAGGCAGAAAAAGCAGAAATGATAGCAATCATCCCAGACTGGCCGAGGAGGTTTTGATACACGTTACTGAAGTCAATGATAGTGGAAGAGCCCTTTCAACTTCCCCACAGAGTAAACTTGTTGACGCAGGGACCAGTCAGCCACCCTTGCTCAAGAAGGTTGTGCCTGAAAGCTTGGAGATTGAAAGGAGCAGGTTGAGTAAAGAGGGCTTTTCGGACTCGGTTATAAATACTATGATGTCGGCCAGAAAATTTTCAACAAATAGAACATATGATAGAGTCTGGCAAGTATTTTCTCAATGGCTTTCTTCAAAAGAAATTACTACGGAACAAATTGCAATTACTCATGTACTAGAATTCCTTCAATTAGGGTTTGATAAAGGCTTGAGACTGAGAACATTGAAATCACAAGTCTCTGCTATCTCGGCATTAACAGGTATTCAGTGGGCAAAGGAGGAAAATATAGCAAAATTTATGGCAGGAGTAATGCATTTGAGGCCTCCAAGGAGGATTTTGTCAGCCACGTGGGATTTACCTTTGGTATTGCAGGCGCTTACATCCAGACCCTTTGAGCCTATAGAAGAAGTGTCTGATATAAATCTGACGTTAAAAACTCTTTTTCTTACGGCAATCACCTCCTCAAGAAGAGTAAGTGATTTACAAGCGCTGTCAGCAGAACCACCTTTTACAGTTATTCAACCTCATCGGGTGGTGTTAAGGACAGTGCCAGAGTATCTACCTAAGGTGGTATCAACTTTCCACATAAATCAAGAATCAATCTTGCCAGTATTTTTTCCAGAACCTGCTTCAGAACAGGAAAAAATATGGAACACGCTAGATCTTGTTAGATGCATATCAGTATATTTAAGAAGATCAAAAGAGTGGAGAAAATCAAACAGAATGTTTGTAATTCCTGACGGTAACAGGAAGGGACAAGCAGCTGCAGTGTCTACAATAAGTAGATGGATAGTAAAATGTATCCACATGGCTTATCAGTCCTCAGGACGTAAAATTCCAAAAGGGGTAAAGGCACACTCCACCAGAGCATTAAGCGCTTCTTGGGCGTTTCAGGCAGAAGCTAGGTTGGAGCAAGTTTGCAAGTCAGCATCTTGGTCTTCAGCCAACACATTCTTGAGACATTATCATGTTAATGTGTTTTCACCAGATAATACTTTATTTGGCAAGAGAGTATTGGAAGCAGTGAAATCTGCAAAATAAATACACTATTCGGCAAATGAAGAGGTTTATTTGAATTTCTTTCTCCCACCCTCTCTAATTGCTAAGGTACTGACCCAGAGTGCTGCCATAGTGACCAGGAAAAACAAAAAAATTATTTCATACTTACCGTAATTTTTGTTTCCTGGTTACTATGGGCAGCACTCACGCCGAACCCTCCCAAAGAAATGAAAGCTCGGACTTAGAAGACACTGGTCTGAGGGGGAGGGGTGTATATATAATCATGGGTTAATTTAATTAACTTAATTGTTCTGTCCTATTAAAAGCGGGGGCGGGGATAACCCAGAGGTGTGAGTGCTGCCCATAGTAACCAGGAAACAAAAATTACGGTAAGTATGAAATAAATTTTTCGTTTATTCACATTTTCAAATTTTTTTCAAATTCAAATTGAATTTGGACTATTCCCTAGTCGAAGTACAAAAAAAATAGTTTGAAATTCAAATTTTTTTCATTCGAAAATTCACTTCGACCTTTGCTAAATCTGCCCCAAAGTGTTGCAAGCTGTAGGAAGTGGCCTTAACTCCCACAATGGCAAAGTAATAATTGCAAAAAACATGAACCTTTGCACCTCCTTTCTGCACTTGGCACCTTGCCCCCATCCTAAATTAACAATAATTTGTTTTAGGATTTAAAAGCAAAGGAAAGAGAGACAAAATTTGGGATTATAAGAATAGTTTTAGAGCATACATCACAAAAAGATGCATTATTAATTAGCCTGCAGCATGAACTTATGAGCTGCCATTTGAATTAGAATATAGTTTATTATCTTGAATTTATAAAGAACCAAAGTATGTCACCATAACTAGATTATACATTATTCATCTGCCAAGTAACCTCTCTGTATGTTTTTTGAGTGTGGGTAGAAACCTGCTTTTAAAACATTTTTTTTTAAATGGTCAATAAACTGTATTGGAATAGGTTAATATACCCAAAGACTGGAGTCCTCTCATCAAGTCACTAGTCTTTATTTTATAAAATTTGTTTTGATCCATTGTCCTTTCTCAAATGTAGAAATGCTAACTAAGAAAGCTACATAACCAGTGTGCATAGAATCATTAGTTAGACAACATCCATCTTGTGGCTTTATAATGGTACTGCAAAATCACAAAGCTATGTGTACTACAATACATATGTACTGGAGTTCTATCCAATTCAGAAGGCCCATCTAACAATTTTAAGCTTCATTAGTTGTGCTAATTACAACAGTAATTAAAGGTATTTATGTGCAAAGCTGCTTCTTGTCATTTTGGTGTCAAGTGCCATTGAGCCCCCCACTCTGGGTTATATGTACCTGTGTGTCTATTTAAAGGAGTTGTTCACCTTTCAGATAACTTTTAGTATGATGTAGAGAGTGGTATTCTGAGACAATTTGCAATTGGTTTTCATTTTTTATTATTTTATTTTTTTCATTTTATTCAGCAGCTCTTCAATTTGCATTTTAGGCAATCTGGTAGCTAGGATCCAAATTACCCGAGCAACCATGCACTGATTTGAATAAGAAACTGGACTATGTATAGGAGGGGTCTGAATAAAAAAATGAGTAATAAAAAGTAGTAATAACAATACATTTGTAGCCTTACAGAGCATTTGTTTTTAGAAGGGGTCAGGGACTCCCATTTGAAAGATGCAAAGAGTCAGAAGAAAAAGGCAAATACCTATAAAAAAAACTATAAAAAATAAATAATGCAAACCAATTGAAAAGTTGCTTAGAATATGCCTTTCTTTAACATACTAATATACTAACAGTTACCTTACAGGTGAACCACCCCTTTAAGCTGGGGAACCCTAGAACAACTGCTGCCTCAAGAGCTCCAGGTTTCCTACAGTTGCCCTGTCAATTGATGCAGCAAACTTGCACCTAAAGAATCAGACGCCAGTGTAATTTTGATGGTGAATGTAAAAAAAAATGTACCCACAGTTGTGTGTATTTTAACATAGATGCAATTACGTCAGGCGCATCACTGCTTTGCAGTGGCAATTACGCTAGAATTATAGAAACAAAAGTTGGTTGTGGGTAAAAAACAGAGCTCAAAATTGCACTGTGCATACTACATAGGGATGCACCGAATCCAGGATTCGGTTCAGGATTCGGCCAGGATTCAGGCTTTTTCAGCAGGATTTGGCTGAATCCTTCTGCCCGGCCGAACCTAATCCGAATCCTAATTATCCGAATACTAATTCCCTCTCAGTCATGGGATTCGGGGGTTCGGCCGAATCAAAAATAGTGGATTTGGTGCATCCCTAATACTTCACTTGTAGAATTGCCTGAAGACTTTTATTTTCTTAATGGCACCTCTAATAGTTTCTTCTCCATCACAGCTAGTTGCTCACACAGCCTGCACTCTGGATGGGGGAAACAATAGTACTACTTTAAGGATGAGTCCGTATAGAGTACTGCATCAGTTCTCACTGGGTACCTACTCCCAGTGCAGCAGCCATACTGTGGGACACATTTCTGCACATTAAATGGTTGTTCCAGAGCAAGACAGTTGCTTACTGACCTCACATGATGTAGAAAATACCTGACATACGTGTACATGAATGTATGGGCCCTGCAATACTACTTCAGTAGGGAGGTTAATTATCAAAGGTCGAATTTTAGAGTAATGTGAATTTTTTTAAAATCGAATAAATTCGTTTTTATTCACAATTCAAATGAAAAAAAACAAACGTCTAAAATTCAATCTAATAGTCCCGACCCGAAAACTTGAATCAAATTCGAATCGAGTTTTCCTTTTTTTTGAAGTGCAACATTTTTTTTCTCCCATTGGAGTCTATGGGGCATCATTTTCAGCGAAACTTGGCAAAAATTTGGCTCGTCACTACTATTAACATCTTCAAATAGTTCAAGGGACCTCTGCCATTGACTTCTACATGAACTCAGCAGGTTCTAGGTCTAGAATAGTCGAATTACAACTGTTTCCATGGTCGAGGTGTGATAAATCTCACATTCAAATTCAAGTTTGTGGTCTTTCAAATTTGTGAGTTTTGACCCAAATTCTTTTTTAAATTTGAATTTACCTTTCAAACCTTAGTAAATCTGCCCCTATGTGTATGTGTTTGCATCACCTGGAGTAGGGACCCACTACTTGGTTATGGGTGTATCCTTGAAGTGGTGTTATTGTTTCCCATTTGGATTGCAGGCTCTGTCAGTCCTGTTGCTGTTGTGGGGGGGGATATATTAATGGTAGGAATCTTTAAAAAGGAAGTTCACATTCACCTTTATTTTATGAAGTGAGTAGAACTACACATCTTCCTGCCCAATCCACTGTGCGTGTGCGCATGTCAGTGCACCTGTAAGAAGGAGCGGATGGGGGGGAATCAAATTTTTTTCTGCCTGGGAAGAAAATGCTGCCAGAAAAAAAGCCAATGAGCAGACAAATCTGCCATTACCATAATGTACTAAGATCGTGCCCATGTCAATTTCTTTACAGCAATCACAACCAAAATAGGATGTCTGTGGATGGGGGATGAAAAAAGAGTTTGAATAGCAACTAATGTCAATGTCACAGACCAACATAGAACTGTCTGTCAATGCACCATGTCTGCAGCTCTTCTTCATTTTCTGCAATTAAGGTTTTTTTAGCCAGATTTATATTTTTTAACTGCATGTTTGTCCTCCCTGTCAAGTATTTACTGTATTGTAAAATGTACAGTGATGCACATACAAGTAGTAAGATAAATATAATTATATATATACGTACTGGGTCTTTGTGGTGGCTCCACTTGTCCTAAAATCATATGAGGCATATTTATTAACATTGGAGACAAACATTATCAGTGATGTTGCCCATAGCAACCAATTAGATCTTTGCTTTTGTTTTCTAACTTGTAGGTGACTGTTTAAATCTAATTGCTGATTGGTTGCTATGGGCAACATCACTGGTGATGTTTGTCTCCAATGTTTATAAATACGCCATAGTTTTGCTCCAGATACAAAACACTGACACTCACAGTAAGAGGAGCTTACTTACTTACAGTAAGAGGGTTTTTTAAAAATTAGTGGTGAGCACAACTTTCCCTTGTTTGTTATAGTTATACAGGAGCAGTGACCAGCTCCATGTTGTATCTCCCACCCTTCCCAGCTATAGTCAGGTGATCCCACTGGTGTCTAATAAAAGGGTAACCATGTTTTGGAGTTTTGGAAACCTTGAAAAGCAGCACATAAGTTGCAGGTAAAATTAATTCCTGTGTAAAATGTATAATGAAGCAATAGAATTCTTAATGAATCAGATTAGGATTCACTGGTATGGCTGGGAGTGTTTTGCATGGCACAAAATAAGATGAAGTGCAAAACTTTTTTATTCTTCTATACCAATAAGATAAATGTCAGGGAGAAACATGAATGGAATCTATGTTGAATACACCCCTTCCGTAGAAGCAAACCTTGCCCCAATGCTCATTCCCAGAATAAGGAAAACATTTAACCCTGTAGTAGATTAACCCTTTAATATATGATATTGGTGACAATGAGAGTGTTGTACAGGATCGGTGCAAAATCACTCAACACAGGACAATTGTTGGGAACTGCAGCATTGCCATATGTCTTCTACTGCCACGTATACATTGCACAGGCTTGGGCTGGGCTCATGGGTACTTTACTCTGACAAGAATTCCTATACTGTGCAAGTGCTGAGCTCAACCACCTACCAAGAGCACTTGGGAGTAGAAGAATCACAGCAGCGCAGCACTGGTCAGCAAAGAGCCCAAGGGCAGTTTATTTTTATAGAAAACCTGCACCACCTGGTATAATTTTCTCACTGAGGGAAGCCTAACAAATTGTGATAGAGGGGAAATCACTACCTAAAAAATATATCTTCCATGAGAAAACAATCTTCCTTTAATATAGAAAGGACTGCTGCCTGTGTTTGAACTTTATCAGAATTCATCAGAACTTGCCTATGTTCCTTCAGGGCACCATAGGCAAGTGGCCACCACAATATGCCCCCTCCCCATGGCCTGGCACCCATGTATGTACACCACCCCCTGTGAACATGTATGCATGCGTGGGTGACTGCAGCCCCGGGACAGCAGAATAGGACAGGCCAGAACTAGGGGAAGGCAAGCAGAAAAGATACATAGCTGCAAGCTACCTTATACTGTGTCCCTTGTTAGAGTTTCAATGAGGAATGATAAGTGTTTTGCACTGGCTTATACTAAGTCCTCCCAGCCATAATCCTGCTATAATTGTATACATCATTGTGATATTGCTTGTTTTCTCTCCAGGCCACAATCCGAAATTAAGGAGCAGAGTAATTATTACGTGTTTTTGGGGGAGTTACTGCATGTAAAAAGCAATGATTGGCTCACATTTACAAACCTTTTTTCACATTACTACTGATTCATGGTACTGATTTGTACTGATTAGGTTAGTCTCTATAGATGAGTGTTGTGTTAACATTTTTAGCAATGCTTGTTGTTTTGTCAGGGACTAACCAAATCAGTATGGTGCTACAGTTGAGCATTGTCCCAAACTCTAAACCAGAGATCCCCAACCTTTAGAACCCGTGAGCAACATTCAGAAGTAAAAAGAGTTGGGGAGCAACATTAGCATGAAAAATGTTACTGGGTGCCAAATAAGTGCTGTGATTGGCCATTTAGAAGCCCCTATGTGGATTATCAATCTACATTGAGGCTCTGTTTGGCAGTGCATCTGTTTTTTATGCAACCAAAACTTGCCTCCAAGCCTGGAATTCAAAAATAAGCACCTGCTTTGAGGCCACTGGGAGCAACATCCAAGGGGTTGGAGAGCAACATGTTACTCTCAAGCTACTGGTTGGGGATCACTGCTCTAAACACTCATAGGTAATAATTTGACTGCTCAAAGCTGTTAACATTAATTCTGACAAATTGACACATTTAAAAAATCCAAAAAGTTTTGACAAATGTGCCAGTTTGTTATAAAAAAAACTTTCCTGCCAGTAAAACTGTGATAAAATTCAAACTGTTGGAAATTCATAAGGATCCCCCAGTCTCAATTTCAATAAATCTACCCCAGATGTGGCCCTCTGGAAGCATATTTTTTTGCCAAAATCAGCAGATTGGAACAAGCATATCAGTATCTAGCAGTCATAAATCTAAAGCAACCAGACTTTGACAAAAATGTACATTAAAGTTTCATTCATCCAGGTGATGATATACAGGATCTAGTAGTGATAAGTCTATGCAACTATATATTGTCTTGCATTGAATGAATGAAAACTTTCATAGACACCAAACATAATATATTCTCTAAGTGCATTGTTGGTCTCCAGAATAAAGAAGATATACAAAAATAAAATTATTCTCACCTTAACTGCATACTCTAGCAGCCCTGTACTAGTGAGGATCTAGGTTATACAGTATTTGGCAAATATAAGGCAGATAAAATAAAATATTGTAAGTTTGTCTGGGCAGGGCCTTTTTTGCATCTTGTATCTATTATTGTTTGTTTTGGTTGTATTATGTATGTTCCATGGAAACACCCATTTATTGTTTAGTGCTTTGGAATACATTGGCACTAAATAGATATAGATATATTAATAATCTGCTTTTCAAGGTACAGGACAGCATCTTTCTGCTGCCTATCTCTTCAGCAGCACACAGCTATGGTATCACATGCTGCAATGCAGATGAGTAGTTAGGTCTGATTATAATAGGTTTGATTATATCCATTAATAGTCAGGTCTGACTGTATTGTTTGCCATGCAAAATTCTGTTTAATTGGCAATACAGCCACAACTCACTTTAGCAGCAGTGGAAGTGAGGCGCTAAACACTTTTCCAGATACAAGTAATCACAAGCCCAACTTATATTGCTGCTAAACTGAGTTGTAGATGGAAGTTTGTTCACAGTCAAAACAAAACTGATTTTTTAGTGAAACGATGTGCTGGAGATGACAGGGATTTTATAAGAACATTTAATACTAGACCCCTCTTTTGTACTAAAGTTGAATTGACATTTATTAGAGAATCAGCACACTTGGTAAATGCACATATTGTAATGTAAGCCAATGCACTTTGCAGCAATCCTGATTTTCTATTCAAAAGCTAACCAAATCAGCCCGTTTATACCAGTTTCATATCATTTCAAGCTGAACCCCTGTCGGGAGACCAACCCATGAACAGCCTTAAGTAGGTCTCACAAAAAGTGCTACTTTTGTTTTATCAAACCAAACACTAGTAATGCAGGTTGTTACTTTCACCCTTTAGTCCAGTAAACCGGCCAGTAGTTTTGAATAACCAAGTTATCAGCCAATTGCATCCCATTTATGGCCAATTTTAGACCTTGTTCACGCAGCTTAGTCAGATTCATATTAGATTCACTCTTAGTGGATTAATGCAAAAACCTAAGGTGCTATCCAGATCCTAGAAGACTAAGAATTGTTAGGCTCTCAGTGTGGATCATTTATTGACTCTGGGCAAATTTGTACCTGGGCAGTAAATCACAGCAACCAATAATAATGTTTTTCTTTCAATGTTCTACCCTCAGCTAGCCGAAAAAGCTCATAATAGATTGGTTACTATGGTTACTGCCCACGTGCACATTTACCTATTCTTGCCCATTGATCTGGCAGGTGTAGAAGTTGCCACCATTTATTGACTCCATGAACATGCATGATACATGGCAGTGCCATGACTTGTATGTGTATGTACGTAACTGTATTTAGCTCAGATACACATCAAGTATATTTAAAGGGGTTGTTCACCTTTATATTCATTTTTAGTATGTAGAGAGGCATGTTCTGAGGCAATTTGCAATTGGTTTTCATTTTTTATTATGTTGGTTTTTGAGTTATTTTGACTTTTGTTCAGCAACTCTCCAGTTTGCCGTTTCAGCAATCTGGTTTCTAAGGTCCAAATTACCCTAGCAACCATGCATTGATTTAAATAAGAGACCGGAATATAAATAGGAGAGGGCCTGAATAGAAAACTGAGTAATAAAAAGTATCAATAACAATAAGGGGCACATTTTTTTGGGGGGTACTTCGGCCATCGAATAGGCTACTACGACTTTGATTCGAACTAAAAATCGTTCAACTATTCGATAGTCGAAGTACTGTCTCTTTAAAAAAAACTTTGACTACATACTTCACCACTTTAAACCTACCGAGGTACAATGTTAGCCTATGGGGACCTTCCCCATCACTTTTCTAAGGTTTTTTTGATCAAAGGAAAATCCTTCGATCGATCAATTAAAATCCTTCGACTCGTTAGATTCGAAGGATTTCATTGTTCGATCAAACAATTTTTCCTTCGATCGTAGGATTTGCGGTAAATCCTTCGAATTCGATATTCGAATTTGTAGGATTTTACTTCGAGGGTCGAATTCGAGGGTTTATTAACCCTCGATATTCGACCCTTAGTAAATGTGCCCCCCAATGTATAACCTTACAGATTTGTTTTTTAGAGTCAACAAAAAGAAGCAAATAATTCAAAAAGTCTAAAAAAGAAAAAATGCCATTTGAAAAGTTGCTTAGAATTAGCCATTCTATAACATACTAAACGTTAACTTAAAAGTGAACCACCCCTGGCATATACAAAATATTATTATATAGTCTCCTAAAAATGTGTGTAAATCACAATCACAGCATAAACATATAAATATATACAGTATATACCATCAGTATCAAAGTACAAAGTTTGCAAATGTGAATAAAGCTGAGGTTGTTAGAAGGTGAGAATACCTGACGTTTCTCCTCTCTCAAGGGCATTTCTCAGAGTGTGTAATTCTAGTCTTGAAATGTTCCACTTCTGATTCACAAAACACTACACAAATGTGATCAGTGTGGCTGATACAACTTATAGAGGCAATTTTACTAACCTCAGCTCAACACTTCACCAGGTGTAGATTCACCAGGACAACGCTAATTCACTAAAATCCGAAGTTGCGTCCTGCGCGCTGACCTCTGGTGAAGTTGCACTAGAGTTACTGCGCCAAGCAAAGCGAAGTTGCGCTAGCGTTGGTAATTTGCATACGGCGGGAAGTTGAATAGACGTATATGTTGCAGTAAATACATTACTCTACACAAGCCCGGGAATCCTTAATAAAATAAAATAAAGTTGTTATAATGCCCTACACATGATCCCAGTGTATAGTTTATGTGCCATATATAAGGAAATGTAGGGGGGAATCCAGTTACCCCAAAAAAAAAATTACGCTCTTTTGCAGCCTATCACCCTGAAAAAAGGAAAAGACGCCAACGTTTTTTGGGACTTCAAATACATTTTGAGGAAGTCCTATCTACTCTATTGCACTTCGCCTGGTCTGAGGTGATGAAGGCAAGTCTGGCGCAAGAGGTAATGTTCAGTAAAATCAGCATCTTAGCGAATTTGCGTAGTTACATCCTTTCACCAGAGCAAAAAATTCACCAGGCGTTAGGGAGTGAAGTACCGCTAGAGTCTCTCTCCTTCGCTAGCGAAGTTACGCCAGGGACTGTTAGTAAATCGGCAAAGTACCAAAATGACGTCATGCTGGCGAATTTTCGTCAGCGTTAGTCACTTCGCCCTTTAGTAAATTTGTCCCATAGGGTGAAGATACTCTTGTGTTACTAGTACCACTACTTGTCACAGCTATAAATGCTGATAATTTACGAACTGTCTCTGCGTGTGTTTTAGCAGAGCCAGTTCTCAGCAATGTCTATGGAAGGGTATTTTCTGTCATTTTGTAACAGTGAAATGTAGCTGCTGCTAGTAACTCTGTGTATCTTCACCCTTATACTGCAGTAACTGTTGGATCTACAGCAGCATCATTCTGTGCTCATTCAGAAAGAAAATAAACCTGCCTTGTTCCTTAAATTCACAGAAACAGCGCTCACATCTCTGTCACTAAGGAATAGGATTTAACAGAAATGGCTGTTACCAGTAGCTAAAACGCATCTTAATTTTAGGATCTCTCTTCAGGAAATGATATTCTGAGAAAATTTGCAATCAGTCTTAACTTCATGTTTTTTCAACTATTTGCCATTCTATTCTATCATTTTCCAGTCTGGAATTAGAATTGCTGTTGAAAAATTGAATAACTCCAAATAATAAAAAAAAATGCTGCAAATTGACATTCAGCCAAATATCACCACTTTATTGCATTCAGAACTATTAGCCATTAAGGCTACTTTAGTTGCGGATAAGTTAAAATGGGTGCAGTCTTTGTGCAAATCAACACCATTCATTAACCATAATTGCATCTCATCCTTCCATTTCTGTTGTGCTCATCACTGGTGTGTCCATTCTGCCTCCAGTTCCAAGTCTTGGGCAAGTGTGCTTATTAATGCAGTACAACTGCCAGAATCAATAGGAACACTGGACTTGGGCCTGAAGAATGGGATATAAAAGTCATTTTGATGCCAAGTGCCGGAAATAACACAATCCCTTTCAGACGCTTCAGCCTCACTTGAGTGTGGTACAACATGCAGCCACAATTACGCTGGAATTTGGGAGAAATGCTGCATTGTGGTAAAAGACATGATAGGTTTTTAGATAGTACCACTGAAACAGTTATTTTTTTCAGATGCTTTTTATGTTTTTATAAGATCTATGTTTAAATTTCCTCTCATGTTTTCTAGGAGCAGGAGGGGCTAGTCTGTAGTCTTCTATAACTGTTACATTATGATTAACATTAGTTGATCATTTTTATAAGGCTAATGTTAGTTAATACATTTCTTAAGACAAATGTTACATGGGAGATTTAGGCTACTGCTACACTCCTGTAGGGAACATCAGTGGTCAAACTGCCCCTGTCCTTCTGTTACGGCTCCTAATAATTTTGACTGTAAAACTCTCCACTGGACAAACACAAAGAGGCATGATGAGTACTAGCTTATATTTTGAAAAATTACTCTTTAATATTTGTTTAACTACTGTATGGGAGCAGAGGTGCAGATGTTACAGTTATAACACTTTAGATAAGACTGGTAAACACTTTAAACTGGTAAACACAAAAATAATTCTTTTGGTCCTCCTCTGTGTCCTAAGAAAACCACCACTCACGTATGAGTTTTCTCATTTTTATTATGCCTAGAACCTACATGTAATATTTTTGCACAATTAGAAAGAATGTTCCCTCTTAAGAAAATTTCAACCTCAAATGTGGACTTATCCACAATATCATTATTTCCCTCACATTTTAATAATGTTCTCCTTGTGGCTGTGGCCAAATTGCTGGGGAGGGGGGAGTAATTGTCATGGGAAGCAGCAAGTGAAGATCCAGTGGCAGGGGCCTGTGCAAACCTAGTGGGGGGGGGGGAACAAGCAGGGGGGGGAGGAGGCAGGGAGTATAATCAGTATACAAAAAAACTGACACAATGTTGAATGTATACTTTTGACTGCAAAACAAAATCAGTTCATTAGAGGTCATTTACAAACAGAAGTACAGTGCAAAAGTGAGTCTGGTTGGAGTCATTCATTCCTGGTGCTTAGCGAGAGAGTGACGTGTGCCAGATTCTTTAGATGCAAATGCAATGCCCCTGTTGAGGAACAGAGCTGAGGAAACCCTGGAGCTTTTGTCTGGTCTGGAGGTGGTGATAGATCCAGAGTTCCTCTGCATCAATAGGCACAGCAACACTTGATTTAGAACAGAAGGCAGGCAGCAAGGAGCACATTTTGACACAAGTACCTTTAATGAGTGGGGTTTTACATGAAATTGACTACTGACTATGGATAACAGCCAATCCTCCAATAAAAAATAATCCTCTTTACCTGATCAGCTTAAAAACATCAAAGCCTCATTACCTTACACAAATCAGTGCTGCCACATATGGACTGTATGTCTGATACAAACAGCTTTTATACTGTTGGTACACCATCGCCATCTAGTGGTTACATTAAAAACATCCAATAACACAGTTACAAATTACAAAAAGAAAAAATGTTACAAAATGTTTCGGCAGCACAAATACCCACAAGGCAAAACTTTAAAAATTGAAACCACATTAGTGAAACTGAATAACATAGCAAGGCCAAATATAACTTGGTTAGTTAACTCAAAGTTAGCATAATAAAAATTTTAAAAATAATGCAAAAAAGGACCCACAGTGACAAAATATCACTTAAGGGAACCCAAAAGAGCAAACCTAATTATATCACTCTTGGGCTGGCAGTCAGCAACAGGACCACAAACCTGTGAACAGAAAAGCCAAAAAACATAATCTCAATAAATTGAGTATATGAGTATCTAACAAGAAGATCCAGTCTGCTTCCCTATAATTGAGATTGCAGACAGATCCCCTTTTCTAAGATTAATATTAATAATACATTCAATCACTTGCACACGTAAGTCCTTAATGCCTCTTTCTGGAATATCCTCCAATGGGAGACTGCAAGTCACCTTTTTCAATTGAACTCATGTGCTCATGCATTATATCCTTTAATCACTTAATTTTGTTTATATGGAGTAAACCTGGCCATACACTGTAATCTTTCCTACGACAGGCCCACCTCGGGTGGGCGATATGGTACTATGAAGCGGATATGAAAAGTCGGGAGTGAGGACCACATCAATGAGCCAATGAGTTACTCAATCCAACAGAACAGAGAAATCAAGCCTACTTGATCGTGATCTGATGATCTTTGGCCAGATATTGATCGAGGATGCCTGTCGGAGGACCCCATACACGGGCAGATAAGCTACTGAATTGGTCTAAAGGACCTGAATTGCTATCTTAAATTTGCCCGTGTATGGCCACCTATCAACTGGTTGAGGTCTAGGTGGGGGTGGGACAAGTGATGTCAGGGGCAGGTGATGGTCCCTGCCATCAGGAGGTGGAGTATGACATGGAGATCACTGTGTCATTCACTTCAAGTCCTCTCTGACTTTCCTATTTTGGAAATTTCCGAAAACTGGACTGTCTGAGTGAAAACCGGACAGGTGGTAACCCTGTATGGAGTAGACTGAAGATTACCATGGCCTTGATCCCAAGGAGGACTACAACACTGGCTCTGGGATTCATATACAGACAGTCAGTCTTCATATACAGACAGTCAGTCTTCATATTGTCTGCATTCTGTAACAATAAAGTCAGGTATAAGCAAGTACCAGGGACTGTCTGGGGATAGTACTGCTATGGGACACAGAGATGCCTTTGATTGAATGAGAATTTGAATTGTAGTGGCCAGATATAGCATTTATGAACTTATCTTTGGCAATACACTATATATTGTAAGTTCTCTAAATCAACTAGAGTACGTTCTGATGGTTCGTAGGTAGAAAAACAATTAATTTCTATGTGCTTAAACTGTAGATCTAATGGGAACATATGATGTCAGGTTGTGATGTATAAGCCAAGCACAGCGACTGTTGAAAAATATAAATGATTCATTATGTTGCACAGGCTTCTAGTGATATATCAATAAAAACAATTGTTTTTACTTTGTGATATGAAGTTCTCTGAGTCACACTTGCTCAGGTTACTGGGACCTGTTCTTGGTCACATATACTTCTCTCCTACTTATTGAGTTATTAGCCCTGTGGTGCCTTCTTGGCAGCAGTGAGATGGGCAATGCCTGGTGCTGTAGGAACCATTACTTTCACTAAAATCTAAAAGGATATGTATAAATAATGGCATGCCCTTTAATAGTATGTTTATATGCAATGATTGGTTTTATAAAGTCAGGGTGTGCTAATCTTATCATTTATCATTATGTCCATGGGTACTGCTGACAGAAATAAATGAAATCAATTCTTGCTGCTGTGGCTATCATTTGTGCAGTTTGCAGTGCTATGGGTGCAGAGAGAAGGTTGTTTTATGGTGTTGGGCACAAACAATAGCAACACTTAACACTCAAGGCAGTGGTAAAACAATGTTTTAATGGGCCCCATAGCAAATTCAATTTAGGACCACAAAACAGTGTCGGACTGGCCCACCAGGATATCAGGAAAACTCCTGGTGGGCCCAGGTGTCAGTGGGCCTCTTGTTTCTAAACATTTGGCCTATTTCATGGTCATTCCCCTATTTCTTTATGGGGAAAATGCTTAATAATGGGAGAATATTGTAAGTATATATAAAAGACTAGAAGAATAAAGTTTGGAAAGGTCCACTGTATAAAGGTTTTCTGGTGGGCCCAAGGTCTAAGGCTTTCTGGTGGGCCCCTGGCATCCCAGTCCGACACTGCCACAAAATATTGGTAATAAGTCATCATATTCTACAAAAATATATTAAACTTATAATAAGTGCCTCACTAGCCCCTCTACTCTCCTGGGCCTCCCTGCAGCATACCTACCAACTGTCCCGTTTGAGCCAAAAAAGATACAATGTTTCTAACTTAATTGGCTCTTGGCATAGAGCCCAGAATAGATACAAAAAAGATACATTTGTAACAGTTTTGTCTCTTGGGAGAACTGACTCACATTAGTAAAACTGTAATAAAACATAAAAACTACAGAAATGTGTTCAAACTAGGGATGCGCCGAATCCAGGATTCGGTTCGGGATTCGGCCTTTTTCAGCAGGATTCGGCCGAATCTTTCTACCCGGCCGAACCGAATCCAAATTTGCATATGCAAATTAGGAGCAGGGAGGGAAATTGCGTGACTTTTTGTCAGAGAACAAGGAAGTAAAAAATGTTTTCCCCTTCCCACCCCTAATTTGCATATGCAAATTAGGGTTCGGATTCGGTATTTGGCCGAATCGTTCACGAAGGATTCGGGGGTTCGGCCGAATCCAAAAAAGTGGATTCGGTGCATCCCTAGTTCAAACTTTCATAACCTGGCAAATCTTGTAAAATGGGCATGGTAATTAGGAGGTGTGGCCACAAAAAGGAGCATGGTGAAAAAATGTTTGTCCCTCTTTCCGTTTCCAGAATGTTGGGAGGTATGCTGCAGCAGCAGGGTCTGTTTCCTCTGTAGATACAACCCTGACTCAAATGCAAATAGTTCATCCATATAAGGCATTGCCTGTGGCTAAATCCCCACTGGGAGACACACCACACATCATACAAAACACTGACAGTTTATTCCCACAGCATTTGATTTTAGTAGGAATGGCTGCATATTCCAATTAGTTATAGCAAGGCCGTGTGACCCACATCCCTCCAGGCAATCTAGATCTACAAATCCCAGCATCACATTGACTGATGCTGGATGTTTTAGTACAACAATATCTTTAAAGCAGTTGGTCTAATATGTCCCACTCTGTAATAGATGAGCAAAGGGGGTGAGCCTTGTTACACATTACCCCAGAGGCGGGGCTGTATCGGTGACCGGAGCATAGAGGTGGTGGGATTGTGATTGGAGTATTGGGGTAATGATGGACACAGCTAATGCTCGATTTCCCTGGCCCTATTATATATCAGTGTGTGTGTATGTACGTGCCCCGTCATATAGTGCGTGTAATTGGGTTGCTGGTTGTACAGTGTGTAAGTGCACGTGTAACACTGCCTATTTCCCCACAGGTACCCATTCCTTACAGATGATGTGCGGCTGTGAGCTGCGAGAGGACAACAGTATCCGGGGGTACAATCAGTATGGATACGATGGGAAAGAGTTCATAGCGCTGGATACAGAGAGATCGGTGTATGTACCTACTGTGCGGGAGGCGCAGCTCACTGAGCAGAAGTGGAACAGCCCGGAGGTTAATAAGCCTGAGAGAGACAAGAATTACCTGCAGAATATCTGTATCGAGTGGCTGAAGAAATACTTGTCCTATGGGCAGGCGGAGCTGGAGCGGAGAGGTGAGTGCTGACACATCCCTCTACCCATAGCCACCCAATACCCCTCCCCCGACCAACCCCTGTTCCCTTCATACTTAGGGGTTTCTTTTTTTACTAGACTCTGTTTAAATTGTCTGTGTATTATCCAGCCATTAAAGTGGATTTGTTTTGTGTCAAAATGAACACAGTTCCCAAGCACAATGCCCTGCATTTGTCTTGCAATAAGTGCCATTATTTATGCAAGATATTCAGCTAATTGCACTGTTATTTTTGGCACCTTTTGGGGTGTTCATTTAATAATTAGATCTTATTTCCAGTCTATTAATGTAATAAATAAAGTCTTCAAAAAGTCAAATAGCTTTTAGATGTGCAAATGCCCAGACAGGGATGCCAGGGTTAAATAACTTTGGGTCACTGATTTTTTTTATTTGCTTTGCATGTGAATATTTACAGACAGGAGTGTTCTGCGTATTGTACAGTTGAATTTAGCATGGCCCAAACTGGGGATGTAAACTGGCAGCTAACTGGGCATGAAATTCTACTGGTTTTAATTAGTGTTTAGTGTTATTAACGTTTAAATGATTGTTGCTGTACATACAGACAAGGGCACAAGAAGTAGTCACAATCATACCTCCCAACTATCCCTACTTTCTCTGCACTGAACAGCCAGAAAAAGAAACAAAGTTTCTAACTTAATTGGCTTTTAGCAGAGAGCTCAGAACAGGTAACAGGTGCAAATAAGATACTTTGTAACAATTTTGAGACACAAAAAACAGTTTAGAAAGGAGAAATATATTCAAACATTCATAACCTGCTAAATTTTGTAAAATTAACATGGTAATTAGTGGGTGTGGTCACAGAAAGGTGCGTGGTCAAAAAATGTTTGCTGCGCTACGTGCAAAAAAATTTTTGGCCCTCTTTTTACTGCCAAAATGTTGGGAGGTATGGTCACAATGCATAGTCCAAGCTCATGGATCTGTTCTGAAAATATTAGTTAATTTATAATATTATTCACATATATCATCTTAACATGCCCACAGTCACAGATGCATATTTGGTTTCATTTTTGCTTTTTGCCCATGTATTTGTCAAAAAACCCTACAATGTAATAAAGCATTATAAATGGACAGGGAAAGACTTATTTACTGGGGGGGGGGTACCAAATCACTAGGCACCCAGTGGATTCAATTAACAAATTTCATCTCCAATCAGTGCTCCTTAAAAAAAAAAAAAAGCACAATAGAAGAAACACCATCCTGACAAAAAACTTACTAAAAGCTGATGTGAGTCTCATTCAGTGGCATTTTTAAGCCTGCCCAATAAATATCTGGGCAATTTTCAACAAGATGCCGGGGAATTAGGACAATTTAGCCAGTTTTTATAGCCAGTATCTGGCTAACTTAAAGGGGTGTTTCACCTTTAAGTAAACTTTCAGTACGTAATAGAATGGCCAATCGTAAGCAACTTTTTCATTGGTTTTCATTATTTATTTTTTATAGTTTTATAATTATTTTCCTTTTCCCTCCGACTCTTTCCAGCTTTCAAATGGGCGTCGCTGACCCCATCTAAAAAGCTCTGTAAGGTTACAAATGTATTGTTATTGCTAATTTGTATTACTCAGCTTTCTAGTAAGGTCTTCTCCTATTCATATCCCAGTCTCTTTTTCAAATCAATGCATGGTTACTAGGGTAATTTGGACCCTAGCAACCAGATTGTTTATAATGCAAATGGAAGAGCTGCTGAATAAAAATCTAAATAATAAAAAATGAAAGCCAATTGCAAATTGTTTCAGAACATTACTCTCTACATCATACTTAAAGTTAACTCAAAGGTGAACAAACCCTTTAAGTTTACTTTTACAAGGACAAAAAAAATCGAAAGGAATTATAAGCACTCTCTCTTTTGCGAATAGCTCAGAGGTGTATTATTGGCAGTGGGCATCACAGTCCAAGGATTCGTCAGCCTCTACACTTTTTTGGTTTCATTGTGATTGGCTACATTAAACTGTGCATTTCTATAAAGCAAAGAGATTGACTGGTATCATTTCTTGTTCATATGATTCTATTGGCAGAAGGGTTTATATGATGCATAAATGTTTGATTGGTGTCACTCTGGTAATGTTGTTGGATAGAATTATCATCAGTCAATAAAGTTTATGAGTTTTGAAGATGCATTTCTAGCCATAAATGTCACAGTAAAAATAGCCATAATAATCGCCATAAAACAAGACTATTTTATAGCATAAATATTCAAAAAAATGTAATTTGTCGCCAGAAAATTCACAACTCGCTAAAATTAGCGCTTACGTAAGCTGGTTCGTTAACGTTGTTACCACAAGTGATCGCAATGACTTCTGAGCGCATCGCTGTTTAGTAAACTTAGTCGCTGCGAATATTCTGGCGGAAAAATATTCTCAGCAATAACATGCAGAAACTTAAAGTCAGATTTACTGCACTTTAGTAAATGGACCCCTAAGATCCAGAAAAAGTACTCTCTGCATACAAAGGTTGCCTTTTGTGGGGAATAGTGGTAATTCCCAAAGCGGAGCAAACCAGTGTTCTGGAGCGTCACCCAGGCATTGTAATTTGTAAATATGAAAGCCCTTGCTAGAAGTTATGTCTGGTGGCCTAAGATGGATGAATGTATTGAAAAATGGGTAAAAACTTGTGTTCCTTGCCAATCCATCTGCCATGCCCCTGCTAAGTCCGGGGTACATCCATGGGAGGGGACGCAGAGCTCATGGTCTCTGCTACATTTAGATTTTGCAGGGCCTTTTCAAGGTCAGACATTCTTACTTGTGGATGTGTCCTTTTCCAAATGATTAGAAGTTGTTCCAGTTGCATCTATAACTAGGGATGCACCAAATCCATTATTTTGGAATCGGCTGAACCCCCGAATCCTTTGCAAAAGATTAGGCCGAATACAGAACCGAATCGGAGGGGGAAGGGGAAAACATTTTTTACTTCCTTGTTTTGTGACAAAAAGTCACGCGATTTCCCTCCCCACTCCTAATTTGCATAGGCAAATTAGAATTCGGATTCGGTTTGGATGGGCAGAAGGATTCGGCCAAATCCTGCTGAAAAAGGATGAATCCTGGATTTGGTGCATCCTGGATGTGGTGCATCCCTATCTATAACCACCCATGCAGTTATTCAAGTGTTGCGGAAGTTGTTTGACACACATGGACTACAACAAACAAGGGAAAGTTGTGCTCACCACTAATTTTTAAAAAAAATAAGCTAGGGTTCAGTGAGGCTGTGACCACAAAATTCACATAGACAAATAAAATAGATTCTCTGCACTCAACCCATTATCAATATATTTAGGACATTGAGACATTTAGAGCCTTGAGCTCCTAAAAAATGCCTTACCCTTTACACAAAACAGGGATTGTTTGTCCATATATTGCAATATATTTAAGATGGCCAACTACATCAAAGTTGCAGCAGATAGAAGCAGAAGCCAAAACATCAAAACATCCTGTCAGCATTAGCTACAGATCTCTCTCTCTCCTGTCAGCAAAGAATGATGGGTAAAAAAAAAAAGTTAAGGGATATTTCCTGCCCCTTGAGAATTTTCAGGCAAAAAAATACTTTTACGCCACTACATAGGTGGCAGTAAAATTTAGCAAATATTCTGGCATTAATTTTGTCTTTTGCACATTTCACTGTTTAGTAAACCAGGCATTGATGTGTACATAGCGTTATTTTCAGCAAACATATTTTTGCGAAAGAAAATTTGCAAATGTATGTTTACCGCAGGTTAGTAAACTGGTAAAAACGTATTTGGCGATTAATCTATATTTTGTGCACATATTTTTACCGCGCTTTAGTAAACGGACCCCTTATACCTGTGCTGATGCAGGCTGTAGTTTAACATACACTTGATGCAGCTCTGGTGCAATACCTGAACTGGAAGAAGCCTGTATTTTCTTGGAATGCACAGATGCAGTCTCATAAGCAAGTGCTTCCTCCTGGGCTAAAGCAAAGGTTAGGTTGTACTTTGCAGTGCTGCATCCCTGACCCCACACACAAGATGGTGCCTTAGCAACGATTCCAAGCTACTGCCAAAACTACAGTTTTCTGCCAATCTGCGCAGCTCTGCTAAATAAGAAACAATACGCTCATCTGACTGCTGGCTACGTCTTTTAAAGTGGAACCTCTTAACACTTTCAGATATTGTGGGTGCAAAATGATTTTTAAAGGGATGGTTCACCTTTAAGTTAAC
This sequence comes from Xenopus laevis, assembly GCF_017654675.1. Lineage (NCBI taxonomy): Eukaryota > Metazoa > Chordata > Amphibia > Anura > Pipidae > Xenopus > Xenopus laevis. The sequence continues at coordinate 64,937,116 of NC_054385.1, forward strand.
TTTTAGTATGACAGATTGGCTAATTCTAAGCAACTTTTCAATTGGTTGTCATTATATATTTTTAACTGACTCCCATGTAAAAAGAAATGCTCTGTAAGGCTACAAATGTAATATGTCAATTGCTACTTTATTTATTTTTATTACTCTTCTTCCTGCTCAGGCCCTTCCTATTCATATTCCAGTCTCTTATTCAAATCAATGCATATTTGCTAGGGTAATTTGAACCCTAGCAACCAGATTGCTGAAACGCGAACTAGAGAGCTGCCGAATAAAAAACGAAATAACACAAAAAACACAAATAATAAAAAAATGCTAGTTGACTCCGAGGGGTGGTTCACTTTCACGTTAACTTTAGTATGTTATAGAATGGTCAACTCTAAGCAACTTTTCAATTGGTCTTCATTATTTATTTTGTATAGTTTTTTTTATTATTTGCCTTCTTCTTCTGACAGCTTTCAAATGGGAGTCACTGACCCCATCTAAAAACAAATGTGTATTGTCACTGCTACTTTTTATTATTGGTCTATTCAGGCCCTTTCCTATTCATATTGTATACGCCTATTAAAATCAATGCATGGTTGCTAGGGTAAGTTGGACCCTAGCAACAATATTGCTGAAATTGCTGGACAGCCCCTGAATAAAACATTAAATAACTCAAAAACCACAACTAATAAAAAATTAAAACCAATTGCAAATTGTCTCAGACTATCACTCTCTACAGCATACTAAAAGTTAACTCAAAGGTGAATAACTACTTAAATAATTTCCTCAAATGAGCAGTCACTGGGTTTAGTAGGTGATACCAGAGAGAAGGCCCGGACTGGCAATCTGCGGGCTGCCATAGAAAGTCACTATTAAGTGGGCTGCTGGGGAACTGATTGGGCCTCTCTGTATTGGAATGCCAGGGCCTATTTTGACTCCAAATTCCAGACCTGCCAGAGTGCAATATCTCATAAGTCTTTGCGCCTATGACACTATGCCCGTTTCTGCACAGTGTCGGTCACTTTATTTACTTCTAGAAAGAATTGCAGTCTCTCTGCATAGGAATCCCAGGAGAATGGCCTGGCAAACTCCTCTGTGAGGCTCAGGGACACCATTATGGGAATAATAGTCTCTCAAGTTCCTTTGTACTCACTGAAATCTTGTAGTATTTGTATTTATAAGTTTTTCATGCGTTATATCCCATATCCTCGTCACCAGTACTATATTCTGGACTCTGTACAGCAGCTGGGAGTAGAACAAACTTTACTCAGCACAAAACATGGCTGAACTGCCAACAAGGTGGGAGGAAGGAACAGATAGAGAGGCAGATGCTAGGGAAATAATTACCAGCAAAACAGGTTTTTCAGTTTAACATGCAACAGCACCATCTACTGATAACTCCAAGAAACACACACTGCAGCACTACAGACCCTGTGAAAGTGGTTTATTGTGCCAACAAACTAGGCAATGTGGAAACGTTGCCTAGTTTGACTATGAAGATTTTCATTCATCCAGGTCATGGTATATCTAGTATAGGTCAATCTAAAAACAACTGGACTTGCTGAGTAATCAATGAAATTCATTGATTACTCAGCAAGTCCAGTTGTTTTTAGATTGACCTATACTAGATAGTTGCCTACTTTGTTGGCACAATAAACTGCTTTCACAAGATTCGGAGTGCTGCAGCGTGTGTTTCTTGGAGTTATATGTGGGTCCGTGGCAGGGGGACCAGTAACTTGCACCCGATGCAACAACAAGCAGTGAGTTATAGTTGAGCATCACCCCCCATTTGATTGTACTAGCGCCATCTACTGATCTTACATCAATAGTCAATACATAACATGTAAGTGGCTACTTACATCATTCCAGTGTACACAATATACAGTGGAACCCTGTTTTTACATTTTCCTTGGGACTGCAAACATTTGTGTAAAATCCATGAAAGCATAAAATGTGGGAAGGAAAGAATGCTGCTTACCTGCTCCGGACCACAAAGAAATGGCATATCCGGTGATGAGTTATATCCGGGTACATAAACGCAGGGCTCCACTATAAATATATATCAGGTGAGACATAGACCGAGTATTTGAACATTCTATAGTAACTGCAGCTAAAGAGAAAAACAATAAACAAGCAATAATGAACAAAGAGAGGAAAATGTCATAGTGCAGCAGTTACTGAGAAGCAATAAAATACAGAATTTATTCCCAACATAATAAACTTGAAACCAGTTGCGTAACAATGTTGTGCCAGGCCCCCCTGCAAAATAATCTTTAGATGGAGAATCTACCCTCCACCCGCCTGCTTGTGCATGTTCCCCACTCCCTTGCAGCTCGCACCAAAAGTAAGAGAGGGGCTAGGGAGGGGGATTTCTTACAGCTATAGAGAAAGCAGACCCTGTGAATATAAAAGGACATGTTTACTTTTCTTAATATTGTAAAAAAACATATGTATTTTTTAACTGTTTAGGTATTTAGAGCCATATATCTTGCTACAGCTGTATAATCACATGAATCAATGTCTTGAAATAAATCAGTCTAAAATTATCCTAGATAAACTGAGAGTTTTCCTTCAAGTAGTGCAAAGTGCTGCAACATTTCTGGAAGATTTAACTTAATGTATTAAAAGTTTTTACACTATGCCCTCCTCTGTTCCATTGCTTGTAAACAAGCCTGATGATATCCTAGCCAGGCTGGAATTTGTGGGAAAGCCACATAGAGTGGATCCTAGGGCAGTTGTTACTGGCTGCAGAACTATTACTGGACTGGGGATGTGTGTAGGATTCATCTCCTTTGGGAGCAGTGTTCCTCCTTCAATATGTTAATTGTATTTGAAATCAAGAGAACTGCTTTGAGCTAGGGCTGCTTTAAACCATATATAAAAAAGGAAAGTCATATTCTTTTTGTTGGACCGAAAAAGACTGGACCATCCTCAAAGTAGAAGTGAAAATAAAATTGCATATTCATTTGCTCTCTTTTATATTACACACAAGAGAAAGCTTTACATTACTGTTAGAAGAATGTTTTCAGCACCCTTGAATTCACAATATTTAGTGTGGCATTCTTTTTAAGTGGTGCATATAAGAGGCAATGGAGAGGATAAAAAGAAAGTGGAAAAATATATTTTGTTTTTAATATTTCCAGCAGACAATTCAAAAGAAAATATAAAAAATAAAGGTATAGTGGTCCTCTGACATTACACAGGCAGATTAGGGTATATATTACTAACAGCATGTGACTTAGCTGGGTCAGGATGATTACCAAAAAATGTGAGTTGACATACATATATAATGTCTTGTTCCACCTATCATCTTTGTTTACTACACTGCAAAATTGTTTCTGGAATAATATTTCATAGTGCATATTTATTGATAAAATTAATCATTCCTAATACATTTTTCGATTTCAGTTCACCCTCATGTAAGAATTTCAGATCACCAATCAGATGATGCCACAGAGCTTCGCTGCCAGGCATATGGATTTTATCCGAGAGAAATAGATGTGAAATGGGTGAAGAATGGCAGAGATGATGTCCACTCAGAGGCAGCCAAAGAGATCCTTCCTAACCCTGATGGCAGCTACCAGCTCAGAGTCACTGCTGAGATTACACCCAGTGAGGGTGACAGTTATGCCTGTCACGTGGAGCACAGCAGCCTGAAGGAGAAACTTATTGTGGTGTGGCCTGGTCAGTATCACTAAGAAATAATATATTCAGTCCCGCAGAAACAGTCCATTGTGTATTATTAGAACTGTTTCCTTGATCTAAAAGGTGAAATATGTTGCTTGCCCTCCACTCAGTGTATTGGGGTGCAAAAATATGTAAAGGTTTGTATTTGGGGGCTAGTAACAGTTTGCTTGTAACCTCTTTTTGTGTTACTTTTACTTTCTGCTTTAGCAGAGAAAACATGGGCTCTACAAGAGTAGCTCTCAGTAAAATTAGTTAAGGCAGGCAACACAGGCTGATTGGGTACGATGCTGTACTGCCACCTTCAGAAAGAGGAATTGAATTACTCAATGTTATAAGAATTATTCCTCAATATCAGGTAACCATGAAGGGTATAGTAGAACTATAATCACAACTGAAAACAGACAGCCCTCCACGTAGTCCCAAATAAAATTTGATAATTAAAATTATACCATGGCTGATGCTTCTGTTAGCTAAAGACAACACTAGCACTGGGTACTTCTCAGCATGCACACTGTAGTCATTGTATTTTTCCGCTTGCTTTTCACTCTACTGAGCATGCACACCTGGCACAAAAAAGGAAAGAAGCAGGAAGGCGATTGCTCTTTGATGCTCCCTAAAAAGTACCCCAGACCAAGTGCTCTTTTCTGCTGAATAAGTGATTGTTATTTGTTAAAGTGTTACTGGATGCTCTGTGATAGCATAACAGGTAATGTTACAAATAGCATTCAGATGCCTATTTATATTGAGCAGAACCATTAACTGTTGGATGTCCCTTTCCCTTAGACTACAAATTCTGAACTATCCCACAGTCCTCTCCTTCGAATAGTATCTCATGTTTTGAAATATATAATTTGCAGCCCAGAGGCTGAAATTTCTATTATTGGAATTATCATGTACACATAGTGTAATATCATAAATTTCTCTTCTTACAGGCCCCAATAAAGATGGAAACAACATGGGTATAATCATTGCTGTTGTTGTTGCTGCTGTAGTGGTGATTGCTGCTGTTGTCGGATTTGTTTTCTACAAGAAAAGAAATAAAAAGGCTTACATGAGTAAGTATTGCTAGCATTATTTGTGTTAATATTTCCAGATTTTGGGTAAGAGAGAACCATGTTGCAATTCAGTGCATCTGCCAACTCACCGACTCAAGTAAAATATTCAGTTCTCTCCCTTTTGAAGCATTGTTTTTTGTTTTTTTTTAAATCAAAGCTAAATAATGTACAAAAATAGTAACACATCTGCAGCACTCCTTTTGCCAAGTGTGAAATATTGTTTTAATTAAGGTCACAAAAAGCACGTTTTCACTTGGTAAAAGGAGTGTTGCAGCTCTGTTACTATTTTTGTACATAGAACTCTGGCAAGGGTGTAGATCTGTGCAACCTGGCGCAATAGAGTGGTTCAAAGCCAAATGATGACTGATTCCTGCTAATAACCTAATCCTGTTATGATGATATTGTCACTTTAGGGTGTGAGCGAGGACGACACTGCTGGTTTGTGTGCTGTCTGTGTCTAGCAAGGTGTATTCATATGTGAGAATTAGGCAGTCAGTTCTGATGTCTGTATGTAGGATATGAAAGGTGTATATTATGGGAATGCTTGTACATCTAGTACCTTTTGTGTGTGCATATGCTATGCAGACTTGTGTTGAAAAAGTTATAGACCCAACTAGTGCTTTTAAAAAATATATATGATTAAATCTATTAGAAGTGGAGGCATAATGAGGCACAACACCCTGATCTTCAAAGTAACAGAAGCTACACCATACTTAAACAGTAACCAAGACTAAACCAAGGTTCAAACATATACAACAGAATAGTGTCCTTGAGAAGTATATCCTGGTTTGCAGACCTAAACGTATTTGACTCAAGTTCAAATTACCATAGTGTTGGTAAACTCTGATGAAAGCAGTTGTATTCTGTTAGCTTCCGAGAAAGGAGTTTGTTTTCAAGCAACTATATGATCAAGAGTTTTGAATTGAGCCGTACAATTACATCTTTCTAACTGCCCTTAATGCTGCGTATTAGCTGATGCTGGCAGTCCAATATAGACCCAGTACTCTTTCTCATGCTAGACCGATGTGTTACAGTTAAATATATTTTTGTATAACCTTACATATAAACATCGTTTTTCATATTTATCTAAAGGTACTCAGTGCAGGATTCAGTACACAGCTTTGTTTTCACCTGCAAAGATAGTACATTTGCTTTATCAGCCTACTAAAAATGCTTTGAGAAATATGCTGAAAAAGAAGAAGCCTAATACCCAAACCCACCTCTGGCTACACTACGAGTTACGTCTCACCCTGTCTGTAAATATTCAGACAAGAGGCAGTTTGCTTTGCAAGTGTAAATTCGCTAACCTAAATCATATGTGTTAGGCTTATGCAGTAATCTCCCCCCCAATGGTAAGCCTACAAAATAAATACATTGCTTAAGTTCTGCCTCTCTGTTTCAGATCCCTTCTTAATTTTTCATAGAGCTTTAGATTAGCATCTTTATGACCAATTTAATATAACTGAAATTACTCTTCTAAAGTCCAGAGAAGGTTTACTAACGAGAATGAGGTTTCTGAGGGTGCAGGTTTTTTTTTTTCAGGAAAGGTTAAATTGCAGCATGTTCTTGTTCAATCGACCCATGACTTTTTATCTAGTGACGAATATAGAATTACTGCTATTAATTCAAATGCTACAAGGCTGATCCAGAGTCTAGTCCAGTTGCCATTATAAACTCAAAGTGGGTTATTTAATAAAAGGTGCAAGTATTACTACTCGTCTATATAGCAACCAATTAACTGATAGCATATACTGGTCACCTGTTTAAAAGCAAACCACTTCTTAGTTACTATGGGTTTCTGCACTTAGGCAAATTGTGTGCATTTTATTACATACAGGGGAAATATATTCTTTTGCTTCACCAGCAGGTGTATTTATAAACATTGGAAACAAGCATCACAGGTTATATTGCTCATAGCAACCAATCAGATCTTTAATTTTGTTTCGCTAACTTGTAGGTGACTGTTGAAATCTAATTGCTAATTGGTTGCTATGAGCAACATCACTGGTGATGTTTGTCTCCCATGTTAAAGGGGTTGTTCACCTTTAAATTAACTTTTAGTATGATGTAGAGAGTGATATTCTGAGACAATTTGCAACTGGTATTAATTTTTTATTATTTGTGGTTTTGAGTTATTTAGCTTTTTATTCTCCAGTTTGCAATTTCTAAAATGTGGCTAAGGTCCAAAGTGCCCTAGCAACCATGCACTGAATTGAATAAGAGACTAGAATATGATTAGGGGAGGGCCTAAATAGACAGATGTATAATAAATAGTAGCAATAACAATAAAATTGTAGTCTTACGGGGCATTTGCTTTTTAGATGGGGCAAGTGACCCCCATTTGAAAGCTGGAAAGAGTTAGAAGACAGCAAATTATTCAAAAACTATAAAAAAAAATAATGAAGACCAATTGAAAAGTTTTTTTTAGAATTACCCATTCTATAACATACTTTTTCTTTGAGCTGGTGCATTTTTCTAAAAAAAAAAAAAAGAAAAGGAGCACCAGCCTAGGAGAAAAATGAGTATTTGAATCCACAAGAAGATGGCTAACTTATTTGCACCCCTAGTGACTCAGGCTTTCCTAGACTTCTAACAAACAACTTAGAATGACTAAATTCTCGAACAACCTAAACCCTACCCTCTTTATATCCAGATTAACCTATTTATACTTTCTCTTTCCACTTGGTGTAACCCTCTGAATGGGTAGCATTATTGAGGACCCCACATTTGATAGTGACAGTGCATATGGTTCATTTAGCTTAATTTGAAATGTTCAATTTTTTAGGAAGTATTTGAATAAGTGCATATGCTCCTATGCTCCATTTCTGATTTTTTTTATCTTTTCTAAACTGCTGTACAATAGAACATTTGCCATTATGCTCAAGTCTTATTTTTTGTGGCCATACTTAATTGACTTTATTATCATATTGCATACCTGCATATTGTGCAGTTTGTGTGATCTACCATAACATGATGAAAGGGTTAATAGTCTATATTGTTTCTAAGAGAACATGCCCTAGGATGGTGTCCAGAGACTGACCTGTTTTATCAGTATATGCAAAATTCTAATTAATTAGGGCCCTTATGTGCTCCCTTTACCTTCCAGGGCACCCTGCAGCCACATGGTCTGCTTCCTCTGTAGTTATGCCCCAGTAACAGAAGTCTGCCTTCTTAATTAAATAATTCTCTGCTATCAGTGATTGTTTTGGCTTTATGCTGTTCTGCTTCCACCACTAGACTGGAGGGACAACTCCCCCTGGCTGTTGAGTGAATTAACAATGGTTGGTTAGTTAGTGATATCACTGTTGTCATCTTCATCATCACATTTAAATGCTTCAGAGTACTGCCCTATCTTTGTAATAACAAAATGCTTTGCATGATGCCAGTTTTTGCCAGTGTTACCAATTACTTATTTTGATGCAGAATCAAAGATACATTTCTGGGTAAGATATAAATTTTCCCCTTTAAAATATACAGGACAGCAGGGTTTTAATGCATCTCTTTCCATTGTTCATGTCAAATACACTGTTAAATGCGTTTTATTTTTCCTTCTTTCAGAAACTGCAAGCGGCGAAACTGCAAGCAACGAATCTGCTGATAGTGTTAAAGCTTAAGGTAAGGAAGAATGCTGTGCAATTGCCACAGGTAAAGAATGAAACAAGAAGGTGCAAATATTAGCTAAGTGTAAAAGAAACAAGTAGCATTTAGCTGTAATAATTGTCCGCAGAATGTCACCAATGTAGCACTAACTACAAATGGTTGCCCTTGCCACTAGGCATAAGTGATACACCTATACAGGCACTTGTAAATAGGCATTGTGATTAGTAGATTAGTAGAGGAGTCTAACAATTCTGGGTATCAAGCAAATGCAGGGTCGGGCTAGCCCACCAGGATACTAAGACAAATCCAGGTGGGCCCCATCTGTCGCTTGCAACTTGCAGAAAAACATTTTTCTTATTTAAAAGGTGAGAAAAAAAATTAAAGAAATTCATCATGACCTCACTAGCATGTCTGCCACTAGAGTTTTAATTGGCCATTTCCGCAGTGATCTTACTGGCATGTCTGGAGTAAATATGCTAGCTAGCTATTTTCTCTGATTATTATATTGACATGCCTGAGCTTAGTATGGTCATCCATTGTCTGTAGTGATTATACTGGCATAGTTACATAATAGATATATACAGACGTAATGTAGTATGTATACACTCGCATATATATACTATATATATATACCAATATCTATACAGTATCTATTACAGTATCACAATAGTCTTGGATATAATGCTTGTTGGAAATCATCCAAGCCACTCTTAAAGGCAATAATAAAACCAACCATCACAACATCACCTGGCAGTGCATTCCACAACCTCACTGTCCTCTCACTGTGAAGAACCACCTACACTGCTTCATATGAAAGTTCCTGTTTAATCTAAAGGGGTGGCCTCTGGTGCTGTGGTCCTTTTTATAATGGAAAAGAGATTCCCCTATCTATAATGCCCTCTTATTTACTTATAAAGAGTTATCATGTCACCTCACTAGAGTTTTTTTCCCAGAGAACAACCCTAAACTTGACAGTCTACCATCATAATTTAAATCCTGCATCCCCCTAACCAATTTAGTTGCACATCTCTGCACTCTCTCCAGCTCATTTATATCTCTCTTAAGGACTGGAGCCCAAAATTGCACTGCATACTATAGGTGTGGCCTTACCAGGGACCTATAAAAAACAAGATTGTTTCACTCTTGAGTTAATGCCCTTTTTTATGCATTGCTTTAGTAGACACAGAATGGCACTGCCTGGAACACTGTGCTATGCTTTTGCCTTCGACCCCCTTTTTGTTTAGATTGCTCTGCTTGTTTATATTATATATATATATAGCACAAAGTGGGCAGTGGCAAAAGAACACTACTTCCTGCTTTTACCAGGCAGTAACCAATCAATGACTTGAGGGAGGGGTCACATGAGTCATAACTGTTGCTTTTGAATCTGAGCTGAATGCTGAGGATCAATTACAAACTCATTGAACAATTATGTCCCATGTGGCCCCCTTCAAGTCGCTGATTGAGTTAGAGAGCTGAAAAGCAGGAAGTAGTGTTCTGTTCTTTTATGTTAGACATCCAGTCACTCCAGCCTTTATACATTACATTTTTGGCTAACTAACTATATTAGAAACATTTTTTATTTCCGCTTCCTATCTATTTACCCATTTTTTATTTGTACACTGAACTGTTCCTTTAAGCATTAGAATAGTATAACAGACTAAATCAAACCAAATGAACAATAGTAAATCAAAGGCCGAGAGATATATGCTGATTAGCATAGTCTAAACAAAAGTGTTTCCTGAAATATTAATGGCAGCATTACCAGGTTGCTCTGGTCCAGAGTGCAGTGAGAATGAGAGCTAATTAACCTACTCAAGCATAGCATTGGCAGAATAGGAGATGGCTTAAATATTAGTCTTTTTACTAACTCAGATAAACTTTGTAACCCCCAAACCAACAATGTCTGCCCCACAAGAATTCACTCAGTACACTTTAGGAACAGGTCTCCTGGGTTAAAGAACGTTTGAGTTAAAGTGGGTCTCAGCAAAGGGCTTCAGTAAAGACATGAGAAATAGAATGAATCTTAATAAGGAATGAAGCTGCAATCTAAACATTACCAGATTAATTAGGAAGAATATGGGACTGACCGCAAACCATCTGAACTAAATTGGTTGAAATTCAAGGCAGATTTATCAAAATGTGTGTTTTATTAAAAACTTGCCACTTTCTGTTCATTCTTAAGGTATTTTTAGAATCATATCAGTCGGTGGGTAAATGTTTACCATTGGATAAATACACTTCTAAAAATCCCATAAGAATGAATAAAAAGTGGAGCGTTTTTGTTTTCTGTGGTAAACTTTCAGATCTTGATCTCATGTTTTGATCCACATCTTAATCTGGAAACTATGGGGCAGATTTATCAATATTCAAGATTTGAAAGAAATGCAGAAAAGGAAAGGAAATGAGGAAAATACTCAATAATATTTTTTTGAAAACTCAAATAGTTGCAATTGATTTGATTTGATGTGATTTTAGTGCACCTTTTTCTGCGATTAACCGTGGCCAACTATTCTTGAACATTAGCTAGTCCATGAAAAAAAAATATTGAGTTGCAGGACAAAACACTGATTTATTGCTTTTTTTATCCATGATTGTCCCCCCCCCCCTCTAACACAGAAATAGATAAATTGGCATTTAAGTGAATGGCATACACAGAATGTGGGTGCTGATCACGTTTTCCTTCAATGGCTTTTTTAACCTTTTAACTGCAAGGGATTAACATTGCTTTTCTTTTAATATTAACATTTTTTTCTTTTCCAGCATTTCTTGTTCTAAGAAGAGAGCAGTGAAAGCTCCAGATGGAGAGGAGACAAGAAATCTGATTTTAGCTATTTGCATCTGTTATAAAATTTATTTACATTACATAACAGGATTTTTTGCTTTGCTTCATGCATCATTTCTAGTGGGTTAATATAACAATCAATGCTCAGCATTCTGGTGTGATCATATTACTTCAATATAAGGGTGTAGATTTAAGTTTTTCTTAAGTGTGTAAGTTCTGATTGTTTTAGTTGTTTGAAATGTAACAATGAATGTAATTTGTGTACAATTGATCAAAGTCTCATGTTGCACAATATATGGTGGAATTATTTGATTAAATTTGCAGGGATTGAATAAACCCAAGAATAAACTAGTTGGTATATATATAATTTATTTTCTATCCACAAAACACAGCTGTAGTCTTAATGTCTGTTTGATATTTCTTCTAATAAACTCCAAATGAATGTTTCCTACTATATCTTGTATTGGCAGTATAGCCATATTTGCCATTATTGATGTACTTGTGACTTAATTTCACCTTCTGCAGTATTGGATCGCTAAAATTATATGTCCAAAAGGCTGCTCCTTCCAGGATTAGATTTGAGACTGTGCTATACGGAGCAGTGGGTAGATAATGAGAACGTGTGTGCTTGTATGTGTATATATATATATATATATATATATATATATATATATATATATATATATACTTCCCCAAACTCCCAGCACTCACGATAAACGTCCTCTCGTTGCCTGGGTGCATCCCTCAAAAACACTTCATACGATCCTCTCCAGAAGAAGCCGCACAACTCAGGACTTATTGTAAAGTAATAAATTTATTGGACACACTAACGTTTCGGCTGCCACACCAACCTTTGACAAAGGCTGGTGTGGCAGCCGAAACGTTAGTGTGTCCAATAAATTTATTACTTTACAATAAGTCCTGAGTTGTACAGCTTCTTCTGGAGAGGATTATATATATATATATATATATATATATATATATATATATATATATATATATATATATATATATATATACACACTTTACCTATAGCTCCTGACACTTTCACTCTTAAAGGGCAAGTCAACCCCAAAATAAAAAATTTGCCTAATAAAAGAAAACACAATTCTAAGCAACTTTGCAATACAAATTCATTACAAATCTTCAAATTTTTTTAATTCATTTGTATATGTATCCCTTGAAAGCAGTGTTTGTCTGTCCCTTTCTATGGCTAAGACTGTTGATACAATGTAAGATAAGGCAGCTGATTAACAGACCTGACTTTGCAGGGGAACCAAGACTTTGCAACATTCTTTAAAGCAAGCAGGAGTTGAGCAAACGCTGCTTTTAATATAACTCTTATTTACAAATAAAAGCACTGACAATTTTTAATGCTGTTTTCTTTTATTAGGCAATTTTTTATTTTGGGGTTGACTTGCCCTTTATGCTGTGTTTACAGCACTTAGCCTCTTCTGTACTCTTACTTGTGGCACCCAGACTACTGTGCTCACCACTGATGTCAACAGCTGAGACACAGACAATAAAGTGTTGGATCTAATGGATGATAAGCATGGAGAGAGTCTCCCACTGTCTTCCATATTTGCATTATATTGACAGCTTTTATGTGTATATGTCACCAGGCGAGCTCCAGCCTAAAACGCAGCCTGGGGGCGCATCACTTGCACAGAGAGCTAAATTGCGCTCTCTGCGCTAGAAAAGCTTTTTGCCGCCCCTGGTAACTTCTGGGGGGAAGCCGTCTGAGGCGTACTCACTGAGTCAATCATTTGTAATTAAATTCCTGGATTCATCGATGCGATGAGGTTGCATACTTGTTTTTTGTTTAGTTCCAGCTACAGGTCTCTAGACCATTGTGAAATAAAATTTAAGCGAGTAACATCTGTTTTTGGTGTCAGGCAGGAATATATTTGTGAAAGCGCTTGTTGGGGAGGTTGATCTTTTTCAATAAATTTGCCTTTTAACAATAAAATGTATCAGCTGTTAGTTATCATGTATTAGTTGGTAAACTGAGATGAGTCCATACCTGGGGGGAAAGCTGAGTTGTTGATTAATGGTAGTAAAGGGGAGGGATGTCTTGTCAGTTCATTTGATTTTTTAAGATTATCCCACACTGCCACATACAAAAATAAATGTTCAGTATATCACATGATAGAACATATAAAACACAGTGGGGCTCATTTATAAGCAATAGGCAAACTTGCTCCTGGGTAGTAACCCCTGGCAATCAATCAGATGATTGCTTTCAGTGTTCACCCTGCAAATTTTTTTTTCAAATTTCGCCATGAAAATGACTCCCATACCCTCTAATGGGTGAAAATATTTGTTGCGCATGAAAAAGAAATTTGGTGCTCATAGACTTTTCATAGACATTTCTGAGAACTTTCACCATTTTTCAATAATTTTTGGCGAAGCGAAATGGGTCAGATTCACCCATCACTACTAATCACTAATTATAAATGAGCCCCACTGTTATGCTCAACTTTGAATAATAGTAAAAAAACTTTTGTGTGAGGGTTATTTCTTTTGTGGGATGAAGATAGGTGGACCAGTGCTGTCCAAACTTAGGATGGTCATATATTGATAAGCTTTGATCTTGGAGGGCCAGCATATACATACACGTAATGGTATGTAAAACATGGTATCGAGATGTAGTGCTGGCTATCCCAAGTAATTTGAAGATTAGGATATTCCAAAAAGTTTTCTAAAATGGATTACATATACAAAATGATTAAATACTTAAAAGTACTGCAAATGTTGATGCATTTACACAAATGTACTCACAAGTGCTAGACCAAAGATAATAATCAGAACCAGTGGCATAACTTCGTAGCATCAGTACACCCCACCAAAAAATCTACCGAAGGGGTGCAAACATTCCTCTTCCCCTGGCCCCCCTCCCGACACGTATTACCGGCGTTCCGTAGTGAAAGTGCAGACAAGGGCCACAATGCAACCAACAGAATCTGTTTTAAACAGAGGAGCAACACAGACATGTGGCTCAGTTGATGTCCAACTTTAATATGAGCCTCAGGCCCTGGATCTCCTCAGAACATTGCAATAATAACAGAGCTCCCTCTAGTGGCAGCCTTATCATTGTGCTGTTTGGAGGTCTGAGTTTAACCCTGTCACACACTCCCCCTCTTCCATTAAATGTCTCCTGACATTTTATAAATACAGTTCAATCATAGTCCAGATCATAGCAATCGGCATATGTTCTTGGCAAAAAGTATGAACATGAGGGTATTGTTAAAGGTATATAGTTAGGCCTATCTGTTTCTGGGGAATTACAGTGCTGTTTGATCACATTTGCCTGAACATTCCATTTTTGATTGTCGTGGAGGACTGTCCTTTCTCTGTTCTTCCAGAACATTTGGTATAACTGTGTCGTAGTCACATTGTAACTCTGTTTGTTGTAACAATGGTGCTCTATTCCCTTCTGTTGATTCTACAGGCACGTCTTGGACTTCCTTATCTTGTCTTGTACAAATTCCACAGGCAGGTCTTGAGCATTTTCCTCTATCATTCTATGGTTTTCCAGCTGTTCTTGTGTGTCATTACAGTCCCTAGGATAAAATTCTTCAGCCTCAGCTCGTAGCTGCGGAGTTAAACATTGCTCGCTATGTTGGAAAAGTTCAGGACAGAAGTAATACCCTTCATCTGAGGAATCTGACTCTGCGTTCTCTGAATTGTTGTTTACTTCAGCTCTAACCACTGGTCTGGTGAGAGTCCTCTTCTGTGATTCCTTTGGCTTATTTTCCAGGGGTAACTCTCTGACAGGAAGCAGTAAATTGCGATGAATCACTCTGGTTGGTTTATTACCTTTCTCTGTTTCAACTTTATAAATATGTTCTGGCCCTATCTGTTCAATCTTTCTCCCAGTAAGTCCGGAGTTTTCCTGGCCCTCCCCTCTCTGACAGATTTCTTACAAGAACACGGTCACCAGGCTGCAGAGCAACTCCTTTGACATGCTTGTCATAGTACCTCTTCCCCTTTTGAGATGACTTTTGGCTGTTCTCCGAGGCAATTCTGTAAGCTTCCTTCATTTTTGAAGCCCATTTCTCAGCATAGTGTTGAGGTGATGCCGCTCCATTCTCATCATCCAGGTCAAATATCAGATCTATTGGTAGACGAGGTGCCCTACCATAAAGCAGGTAGTAAGGGGCGTAGCCAGTTGCAGCATGCCTGGTACAGTTATATGCATGAACAATGTGTGGTAGATACTCTTTCCACTGAGCTTTCCTCTCCTCTTCTAAAGTCCGGAGCATTTGTAAAAGTGTTCTGTTCAGTCTCTCTACTGGGTTGCCTTGTGGATGGTACAGTGTTGTCCTAGAATGGGCTATTCCTGACAACTGCCTCAATCTTCTAAAGAGGTGGTTCTCAAATTCTTTGCCTTGATCATGATGTAATTTTTCAGGATATCCAAATATAGGGATGAAATTGTCGAAAATCTTCTCTGCAGCTGTTTTTCCTGCTTTGTTTTGAGTAGGATATGCCTGGGCAAAGCGAGTGAAATGATCCATGACTACCAGTATGTATTCATAGCCACCTCTGATCTTCTCTAGGTGAAGGAAATCCACTGAGACAAGTTCAAAGTGGGCACTTGTGTTAATAGAACCCATAGGTGCCCTATCTGGTACTGTCGGACGCTTCTGTTGAAGGCAGCTACATCTTTTAGTAACATAGTCCGTTATCTGTTTCTGCATGAAAGGCCAGTAAAATATTTCTCTTGCAAGCTGCATCACTTTGTCTACTCCACAGTGGCCCATGTCATTATGTAAGTGTTTCAACACTATTGGAGTTTATTTCTCTGGAACCACTATTTTGTTCTGCCGTAGTAAGAGCTTCTCTTTCACACTCATGTACAAGTTGTTTTCCTCTCCTGTCCAGGTTCCTTTTGTCTTCCTTTGAGGGTACTTTCTTCTTCATTTTTAGATCCATTACCACTTGGATAGCTTCGTCTTCTGACTGAGCAGTTCTGAGCTTATCCCTTGTAATAATTTCCTGAGGGTCAATATCTTGAAATTTTTCTTCAATTTGTGGTTCTAGGGCTAATGACATGGCCCAAAGATCTGCTTCATCACTCCCTGCCTTGCTTCCTGTCCATATAGCAGAGATAGTCTGTGGCGTGATCACGTTTATGAATTCATCTTCATCTTCAGCAGTGTTTAATGGCATTCTAGACAGAGTATCAGCATCCGCATTTTTCTTACCTGGACGATATTTAATATGAAAATGAAAATCAGCTAACTCCCCTACCCATCGGTGTCCCAGACTATTTAGTCTTGCTGAGCTGAGAACATAGGTCAGTGGGTTATTGTCTGTAAAAACAGTGAAAGAGGGAGCATAGTACAGATAGTCCCGCAACTTATCACAAATGGCCCACTTCAAGGCCAAGAATTCCAGTTTTCCTGAGTGTAGGTGATAATTTTTTTCAGTGGGTGTCAGTGTCCGTGAACCAAATCCAATGATACGCAGTTTATTCTCCTGATTTTGGTAAAGCACTGCACCTAGCCCATCTTGTGATGCATCAGTATGCAAGATAAATGGCAGATTAAAGTCTGGATAAGCAAGAATTGGAGGTTTGGTTAGCAACACTGTTATCTTGTCAACAGTTTCCTGATGCTTTGCTGTCCACCGAACGGAGGTTCCTGATGGTAACTGTTGTTTTCTTCCTATCCTCACATGCCGTTTCTCATTCACTACATCATTTTTACTTATTTTCTTAGATTCGTTCTTTGTTTGCAGCGAGTCATACAGAGGTTTAGCAATTCTGGAGAAGTTCTGTATAAAACAGCGGTAATAACTTAGGAACCCCAGTAGTTTCCTCACATCTCCCACTGTCCTTGGTGTTTTCTCTCTGACTGCCTGAATTGCTTCTGTATCCTTTGGGTCCATTCAAATTCCTTTGCCTGACACAAGTCTTCCTAGGAACCTCACTTCTCTTTTGAAAAGTTCACACTTATTTGGTCTCAACTTGATTCCATATGCACGCATTTTCTGAAAAACCTTTCTTAGAACTTTAATATGTTCTGGAAATGTCTTAGAATAACACAGAACATCATCTAGATAGGGCGAGCAACATTCATCTCTCAAATCTTCCAGAGTCTCTTCCATACACCTTTGGAACGCTGCTGGGGCATTCGTCAAGCCAAAAGGGATTCGCACCCATTCATGTAACCCCCATGGTGTACTAAATGCTGTCATGTGCCTTGACTCTTCAGAGATAAAGCCTTGATGGTAAGCACTTCCCTGATCCAAGATTGAGAACCATGAGAATCCACTCAGATTATCTAGAAGATCTTGAACTCGTGGTAGGGGATGCTTATCGGGTACAGTCTTCTTATTTAGCTCTCTGAAGTCGATGCACAGTCTCAAGCTGCCATCTTTTTTCCGGACACATACCACAGGTGAGGAGTAAGATGATTTTGACTTGCGTATCCACCCCCTCTTCATTAGCTTCTGAATATAGTCCTTCACTTCCTGAAATAAGGGTCTTGGTATGGAGTTGTAGGACTTCTGTACTGGTATCTTGTCTCTTAAATTAATCTGCAGATTCAGATTAGGAATACACCCAATTTCTCCTTCCTCTCAGGAATACACCCAATTTCTCCTTCCTCCTTGCAAAAATGTCAGACTCCTCAGATAACATCTGCCTAGCAAGCGTCTGCTCTTCTTCCGTGAGATGCTGTAAATCCACTGGCGGATTCCATTTCTTGCCCCGGGAGCTTTTGGCCTTTGCTTGCATCATGGATACTTCATGTTTACTTCTTTTCTGTACCGCTTGTTTTGCAGGTTTAATATAATCCACAGAGATCTCTTCCATAATTGGGTAGATCATGCCTAACTCAGTCCTTGGTTGAATGTATACAGTATGCTTAGTGGTATTCTGAACGGGAATTTTTATCTGTTTTGTTTGCCCTCTGTGCATCTTCACAAGTATAGGGAATGCTTCCAAACCCTCAGGACATTGACTGGGCAATAATGGCTTAAACAGCACTGTTTCCTCTCCCGGCCAGGAGCGAATATTACACAGAATCTCATATGATTTCCAGAACCTTAATGCTTTGACTTCCCGTATATATGCTACGTACCAACTCTTTATCTTTACTCGTGGATGACAATACAAGACCCACCAAAGCATTTGCTTTACATTTTTTTACATGCAATGCCTCACTTAATAGTATTGTGACACTATTTCATCAGAGTTAGCACGGTCAGCATTTTCTTTAATCAATTCTTCTATTGCATTAAACCCTATGATTGGAATGAACGAGCAGTGTTGGCTAACTAGCATGGGTACAAACATGGTTACCTTTTTACCATTATTCTCAATTTTAAGTTCCAGCTCAACCCATCCATCATAGGGAACAACAGAACCATTTGCCGCTCTAATTATTAAGCATTCATTTTCTCCTAACAATTTTTCAATAGGTTGTACTGTAGTGTGCTTTTGGTATTGTTTTAGCCAGTTTGCAGCTACAATACTTATTTGTGACCCTGTGTCAACAAGTACTTTTGTGGACACACCTCCCAAATTACAAGTAAGCAAACATTTATTTCCTATGAGCCTGGCTACTTTCCTTCTTTCCCAACTCTTTGGTGGGTGAGGCATTTCACTGGGTTGTGTAATGGTTTGGGACTTGTCTTGAGAACTGATCACTGGTTGTCCCTCACCTGTGACCATTCCTCGTTTCCCGAGAACCTTTTCTGTTTCATGCAGCCACGTGCACTGTGACCATCCTGACCACATTTAAAACAATGCCAACATTTATCTTTACCCTCATGCATACATTGTTTACATTTATACACCGTCTTGGTTTTAACACTGTCATTTAATACCTTCATAGGTCCAGGTTCATTCTTTTTTTCAGCGCCTGCCTGTAGCAGAGATTGTACATGCTTTGTAAGAGCAACTACTTGCGCTGTTAATTTTACCAATGAGGTTTGATCATCACTAGTATGGTTTATGGACTCTCTTACATCCTGTACCTGAATAACATTTGTGGTAGTCAGCTTGGATCTGCCTGTGCAACTTAATCTGACTTGCCTCTCTGCTTCTATTCTGGCTAGTTTAGTAACTGTTTCTAGGAGCACGTCATCACTTTTTAATAAGTCTGAAATATATGGCTTAATCTCTCTTCTAATGTCACTATATTTCTCACTTAACCCCTGATATAACGTGTGGAGAAACACTCCTTGCACCAAGTTCTTATCATAAGTAACTGCAGCACCAACTTGTTGAGAAGGCCACAATACTTTCTGTTTTAGTCCCATAATTCTATACAAAAACTGCTGCGAAGTTTCTTTATCATGCTGTTTAGCATTCATCAGTTCCTGGAACAAGTCAGTGCTGCTCCTGTCCTGGAGATGTGAGCGCAAAAACCTTTTAAGCTCAGCAACAGAAAGATCCTCCTTGTTTACCAGCATTTCCTTAAAAGTTCCCGGCTTCACAGCTTTCAGCACAGTTCTAATGATTTCTGACTCTGAGGGGCAAATTCACTAAGATGCAAAGTTGCACCAGGCGCAACTTCGCCGCACTTCGCCAGGTGTAGTTTCGTCAGCGCTCGCAAATTCACTAAAATCTGAAGTTGCGCTCAGGGGTAGCGTAAGGTTGCGAAGTTGCGCTAGCGTTTATTCGCTATGTAAAGCGAAGTTACGCTAGCGAAGGCTAATTTGCATACGGCGCGAAATTCAAATTTCAATGGAGGAACACGTATCAGCACTACAAATGCCAAGAAAACCTTCAAATCTGCAAATATAAATTTTATTTTGCCCTACACATGTGCCCACTGTCTAGGTAAGTTGCCATGAGTCAGGAAATGTAGGGGGGAAGGAGGGGAGCCCCAAAAAAATTTTCGATCTTTTTCAGCCTATCACCCATCATGTAGAAAACACGCCAGCGTTTTTTTGGACTTATAAAAAATTTTGACTTTTTTTGAAACAATCCCTATCTACTCTATAGCGCTTCGCCAGGTCTGAGGTGGCGAAGGAAGTCTAGCGTAAAAGGTAGCGTTCAGTACACTGCGCAAGTTAGTGAATTTGTGTAGTAGTGAAAATGCCAAACGCTAGCGAAAATACGCCTGGCGTAAGGGTGCGAAGTAATACTAGCGAAACTACGCCAGCGTTCGTTAGTGAATTCGCGCAGTAGTGAAAATGCCAAACGCTAGCGAATTAACGCTAGCGTTCGGCGCTTCGCGGCTTAGTGAATTTGAGTATCTTTCTTGTATACCTTCATCAATCTGTTTGCATACACTGCTATATGTAAGTTCAGAGTCCCAGTCTGAAATTTGACCGCCATAAATTTCTTTTCTTGGCAGGTAAGCTGCTAAGTCCTTTAATGTAAACCCACTTTCTGTCATTTGCAGTGTTCTTTCCTGTGTGTGGATTGTGCTGTGCTCTCTGCCCCTGCTTACATGGGGGGTGTCAGAGTTTCTCTCCTAGCAAAGACTCAGCCAGCTCTCTAATCTGGAGCAGATATGCCTTGCCACTGTCCTCCATGCTGCCCACTGCTTCTCCCTGTATGTGTTCCAGAATGTACTCACAGATCTCCTGCTCACTTGAACCTGTAGCTTGGGGAACTTCTTTTCCAGCATCTCCCTGAATCTGTACAGCAAGTGAGTGCAACTGATCCTCAGACAATGTGTGCAGAAGCTTCTGCACCTGCCACTGCAGCTTCTTTACTGAAGTAGTGTCAGCCATCTCAGAGCCTGTGTAGCTTGCTTGAAGCCTTTTTCTCTCCCACTTTGCTGTAATGGCCACCTTCTACTTCTGTGACTGCCTTGCATGATGATTACAGAATCCCGGACGAGCCCCCAAATATTACCGGCGTTCCGTAGTGAAAGTGCAGACAAGGGCCACAATGCAACCAACAGCATCTGTTTTAAACAGAGGAGCAACACAGACATGTGGCTCAGTTGATGTCCAACTTTAATATGAGCCTCAGGCCCTGGATCTCCTCAGAACATTGCAATAATAACAGAGCTCCCTCTAGTGGCAGCCTTATCATTGTGCTGTTTGGAGGTCTGAGTTTAACCCTGTCACACACGCTTGTGCCGCACCTCCAGGGCTGGCACTGCAAAGCAAAGTTAAAAGAAGGGTCGAAGTAGGGGATTATGATGCAGAAGGGTCTGCTATATAGGTAGTTACAACAGATATCAGAACACATTGAACATTGAAGGCTTGTACTTTTTACCTATTTTTTTTATTACAAAATATGGTTTCTGTTAGTTATTGATCTAAACAGAGACACTAATTAGATAAATCTAATGAGCACAAGCACCTAATGTGTTTATTGATAGGTTAACTGCCCCTTTAATTCAAATGTTTAGTCTCCACAGAGACCATTATCAAACTTACAGAATGAGGTCAGACACAAACATAAATACTCACACAGCCAAAATAGTTGAGCATTGCCATAGCAACATGTATATAGAGACCATGTAGATATACAAACTCCTATATAAGTCGCACCATAAGCATTGGATAAAGCAACACTGAAACAAGGGGAAACTATATTTTTTTAAATTCTGACAAAAAAATACAATTTGAATTTTTTGTTTTGTCACTAGCATATTTATAAAAAAAATCAAATTGGAAGATTGCAATGAAAATGTAATAAAAAATAAAATAGCTAAAAAACAACACCTTCTGGTTCCAGGTTTTAGATGGGCTGCTATGAGTTACTGCCCAGGTACATATTTTTTTTTTTTTAAAGTTTTTATTTTCAGGTTTTCAACAAAAAGGAGAAAAGAAAGAGAGAGAAAGAAAGAGAAGGGAGAAGATAAGAGAGCAAAGGCAGAGGGAGCAGGGCAAGTTAACATGTCTAGCAATCAGGAACAGCACAGGTCAACAATTTACATTTCTCAGCGGATCAACCGGGTTGTCTCTGTAGGCCAACCACAAGCCCCACATGCTGGTAAATTTTTGCGGACAGCCTCGGGAAAGGTATGTCAGTTTCTGGTTTGACAAAGAGCTGTTGACTAGGTTCAGCCAGAATGGTAGGGACGGAGGGGCAGTAGACTTCCAATTCAATAGGATGGCTTTCTTTGCGAAGTAGAGAAGTTGAAGATAGCAGCTTTTGGTGTAGTGGTCCAGATCCAGGTCCTCAAATATTCCAAGTAGACAGACCAGTGGGGACAAGATACGGGGCACGTCCAAGGCTTCAGAGGAATAAAACACAATGTCCTTCCAAAATTTTTGAATAATTGGACAATGCCAGAATACATGCATATATGAACCAACATCACCCCCACATCTAAAGCAAACATCGGGCACATTAGGGAACATTTTACTCAGCCTATATGGAGTCAGATAGACCCGATTTAGGAACTTCATTTGAATGTACCGATCTCGCACAGGTATAGTTATTTCGGGGATCTGCCTTAAGCTGTCCTCCCACATGTCATCGGTCAGTTCAGGGATATCCCTCTTCCATTTACCCAGGACAGAGATTAGTGGATCAGGGGAGGCCAACCACAGCAGTGTGTACGAGCGGGAGAGAGGTTTGTTTAGACCCTCTTTACGGAGATATTTTTCTATAGTAGTGTCTGACACGTCTAATGGTCTCTCAGGGAATTGGGAGCGAAAGGCGTGGGAAAGCTGGAGGTACCTGAAAAACATACCTTGGGGCAGGTGAAATTCGTCTTTTAGAACTTGGAATGACTTTAAGTCTCCTTCCCTTATTACATCCTGTAAATATTTGATACCACATGCAGCCCATTGAGAGACATCAGGAATAGTGAGGAATTGAGGAAGATAGCTGTTACCCCATAGAGGCGTCCATTTAGACCATGTTGTTCGAGACCCATGTGCCAGTTTAAGTGCTTTCTGGTAAGCAGCCAGTACTGTTCGCATGGGGGCCGTGGTAACGTGTCTTATAGAAGGTCCCCTATACAGGAGGTGTGCGAGGGCTTCCAACGAACCCACAATGTTAGCTTCTAGGATTGTAGCTGTGTTGTCCCGGCAGGGAACCAGCCACCAATGCGAGTATGTCAACTGGCCTGCCAGGAAATAAAGCTTAAGGTTGGGAAGGGCTAGTCCTCCTCTAGCAACTGGGGCTTGTAGAGTTTTAAGACTTAAACGGGGGCGATCCCCAGCCCAGACAAGTCTCCTGATAAGCCTATCCACATATTTGAACCACTGGGATCTGGGTGTGATGGGGGAGTTGTGGAGGGCATAGAGAAATTTGGGGAGGAAAATCATTTTAAAGAGGTTCACTCTGCCAGGGAGAGTAAGTGGTAATTGCGTCCATACCTCAATTTTGTTGGCCAGCGCCTTGGTTATCGGGGACAAATTGGCCTCCTCAAAACCTTTACAATCTTTCGTTATGGTGATCCCTAAATATTTAAAGGACTGTACCACTCTGAGACGGCCAATGTTAGCAGCAAATTCAGCAGGGAGGGGATCTATGGGGAAAATCACTGATTTATCTCGGTTGACTTTTAAGCCAGAAAACCTTCCGAAGTTGTCAATGAGGTCTAAGGCAGCAGTAAAGGCTCCCCTGGGATTGGCCAAATATAATAACATGTCGTCCGCGTATAGGGAGACCTTCTCCTCAAGTCTGCCTATTTGCAGCCCAATTACAGCCGGGGAGTCCCTAATCTGTATTGCGAGTGGCTCAATTGCAAGTGCAAAGAGTAGGGGTGAGAGGGGGCAGCCCTGCCTGGTCCCCCGTTCCAGCTGTATGGCTTCAGAGAGGTTGCCATTGACCACTACCCTAGCCTGTGGTTTTAGGTATAAAGCCTTCACCCAGGAGATGTAACGGGGGCCTATACCAAAGTGTCGGAGGACCTCCCAAAGATAGGTCCAAGAGACCGTGTCAAATGCTTTCGCAGTATCAAGGGACACGACTATCCTACTCCCTGCAATGACATGGGGACCTCAAGGTTATTAAAAAGGCGCCGGATGTTTATGTCCGTGGCATTGTTTGGCATAAAGCCTGTCTGGTCTGGGTGAATTATCCCCCTCACCACTCTCTTAAGCCTATTGGCCAGCACCTTAGCAAAGATCTTAACATCACAGTTTAGGAGCGAGATGGGACGGTAAGAGTCACAATGGTCCGGGGGCTTGCCTTCTTTATGTATGAGGGTGACATGTGCCATATAACACGAATCAGGGAGTGGGTATGTCTCAAAGATGTTGTTCAAGATGTGCTTAAACTGGGGGGTTAGGATTTGGGTGTGCGCCTTGTACCACTCAGTTGGTAAGCCATCAGGCCCCGGGCACCGGCCGGACGGCATGGCCGCTATGGCTGCCCCTATCTCATCCTCCGTGATGTCGGAATCTAGAAAGTGCCTCATGTCTAGGGGGATGGATGGAAATTCTATTTGCCCCAGATACTCCGTGAGCATCAGGCCAGGCAGGGGAGGTATGGCAGCATAGATTCCCTGAAAGTATTCCCCAAATCTCTTGGTGACTTGGGTCTTATCGGTGAGAAGGACCCCAGATTTATCTCTGACTCCTGCAATTGCTAAGTGGGGGGTGTCATCCCTGGACAGGATGGCGAGAAGTTTTCCATTTTTGTCTCCCTGGTTAAACCATGCCGCTGACCGGTATATTTCTTTTTGGGAGTATTTGTCTATGTGAATCAGGTCTACATCTCGTTGTGTAGCTGTCATAGCCTGTTTAGCATCATCGCTGGGGTTAATGGCCAGAGCCTGTTCTGCCTCTCCTAGCCTAAATTTAGCCACTGTCAGGTCCGCCTCAACCTCCCTCCTGGCTGCAGAGATTAGCAAGGTGTACTGGCCCCGAGTGTGTGCCTTGCAGGCGTCACAAACTGATTGGTCAGAGGCTGTGTGCGCATTTATCTCCCAAAAACTGTCTAGCTGGGCAGCATATCTATCTTTTACCCTAGGGTTGGAGAGCCACTTTGTGGGGAGACGCCAGGTGCGGGCATGGGTGGTCCCACCGGTCTCAATAGTCAGCAGCACAGGTGAGTGATCTGAGCATACCCGGGTGCCAAAGTGAATATTCGAAGCCACTGCCAGAAGGTCAGACGTGGTCAGAATGAGATCAATCCTAGATAGGGCAGATGTAGCAACTGAGTAGCAGGTATATTGTCGGAGGTGTGGATATTTCCACCTCCACACGTCTACATAGTGTGTGGAATCTAGCCAGTTCCCGAAGGCCTGGGAGTCATTAGCACTTGGCTTTAGCCTATCTAGGCCAGGGTTGGGTACCATATTAAAGTCACCTCCCCAAATCGTTGGGTAGGGTCCAAGGGTAGCCACTTTTTGAAGAATGTCATTAAGGAGGGTAGTGTCTGCAGGGGGGGGGGGACATATACAGTCACTAAAATGTATAACAGGCAGCTCAGTCTGCATTTAACAATGACATATCTGCCCATCCGATCTGTGATCACCTGTTCTAAAACAAAATTTAGGGATTTCCTAATTAAGACCGCCACCCCTCTTGAGTAGGTAGAGTATTCCGAGTGATAGACAGCCGCTACCCAGTTGCGTTTCAAAGCTAGCACTCGCTGACCTATAAGATGTGTTTCTTGAAGCAAGATTATATCTGCTCCAGATTTCCGAAGCTGGCCCATCACTACAGAGCGTTTTATCTTATTATTTAGCCCCCGGGTATTCCAGGTCAACACCGTAAATTTTACAGACATAGGTCACTGTATAGAATGAACCAGCACCGATGGGGGGTCGCTACCCGGGAGCCACCCAGAGGCCGCGTAACATATTGAAAAGTGTGGCAAACAGCCATGGGTTTCAGGTCCAGGGCAGGTCGCCCCCACGGTGCGTGCACATCAGAGCATTTACATATATAAGACATAGGCATGGTATTCATCACCTGCTCCCAGAAGAGAGAAAGGAAAGAAAGAAGAGAAAGCAAAAAACAATACATACATATCACCCACATTATCCCCCCTCCCCGCATCCCCTCCCCAACTTGGGGATACCTGTATCCCATAACGGAAGAAGATTCTAACTCAGAACGTGGTCAAAGCAGTTCCAGTCTCTAGTCCTTAGTCGAACAAAGGCGTTGTATAGAGATGAAGGGATCTAGGTGCTCACAATATCACGGCCTCCAAAAAGGCCCGGGTAAAACAGAGTGACAGGCCGCAATGGCTTTGTCATGTGCTGGAAAGGGGAGGTAGTGAACTAGGGGGGCACTACAGGAGGCCTGCGGAACTCTCAGCAGGCCGTTCAGGAAAAAACTTTGGGGTCAACAAACTGGGACAGCGTCCCATCCGGAATTCAGGAGAAGGGCCTAGCTCAGGGGCCCGGGGTCTTTTTAGGTAGAGCCGACGTCGTGGATGCAGCAAAGAGTCAGAGCCGCTAGAGGGTGTTAGCAGATCAGCCTCCAAGATGTTGCACATTCAGGCACCAAATACTGGCAGTAGTGCGTCAATGACTGGTCGCAAAAGGAGCTGTCTCTAGCGACTGTGTCGCGACTCCGTACGGCAAAAGTGGGGCCCACAGGATACCACCGTGAGAGAGGGAACCCCCATGCGTATCCGGATGGAAATTGGGGATAGAAAGACATGGGCACCTGTGGGGCCTGCGCATCCATGTCGCAATGAAACTGGTATTCACGGATCCCGAGTCGGACGGTTCCCTCTGGGCCTGGCTTCCAGCCACTCATGGGCACCCGTTGGGTGGTCAAAAAACAGGGATCTGTCACCTTCCATCACTTTCAGTTTGGCCGGGAATAGCATTGCATATTTGATGCCCAGATCTCTCAATTTCCTCATGACGTCAATAAAGGAGCCTCTTTTCTTCTGCACTGCAGCGGAGAAGTCAGGGTACAACGATATACGGGCCCCCGAGTAGTGTAGGGATTCCCTGTTTCGAGCTTCCCGTAGGGCTGCGTCCCGGTCCCTGTAGTTCAGTAGCTTGATCAGGAAAGGGCGTGGTGGTGCTCCGGGTGGCCCGGGCCTAGTAGGGACACGGTGCGCCCTTTCCACCACAAAGTGTGCCGAGAAGGTAGCCGGGCCTAGGAGATCCCTGAGCCAGGCCTCCGCAAACTGTTCAGGGGAGGACCCTTCGCTCCGCTCCGGTAGACCAACCACTCTAACATTAGACCTACGCAGCCTGTTCTCCATATCATCAAGGCGGTCTGTGTTGGCCTGCACTTGGCGGCGCAGAAGCCTCAGATCCTCTGGGAGAGAGGCAGTGCGGTCCTCTAGGTCACCGACTCTGCTTTCGACTCTGCCGGTGCGCTCACGGACATTCTGTAGATCCTGTTTAATCAGGGAGAGATCCACCCGCAGCTCTTCTATCTTGCAAGTAAAGGTGGTAGACAAGGTGGTCTGACATTGCAAAATAGCCGTCATTAGGTCAGACGGTGTTGGCGCTGGCTGCGGGTCAGCTTCCAGAACGTCCGTGTCTAACAGCTGATCCAGTGAGGGTTGGTGCGCGGGACTTCGCCTGCTGCCGCGCAAATTGTTCCAACTTGGAAGCGGCCTCTGAGCGCACCCTCTGGGTATTTTTCCCCATATCCTCGTCTATATAGTCCAAAGAGCGTTGGGGAAGAGAGGATGAGCCTCTTGCAGCCTTTCAGAGTAGTTTAGAGTAAAGTTCAGGATGGATTGAATGCAGAGCACCTAGCGCGCATGTCTTGCTAGGTTGCCATCCAGACCACGCCCCCCACCCAGGTACATATTTGAGTTCATGCATGAGCCCAAGTCCTATTCATTATCAAATAAGTGTTAAATGATACACATGACTATATCACAACAGTTGTGTTAAAATATGCCCAAACGCATGTTTCCAAAACAGTTTGGAATACTCAAGTGTTAAAATATATCTTTTAACACACTATTTTTGCATATTTTTATGCAGAAAAAAAGATCATATAACAATAACATTGTGCATCCCACTACTGGAGCATTTACAGTCTCCACATTCCTATAGAATATCTACAAACCCTAATACTGTATATATTAGGCATATTTACAGAGGGCGATCTACTCTGTTACAATTAAATATATTTCCTGGTATCATCACTCCAAAAAAGTGCAAAAGGAGAGGACTGTGGGACCCAAATGGTGTAAAAATCTTTTTTAATAACACCAGTACATCTGTATTTTGAAATGCAGTTATAAAAAGTTATCAATCACTCCATGGTGACAATAATCCATGTTCTGCACATATATCCACATACGTTCTGTCATACATCCACCTGCTGTAGTACAGTAGTACACAAAGTGAAAGCAGGTGAATGTATGAACTGGCTTGTCCTGCTCATTACTATCCAGTAACAATGCAGCTGAAGGGTTTCCCATAAAGCTTCTTTAGAGGCATAAATGGACAATTTCCATCCACTCCTTTTTAAGTCATATAAATGTTGTAGCTGGTAACTGGGGAAAACTTGAATTACAGGATCCACAATTTGTCTATAGACGAGGGTATAACCTAAGGGACAGAATATCGCCAAGTATGTTGCCCGAAAAACTGATAGAAAGAATTGGCTACAGACCATAGGGACCTATAAGTGTGGGGCCAATATCTGTAAATGTTGCAGATTTGTGAATGTTTCCAAAGAAATACAGAGTACAGTGACAGGACAAACATATCAAAATAAGACATATGCGAATTGTCGTACTGCAAATGTAATATACCTTGCTACGTGCAGATGTAGAAAACAATATGTAGGAAAAACAACTAGGAAAGTCAAAGATAGAATATTAGAACATATAGCCTGTATAAACAGATCGGACATATCCTCAGCTATAGCAGCACACATAATTAATGAACATAGTGCTAACGAGAATTTTATCTCATTTCAGGTTATAGAAACTGTAAGACTGGGAAAAAGGAAAGGAGACATAGACAAATTGTTATCTAAGAGAGAAATCAAGTGGATG
Organism: Xenopus laevis; assembly: GCF_017654675.1. Lineage (NCBI taxonomy): Eukaryota > Metazoa > Chordata > Amphibia > Anura > Pipidae > Xenopus > Xenopus laevis. The sequence goes on from NC_054385.1 coordinate 64,966,043, forward strand.
TCAATATTGGAGACTGTAGTACCATATGGTTTGAATAAGGACTGTGAGATTAGATTTTTCATTGATTAAGGGAAGTAAATCACAGCTAATATATCTACTGTCCGATGAAATAAATTCCGTAATAGCGCTAGGTAAAGAGGAATTGGAAATATTAGAATTTGAATATAAATTGATATAATAAATATCCTCTGAGTATATTACTTACCAATTAAGTAATTAATTAATTCAGCACTTTATCCATTGAAATTATACAAATTATATTTATATTTACATTACATCATTATTACTCTAACGTGTTAAGAAATAACAACACAAAAAATTATATGATGGGTGTTTTCATTTCAATTTCTTTTTTACTCTATTTAATTGATTATCTTTAAGATGCGGATAAATAATCTAAACAAATTGAATAGAGATCAAGATAGATATGATGATTGATATTAAATTTACTGTATGTATATATAACTTTGTTCACGAATAATTATATAAAAATGTATGCAAATTTTTTTAAAATTTTTTATATAATTTATAAAATTTAGAACACATATCAAATTATTTTATTTATAATATATAATACAAGCACTTGCACTTTAATAACATATTTCATGCATCTTGATGTATTTTCATGAATGTACACATTATTAATAACTATTTGCACATACTGCACCTTTAAATGTGAAATGATATGCACTTTGACCCTATTTAAACACTGAGACACGTGATGTAATTGTAACCCTGAGGAAGTGTCGTTCACTTAGACACGAAACGCGTAGGTTTGTACAGCCCACCCACTGAGAATGTAACTCCACACTGTGTGTAATAATAAAGCCGGATTGATATTAAAACAGTGGTATTCCCTCCGTTGAATGGCCGGCGCTGCTAGCGAGGAATCAATTGTGTGAAGACATATATTGCACCCTGGTTTCTTTTCTTCTTCTTCGTGCACTGTGGTCCTGAGAGGGATAATTCTCCTGGGGGATGATAAACAGGCAGTGATCTGCTAGATTTTAAATTAACGTGGAATATAAAATAAATGCTAAGTGCATCAAGGTTTGCAGAATAGGTTCTGTAGAATTTGTTGATACAGTCTAAAAGTAGTACTGACCATAGTATAATGTATGTACATGTCTTACTCACTCAATCACACATACTTGTAAGTAATTTGGGAAGGACTGGGCCTTGGAACATATTGAGGGATAGGTAAATAGCCAATGAAGGAGGTATATACTCTGAACTCATGGTCTCTTTCTCTCTCTCTCTTCCCTGGAGGGACAGATGAATCTCTCTCCCTGAGAGATGGACACAGACAAACACACACATACATAGATAAAACACGCACCTCAATATACACTGAGGGGAAGAATAGTCAAGTGAAAATTAGAATTTTCAAATTCTACAAAATTACACTGGCCCTTTAAGAATTTGACTATTCGCCACCTTAAACCTGCCAAATTGCTGTTTTAGTCTATGGAAGACATCCTGGGATCAATTTGGAGTTGTTTGCAGCCTTCCTGACATTTGAGAGAAAAACTCAAATCAAATTCGATTACAATTTTTGAGTCAATCCTATTCACACGAGTTTGCCAAATTCAATTTTTTTTAATAAATTACAATTCGTCGAATTTCGAGTTCATGGGAGTTTTAAATGACTCCCATGAACTCAAAATTCGACCCTTGATAAATCTGCCCATTAAACTTTATACTTGTGCTTACCATATATACTCGAGTATAAGCCGACCCGAGTATAAGCCCAGATACCTAATTTTACCTACAAAAACTAGGAAATCTTATTGACTCGAGTATAAGCCTAGGGTGAGAAATGCAGCAGCTACTGGTAAGTTTCAGTCACTGGTACAGAGAGTATCAAGCTACACACCAATGCACAAACTGTACAACTGAGGTTCTAGAACTACAACTCCCAGTCCTTAGGGATGTGTTGAACAGGATAGGGTCACAGTGCAGGTCAAGGAAGTAGTTGCAGTTGACTCGTGACAAGTTCAGACACCTGAGATCCCAGCATCCTGACTATCTCCTGCTAATGTTGCTTTCCCCTTTTTAGAGGCACAGAGGGATAAATGGGAAGGGGGTGAAACCTTCAGCGCCGGCCACAGGGGAGGAGGAGCAGTGGGAGGCTGAATGGCGGAGGAGGTGGGGGGTACAACAGGACATATATCCTCCCTCCCCTTTGGGGGGTAGTCTCTGCTCCAGCCCAAGCTCATTACTTACCGCTCCGCCACCAGCGCATACCGAGCTCACCACTGCAGATGACACGCGGCAGCAGCAAGCACGCAGGGAGAGAGCTGACGGCCGAGCGACTATCCACAATGGGCGGGTTCAGCAACAAACAAGTGGGTGGCTGTTAGTCCGGAGCTGACACAGGAAGTAGGGGCTCCGAATGTGCTTACCGTATTTTGCGTGTTCAGCATGTGTTGCGCAACTGCCCTCTGAGCATCTGATTGGAAACCCTGCAGCACACAGAAGAGAGCACTAGAAGGTGCAGGTCAGCGCAGCCATCCACTCCTATCAGCTACAGTAGGTACCATATATCTGCTTTGTTCAGCTAGGTACAAAGGATACTTTTTGTGCAAACAGCCCTGAATCAAGTATAAGCCGAGGTAGCCTTTTTCAGCATATTTTGGGTGCTGAAAAACTCGATTTATACTCGAGTATATACGGTATGCCTTCACTATACAGATTATTTGCTTAAGGCTGTCAAGGGTATGTTTTACTGTCTATTTGTATATTGCATATAATTTGTAACCATTCCACACAATAAAGATACTTTATCACCTTGGTGAGTAGTAATTTGACCATAGTATTTACACAAAATAATATACAAATATATGCAATGTTACAGGTTCTAAATCAGAAACTTAATTATGCACTAAATACATTTAAAATATAACTTTGATTAATAATTCATTCTAGGACATAATCAACATCTAAAACATTTAAAAAGGACTCTTGTTCATTCTTAATATACTAAGTGGTCACTATAGTATTTCACATCCACCTGCTTTTACCACATTATTTATTACTTTAATCTACACACCTACAGACACTGACACAACACTTTCTATTGTTCAAATAATTCCCTAACATTTTATCTTTAGTGTTAGGAATAGTGGAGAATTTCTAACATTCACCCATGGCCCTTTTCCAAAACGCTATTCATATTCTTTCAGCGTGCCACTGTGATTCTTTCCCTGGCTGATGCTGCAAACCCAGCAGTAATGTAATGCAAACAACCTGGGAGTGGATAAAACTTTTGACCTGGGATGCGTGGAGATATTTTATGAGACTAACTCCTGTTCTTACTGTCCGATAATGGCTCCTTAGCCACATATAGAAGTTCATTGAGGTTCCATTTCAGAGGATTTCCATAGATTTGGAAGCCCCCCTACCAAAGCCCACTAGAGGACACCAACATTTGTACTATTCGATTAAGCAAACTGAATGTAACAACTCACCCAGATGATTTAGTGATGCATCAGGGACGACGCATCCTTCCTCCTCAAGCGACGGTTCCTTAGGGTGCACGCGCTGCGCCTCGGCGCATTTTACAGGCGCAGTAGCACTGGTGTCATTACGGAGCTGGATTTAAAGGGCACCTACGTATCACAGACAAAATCAAACACATATTAACAATTTGAGCAGTACAAGCTAAACACGTTTAATCAAGCTACATATATAGTTTTTTGAAAAAACTGCAGGTTTTAAAAAAATCCCTTACTTTGTCAAATGGGTTCTTCCACTGAGAGAGGCCATATTGAGACTCTAACAGAGACTCTAATATGCAAATTTCAGGAGCATGCTCATATTGTAACACTGCTTTGAGTATTCTACCCAGAATACCTTGATTAAGTAAACTCCTCCACTAGAAGTATCAGGAGATTTCCCTATCTTGTCCCCCTGCTGGTAGAGTCATTATGCAAATGAAGGGCACACAGTAACTTCCAGCAGGTGGCAGCACTACTGTACAGCAGCTAACACAGTGGTTTGGCTGATTTGAAAATATCTTTGAAGGGTTGATAAGCAAGCAAGGAATTTCAACTGAGCATGTGCGAGATTTCAGAACTACAGTTGGCTGGGAAGATATAGGTAGGAGGAGCCAGTGAAATCCAAGATGCCTGCCTCAGCTAGAACTGCAGTGGAGATAGGGGAGATCTTGCAGAAGGAATAGTGAGCTGATAATTTACATTATACAAACAACTCAAACTGTTTTAAAAATCAGATTTCTTGAACTTTCACATAGTGTATTTACTTAGTAAATGATTTTGGTCATGATTGGTGCCCTTTAAGGAGAGTAGCCTGTCTCATTAAAGAGAAAACATACCACCATTTTGACATTTTATCAGTCGAGTTTATGTAGAAAAGCTGCATAAATAGAATGAAAGGATACCAGGAAAGTTTGTCTCTGTGATATAAGGGACAAGTCCCCCCCTAACATTCCCGCTGTAATGCAACCTCTCCCTCCCTTGCAATGTGAACTGATGGATTCTGAGACTTGAAGTCCCTCTGCTTTCCAGAGAATCTGTGCATCCACCAGATTGGAAAGCAGAGAGAAAATCTCACTGGTCTAGGTAGTGTTCCCCTCTACAACTGAGCACCGTACTGATTTTTCCTACTATATGATATTTCCTCTTACCAGGAAATCCACTTGTCTGGTTATGGGTTACATTACCATATAAGCTTAGCCTTGTACTCCTGCTTGAGACATTGTATTTATATCACAGCACACTATATGGTGTTCATTTTGTTTGAACACTATGTTAAGATAATAGAACTGCGAGTGTTCAACATCTTCAGTAAGGCCAAAAAAAAACATTTTTCTGTTTCTATCTAGTAGCACTGTCATATTCATTTACATATGGGTGTTTACTGTCACACTATGGCAACTAGCAGACTTTTTGGCACTTTTTTTAGGTGGGGGGTTTGCTCTTTGTACAGTACTGTAACCTTGATAAAGGTCTTTCAAAATTTTTTTGTTCATCACTAAAGACCATCTCCAGACTCCTACACCCAGGCATATAACCTTATTAAATGGAGTGCCTTTTGAAAAAGGTTTTAGACCAAAACCAAAATGTTAATGTATATAAAGAAAATGATTGCACCCGTGATCATATTGAGTGACTTTATGAGAGTGCGGCCTATGGAGGTACGTATATATATATATATATATATATATATATATATATATATATATATATATATGAAAGCATAGCACTCATCAGTCTTGAAAAAAGGTTTTAAAAATGATTTAAAGCCCATATATTTAGTCACTAGCTGTGACTTTTCTCAAGGGAATATAAATAAAAATATAGTGTAACTGAAAAGATCAATGATAATAAATGAGCTGAAATGTTGGGCTTTAAATATTGTTTTCACTTTTTTCAAGACCTGATGAGTGCTATGTTTTCTTAATTTTTATCATTGATGTTTCATTGACACCCAGGCATTTAATATTCAATGTAAAGTGCTTCTTCCAGACTAATCTCAACCTAACTGGCTCGGACAATGAGTACAAATCAAAATTAATCTTTTTTCTTAGCATACAAGCAAGGAAAGTTGGCTGCCGAGGCTGTCATTCAGTCCATTGATAAGATTTCCTCACCTGTGCACCTCCTGTAATAATGAGCCATGTGAGCAACAGCCTGCGCATCTGCTGCAGAGCCTGACAGAGCGCAGTATATCCTCTGGTGGACTAGGGCAAGTTTGTTAAACACTTGATTTACCACAGCATCACTGTGTAGAGAGACAGTGGTTATAAGAATAGCTAAACATGAGCATGAACAGGTAAATAAAGGGGGTTGTTAGATGCCCCACATTCTTTTTGGGGTTTTATTTTGCTTAAAACACAGCAACCATGACCAAGCTGCAGCATCACCTTTCAAAATCATGCATGTAGTTATATGCCCTCTGCTCAGTTACAGGTCAGTGAATATTATAATGCAGCACAACACACCAACTGTACAGAGGAGAGAGGAAAAGCATCAATCTGAAATATGTCCACAATGGTCAGGATTCATTAGACTGCCGCCGAAATGCTGGGAATTGCAATTCAAAACAGTAAGAAAGTCACAGACTGAAGAGTACACTAGGTCGAAGAGTCCACTCATGTATATACCCTTATTATAGGCACCTAGAAAGTATACTTTAGGTCTGAGGATCCCAAACTATACCTGATACGCTTGTAGCAGTGATGGGGAAAGTGTGAGTAAAAGTTTCATTTTATCAACTAGATTTTGTAATAAAATTGCTGTGATGTGTAGTAAGGTTTCTATTTATGGCAGTGCTCTCCATGGATTTCCAACTTTTACATCATTAATATAATTTATCTTCCTTCCTATTTTACTGGATATCAAATCAATCACTCACTCAACCTCTACAATTCTCCCCAGGGCCAGATTCCCTTGCTCGCTGCCCCGAGGCCTCCTAGTCCTAGCGCCCGCCGGCCGCACGTACATCTGCCCCCTGACCAAGCACAGACATCGTTGCACGCGCATACACTTTAGCGTAAGGGAACTCGGAGTTCCCAACGCAGTTTACAATGCGGCGGCCTAAAATTCCGCCGCCCTAGGCCCGGGCCTTTGTGGCCTCACCACAAATCTGGCCTGATTCTCCCTATAAACTTCATGTAGCCTCTAGACCAGGGGTCCCCATCCTTTTTTACCCATGACCATCATTCAGATTTAAAAAGAATTGGGGAGCATGCAAAAAATTCCTTGCAGTGCAAATAAGGGCAGTGATTGTATATTTGGAAGCCCCTATGCAAATTCTCAGCCTGTAGGAGGCTCTGTTTGGCAACTAAAGTTTGCCTTCAAAACCTGAAATCAAAAATATGCACCTGCTCTGAAGCTCCATTTGATGAAGGACATTTTCCTACTCCTGATGTCAACTGCAATAAGCCTGAAGAAAGAGATCCCCGTTCAGATCAAGTCATGCCCCCAACCCCAATCATGTATGATCTGTTTAATTAGACAGTGTAATAGTGTGCTGATTGCTGATATGTTGGAGTTGTAGTTTACATTAAAAATTACCCCACAGCATGTGGAATAGGGGTAGTGAGGGATATAAGGAGGTTCAAAAATTAATTTTTTTTCAATCTAACCTATCCTGCCAAGTATGGTGGGAGAGAAAGGAGACAAAGACATACTCCTTGGAATTTTATAAAACTTGATGGCATGTGATACCATTTTATTTTCTCATTGTCCTGCCATCAGCTAGTATAATTTAGTTAGAAGACAGATACAAAGGCCAATGCTAGTATACACACATATGTATAGGGTTGCCACCTGTCAGGTTTTGACCCGGGTTTCTTGAAGGGCTGCCCGGTTTTCCAAATTAAGAAAAGCGGACATGATTTCCTGTGATCAACGTGGCAATCGGCTGATCACCACATCATAGCCCGTCCCCTGACGACCCAATCCCGCAATTTCACAGTCCCACCCCCATGATGTCATGGTCCTGCCCCCACAACATTATTGTCCCTCCCCCAGTCCAGAGTTTAACAGCAAGAAAGGTGGCAACCCTACATATGTACATGCATATTGCATGAACATATATCTGTTTTTCTCTTACGTCTCAAAGGGGACACAGGGACAGATGGGGTTAAGCTCCACCCTCTAGGAGGCAGGACACTTAGATAATGAAAAAAGGGGCATGCCAGTATAGTGGCTTAACCCGACACCAAACCATACCATTCAGTTTTTAAGTGTCCTGCTTCCAAGGAGGATGGACAAAAATTCAACACAGATTATTTTTCGCAGAATACTGCCATATGGGGTGTTACCAGGAACAGGGCTACCTGTATCCGTTGGGGTGCACCTCCTCTGTGGGATTCCCCTACCGGAGTCATTCCCTGGCCTTAACCGACCATACCAACTTATCCAGGCATGCCTGCATCCCTAAAAGGAGGGCAGAGGGCCTGACCGGTGCAGTGGATTGTGAGTATAACTCCTAGTTACTCTCCTGCTCTCCTATCCCCAGGGTTCCTTGGGTAGCCAGAGCTGGTATCTCCCCTAGTCCTTCTCCCTGCAGAAATGCCTCTGGGGATTACTGACTGGATACTCCGGTGCCTCCATGCGCACTTCCCCCCTGGGAGGCGGTAACTGCGCCTCTTGCGGCCTGTCCCTGCTGACTCTCCGGCGCTACTCTGTTGAAGGCGCGCCTTGCGTTCCCGCGCCCGCAGTGGAAAGCATGGGCTTCGCGCATCAGGATAGTAGGCGGTTCTAATTATCCGCCATCTTGAATATACGCGTCTCTACACGCTGTTTCTCCCGCTCATTAGACATGAGGGATCACAGCGCAGGGGTCAGCAGCGCCACTCTCCAGGACTGCCTTGACTAGCAGTCACTTGCTACAGCTTCCACTAGGGGTTAATTCAGCATAACTCCCCGTTGCCGGGCCCAACCAGCAGATACCACAGCCACTGCTGAAATGGCAGAAGGTAAGTCAGGGGGACTTTTTCCCAGGACGGGGGGAGAGCACCAGCAGCTCCAATAGCAGCAGCAGTGGCGGGGCAAATTACTTATTTTGCCTGCAAACACTGCCAAGCCAAAATTCCTGGAGGTCAAGGTGAGCCCCTCCATAGGTCTTGTTCAAAGGGGCTGTCTTCCTCCTCTGCCACAGGAGGTAACTCCAATCCCATGCCAACTTGGGCTGGCACACCTCCCCCAGATGTTTCCCCACAGGATAGCAACCCTGGGCTTCCACAGATCCTCCTGCCCCCTTTGGGCAATCCAGCTTTCCCAATCCCTGGCTTCACTACAGAATCTATCTACCATTGCAGATACTCTTGGCAGAGCTCTAGCCAAGCTTGACCAAAAGTCCAGCGGGTAAGGCAAAAGATCGGAGAAGTCCAAGGGGCACACTAGCACCCAGACTCCATCTGAGGAGTCATCAGGGGCAGAGGATTCACCCCACTCTGAGGGCTCCCTCCCTCCGAGGACTCTTCGGAGGCAGAAGACAAGAATGAGGAGACCAAGAACCGCGATGTACAGCATGGCATCGACCATATCATATCAGGGGTAACGGAGATACTCAAGGTCACCTCACCGACGGAGCTACAGACCCAATCCACCAGCCTTTTTAAGAGACAACACAAATATTCTATGTGTTTTCCATCTCATGACCAGCTTGTCGGTATTATCCAAGAGGAGTGGAACTCCCCGGAACGGAAGTTTCAAGCTACTCGAAAAAATTTTAAGTTGTATCCTTTTGCTAAAGACCTATAGACAAGTGGTCCATGCCTCCGACAGTTGACCCCAGTATGTAGACTTTCAAAGTCCACAGCTCTGCCAGTTACGGATGCAGCAGCTTTTAAGGATCCATCTGACAAACGTCTTGAGGGTTTTTTTTAACGCAGTGTATTCCTCAGCGGTATCTACCCTTCACCCAGTGCTGGCTTCAGCATGGGTAGCCAGAGCCATACAGGCATGGCCGAATCCCTTTTCTCAGATATCCAAGACGGTATTCCCAGAGCTGATCTTCTGTCATCGGTACGATCGATAGCAGAGGCATCCACCTATCTTTGTGACACCACACTAGATACGGCGCAGATCACAGTACGCACATCTACTCTATCAGTAGCGGCTCGTCGAACACTTTGGCTAAAGAATTGGGCAGCTGACATTAGCTCCAAAAAGTCCTTAACATCTCTTCCATTTAAGGGACAAAGACTGTTTGGTGATGAACTCAAAAGATCATATCTCAGGCCACGGGGGGGAAAAGCACATTTCTTCCCCAGCCTAAGCACAAATCCTGTACTCCATCTTGACGAGGTAGATTTTTTTCAAGGCCAATCGAGTCGATTTAACAGACGTTACAGTCCTCTGCAACGTTCCAATTTTCATTCCAAACCAGCAGACACGGGACGCCCATCATGGAAGTCCAACAAATTTCATAGTAAGACCTCTACTGACAAGCCCACCTCTGCTTGACGGGGCACCCCCTCCGGGATTACAACAGTCCATGGGGGGCAGACTGCTACAATTCCGGGAGGTTTGGAACCAGCACTCATCAGATGCCTGGGTAAACGAGATCATCTCAGAAGGCTATCACCTGGACTTTTCTTCTTGCCCCCCCAGAAAATTCCTCATGTCCAGATTTCCTACCAGTCCGACCAAAGCATTAGCCTTTCTAGACTGTGTCAACAATATGGAACAGAGTGGAGTGATCATTCCAGTGCCTCCTACAGAGAAATTCTCAGGTTTCTACTCCAACCTGTTCCCCAAGAAAGATGGCTCATTCAGACCGGTACTGGATCTAAAGTTCCTCAACAAGTTCATTCGGTCGGTCCGATTCAAGATGGAGACCCTCCGATCAGTGATACGTGGAATGGAACCGGGACAATGGATGATGTCCCTGGACATCAAGGATGTCTATCTCCATGTACCAATTTGGCCGCCCAATCATCAGTTTCTGACGTTTGCCTTCAAAAATCACCAATTTGTAGCACTTCCCTTCGGACTTACATCAGCACCCAGGGTCTTCACCAAGCTAATGGCAGTGACTGCAGCCACTCTGCGGCTACAGAGCATGTTGGTGACACCCTACCTGGACAATATGCTACTGAAAGCCAGGACGGAAGGGAGGAGCAAACGGGATCTCCAGAAAGCGATCGACCTCCTGCAAGACTTCGGCTGGACCATCAATTGGAGAAATCCAACCTAGTCCCCTGTCACCAGATGGCATTCCTAGGTCTCGACTTCAACACCCTTACGCAGCACGTGAGTCTACCTCTAGACAAACAACAGAAGATAAGGGATCAGGTGTATGCCCTGCTTCAGACTCAAAGACCTACTATACACCTGGCAATGAAGGTTCTAGGGCTGATGGTTTCTTCCATCGAGGCAGTTCCCTTTGCTCAACTACACTTACGACCTCTCCAATCCAACATTCTGGCCACCTGGAAGGGGGGCCCCCTATCGCAGAGTCTGTCCCTACTACCCTCAACTCGGGAGTCTCTCCGTTGGTGGCTCAAGTAGAGCAACCTTGGGCCAATCTTGGGCAACACCGGAATGGACCGTCATGCGAACAGACACAAGTCTTCTCGGCTGGGGCGCAACGTGGAACAATCTTTCCGCACAAGGTCTATGGTCTCCCGGGGATTCCAAACTTCCTATCAACATTCTGGAGCTTCGAGCTGTAAAACTTTCCCTCAACCACTGGTCGCACCTTCTACAAACAAAGGCAGTTAGAGTACAGAGCGACAATTCCACCACAGTCGCGTACATCAACAGACAAGGAGTAACTCGCAGCAAAGCAGCCCTAGCAGAGGTCCAGCTAATACTAAATTGGGCAGACTTCAGTTCAGTGCGACTGTCCATCATTCACATTATGGGAGTGGACAACACCAAGGCAGACTTCCTCAGTCAAAACTTGCTAGATCCGGGGAACTTCATCCAGAAGCCTTTGCGGATCGGGTCAGTCATTGGGGTCTTCCCCAGATCGATCTGATGGCATCCAGGATCAATCGCAAGGTGGCAGCCTTCTTTGCCCACTCCCGGGATCCTCTAGCAGCAGGAGTAGATGCCAGGACCCAGTTCTGGCGCTTCGACCTAGCCTACGTCTTCCCTCTGCTCCCCATGCTACCTCAAGTCCTCAAGAAAATCAGACAATCTCACACCACGGTCATCGTGATAGCTCCCTTTTGGCCCAGAAGGACGTGGTTCTTGGACCTCCAAGAGATGTCCATAGCACAACCCATTCGACTAAACCTCAGTAACGACTTGCTGTGCCAGGGCCTCATAGCCCACCACAATCCAGGCCTATTTGCTTTGATGGGATGGCTGTTGAGGCAGCCATCTGGAGACTGAAGGGATTAGCGGAAGATGTCATTTCCACCATGCTAAAGTCTCGCAAGGCGACTTCGTCCAAGGCCTACCACAGGGTTTGGCGCAGTTATTGGACTTGGTGCAGAGAGACGGGCATACTGAAGCATAGTCCTCCTTTATGGAATGCAATATGAGTACTATCCTTCCTCCAGCGAGGTTTGCAGTTACACCTCAAACTCAGTTCCTTGAAGGTACAGGTTTCAGCACTTTCAGTTCTGCTCCAGTCTCGTCTCGCAATGGACTACTCTATCCACACCTTTCTACAGGGAGTAGCTCATGTCGCCCCTCCATTTCGTCCACCAACACCAGGTTGGGATCTCAACACAGTTCTGGAAGCTCTCCTAGATCCTCCATTTGAACCAATTGGGACAATATCAGATGAATGGCTCACCTGGAAAGTAATGTTCTTGGTAGCAATTTCGTTGGCCAGACGGGTTTCGGAGATAAGCGCCTTATCCTGTGATCCAGCATTCCTTGTATTTCACAAAGACAAAGCAGTACTACGCACTATCCCATCCTTCCTCCCAAAGGTGGTATCGTCCTTCTATATTAATCAGGAGTTTGTAGTACCATCTCTGTGTCCGGATCCCAAGAATGACAAGGAAAGAAGACTCCATAGTCTAGATGTTGTCAGAGCACTTCATTGGTACCTAGAGCAGACCAAGACCTTCAGGCGATCTTAGGCCCTGTTCGTACTTCCTTCAGGGCCTCAACGAGGTATGGCAGCTTCCAAGACCTCCATCGCACGATGGTTGAAGGAGACCATCAAGAGGGCCTATTTATCCAAAGGAAGACCTCCCCAGAAGGTATTCAATCTCATTCTACGAGATCAGTGGGAGCCTCCTGGGCATGGTGCAATGCAGGCTCTTTGGACCAGATCTGCAGAGCAGCTACCTGGTCTTCTGCTCACACATTCACAAGGTTCTACAGCCTTGACACGTTTTCTTCAGCAGAGGCCTCTTTTGGCCGTAAGGTGTTGCACTCTGTAGTTCAATAACGTGTTGAAAACTCGCTCCCATCCTGTTGTTTTTGGGGCTGCTTTGTTAAGTCCCCATCTGTCCCTGTGTCCCCCTTGAGACGTAAGAGAAAACAAGATTTTGATACTTACCGTTGAATCTTTTTCTCTCTAGTCGATAAGGGGGACACTGGGCTTCCCATCACTTCATCGAGTTGCCCTTTTGGTCTGCAAGGGAAAAGTTTTCCTGTTCTTACCAGTTCTGCAGTTTTAAGTTCTAGTGTTTTCAGCAGTCTCTTTGGTACAAACTGAATGGTATGGTTTGGTGTCGGGTTAAGCCACTATCTGGTACTCCCCTTTTTTCATTATCTAAGTGTCCTGCTTCCTAGAGAGTGGAGCTTAACCCCATCTGTCCCTGTGTCCCCCTTATTGACTAGAGAGAAAAAGATTTAACGGTGAGTATAAAAATCCGGTTTTCTGCAAGTGCAGTTCCGAGGGCCTCTAAATTGGCCACAGTCAATTGAGCGCATAATCCCATGTGTTCCTTGCTCTTTTGAAAAGTTTTGTTTAGCCTTGGCCTTCTCCCTGCATCCTGCATCATGTTCTGGAGTTACTGCATCTACGAATAGCGGCTGCATCAATTGCTGCAGCACAGATGCACCAAAGGCATAGAATGCGTGTCAGTCTTATGCTGAATGCCAGAAATAACCACCTGGATTAAAAAAAATTGTTCAGCAAAACTGTGTTCAATTTGCAAATTCAGCGTAAATTTTTATGCATCAGCCAACATTGCTTAAAATGTCTACTTCTGATGAACACAATTAGCCTGGATTCATGGGTATAAAAAACTTACATTGTAGGTTAAAACATGGTATTTGCACCTACAGCACTTGTAGTCTTAATGACTCCTTTAATATATGTTGCATACGTGGCGAAATGTCATATTGATATTATAACTGATAAAAAACGAATGTAATGTAACTGCTTTTGTTCATAAGGATCACAGAATATCAGCCTGACAGGGAAATTCCATCTAATATGCTCAGTGTCTAGTTTTGTAACCTACTGAGAAGATTTCTGCTTGGAAACAGATGATGCTTCCTGGTTTCTAAAACATAATTGGCTGTTTTTTCTTGGGTGTTAAAATTCCTCTATACTTTCTAAACATAGTGCCTGGTTTTTTGCTATTATTGTTTTTTCTGATGACATTTTCCTTAGCAGAAAGATAAACTTAATCAATTTTTACATTCCCTTTCCGAGAATGCCCCTAGAATGCAGCTCTGACTACGTTAGCAATATCAATTACTCTCTCTGCACTAGCGATGTGGGGGCGGCATTAGAAAAGCTGTGTCAGGTCAGCCAGGGGCTCTGAAACTCCCCTGCATATTGTAAACAGAAAGAAATCTTCCTTTCTGCCTATGTATATGTGTACTAGATAATTAGTCTTCCTTAGAGCAAGACAATCTACTGTTCAGTATAAAGGGGAAATGGATAACAATTTTTTAATGTAATTTTATTCATATATAATTATATACTTATATACAGGGGCCCTAAACATTATGCAAACGTTTTTCATGCACATACATACCTCACAACTGTCCCGTTTTCAGCGGGACAGTCCCGCTTTTGACAGCTCAACCCGTTTGTACTGAAAACTCCAGACTTTCTCTGCACTGAACAGCCAGAAAAAGAAACAAAGTTTCTAACTTAATTGGCTTTTGGCAGACAGCCCAGAACAGCCACTAGATGCACAAAGATACTTTTGTAACAATTTTGAGATAAGCAAATAAGTAATAGTAACAATTTAGATAAGGAGGTCCCTTGGGAAAAGTTAGACTCACAGCTTAAAGGGCAATTCAGCTTGATTAACAAAACTGTAATAACTGAAAAAAATACAGAATATGTTTCATAACCTTCAGATTTTGTAAAATGAACATGGTAATTAGGGGGTATGGCCACAAAAATGGGTGTGGTCCGAAAATTTTGCCGTGCTATGCGTGCCATCTTTTATGTCCCTCTTTTTGTTTACAAAATTTTGGGAGGTATATATCCGTTCAAGGCAAGCATTATAACCTGTAGTTGGAATTGTAACCCCGACACAGTGAGAGACCGAGCAGGAAACAGCAGCTTCATTTACACTGGAACAAAGTTTGCTGAGCTGTAGGGCTTTACCCCCTCTTAAATGGGTTAAAACCAGTAGTTTGATCAATTAGTTTGAAATTTTGGAGCAGGCTGGTGTCGGTTATTAGAGGGGGAGGGAAAGGATGGTGGATGTGGCAAAATTACTTTCACTTTCTCTATGAGAGGAGAGGCAGACGAGAAAGGGACAGTGAGACTAAGGATTAACATAAGGAACAAAAACGCTGAAACATGTAAAGAAGTGTGGAAGAGGTATCTGTACATAGACAGCAACTATATTTGACCACAACTAAATTTACAGCAGTTAAAGAATCCAAAGATCTGTGGGGAGAAAGACCAAAGCACTGCAGATACTGGCAAGTAAATATATATCCTGGTTAAACAAACATGGCGCTTCTCACAATGTGTGGACCTACTCAGAGTCACGACTGGCGAATGCCCCTCTACGGAGGTACCATCTCTCCAACAATTCCTTTCCGGGTCTGCAATACTGAGCTGGCAGTGCCTCCTGGATATCAGGTAAAAAATAGAATATAACTAGGACAGCCATGATAGTGTAATCTTGCAGTAGGGCTAAAACTCAAGGGGGTAGTCTAACCTGCAATTAACTGTGCAGTTGGTTATAGTCTAATTCTAATTCTCTTAGGTGATTAGATGGTCCCAATAATAGTTTTGTATGGGTTTCAGAACTTCAAAACCTGGACAAGTTCTTTTGACAAGAAAAAACAGCCTGTTCAGTAGTAAAGTAGACAGAAGCCACCTATATTTTTCTTCTGCTAATTTATATAATGTGTTCTGTGAGAGAGCATGTAGAAATAATAGTTTATGTATGTAAGTATATTAAAAATGACGTAACTATGATACAGTATATGTATGCCACACACATATATTCCTCATGTATAATTAAAGGGATGGTTCACCTTTAAGTTATAGTTTTAGTATGTTATAGAGTATCTAATTGTTAGCAACTTTTCAATTGGTCTTCATTATTTATTTTTATAGTTTTTTTAATTATTTGCCTTTTTCTTCTGACTCTTTCAAGTTTTCTAATGGGGGGTCACTGACCCCATTTAAAAAACAAATGCTCTGTAAAGATACAAATATATTGTTATTGCTACTTTTAATTACTCATCTGTCTATTCAGTCCCTCTCCCTCTCCCATATTCCAGTCTCTTATTCAAATCAATGCATGGTTGCTAGGGTAATTTTGACACTAGCAACCAGATTGCTAAAATTGCAATCAGGAGAGCTGCTGAATAAAAAGCTAAATATCTCAAAAACCACAAATAATAAAAAAATGAAAAACAACTGCAAATTGTCTCAGAATATGACTCTAAATTATATTAAAAGTTATCTCAAAGGTGAACAACACCTTTAAATTATTAGGGAATAAACTGTAAACTTAAAATCTGTTGGTTACAGTCTGCATGTAAATTCTCCAGAGCTGTGGAGTCGGAGTCTCTGTGTTGGAAGCAATTTTGGGTATCTGGAGATGCCAAAAATGTACTGACTCCGACTCCTAATAACTTAAAATAGAAGCACTGAAAATAAGCAAATTTAGGAGCTCCTATGAAGGGGGATCTGGCAGAAGCAATTCTGTTTCTAAGAACAATACTTTAGTTGATTTTGGACTGTATTTAACTGCTATATTCCAGGCTCAATATAAGTTGTTTTAGGTTATCCAATTGTTTTTAGTATATGTAGTTTAACTTTGATGTGATTTATAGTTTTGAGTTTTGGCAGTAATAAAGTGCCTTGTATGTTGTGTACTTAACTTATTTTAACCAACATGGAAAACACATTAGTATATTAAAGGAACAGCAACACGAAAAAATTAGAGGGTTTGTAGTAATTAACATATAATATACTGTTAGCATGCAGTAGTAAAAGCTGTGTGTTTGCTTCAGAAAGACTACTACAAACAAGCTGTTGTTTAGCCACCGGGCAGCCATTCAAGCTGGAAAAAAAGGAGAAAAGGCACAGGTTACATAGCAAATAACAGATAAGCCCTGTCCAATACAAAGGTGTTATCATTAAATTCTATTGAATGGGCAATGGAAAAAGCACTTTAGACACAAAGTTCCTGATAGGGAAGCTGCTTTTTTAAATATATAACTAATAAAGAAAATATATAACTAATAGAGAAAAGCAAGCCAATCCCATGAGGCAGACCAACAATAGGGTAACAACAATGGTATCATCATGAAACTACTGTATGTAATGTAATACTATAGGCCATGTATTTCTGCAGCATCTTGCAATAAAAACCTGCTTTTTTTACCGGAGTGCCGTCCTCCTGTTCATGTATCAAATGTAATACTATAGACATGTACTGTAATATAGGAAACCACAGGCTGATAGAATTACAATCTGAGGGAGTAAAAAAAAGTGAATAACTTAAAGCAGTACAAGTTTAATAATAGTAACAGCAGTACAAGATTCCTCTCGCTGACCCACGCCCTGAACCTCTGAGTCTGCAGCCTCTGCAGTTACACTCTTGTTAATTTGGGTTGAGAAAAGGCAGCTATCCGTAGAATTCAGCCCTTAAAGGGATACTGTCATGGGGAAAAAAATTTTTTCCAAAATGAATCAGTTAATAGTGCTGCCCCAGCAGAATTCTGCACTGAAATCCATTTTTCAAAAGAGCAAACAGATTTTTTTATATTCAATTTTGAAATCTGACATGGGGCTAGACATATTGTCAATTTCCCAGCTGCCCCAAGTCACGTGACTTGTGCTCTGATAAACTTCAATCACTCTTTACTGCTGTACTGCAAGTTGGAGTGATATCACCCCCTCCCTTTTCCCCCCCCCAGCAGCCAAACAAAAGAACAATGGGAAGGTAACCAGATAACAGCTCCCTAACACAAGATAACAGCTGCCTGGTAGATCTAAGAACAACACTCAATAGTAAAAACCCATGTCAGTTACATTGAGAATGAAAAACAGCAGCCTGCCAAAAAGCATTTCTCTCCTAAAGTGCAGGCACAAGTCACATGACCTTGGGCAGCTGGGAAATTGACAAAATGTCTAGCCCCATGTCAGATTTCAAAATTGAATATAAAAAAATCTGTGTGCTCTTTTGAGAAATGGATTTCAGTGCAGAATTCTGCTGAAGCAGCACTATTAACTGATTCACTTTGAAAAAATTTTTTTTTCCCATGACAGTATCCCTTTAATCCCCAGTATTACGAAACCATACTAGGAAACCACAGGTCATGTTGCAAAATGGGGTTCTTCATTTGCCCATTGATCTCCGGCACTGAACAGCCAGAAAAAGCTACAAAGTTTCTAACTTAATTGGCTTTTGGCAGAGAGCCCAGAATATTTGCCAGGTGCACTTTGATACTTTTGTAACAATTTAAGATAAGCAAAGAAACAATTGTTTCAACTATTTAAGATAGAGCAGATCTCTTGGGGGAAACTGTAGTTTGCAGCTTAAAGGGCAATTAAAGGGAAATTGACCTTCATTAGCAAAACTGTAATAACACAAAAACCAGAGAAATGTGTTCAAACTTTCATAACCTGCCGAATATTGTAAAATTAAAATGGTAATTAGGGGGTGTGGCCACAAAAATGGTTGTGGTCAAAAGAAATCCAAAATGTTGGGAGGTATGTACAGAGATGTTAATATCACAGTAAACTTGTTTAAAATAACATTGTACTATTTGTGCCCTGCAGCCTGCAAAGTTTCTACAACATCTGGAGGAAGGTGTAGATGATGTGAAGATTGAGCCTTGGCATGGGACTACCACACTTGCATTTAAATTCCAGCATGGAGTCATAGTAGCAGTAGATTCACGAGCATCAGCTGGATCTTATATCTGTGAGTCAGGCTAAAAACAAGACTGATAAAATATTAAAACAAATATTATATTAATATTAAAATCTATCTATGTATTTAGATACTGCTAAAAAAAATATAAAAATATTGGAAAATATATTCCAGCTGATTTGAAAGTTTGTAAGGGAGCAGTAGAACAATAACTTCGGTCATCTACATGCATTTAATTCTGTAAAGACAACTAGCAAATCAGTTGTAAACCAGTTAGGAAAAGGCCATATGTCAGGTTAACCTCCTGTTATACATGGTGGTGGAAATATTCAGGTAGGGGGTGTCTCACCTATTCTAGAGCTGGTGACTTGCAAAGAGCCAACTACACACTGATCAAAGAGTTGGTTCATAGAAATATGATGCCCATCAACTCTGTTTTCATTTTAAAGCAATTAGCTTTCTCACCACAATTCCTGCCCCACATGTTTTCACTATTACATTCTCCAAGTGCTGTTATCTCATGTTTGCGTTCCTGTCCTTGTGTGCTATTTGCTCCCCTCCAACATTCTCCTTTCTTTCTGCTAGCTTTAACATCCCAAAATATGTGTCTACAGTCAAGCACACAGAAACAGTGTATCATTGTAAAAGGCAACATTTAACATAGCAGTAACTATTTCCTGATGTGCACTTGTAATTGTGTCTCTCTGTTTGCTCCTTATATTAAACAGCTACTATTAAGTTTAACAAAGTGATAGAAATTAACCCCTACCTGCTGGGCACCATGTCTGGAAGTGCTGCAGATTGCCAGTACTGGGAGCGACTGCTGGCTAAAGAGTGCAGGTGAGGAATGTCTGTATGCCTGGTCACTGACTGCCACAATGGAGCACTAGGGCACATGAGTCCATATACCACTGATCAAGATGTTATTCAATGACAAGCTCCTTGGCTAACAGACATGGAACACTCAAGCAAGAATTTTTGTACTGAGAACCATCTGTTTGTACCAACCAGGGCCCTTGTCATAGTATAATATTAGAAGAGATACAGCCAGAGATGGGGTGTTTTGGCAACAGCTGTTCTCTGCCAGAGGGCAGCGGCAGTCAAAACATTCCAAGTACCATCACCCTAATACAAAGTAGAGCAACGGTTCCTGAGCATTTTGTAATACTTGGCGATCCCAAAAGTCTGCAAGTCACTTATTAAAGGTTGTTTTTATAACTCTTTAAGTGTGAGGTGGAGCTTTAATTCAAAATGTGATCATGGGTACCTTTTTATATACTTATATGGATAATATTCTTAGTGGACTAATGTTGTTACTGGAGTACCACAGTGGTCTGCTCCTTTGCTTTTTATGCATTTATGCATAAAATACCTTGAGTTTGGCATTGTATTGTCTCTGTGTTTGCTGATGTCATTAAATTCTGCAAAACTAGAAATTCCATGCAGAATGTATCGACATTAAATGGCTAATGTAAATAAATTGGAGAACTGGGCAGAAAACTGACAATGTTAATAAAGGCAAAGCTATATATGTATGCACTAAATGAAAATGTGCTGACTCCTTACTTGACAGGAACCTGGTATATTTCGAAATAACAACATGCTTCAATTCTTGGACTCTATAAATAAGGGAATTTGTTATGTTTTTGCTGTGAGACTGGACAAAAAAAGAAACTTTGTCTTTTGTGTGCACAGTGCCTCCCCTTGTTCTGGTCCAGATGGGGGTGGTTGGTGAGAGAGGCATTGGGCTTGTTTCAACAGAGCAAGCAGTCCCCCTGGAAATGTATAATATACTAGTAATGCCTCACCATGAGTATATATTGCGGTTCCCTGGATGTGAGAGAGAAAAATTGCACCTCCTGTGGCTGAAGCTGTGTGGGTGGCCAGTGTTAAACAGAGGAGCCATGGATTAGCTTTACTGTAGGTCCTACATTCTTAACTATATATATATATATATATATATATATATATATATATATATATATATATATATATATATATATATATATATACCATTTTAACTGTATTTTGTTGGTGAGAGGCAGTCACAATTCTGTAGCCTTGCAGCTATGCCACTGCTAAATGGTCACTTTCTGAAAAGTAGTGCAGAACTTCATCTTAAATATTGTTCGCCATACAAATATCTGTGGTAATAATTCTTATGTAAAACATTTTATGTCTTTGTACTCTGTCTTTCAGGTTATACCAGCTAAGAAATAACTCAAGAATATCTGTATCTGCTGCTTCAAAGCTAATGTGCAATATGATGTTACAGTACAGAGGAACAGGCCTGTCTGTGGGCAGTATGATCTGTGGTTGGGATAAGAAGGTATATATGATTTCTGTAATATTATATCCACATTTTTTCCTGCAAATTTCCAGAGTCCCTGTGCAATTCCCTATGGCAATATGTACAGTTTACCAGGGCTGTTTATTGGAATGTGGGTTAATATAAATAGGAAACATGAAATCATGCCTCTTTATGATCTTGATTCAAAACTGGGACATTTATAAATATAATAAAGGCCCAAAAGGTCTTATAGTAGTAGGCTTACTGGTAGGGTCAGGAACAGACAAGGGTAATATTATAATATATTCTGTGGTTAATTTTGTTTAATCATGTTTTTTTAGGTAATCATAATATTTTAGCCCTTATTAAAGGGCTTTTTAAGAAATCTACCCAACAATATCAAACAACTTTGCAACAATTCTGCTGCTAACATAAAATGAGCTGAAAGCCTGAAACAACTAGTTGTTTTTGTCTGGTATTTAAGGGCCCACTGCCCAGGTGACTAGTGACCTAATAATTATAGCCTCCTGGGCGCCCTACCATCTTAATAGTTATGGGGCCCCATGATTACTGATAGCAGCCTTGTTGCAAGTACTAAATCAGGTAAACAATTGAGGTAAACTTCTAGTAAATCCATCTGGAAGGACTGCAGTGATTGTATTAAATGAAATACAGCTTGCAATCAGCTTGTATTTATTAGAAGTGTCCCTGATTTTCCAAGTGATCTGGAAACCTTATTCAATAAGGTTATTATATCAATTTCATGAATTTGTATTTTCTGACGGATAACACATTTCCATGCAATTTTCTTATCTAACGTAAACAGGTCTGGGGGTGAGAAGGTCTTTTTATAGAAATGGGCCTCTGGACAGCATTCTGTTTTTTAAGGTTGTTTCTTTACAAATTATCCCAGCAAACCACTTTATTATTATATTTGTCTTTGCATACAGGGGCCTGGTCTATATTATGTGGATGACAATGGTACAAGGTTATGTGGTGACATCTTCTCTACGGGATCAGGAAATTCATATGCCTATGGTGTGATGGACAGTGGCTATCGTTTTGATTTGACCCCAGAAGAGGCCTATGATCTGGGCCGTAGAGCAATTAGCTATGCCACGCACCGTGATGCCTACTCAGGAGGATGTGTTAACTGTAAGAATACTTTATATTTAAAGGACTTCATGCCAATACACATACGTTTGCTGTGTCTTTGCTATATTGCATTTCAGCTGATCAGAGAAACTGATCAGAGAAACTGATCAGAGAAAAGCAGAGTCATTACAGGGCAAGTCAACCACAAAATAAAAATGTGTCTATTAAAAGAAAACATAAATCTAAGCAACTCTCCAATATATGTTTACACTGAAGTGCTCTTCAAGTTATTAATAAATAAAATGCCTATTGAAAGCAGAATTTTCTTAACTCCTTGCTTTTCAAACAGTATAGCATAAGTCTATGTTTTCTTTTATTAGGCAAAATTTTATTTTGGGGTTGACTTGCCATTAAAGGAAAACTATACCCCCAAACAATGTAGGTCTCTATAGAAATATATTGCATAAAACAGCTCATATGTAAAATCCTGCTTCATGTAAATAAACCATTTTCATAATAATATACTTTTCTAGTAGTATGTGCCATTGGGTAATCATAAATAGAAAATTGCCATTTTAAAAAATAAGGGCCGCCCCCTGGGATCGTAGGATTCACTGTACTCACAAACATACCAACAAACCATACATGTTAGGTCACACGAGCCAATTAACAGACAGAGTTGTGTCTTTTGCTTCCACACTTCTTCCTGTTACAGTTAGAGTTGAAGTATTTCTGGTCAGGTGATCTCTGAGGCAGCACACAGACCATCACGAAATGGTGGCTCAAGGCAAGAGATGTAAAAGGGCAATATTTACTTAAATATATAAACCAGTTTGGTAAGATTCTTTAATATGCCACTTAATATGATATGAACTATCTGTTGCTTAAGTGTTCATTTTGGGGGTATAGTTTTCCTTTAATAAATCAGGGAATACAGAAAAATGGAACAAGTAGGGTAGTAGTTTACCTGCATCTGTTTGGATATGTTCCACTAAGAACTGAATTTTTTATTTTTCTCTTGTCACAGTGTGCATAAACTTGCTGGAGTTCACGCAGCCCAGAATTCTGTTGCATACAAGACCATTGTGTAAAAATCTGTATACCATCTATGCCTCCTTCAAGGGGTGGTTCACCTTTAAGTTAACTTTTAGTATGTTATAGAATGACAAATTCTAAGCAACTTTGCAATTGGCCATCATTTTATCTTTTTTTTCTATAGTTTTTGAATTATTTTAAATTATATTTTTCTGAATTTTTTCAGCTTTCAAAATGGGGGTCACTAACCCCATCTAAAAAATGTATTGTCATTGCTACTTTTTATTACTCATCTTTCTATTCAGGCCCTCTCCTATTCATATTTCAGTCTCTTATTCAGATCAGTGCATGGTTGGTAAATTGGACACTAGCACCCAAATTGCAATCATGAGAGTTAAAAAAACATAAAATAAATAAAAACCATAAATAATAAAAAAAAAAATCCAATTGCAATTTATCTCCGAAAATCTCTCTATATATCATATTGAAAGTTAATTTAAAGGTGAACAAATCCTTTAATAAATGGCTAGTTAACACCTGCATATGTTTATTTCTGTGTTCCTTTTTCTTTCTTTTTAGTATACCACATGAAAGAGGATGGCTGGGTGAAGATTGGACAGTTTGATGTGAGCGACTTACTGCACAAATTTACTGAGGAGAAGAACATGTGACTTAGAGGAAGCAGTGGAAGTTTCAATTAACTCCCAGCCTTTTGCATAATTCCTTCTGTGTGGTTTTGTCCTAAACCCATATTATATCCATTTCACGCATGTTAAAACCAAATCAGGTATTTGGAAATTATTCGGAATAAAAATGGATTATTCAGTTTTTGCTTTGTTTTTACCGAAGACAACCTATTGTTTAAGGAGTATGTTGTCTACCCCAAATTATATATATAGAAGGAAACTACTATAAAAGAATCATTTGACTGGCGAGTGGCTGTAACTCAAAGTGTTTTGCCTGTCTTTGTATTTAGCACTATAGAACTATCAAACCAAAGAATAGTCCCTTGCTTGTGCATCATAAATGCTCAAGGCAAAAGTTACGTACAGGTTTCCCCTTGCATGTGAGAGCAGGCACATATTGCACTCATATTTTTGGCCACTTACGCAAAAATGATCACTTGTGTGAGCTTTTCAGAAACTGTCTGCAGAGAAGTTGGTGCATCAGGAATCATTCCAGACAATGGGAAGGTTATTCCCCATGAAACATTGACCATGGGAAAGTGCCAAAAATGAGTGCTGTTTTTATTTCCTGACTGCTTTACCAGGGGAAATGAAAATGTAAAATTTAATATAAGAAACTGAAATAAAAAACTTTCTAAATATCAATTAAAAATTCAGTACAGTTTCTTAAATAATTTAATTTATCTTCAATATCCCTACCTTAGCATATGTTTCTCCTCATTCTCTCTTCATGCAGGAGTTGTGTGTCAGATTTTTAATGACGGTTAAAACTAACATATCTTATATCTTTGCTTTCCTATCAGATAAAATAACCGTTTTCAGCACAAGTCCTACACGTAGAGAAACAGGATTTCTGGTGATTGAGAAAGAGTGAGCTCTAATACATTGTCTAAGTTAAGGGAGCCCCTCCCAAACATTATATTAGACCTATCATTCAAAATCAGACTCCCAACTCCTGCATGATGAGACAATGAAGAGAGACATATGCTGAGAGAGTGAGAGTGAAAAGTACCGTAATGCTTATTTCAGAAACAATGCAGAATTTGTAATTGATTATATGTAGACAATTTCAGTGTGTTCAGAGTGTTATATTAAAACGCTAGCCTTCAGCGAAATATTTCAGATAGTTTACAGTCCTTAAATCAGTTGGTGAAACTGCAAACAGGCTTTTGGAGCTTTCATTAGAAAACCTTGCATGTTGTTTATTCTTAGAATGCTCATCACACAGGTGTCACCAATATGGCTTATTTACTTTTTATCTGTCTGACCTAAAGACACACAGTAGTGACAGCACTATGGTTATGTATTGTAGACTGGTCCATAATCATAGCAATGCTTTCTTAGAGCTATAAAAACCTTAATTCCAAAAGGGAATTTAATGGTAAACTTTGTTTAAACAAATTCTCTACTAATGGATACATTACATTACAGCGTACATTATATAATTTTCTTATAAATGAATTCTGGTTTAATCAGGCAAAACAACCAATTTTGCCTGGGTATTTTTTTTTATTAAACTACTTATGTTCTAATTAGTTTATATTAGAGTACATTACAGACGTTTGGTAAAAACATTCCCAGGCCAAAGCAGTTGTTTTGCCTGATTAAGCCTGAATTAATTTATAACAAACATACTGTATATAATAAAGTTTAGGAAACCAAATATTGTTAGCTATGGACACCTGGGACACATGACAAAGATCCAACATCAAGTGCACCAATCTCTAATGAGACCCTTTTATTGTCTAAACCCCCATGGTGCATGTGCCAGTAGCATATTTTATCTCCTGAGCAGATGGGCTTATTTCTATAATTACATATTACTTCTTGATCCTTACATAGTACCGGTAGGCATTGGCTTCTTGACATTAGTTAGTGTTTGACACTAGTCAGTCAGAAGGCGTGTATTAAAAGTTCTCCTGCTGATCTACTGTATCTGATCACCATACAGCTCACTACTGTCAAATAGTAAGCACCCAATGAAAGAGTTCTGCACCCTACCTCAATGACATGACTCCTTTGAAAGACAGAAACTGAGAGGTCTGTTTTACCAAGTACATTATGAATGCTAAAACCACTGAAGACATATATAGGCTTAGTTCTCCGGCTAGTCATTAAAACATCTTTAAATGCATTTAATGGAAAAACCAACACATTGCTCTATTGGGTTGCCATTGTTTTCTAGTTTGCATGCTTATACTTCTAGCACAATCCATTCCCATCGGGTTAAAGAAGAACTAGCTATGAAATGCTGTATTTTATACACTGAACTTACTGTATCAGCCTAGAACAGTAAGATTCAGACCTACAAAGCTGTGCTCCCCATCTTGGATTTTGTTAGGACTGTGAGTGACCCTGCACATGCTCATTGTGCTCTCTGCAGCTGTTGAGAATCTTAGAGGCTATTTATTAAGGTATGAGCAGTCTTTTCCACAAAAATTCAAGTTGATTTTTTTTGGTCAAAACTCACATTATCGGGTAAAGGTAACAAATTTTCAAGTTTTTTTTAAAAAAAGAATTTTTCTAGATTTATTTTATCCCTGGCCTGAAAATAACTTGAAATTGAAAAAATACACCATCTAAAATCTGCCAAGGTCATGTAGGAGTCAATGGCAGAGGTTTTTTTTCAGAGGGTTTTGCCCAAAAACTCAAGTTTTTCTTACATAAGATACCATTTGATTTGTGAGTTCATTCAAGGTGTTAAAAAGCTCTAACATTCTACCTTTGATAAATAACCACCTTAGTTTAGGGTTTGTCGCAAATCATCAAGCAGAGATTGTGGTTCATCTGTCATAGAATCTGATGCTACAGGGATGATGCAAATTACACTGGTTTCTAAACTGCCCTGTAATGTGAATCTAAATGAACTATTAATCAGTCTTGGATCATGACTATTATATTGTATTTGCACTGTATATTGTGAGTCAGTCCCTAAGCTCATCAGTGGGATGTTAGCAACTATTTTATAAAATTTTAACACCTGCCTTTAATGAAACTCAGGGATTCTACTTAGCAGGGACAAATAAACAAAATGTATAAACTACTGTAGCAAATTAATACAGTTTATAGAATCACTGACCCCCCTGCTCCAGGGAGACGTAGGAGGGTTAAAAATGAAACTTTAAAGGCGTTGTTTACCTTTAAATTAGCTTTTAGTATGATGTCGAGAGTGATATCCTGAAACATATTGCAAAAAAAAATTCTTATGTGTGGTTTTTGAGTTATTTCAGCAATCTGGTTGCTAAGGTTCGAATTATCCTAGCAACCATGTATTGATTGGAATAAGGGACTGGAATATGAATAGGATAAAGAAATAAAGTAGCAATTTTTAGCCTTACAGAGGATTTGTTTTTAAATCGTGTCAGTGACTCCCATTTGAAAGCTGGAAAGAGTCAGAAGCATAAGGCAAATAATTAAAATCTATAAAAAAAATAAAGACCAATTAAAAAGTTTCTTAAAGGACATGTAAACCCAAGTCACAAAAATGTAATCCGAGAACAGCCTTTTTGAAATCTTTAGATACAGTAACTGCCACTCTGTTTTTCTGGCTTTTTCCAGAAAAGCCTGAATCTTTTGGATTTTTGTCAGAAAAGTCCAAAATAGTAGAATTTTCGGGATAATTCGAGTGCAGACCAAAAATTTTTTTAAATAGGATAGGGACCTCTCCCATTGACTTATATACAGTTTAACCTCAGCAGGGCTGAGATGCCGGATTTTCAGATTCTGACTTTTTTCATCCTCTGGGTATAATAAATCTCGATCCACTTAATATTTTAGATTTTATAGTAAAAATACTTGAATTTTTCGAGTTTTTGACATTTGAACTTAAATAAATAAGCCCCTAAAAGTTGATGTAAATGTGAACCACCCCTTTCATATTAGTACTGTTTCTAACTGAACTGAAAAACATTTGGAAAGTGAACAACCCCTTAAAGTGCTAAAAATAGTACTGATTGGAACTTGGGCTTTTCCATATTTACAAAGCAAGTGGAAGGTGTAAAATTGACATGACATCTGCAATGTTTTTTCCACAATGCAGCAGAATTACGATAATTGCAGTGTAATTGTCTGCATCCACAAAGTTGAAACTTAGGAAAAGGGATAAATATGCCACAAAGCACAATTAATGTTTATAAAACACACAATTTCATGTACATGTTTACAGTCAATGTGTATTTATGAAGGAACAGGGTCAAACCATTCTCCAACACATCTACAAGTATTCATTAAGTATTTTTAGAAATGACAGAAAAGTTGTTGCTGTTAAGACCCAATAATCCAAAATGACAACTGCCCATCTCCTACACTACTTCATTCCTCCAGCTGGTGAAATGTGGAAGTTGATAACAAATCTGTCTTCACTAGTTTTCTTCCTATTTTTCCTTTCAGCTGTTATTGATCTTCTTTGCAGTTGCTTTTCAGCAATGCAAACTCAGTGTAACCCCCCAGTTGATTTTTGTCCCGACTCTCTAGCCACTTTCTTCAGCTGTGTGTACCAAAATCCGGACAGGGTCAGACTGGGCTGGTGGGACACCGGGAAAAACCCCAGTGGACCCTGGATCTTCTGAGCCCTCCAGGCCTAGACACACTCCCCACACGGCCACTCTCCTTACCACTCTCCCTGACCCGGTCACTGCCCAACCCCCTTTACTGGCCCTTACTGCCGATGTACAGGAAAAAGTAGGGGGGGGGCAGAGGGGGCTTTGCGGCTGGGTCCTGAATCAGGACAACTAGGTGTAATGGATATTGAGATTATATATGTTGGGTAAGGGGTACAAAACTTGTACACAACAGGCCCAAAGCTGCTCAGCCCACACTAAGGTGATACCTCACCTTCAATTTTCCCTAATGGTATTAATATTCTTCTTTAATATTGTGGCATTATATGCAGCCCTTTGCAAACACTGTTCAGCATTCACACCAGACCATTCCCTACTAGAGTTAACAGCCAACATATCTGCCTGTATATTTCTAGCGTGCTGGTGGATGGCAGAATACTATAAGGAAACCCATACAGACATGAAGAGAGCATACAAACATAACTGTGTATCATCCATGTCACCTGCTTTTTATTCCCCATTACACCTATACTACTATTAGAATACAAAAAATAGTTTGAGCTGATAGTAAGATGTCAGGAAAGATTGCCTATACCTGCTCAAGTGGATATGATCAGAACTGAGCCTATGTCAGAAAAATACTTTGGTAATAAATAACAGATGTTATTGTGAAGGCAGCTGTTCTCCATTCACTCTCTGAAAACTGCTGAGCTGTTTCTGCCACAGTCTTGTATAACTGCCCTCCTGTTCCAGCAGCTGATCATGTGTCCCTTGTTCTGTGATGCGGCCTCCTTCTAGTACGAGGATGCGGTCTGCTCTCTGCACTGTATTTATTCGGTGGGAAATAAGTAGCACTGTCCGATCTCGGGGACCATCATACACTGCACAATGCACCTATTGGGAGAGGAAATATGTGCAAAGTTTATTACTTGATTGTTTCTTCTTTGCATCAAATGTTAATATTTTGTTTAATGGCTTAAAAGGCAGGTGACAAAAATTCCAAGGATCTGTTTGATTTCATGAGCAATAAAGTTTGAGCCTGTGTAATGGATATACCATAATACTTCTAGAATTGTTAGACAAGTGTGCAGCATTTATGATAAAGTTCACAGCTCAATACTGTGTATAGATGTAACAACAAGTAGTGAATATATATGATTTGAATACATGGACAAGCCATTTTTAAACTCCTGCATCAGTAATTGGTTGTTTTGGCATATAAATCTGTATGTTCAATGTATACATCCATGTAGTCATCACTGCTCGTCTCACCTTCTGTTCACTTTCTAAATCAAGTGAGCTAGTAGCATCATCTAAAATGAGGATTTGGGGGTTTCTCAGAAGAGCTCTTGCTAGTGCTACCCGTTGTTTCTGGCCCCCGGATAGCAGTCCACCTTTCTGTCCAGCACCTGAAGATACATATGAAGAATGAACGTATCTTCCAGCACTACTGTTCTAAACATGTATCTAAGCAAAGAGATTAAAAAAAAGCATATCCATTCAGGATTCCACCATAACATTTCCCAACATTTCATATGATCAGTTGGGGCTGGACCCAGGATAAAAATCTTATTGGTGGGTCCTTGCAGCCACCCAAAGAAATTTGTGACAGGAAGTGGAGGAGAATATCACTGTACACTTCTACATATGAACCCACAAGGAAAAACATTAAAGCATTAACATTGGCACAGAGAAACACAGAGAAAATTGGCTCTGCCGCTCTCATTATGTAGATTTTCTACAGGCAGAGATGAGCACATCTGCTTTCTTTTGCATCACCATGTATCTTCACTGAAAAGTGCAGGTACATGGAGCAGAGATTGGCCTGAAAAAATGCCTACTTTTTGCATTTTGTATTACTATAACTGGTTCTGTTGGAGCTCCAGCTTCCTAAAATAATGGGTTGGGGCTTCTCATGTATCACCCAGCACACAGTAATCCCTTGCCATTTAAAGGGGCACTGTCTCAAAAATGAATTTTGAATTATTCTGAGAAACAATGCAGCACACACTATCAAAATCTTAACTGACTCCTGGGTGAAAAGAGACAGATTTCTGACAAATTATACATACCAATACCTTTTCATTAATAGATGTATTATTTTTGTTATAGTTTTTTTGATATTAATGATGTATTGGTAGGCTTCCTCAAACCTCTGCAATGCCATTTGATAGTAGTGCATTGCAAATAACTGACTGTAATTATGCTTTTGAAACCAGATAACTTTTTCTCAGTGATTCACGGCATGTGTATGTTGTTTGTAGCTGGTAGAAAGGTGAAGCTGAGGAACTACTAAGTAAATTATTAAATATGTAAACAGAAAATAATAATATCAATAATAAAGTATAAATATGCAATTCAGTTAAATGGAACCTAATGAAATTTCCATACTATTACCATCCTAGGTAAAAAAAAAAAAAAGGTTTTTCATGCACATAAGGCCTGACTGGAATGCATGTTTAAATTCTATACCTGTACCTCCATGTACGTATCTTTCATTTGCAAATTTTAGTTTTTGCCATTCATGTTATTGAGATGTGTACAACTGGGCTTATACATATTCAATCAATACTCAATCAGATCATGGAATCTACATAGAGCCAGTGGTACAATACTGGTAAAGGCCAAACTGAATGCCAAAAGAGACTCAGGGGCAGCACTGCAGTAGGACATCATTCTAGTCATATGGATACTGTGTCACTAAATAAAAATGCCTTTAAAATATGGTTGAACCAACATTTACTTAACTGTGGAGGTCATGTAGTGAGCAAAGTCTGGTGCTAGATGGGAGTGTGATGAGAGAAAGAAAGAAGAATTGAGACAGAGTGATATGATTACACACCTGTCTGGTATCCACTTGCCATTTCAGAAATAAAATCATGGGCATGTGCAGTCTGTGCTGCCTCCTTTACACATCCGAGGGAGACGTCTCCCATTCCATAGGCTATATTATCCTGCAGGGAGCGGGCAGAGAGAGTGGGCTCCTGACTCACTACTGACACCTGTGTTTGGGGAAAAAAATACAGAGTTTTGAACAGGGAAAAAGAAAAGTGTCATGAAGATACTTGCCAAGAAATATACATATACATAATGATATGAACAGGGCAGAATGGGTAGGAAACATTGCAAAAGTATTATACAATAGTGATCTCATCCTGCAGTGTAAAATTGAATTGTGCTCTCCACACTAAGCGGAGCCGAATTTCAGGGTTTTAACCTGGAGATTCGGCTCTTAAAGTTACAAGAGGCAGCTTTTTGACGCCCCTTGTAACTGCCCTTGCCTCATGGCAGGAGTGGTCCTGCCACTAAAATCACCAAGGTCACCACCAAGATATTTAACTGACCTAGACATGATAAGGATTGACATGATAGGAAAAATTTTGGTAGTGGATTAATTACAGGATCCCCTGCAGTAGAGGGCCCTTCTAACGCCAGAGAAGACAGCAACTTTTACACCACTCCAGAAGGCTCTTGGTGATGTTAGGCTTATGTGCATGATGCCTACTCGTAAAAAATATGCTCATGACCAATATCTTTCATGTTCTGTACATGATCTGATCGCTGAAAAGATGGGCTGAGGTCTGGTGCTTAGGACAGCACTAAACCTTAATACAGCCCTGGGCAGGTGGTAAGCACAGTGCTGCCAAATTCAAGTATTGTATTTACAGTAAGGCAAATCTCCTTGCACTCCATTTTGGTAGTGCAAAGACCAGCACCCAACGTCAGAATGGGCAGAGGGGGGGGGGTTGCGGCTGGGGAGGGGGCCTGTGGAGGGGGTGTGGGGGCCCGAAGGGGGAAGGGTGTGCTGACACTGGTGGACCCATACCCCACAGTCCGACACTGCCAGCATCTTTTTTCAAAAGCTTGCAGGGCAGAGTGCAAAAACACTGGTGTTTGGACATGTTTCTTTGCATGCTATATATATATTAGTAATCTGATATTTTTTGTACATGTAAATAGAAATCTGACCTTTTCCCGATAATACTCATTTTTATAAAGGGTGATGCACTTCCCATCCACAATAATCTCCCCTTTCTGTGGCTGGTAGAATCTCAGGAGGAGTTGCACCACTGTAGACTTTCCTGCATCGCAAGGACCGACCAGGGCAGTGACTTCTCCTGGGTGCAATTCAAAGGAAACATCCTGAGTGCAGAAGAAAGGAAGTGCTGTGATTAGAAATTAGGTTTTTCAATAGCATACTTGCTACGGTAAGGAGTGGGAAATATTAACATTACTATATATATATATATATATATATATATATATATATATATATATATATATATATATATATGGCATTACTTTTGTTTCATAATTAAATATAATGAGAAACATTCTATTTTCATATGTTTTAAAAGCCAGAAATTCTAATGCCAAAATGCCAGTGCCAAATATGTATCATTGCATTGCAATACAAATAAGTATACTTTAGACTGCAAGGCCATCACATATGGTAAATTTCAAAATATGCCCTATATCTTATAATAAATACAATGTAACATAATATATCACTCACTTTAGATGCCCACATAGCTATAGAAATGATACTGATACTGAAAATTACTGCTGGCCTTTACAGGATTTTACAGTTAAAGGGGTATATTTATCAAAGAGTGAAATTCCGCCACTCTCCATTTATTTCAATGGGATTTCGAAAGGCATATTTATCAAAGGATGGAACTTTCACTTTCACCCATTGATAAATACTCTTTTAAAAATCCCATAGAAATAAATGGAGAGTATTGGCCCTTGCCTGCCTGCCTGTACTGACCCCAGTCTGATTGACCTTGCTTGAACTCCGTCTGTACTGACCTCGGCCTGCCTTACTATGCTTTTCATCTACTCCCTGAACTGTTGCCTTCCGTCCAAAACCGGAGGCACGTGCCCCTTTGCATGTTCAGAACATCTGCTTTGCTCTTCTCAAGTTTAAGACCTGGCGGCATCTGAGTAGCTAAGGGCTCCTCCCGAAGCCAGAGGCGGATGCTAAAGGCAGAAGACTGAGCAGAGACCAGACAGCCTAGCACTTGTTCTGAATTTAGGGAGCCTTAGGTGACACTTACAGAGCATTTGAATTTAGATGGGGTCAGTGATCCCCATTTGAAAACTGGAAAGCGTCAGAAGAAGGAGGCAAATAATTAAAAAGCTATAAAAAATAAATAATGAAGACTATTTGAAAAGTTGCGTAGAATCAGCCATTCTATATCATACTAAAAGTGAACTTAAAGGTGAACAACCCCTTTTCGGAATGGGATTTGAGCACCCAGATATTATCTGTTGGTGATCAGATTTATTATTAGTTGTGCCTGTGTTTGTATGCTAGTAGTAAGTTATTTACTATTAATGGTACTTTTTGCTTAAACCAGGGGTGTCCAAACTTTTTACAACGAGGGCCAGATTTGGTGAGGTGAAATTGTGTGGGGGCCGACCATTCATCCTGACATGCTGGATCCCAGGCAAAATGAAATGTGAAGCCACTACAATTTATGGTATCTCTCTGTACAGACTATGAGCAAATTTAGGGGCTGTTCCTGCTGAATTGTGCTTAGTACAGGGAATACCTATGCTGCCATAGTTTTATGGTATCTCTCTGTACAGACTATGAGCAAACTTAGGGACTGTTCCTGCTGAATTGTGCTTAGTACAGGGAATACCTATGCTGCCATAGTTTTAGTCATTTGTAGATTAAAGAGATAACCGTAACCTGTCTAATACCCTAAAAGACAAGAATATGAGTGAGAGACACTGTTAATATATATATATATATATATATATATATATATATATATATATATATATATATATATATACATATTTAATGAAACATCCACCAATTAATAACCTTACATTGCTACCCTCCTCCCTTGTTTATTGCAAGGCACTGAGTGAGAGACACTGTTAATATATATATATATATATATATATATATATATATATTATATATATATATATAGATATAGATATATATATATATATACATATTTAATGAAACATCCACCAATTAATAACCTTACATTGCTACCCTCCTCCCTTGTTTATTGCAAGGCACGGCCAGCTTCTAAGACTGCCTCGGTAGATGGAAATTTAATTTGAGGGTTCTGGCATGTTTTACTTAAGACAGCAGGGCCCACCACCTAAGGGTATCAGTCAGACAGAGAGCTGAAAGCCCAGAGATGCGCGCATGCGGCAGGCCACTTGACTTTACCTCAATGTGCGCATGAACCCGGAAGATACGGCAGACCACTTCACTTTACCTCCGAAGTGCGCAGGGGCCCGGAACCCAGAAGATGCTGGGGGCAGGTGATGTTTCTCTCCATCCTGAGCCGGCCGCACGGCAACCTTCAGATAGGCGGACCCTGATTGGCAGCAGTCTGGAAGTGGAGGATATCGCGTCTTCCATCCATTGCCCCGGGCCCCTTAAATCAGGCGGGCCCTAGCCAACTGCCTAATCCTGCCCTGGCTGCGGGCCAATTCAAAATGGACCGCGGGCCGCAGTTGGCCCGCGGGCCGTAGTTTGGACACCCCTGGCTTAAACAGAAACAGTTACTAAGGGGCATATTTATTATGCTGTGTAAAACAAAATTCGCCTAAAAAAACAGTATAAAAAGCTGTGTAAAATATTGCATGGTGTGTGTAATTTTATACCAATTAGAATGCCAGATTTGCCACTGTATTTTACATTGATTCCAACGGAAGTCACTAAGAACAAACAAATTTTACTCCGTTTTTTACACAGCGTGTATAACAATATACTGAGCAAAAAATGCATGTGATTTTGCCTTCCCATTGACTCCAATGCAATTTGGCAAATTATAACACCGGTTTGCAAATTTTGACACAAATCAAAACATGGCAGATTCACTCAACACAGATTCCAGCCTCCAAATATATATCACAACAGTGCAGCAAAAAGCCACCATGATCCCAACAGCTTGATACTGTACATGCTATTAGTAGCTCTCCTTTTCCTTCATGTGATACAGGTTAGTCTCTGACATAAGTCACATAAGTAATATTGTCAACCCAAAGTTCATAGCTTTTCTATGTCCTTGAATAAGCCTGAAGGGGGACATATAGCCTGAAAACTCTATTCCAAACTTCAAAACACAATTTTCCTTAAACTGATTACAAATTTGTAACATGTCAAGAAAAAAAAGTCATCAATAAGTCTGCTAGAAACCATTTTAAAATAATTTTTAAAAATAGTTTGCTTAAAATGTAATCTATGGGAGATGGCCTTCCCAAAATATTCAGCTTTCTGTATAAGGGGTTTCCAGATAAATTATTCCATACCCATAATGTTCTTAACAGTAGTGATGGGCGAATTTATTCGCCAGGTGCGAATTTGCGGCGAATTTGCGCGATTCGCCGCCAGCGAATAAATTCGCGAAACGCCCGCGAATAAATTCGCGAAACGCCCGCGAAAATTCTCGGCAAAAATTCGTCGGCGCAAAATTTTTTTTTTGAAAAAACGGACGCTGGCGCCAAAAACGAATTTTTCGTCGTTTCGCGAATTTCGCGAATTTTTCTGCGAAACGGCGCAAATTCGCCCATCACTACTTAACAGCAAAACTTAAGCCATATTTTCCTCATATAACAATGGATAGTGCACAAAAGAACATTTATCACCCATTGCAATTGAATACAATACATTATTGAATACTGCATAGTGTATTTAACCATAAATCCAGTCCAGGTAAAAATCTTACTGTTTCCAAATAATAATGGAAATTCCCACTAACCTAACCTGAAGATCTTAAATGTCTATTTACTAATTCTTTACTAAAAGATGTATCAACATGTGAGTTTAGAGCTTAAAGGACACATATTATGTAAAAAAATAAGAACGTACCAGCGCATTAAACTATTTTCGATATAGAAGAAATGTGCTATAAAAAGTTGTGTTTTTGGGGTGATTTATTGAACATTTCTGCAAAAACCCTACTAGTCCCACCCATCTGTTCCACTTCCTGCTGCCTTCTTTCCCAGGCTGTCCTGGGAAGTCGGCAGCATTCAGCACACTGCACTGTAGGATATGAACCAATCAGCAGCTAGGCTGACCTGCTAGGGAACGGAAGCCTGTTTTGCTTGTGTGACTGCAGGTCAGTGATTGGATGTCCCCCATCTACTGTGCTTCTGCTAGAGACCGTTAGGACACACCCACCCTTCATTTGAAACAGGGACAGGGACCAGAGAACAGCTATGGGGAGCACAAATAGAGAGGCTTATTTTGAAGACAATACTAATTTACAGCCAAAAGTAAAACCAGCATCATAAAGTATACATTATTTCCTATGTAGCGCTATAGTAAACTGACTTGTGCGAGGGCAGTTTTAGCTACTTTCCTTTGTGGGCTGATACCACAGATGAGCTCGCGCTCTCTCTCGGGTAAGCCCTCGCAACGCGGTGGAGGCAGTGTGTATTGTAACTGTAACAAGGTGCAATAGCACAATGATGGGCGCCAGTAGTTCTTTAACGGTTGAACATAGAACTGTGTTTATTGAACAATAGCACATAGATCATTTAGCACATTGATCCACAATGGAGCATAGAACATACACAGCAGCATAAAGGAAGCATATACTCACAGCACGTATAGGCTGAATCCCCACAGGCTAGGGAGTACACAGCAGAGAGTGAGTTGACAGCATGTGATGGGTATCGCCCAGTTTTCAGGATATCTTCCAGTGGCAGACTAGGGGAATTCCTACCATCCCTACCTCAACACTTGGTTCCTTACTCTGGGTCAGTAATACCCTGGGATCTTAATCCCTCTAATCTCCTCAGCGGAGCCTTGAGCTGCTCAACTAAATAACCTCTCTATCACTCCTAGAGTGATCTATAATTGAGTATCAGCACTACCCATTCCCTTCCAGCCTGCTTGGTTGGGCTAAAGCAATGGACTCAGAGCACATGGTTCCTAAACCTTTTATACTCTGGCACAGTGCCATCTGGTGTACACTGTGTGAACTACAGGGGTTACATAAGCACAAGGTCCCCATAAGGACCCACTGAGGTGTCCATATTACTAGGGATGTGCCTCTCTGTAAAGTGTAAGGGTGTCTAAGATTTTCACATCCCTACACCTACAAAACTAGTTGTTGTTTTTTTAATTTATCCTATATGTCCCCTTTAATAAAAACAACTCACCCATGTTCTATTCATTTCTATGGGATTTTTAGAACAGTGTATATCGAATGGTGAGTTCTAACTTTCACCTATTGATAAAAAGAGTTCTAAAAATCCCATAGGAATGAATAGAACATGAGTAAGTTTTTATTTATTAAGCTCTAAATTCACATTTAGATAAATCTTCCCCTTAGTATTCTAAGTATTTCTGGATAGTACTCCCCTACCACACCACCGGAACCACACCAGTTTGCCCCCCCCCCCAAAAAAAAATCTGCCCCATTTTCTTTGCCTTTTAAGAACAAGATGAGTAGCACAGATGGGCTATAGACACATATTGTAGCATGTCTAGTTGAAGGGAAATCCAAATTGGCATCAACAACACATGCTTACTGTTGGCAAACTGTCTTAAAGAGAAGATTCAGTGGCACAAGATGATACACATAAACCCTGCTGCTTCCGTAAGGTAAAAAAGGTGCAGTTTATGTAGGGAAAAGTGAGAGAGTGCTCTCTATGAATATTTATCTGAGGAATTTGTGCAGTCATATATCTGAGCTATTCTAGTATACCTGTTGTGACCACCAACAAAATGGGGTAAATTTATCAAAGAGTGAAGTTCCGCCACTAGATTGAAATTCCACAGCTCTCCATTCATTTCTATGGGATTTTGAAAGGCGTATTTATCAATGGGTGAAAGTGAAATTTCACCCTTTGATAAATACGCCTTTAAAAACACCATAGAAATGAATGGAGAGTGGCGGAATTTCACTCTAGTGGCGGAACTTCACTATTACCTTCACTCTTTGATAAATATACCCCAATGTATTCTAAGATATTCTAAATGTATTCTAAACATAGCACTGCAGGGAAAATAAGTTAGTTAAATGCAAGTGGTATGAGTCCATCATAAATCACATGGACGTGTAGTATATTTCAATGCAATGTTTTGTTAAGTGCATTAAATAAGTAACTTGTTAAGTAACTTGCATCGTATGACAAAAACTGGTTCAGGCCTCTGGTTGTGAGTATAGAACAGGGATCCACAACCTTTTGTACCCGTGAGCAACATTCAGAAGTAAAAGGAGTTGAGGAGCAACATTAGCATGAAAACTGTTTTTGGGGTGCCAAATAAGTGCTATGATCGGCCATTTGTAGCCCCATGTGGATTGTAAACCTACATTGAGGCTCTGTTTGGCAGTGAACCTGGTTTTTATAGAACCAAAACTTGCCTCCAAGCCTCAAATTCAAAAATAATCTCCTGCTTTGAGGCCACTGGGAGCAACATCCAAGGGGTTGGAGAGGAACATGTTGCTCACGAGCTACTGGTTGGGGATCACTGGTATAGAAGATAGAGATAATGAGTTGCACAAGAATACAATTAATAAATAAAAGATACCTGTAAAACCAGGGAGTCAGGCCGAGTCGGGTATGCGAAAGTGACGTTCTGAAATCGGACTATCCCTTTAAGATCCTGAGGGGCCAGACTGCCTGGAGCAGGTGACTGAGGTTTACGGTCCATATATTGAAATATTTTCTCTGAAGATCCAACTGCTTTTCTGACCTCTGGGTACATCCTGAGCAATACCTTAGTATATTGCAAAACAGCTTTAGCACATTAAAAGGCCAAAAAATGATTCACATATGAGCCAATAAACACTTTCACTTTGGTATTCACCAGTGTGTAGCTGTAATACATTTTCTTTTCCACAAGAGAACCAATTTCACAGTTCAAATTACACATTCCCAGAGAAAGACATGATAGACAGACTGCGAGAGTGACACACACATGCACTAGTGAGTATTCAGTTATTCAGGCACTTCAAACCATGCAAGATACACAAAATATTGCTTAAGAGATCATTTAGCATTTTAAAGCACAGTGCTTAAACACTTACATTGCCATTCAGCCTAAAGGTTTGGGGATTTCATTTTGTAGAAATCAATACAGGTTTCAGTTTTACAGTTAGTTTGTCTTAATTGCATTAAACTGTTTTTGGACAATGTATACATTAATGATTTAGCCACCTTTAGAAATAATCGTTTGACTTCTATTTCTCACCTCCACAGCTGATGAGAACTGCAGCTGATATAAGACGAAGGACACCAGTTCCCCTCCACTGACCTCTCCATTAGTAACCAAACGTCCACCAAAGTACAGGATTGCAACCTTCAGCACCAGGCCAGAAAACTGTGTTTTAAGAAGATGAGGATGATGTAATGCATGGAATGCATGTTTTTCTATATGAATAATGCCTGCCACTCACTCTTCATTTCAATGTGATTTTAGAGGGGTACGTATCAAATGGTGAACGCTAACATCCACCCAGTGCTAAATACTATAATATAACCACAATAATAACAAAAATTAATCATTTATAAGTTAAAGAGTATATTTATGCTACTCACACTAGTTGCCACCGCAGTGCATCCATAAGCCAAAGCTTCAGTTTTATTGAGTTGGTATGTGTCATGCAACCTTTGCTCATAGCGCTGACATTCACCCTCTTCATTTGCAAAGCTTCTTACAGTCTTCATATTGGAGAATGTTTCCAGGGCTACTTGATTGGCTTTAGAAAAAGATTCCTGGACGCGCACAGCCATACCCTTCAGAGGTTGAAAGATATTTACTCAGCAAAACATTTTAAGCTCCTTTTATTGTACGAAATTATTTTAAAATATATTTACAAATAATGGATTTTTATGGTGCAGCTAAGTCACTTGTAAATAAAATTTACTAAGAATCTTAAGTTTTAATGATATTTTTCCCCAGACATAATTGGGCTTGGGAAAAATGTTCACTGCTTTTCAGTAAGAGATGCAGAAAATATTTCTGCTTTTTAATATAACTGTATGTAGTAATGCAACAATATTTAATGAAAATGGTTTCTAAAAATGGCTAGGATGACAGGTTTTTTGTATAATTTACACCAGGAAAATGGTGAGCGATTTACCATCTAGCCACAATAGCTGAACTCCCTACATGCAAGACACAAGCCTAATGCTATATTAAATAAATCACTTGCCTTACCTCATAAAATGTTCCAGTTAGCTTAGGAACAATTGCAATGACACACAGACATAATATTGTGAAGAAAGTCAGCTTTGGGGACAACATGATCATGTAAAAGCTGAGGAAAACCACTCTCATAAAGTACCACATCAACAGGCTTAGTTGATGGGATAGAGACTCGCTCACTGTTATGGTATCCGTAGTAACATGAGACGTTATGTCACCTGTAAAAGAAGTCATTTTTAATGGAAAAATAATCAACATTATTGTGTATTTGTGTAAACAGATATAGCTAGCTATATGTAGCATGTATGTGTTCCCCAAAACCACTGCTACATAACTTGCACATCATTCTTGACAGCGCTATATAAATAAATGATGATGATGATGTCACAAACCAATATACCTATTTATGCTTTTTCCGATCAACTAAATGCGGGAGAGATTTGTGTTGCTAGATATTTCACTTTATCCCAAATACTGAGAATATGGGTAAAGCTGGACATAGATGTTGATATTTTTAAAAGATCCGATCCTCATTGTGAGACCACGATTTTCGCAGGAACGATCGTACAATCATATGAATTGACCATCAACTAAAAAGACCAATTTGTCAGGAAAACAAAGGGGAGCTGCCTGCTTGGCCCTGCAAACATAGATAGATTGCACTGGGACCGATAAAGATTTTTTAACCTGGCCGATCAATTTCATGACAGATGTAGGCCAAAAAATCGTAAGATGTACGATTGTTCAAATCCCACTAACCGCACGATAATTTTGAAGGATTGGTCGGACTTCACTAAAATCGGTCTTTCGGCAAGAAGAATCGTCGCGTCTATGGGGAGCTTAAGTGTACGATCATTAGTGTTTACTCAAAATAAATGTTATTTATGGTATCCAAGGGAAAGTGCTTGGGGACATTGGTTGAGATACTTTTCAGAAATAGTTACCCACTGTGGTGAATATTTAGGAGGTTTAGGTTATTTACTAAAACTCAATTTTTTCCTATTTTTAAATCAAACAGTCATCCTAACTCATTCACAAATTTAACTAATTTATCAAAATATCTGCTCAAAAAAGTCCCTGAAAAAAAATCATTGCAACAAGATTTGGTAAGAATTCGAATCGTACGACTTTTTCTGATCTGACACTCAATTTTTTCAACTTGTCGCCCGAAAACCCAGACTTTTTGGGAATAATTTACAAAACCAAGCACAGATGACATTATCTTCAATAATATATAATAAAACTTAGGGTTTTTTTGTTTCCCCTTTAAAAACTTGACCAGAAAAAAAATCGAGGTTTAATAAATAGGCCCTTAATGTGCTACTGGAGCTAACTGAACAGCTTTGTAGTTTTTCTTGGTTTTAGATTTTATGAGCACCTCTGAAAAAGAAGATATGGTGTGGACTGAAGAAAGGAAAATAAAACAAAGAAAAGAGAGAAAAAATCACAATGCTGACAATGATAATTGAGAAGAAATTATGAAGGGTTTGTGTATGGCCTGTACTCTATTTCAGCTAGGCCTCAGCTCTACAGATACATACATATGATATGATATGATACTTATGATATGATATTAGACAGGATAAGTTGCAAACAATAACATGAGGTGTTTTTTCCACCAGTGTATCTTCAGTGGCACTATATAAATAAATAAATCTATGCATGAATTAAGCAACATAATATGAATATATAAGGTGATTTAATAGTCTAGAAAACTGGGTAGTGTTTAAAATTGTGACTGTCCACCTTAGTGAAATCATGAGTCATGTGTCTTTCCACTCCTGTGTCTCCATCTCCCAATTTAAAAAAAAAAATCACACAGGTACTATTATTATTATTATTATTATTAACATGTATTTATATAGCGCCAACATATTTCGTAGCACTGTAAAGTAAATGTGTTTATACAACTAAATCACATGAATTACATAGGTAGAACATATGGAGTTACATACATCACAATCAATACCGGTACAAAAGGTGAGGTAGGCCCTGTGCAAATGATCTTACAATCTAAAGGGAAGGCAATAATACACAAGGTGTGGGAGTGGGCAAGATCAGAATTGAGTGGGTGAGAAATGTGGTACTGTATGTGGTATTGCATTTGGTAGTTAAGCATAGTGAGAGATTTCTTGAAATCAGAAAGGTTGGGAGAAAGTCAGACAGACCGTGGGAGAGAGTTCCAGAGGAGGGGTGCAGCCCTTGCAAAGTCTTGAATGCGAGCATGTGAGGTTGTAATGAGAGAAGAGTTGAGTAGCAGGTCAGTAGAGGAGTGTAGTAAGCAGTTTGGTGAGTATATAGAGATGAGATCAGAGATGTACGGTGGGGCAGAGTTATGAAGTGCTTTGAATGTCAGGGTCATTAATTTGAATTTAATTCTGAAGAGTAGTGGAAGCCAGTGCAGGCATTGACAGAATGGCGTGGCAGAGGAAGAGAGTTTGCTGAGGAGTATAAGCCTGAAGGCAGTGTTCATTATGGACTGGAGAGGTGACAGTCTATGGTTTTGTTATCTGTCTAAAGTATATA
Organism: Xenopus laevis; assembly: GCF_017654675.1. Classification (NCBI taxonomy): domain Eukaryota; kingdom Metazoa; phylum Chordata; class Amphibia; order Anura; family Pipidae; genus Xenopus; species Xenopus laevis. The sequence continues at coordinate 65,009,082 of NC_054385.1, forward strand.
TTTATAGCTATTCTTGTGACTGACAAGGAAACACCACAGTGCTTCACTGCTCCCTAGAGTCATGTTTAATCCTATTGGTTTCGCTTAGTTCCAACATTATTTTATGCCAGGTATAAGCCCTTGCTAGTATTATGTGAAAACTATTGCTAGTATTCTAGTATTAACCAGGCCCTCAGAAACAATATCATATAATGTTTGTTCATCTGACTCACCAACTGTATAATATAGTACAAGAAACCTGATGGGATGTCTTCCATATTGTCAGGCCCGGATTTGTGGAAAGGCCACCTAGGCCCGGGCCTAGGGCGGCAGGATTTTAGGGGGGCGGCATGCTGCCCAACCACACCCACATTGGTTCAAAAACACTGAGCATGTGCAGAAGATACAATACAATAATTGTATACAATAATAATAAAATACAATAATTTTGTAAATTTCCCATACCCAATCCACATTACTCAGGTCCCGATTATGAAAATTTGAATGAATAAAGGGGGGGCATGGGTGACGAACGGCAATGGGCCTAGGGGCACCCACTATGCAAATCCGGCCCTGCATATTGTATGGATTACCTGCAGACATGGAGTCAAAGAATGCCATTTCCTGCTTCAGGATGGAGCGGAGGAGCTGTCCCTGTGTGCGAATGTGGATCATACTCATTGTGACATTGTAGATACAGTCACACACAAATTCAGTAACTGCACTGTTAGAAACATATTGGTAAATGGTTATATAGACTTATTCACATGATAGGTTCTGTTTACCTACAGACGATAAATGAAAACAACTGTTCAATTAATTGGTCATAAGGAATGTCAATATGGATGAACATAAATACAGTAAATATAACATGACTCTGATTTCCTTGCCTATCTGTAAGGGAGGTAATTAGTGAGCTCTCACCTTGCTGCTGTGATCAGACTCATAGCTATAATAGCTGAAGTAAAGGCAGAGGGATCCTCCTTGTTGGCTATCCAGTCTGTCATACGCCCAGTGTAAGAGGGAAGAGCCATCTCACCTATTACAAGTAAGAGGAATAGAAATTTAGTCAGACCAAGAAGACAAAAGATATTTTGGCTTGTCATTAACGTACAGACACTTTTCAAATAGCTAATCGGATTATATTTAATGATTATAAAATTAATCTCTTTCAAAAGTCAATAATATTGAGGGATAATTTACACACCCTTCAGTGGATGAAAAGATGGTGTTGCCATAGGTAAAACAAAAATCCATACAAAAAGCTATGACAGCAATCATTAAAAATATTAATGTTTCCTGTTTCTTCCTTCACTCAGGGAAATATATATACTATTGTTTCCCTAGTTGCTCATTGGCTGCTGTACTAAAGTGCAAAGTACTGCACAGTCTGGGAAAACATCCAGAAATAAGTGGAACAGGTGAGAGGTGCTACCAAGTTTTTTGTGGTTATTTACACAAAATTAAAACTTTAAAAAGCACATTCCTTCAATTTAAACGCAATAGCAAATTTCTTGACACTCATTTACAAGTGCAGTGCAAGGTGCAAACTGACAATTTTCTTTGCACTTTTGCACCCTGCTACACACTTTGCACTGACACTTTTCATTGCACTTTTGCACCCTGCTACACACTTTGCACTAGAGAAGAATCCATTGCTGTCTAGAATCGAGCCTTATAGATCTGTGTTTTACCCATAAATACAGTGCTGCCTGCTGGGGTATGCCACATACTGTTCCAGCACTTGACTTCATAGCAAATCATAAATAAGACCCCTTAAAGGAGAATTCAACCCTTTCTTTAAAAAAAAAAAACCTTCCACTACCCTTCGGAAATCTTCGAAGCTTCTTCCTTCCCTTCGGCAATCTCCAACTGCGCATGCGCCAATACACCGCTCACTTCCTGGAGATTTCCGAAGAGAAGAAGATGGAGCCTGTGAATTCCGATGCCTGAATCTGCACCGAGGGGTAAGTAAAACGTTAGGGGCATTTACCCGGGGTAGCAGATGGGGGGAGGAGGGAGGGGGGACTATGTAGGGTAGGGGTTTTTAAGTAAGGGTTGAATTCAGATTTAAAGGGGTGGTTCACCATTAAATAAACTTTGTTTGTTCTACAATGCCTGATTCTAAGCAACTTTTCAATTGGAATTATTTGCCTTCATCTTCTGACTATTTCCAGACTTCAAATAGGGGTCACTGACCCCAACTAAAAACAACTAAAAACAAATGCTCTGTAAGGCTAAAATGTATTGTTATTGCTACTTTTTATTACTCATTATTTTATTATTTTATTATTCATATCCCAGTTCTTTTATTCAGATCAATGCATGGTTGCTAGGGTAATTTCAAACCTAGCAACCAGAATGCTGAAACTGCAAACTGGAGAGCAGCTGAATAAAATTCTAAATAACTAAAAAAAACTAAAATAATAAAACATTTGCAATTGTTTCAGACTATTCCTCTCTATATCATACTAAAAGTTAATTTGAAGGTGAACAACCCCTTTAAAGAAAACTGTTTCAAGGGGTTGTTCACCTTCAAACAAACTAGCTGTTTTCAGATAGATTATCAGAAATAATGACTTTTTCCAATAACTTTCTATGTGTAACAGTTTTTCTAATATTGAAGTGTAAAGTGTAATTTTTGACCTTCTAAAGCAGTTTTGGGGGGGGGGGTCGCCAACCCTGTAAACTGTTCTAAATTGATACATTTAATTGATACATTTGTTATCTCTTCCTGCTGAGCAGAATCTCTGGGTTTCATTACAGGCAGCTGTTAGAATTGATACAATAGTTGCTAATACTCCAGAGATGCTGCTGAGAAATGTATCATCTAAATGTTGCAAAATTGTATCCGTTTAGAGTCTTCACCTGAATTAATGACCTGCCAGACTCACACACCAGAGACACGAACATTCAACTTTAAAAGTTAGATTTTGAAAAAACAGTAAAAAATAAATAATGGAAAGTAATTTTAAAAAGCCAGAAAATAAAGCAATACCATCACTTAAAGGGGAACTCCACAAAAACATAACTTTAGCTTTTTGAAAAGTAAACATAATTTCAAACAACTTTGCAATATACATCATTTAAAAAATATTTTTAATGGTTTCTGACACTTCACTAAGCCTAGCCCCTTGCTCTCCTGCTGATCTATCTGACTACTTTACTGAGCTGTCTGAGTACTGTTACTTTGTATCAACAGCCATCTGTCCTCAGCCTGCATCCTCCAAACCCCACAATTCCCAGCACATATGATTTCAATAAGTAAAGGAACATCACAGTGCAATGCATTGTGGGTTATGTAGTTCCTGCATGCTGTCTGTAAGCTGTGGAGAAGTTGTTACAATTTGTAACATTAGTGTTTAGTCCCTCCTTCCCTGCCAGGATTTCAAAAGATGCAGAAAGAGAAGAACTGTTAAACAGCTGGATTTCAGCATAGAAAATGGCATTTATTCATACTTTTTGAAGAAACAGGTAACTGTGATGGGTATATTAGGGGTTTCTGGGTTATGTGAGCCTCTTTATCAAATTTTGGTTTGGAAGCCGGAGTTCCCCTTTAATATTATTATATAGTGAATAAAGTACCCCCTCTTGTAAAATATAAGGATATTATAAGTTACCGAGGAGTTTCATGACCATATAAAAACACGAGGCCGAAGGCGAGTGTTTTATACAGGTCATGGAACTCCGAGGTACCTTCTAATATCCTCATATTTTGCAACTGGGGGTACTTTATTAATTATAATACACAAATTTCAATGAGTCATGTGACAGAAATGACATCAGAACTCACCGTTTATAACTGATGACATCAGAACTCACCGTTTATAAGATTATAATTTACAGGATATTCATGGCTTTTGTGTATTATATAAGTATATTATGTAAACAGCCAGTAGATGGCACATGGACTGAAAATAAAGAGAACTAATAACAACAACGAAACTTCTTGCAAAATCTGTGCTAGGAGCACTTTTTTGCTGTACCTTATTGTATGTACCATTTCACTGACAGATCACTGGTGATGATACCTTTGTGAGTTGTGAATCTGTTCAATTTCAATACAGTGAATAGACAGTGGGTGGAATGTAGGATACAAAATATAGGAAGCTTCTGATAGGATGCAGATGTTTTTATTTGTATGCAGGGCATACAGTACACCACACTGAAACCTACCCCCCCCCTGCTTAAAGGGGACCTGTCATCCTAATAAATAATACCAAATACTATTTTATGATGTCAAGCAAAATAAACTTCACTACCATGACATAAATGATTTCAATCTTGTGTCTTTTAATCTTGAAAATCACAATCCCATCAAGCAGACAGCAGCCATTTTGTAGACACTGTTATTGAAGCAAGCTGGTCAGGATTTTTGGGGCAAAAACTTGAATTTTTCAAGATTATATAATACCCCAGATGTTGCAAAAAGCCAGAATGCGAAAATCTGGCATCAAGATCAAGTCAATAGCAGATGTCCCTATCTCAATTTGAAGATTTCATGTTCTGCAATGGGTTTGGACTGATAACCCAAAACATTGGGGGTTTTGAGTGTTAATCTGAAAATAATCAGTGATTTGGGAGTAAAGTCCGAAAAATTTGTACAATTCGGGTTTTCACTCGAAAAACTGCGAAACAATTTTTGATTGGTTAATTTAATGATAAATAAGGTAAAATTGGGAATGGGAGTTTGGTTAAGTTTTCTTTAATAAAAAAATCAGATGAAATCAGATTTTAAAAAATAACCCCCTAGATGTTGCAGATGGAGGGGGAAGTAAGGAGTGTAGTGACATCTAGCAAGTGCAGAATGGACCTCTATGCCTAATGCTTGAGTAGGGGCAGGAAATATATGATTGACAGCAGTTTTAAAATAGTTTATAATAGGTATGAATGTTTAATAAAAAAAAATAAGTTGGGTTTAATGTTTAATGTAAAAAGGACTTTTATTATACAACTTTTTGGTGACAGGTCCCCTTTAAAGTTACTATTGGAATTATTATTGCAGGCAAGTCCTTTCAACTAAGAGTGATTCTTCTACCTTTCTTGCTATAAATGTATCTTCTTGCACCTCTGTAATATAATTATGAAAGCTTTTGGTTTGGACATGCAAATAATGACACACACTAGCAGTTATTTAGGGCAGTACATTATATTAATACTTACTCCAAGATGACAGTACCAGGAACACGGCCACTAGAAGAAATCTGTATACATAAGGTTGCAGAAGGGTAATTAACCTTCTCAAAGAGGATGATGGGGTTACAGCTGTCTTCTCCTTTCTGCTGTGGGGAGACAGTTGGTGCCACAAGATGCCAGAGGTCAATGTGAGTAGGTAACACAAGAGGAAGACGTCCCATCGACTCCAGCTGTACAGTAGCTCTGTACTACTTCTCAGTGAGATCAGAGCAATCACAGCAGAACAGAAGGGGACAAGGAAGCTAAGAACAGTGCTGATCAATGTCAAGTGTTCTCCCTGCAGCCATGGAGGGAGTTTGGACCTACTACTAATTTTGCAAATACCCAGAGTAAGAACCACAAATCGTACCAATCCTGCCAGCCATGCCAGAAGTATGGGGGCATTAATGGGGAGTAGATAAGTAAGAAATAATCTCAGGATGAGCACAGAGGCAAAATCCACGGCAAAAAGAAAACATGGTGTCCAGACTGGATGCATGATGACCTTCCTGTAAAGAGAGACAAGAAATGGTCAAAAGAAAGATGAATGGTATGATATATGATAAAGTAATAGCTAAAGGAATTATGGAAAAGGGGGTTGCACTGGCAAGTATAAACTACATGAGATGAATGCATATTGTGTCATTGTGTTCAGGTTGCAGTTTTTAACCCAGGCCTGTGGTCTCCTAGTTACACCACTAATAGGAATGTGTCAGAATCACTGTAAGTTAGGTACATTTATAGCTGGGTATACCAGTTTAAGGTGATGTATTTTTAATAATGCTCTTCAAAGGCACACTGGTCCACACAAGTTTATTTGTCTGTATTGTGCCATAGCATGCACTCCTTTTGTCTGCAAGGTTCCATATGCTACGTCTGTAAAAAGTCAAACTAGAGGCCTGTGAGATGGATGTGGCCTTCCAAGAAAATCTGTAGCCCCCAGACTACTCAAGAGCTGCACTGAACACCATCATTTCAATATAATAAAGAATGAGTTATAAATTATACATATAGTATAATGAATAACTAGCATGCTGTATGGAAATACAGGGAGAGACCCGGCTTACAAACATCCGACTTACATACAACTCACACTTTCAAATGGAGGCTATTACAGTAATGTATTTGGTTTGCTTGGCCTTTATTAGCATTTCATTTTATTAAACCACCTGGTGTGTTTTGTCTACTGCGGAGCACAGAAATGTAAAATAAATATTGCACAGAAAGTTAAAAATAAATTCTATGTTAAGACAAATATCTAAATTGCATTAAATAAGTAAATGTATCTATTCCAACTTATGTACAATTTCAACTTTAGAAAGGACCCTATCTTGTATGTAACCTGGGGTCTGCCTCTATTTGGGCAACATAGTTGCTATTGTAGCACTTTCATTTCAACCAAAATGGAGTTTGCACGACAGAAAGAAGATGAATAGCAGAAGATCTAAATAAGGTCACAGATAATCCTAAAGTTATCCTTATTCTATACCTGTAATTTGCCTGGTTCATTTAGGCTCACATACAAAGCATGCAATAAAACTAAAGTGAATTATGTTATATGATAATTCCATGGCCACCACTCTTATAATATTTAACATACTGTTGAGTACCAGCTACAGTTTTCTGCATACACACAAATGTCATTCACATTGCAAATAGAAATGATGTGAGCCTTATTATTAGAACCCATTACAAGACAACATATCTTTTGTGTTAACAAGAATCAAGAATAAATCCTGAAGCATACATAAAGGTACAGCAGACTCAGCTAAGCATACAAGACCTGGTTTGGGCTCCAATATTTCACAGCAAATAAAGTGTAGATGACATTGCTAAAAAAAAGTATAAAAATATTTTAGATAGAGAGGGGCTTACGTTACTCTCGCTTCCCTTCTGAGTTATGCTGCTAAACAACCTCCAATCAAATGGATTTGAAGAATTGGGCACTTCCCTTAACATTTGCAGGAATCTTACAAAAATAGAAAGTTGTACATTTTAGTACTTTTGCTTTATGGAAAGCCTTTGACTAGAATTGTTTTGTACTGTTAGGAAAAATATCTTCTTCAGAAAGGTGAAAGGCTAGGGCCATACTTCAGCCACACTGCAGGCAGTAGCCTCCTCTCTGAGATGTATCTGGGGTCCTGGTCCAAAAAAGATTTTGCCTGGAGCCCAGTAGCTTCTATTTGCACCACAGAATACATGGTCTGTGTATCATATCTGGGAATGATTGACATAGGAGAGCAACAACAGAATGGTCAGACAGTAGCTAATCTTGCCAACTATACAGGTTCTGCCCAAGCAGATGGTACTACAATACAATATACATTGAGTACTGGACTGAGTAAAGCAGCAATTATCACTAGGGTTTCTCTGTCTGTTCTCCCAGTACGTATTGTTACTAAGGATAAATGATATACAATTCCACGAAAGTGGCCAATATGTCTATAGAATGAATGGTGCAAGAAACGGCTGGCACAAAGGGAGGGGTATCAGGGAAAGCAGTCCGCCGAGGCAAGCAAGAAATAGAGCAAACAATGAGCACTCACCTTGCAGCCGGTAACTACTCCCCCTCTGTAACTGCGACTCTTTGCCTTGATGTGTCCAGTCCGCCTCACACAGGGCTTTGTGCGCAGCGTAGGGATTCACCGTCCTTCCCAGAAATGCGATGGTTACGGGAAAGTGAAAGTGAAAGCGAGTTATAGGGAGCTACACTCCCCTCGCCATTCTACATTAATCCCCGCACCTACCGGATCCCTTGTTACACGCCATGTACAGTTTAGTACGACTCCCGCACGATTAGACGTTGTATCTGCTCCGAGCATTCACCTCTGTTGCGCCCCATATTCCACCTGCTCTTCCCCCCCCCAGCTGCGCGTATTGGTGCTCACACTGTCTGGATACTGCGGGGAGGGCTCTGACTTGGACTTGGGCAGTGCAAGTGAGTATAATGTGGACCTTTTCTGGGGCATCAGCGATTTCATTTTGGGAACAATATACCAAAACTCTGGGCCTTATATGTCATACTGAGCCATACTAAATATTTGTTTTTTGAACAATATATATATCAAATAGGTGGGCTCATTTTGCCTAGAAGATGTATTAGAGCTCACTCTATTAAATTCACCAGACATCATGTCTCTCTATATGCAGAATTTGTGCAAAGGGCAGTTATTTTGTTAGATTTTGTTTGTACTGGAATTAGCTATTTGAATAAGCTCTAATACATCTGCTAGGAAAGACATATTGGATCATTCATCTGACACCCAACTGCTGTACGAAGAAAGAATCAAGAGAAACAGATGCTGAGAGAGGAATAGTGAAGATATACTTGATTATTTCAGAAACAATGCAGAATTGAGATTGTATTTAGAAAGTTTCTTACTTCACTATGAGGAAGCTTATATTAGATTTTCATTTTTGCAATAGTTCGCCTTTAAGGAATGTAAAGTTTAAAGGAGAAGGAAAGTCTGTTTGCACTTGGGGTGCCAAATGTTAGGCACCCCAAGTGATTGTATTTACTTACCTGAAACGCAGGCCGGTGCTCCTATCAGCAGAAAACTGCACCGGCCCGGGGTTATACCAGTGAGTACGATGGAGTGATCGTCTTCCTTTTCCTTTGTGTGGCTGCACATGCGCAAAAGAACGAAAAGCCGAACTTAAAAGTCGACTATTTCGTTCAACTGCACATGCGTTTGCCCCTGGAAATTTGAAGCAAGAAGAAGACGGAAGAAGATCGTTCCGTGGTGCTCACTGGTATAACCCGGGCCAGTGCAGTTTTCTGCTGATAGGAGCACAGGCCGGGTTTTCAGGTAAGACAATGCAATCACTTGGTGGCCAACCCACGCGCTGGCTGATAGCGAGTTCGATTGCGCATGCGTGAAACTGCACGCAAGTGCGCATGCGCGAAACTGCACTCGGGCACGCATGCACAGAAGCGCATTTACTCACAGGAATTCCAGCAGTGTCTGGGAAGAGACTGAAACTGTGCTCGTGCACACATGCGCAGAGGCGCATTTACGCACACAAATTAAAGCAGCGGGCGGGGAAAGATGGGACCGGAAATGGGGTAGACGACAGAGCGGGTACGTGCCTGGCGCCCTCCCAACTTTGCGCCCTAGGCACGTCCCTACTCTGCCTACCCCTAGTTCCGGCCCTGCTTGGTGGTGCTTAACATTTGGCACCCCCAAGTGCACCAAGCCTTTCCTTCTCCTTTAAGGCATAAAATGAGCCTAATATCCCCATACAGTGTATTTGGTCATATGTATGAAAAATATGGTGTACCCCTAGGTATTGCTTTTTTGTAACCAGCTGAAGTCCTTAATAATAAATAGTGGGCCTGCAATTTGCCTGTGTGTGTATTTCCCTAGTTACTTCTTAGACTAACCAGTATCGATCCAGAATATATTTTGATATTCACTGATACAAAACTCTGTCTTGCTTTTCAGCTATTCAAACCCAACATCCTTTGCTCTGTGCTTTTCATAATGGCCTCCCTAAGTTTTCCTGTTATCCTTTTTATGGCAGATTTTTTTCTTAATTATTTTGCTGCAAAGCTTATCTATAAATATTACCCCTATGAGATCCTGGGTGCTCTGTGGCTGCTGTCCCTTATTAAATTCCCAGTGCTGGCCATAGTGTCTGTGAGACTGAAGTGCCCTGCCTGGGTTACCTCTCAACTCACTTTTGTTCTGACTCTTTGCCTGTCCATCCCCTTGCACCAAACACTCAGATTCCTTTTCAGCTCTCATGTCCCAGAAATGCACTCCAGCTTCCCAGGTTCTTTCCTGAGCCACCTGCCTCCTATCTTTGCTTGCTTTCTCTGGGATCTTGTCTCCCCCAAGCTCCTTCCAAAGTCTACTGAAGGGGAAGCAAACAATAAGAAGAGAGAGAGGGATAATTTCATCAGGCTTGTGAAATATTCCATACCTGACTGGCTGCCCTTGTGTGGAGCATTTGTCTTTCTTACACTCGCTCTGATTGGTGAGTTATTTGTGTTTATTTACATACATTAACATCTACACACATGTTCCATTGATCATGTAAGAACTGGAATAGTTATTTTGACCAGTGCATACATAATATGGTAAAGAACAACAGTTTCAGAGAACATTAAATGGAAAAGCCATATGGGGCAGCAAGAAGCAGGCAGATGAAGCAATGGAAGTATACAGCTCAGTAAGATAAGGTATAAGGTGTTTGTAATGGTAATCTTTGGGGCACAGAATAATGGAATAATGTACCCCTAGGGTATTATAAGTCACCGTGACTGTATTTTACAGCATATTCATGGCTGTTGTGTATTATACTGTATGCTTTTAGAATATTTCCATGATGTTATCAGTTATAAGCAGTGCTAAGTGGTGTCATTTGTGTCACATGAAACTCACTGAAACGTGTGTATTCTAGGTGAGATGTTTATTCCCTATTACATGGGTCGTGTGATTGATATACTATCAACAAACTACAATGAAAGAGAGTTTCTGGTGGCCATGTTTTTTATGGCCACGTTCTCCATTACAAGGTAAATGGAAATCTTTTTCACATGCAGAACATTACAGAAAATTGTGCTGCAGTAGTTCCAGAAGAGCAAAAAATATACAGTATAATATTATAGAAAATAATAATTTTCAACCAACTCTATCCTCCCATACTAATGAGAGAAGTCCCAATTTTGCTTTAATTCATGGCCCAATGCTGAGCTGTGCATCAGGGTTGGTGGCTGACATGTTTGGCTGCGTCACATACAGAGCCTCTGAAACATGAGCATTAAAACAGAGCTGTCCTTTTAGTATACACTTTCCATATTGGTGATAAAAGCTTGAACAGCCAATGATAGCTGCCATAACTTTTGCACAGCTATGCACTGGGTCCTGAGGTATGGGAAAATGTAGGCCCCTTTTGGGAGGATGAGTGATGTGGTTTGGGTCCTGTCCATTATATATAAACAACATTACTTCTCCTTTAATTTTCATTAGAAATTATAAACTTTTTTTTACAATGACCTGTGCAGAAAGGTATTTACCTGGGCTGTGTTGCTTTCCAGCAGCATTCAGAAGTCATAAACAGTGAGACAGACAAGCTTTTCATGCAGCAAGAAAGCAGGTCTAGTTCTTAGTATTTAGTCTAATGACTAATGTCAAGAGAATTCTGTAGCAGAAAAGTAAACGCTTATTGCACATGACCACGGGGTTCTTTGTGTGACATTTTATGCTCTGAAGTTCATTTGTCATTAATCCATGTGTTTTAGAAGGGATGATTGCCATTTACTACCATGAGAAATTGTGACATTTAGACAGGGGTGTTATATATGCTGCTGTTTGGCATCTGAGGACATACCCTTTTTTCATTGGACTTTTGAATCACTTTGATAAAAACGCAATTAATTGTGTACATGCAGTGGAATAATGATGATTATGATGATAACAAGCTCTCTATTCTCTGCAGCTCAATCTTTTCTGGCTGTCGTGGTGGCCTCTTCATGTTTTCACTTGCTCGGCTTACACAGCGATTACGTCTCCTTCTGTTCCGCTCTGTCATCAAGCAGGAAATCGCTTTCTTTGAAGATAATAAATCAGGTACTAAGTATGGAATCAAGAATTGACAGAGACAACAGATGTGACTCTCTGTTCATCCTGTCTCATAATCATTCAAAGTATAGGAACATAACATTTTTCATTTATAAGGGATGATTCACCGATATAGGTGCCAAATGCACAAGTGCAGTTGCCAATAGCAACCAGTTAGAACTTAGTTCTTATATTGGTTGATTGTTGCAAGAAGGGCCACCAACCAACAAGGGGTACTAGAGTTTACTTGTAATTAATTTACTTGTAATAAATAATTAAGGCAACCTGGGGTGGGCAACTTATTAATATGGGGCCTCAAGCATCCTGATGGCAGTGATGACTGCTGGTAAGTGTACTGGTGCAACTGAACATTTAGATTCATAAATATATCCCATAACCATCATTTTGGGGCATGGACATATTGTTTTTTAGCATCACAGCACCACACACCTCAAGCATACTAATAAGTGTAATGGTCGCATTGCTGTGAATAGCAAGATGAAACTACCAAATTTGTGACATTTTAGTGTGAGTATTCCTGTGCTCAATTTTGTACTTGGATGCTGTATCTACTTTGTAATAATAAATGAGGTCTAGTGGGTCTAACTTTGTTTTACTTGTTTTACTCAGGGGATATCACATCTCGACTGACCCATGACACAGCACGTGTGAGCCGCTCTATTGCTGCCAATGTAAACATAACACTGCGTATGCTGGTGAAATGCGTTGGGGTGTATAGCTTCATGTTTTCCATATCATGGCAGCTTACTCTGCTTACATTTATCAGCTCTCCCCTCACCTGGATAATACAGAAAATGTACAACCACTATCATCAGGTACAATTCAGGGCATTTAAAGCGTTCTGCCAAAATATTGCTATGTTGCAGAATTCCAGAATTCTGTCGGCATGGGTCTGTTTGTCATTTCAGTTGGCAGACAAGTGTTTGCATGGCAGGTTTTTGAGTGTATTTGTCAATGTCAGTGTTTTCAGCATGCCTAACTGCCTCAAGCTCACATGCTCATATCTGTCCTGAAAGTTAAAACCTTTTTTCGTTTACTGACCTTGTAGGTCCAGCTTTTGATCAGGCCACCAGCTTAGTTCATAACAAAGTTACAGGTACAGAAAAACATTGGTGTATGCCTTTAGTTGTACCAGGCGTTCAGCCATAGCTTCGAAATATGTAGGCCAGTAAATAGGTATTTACCCCAAATCTCACCCTATATGTGATATAAATAGCCATTATTTCCAAATCTCTACTAACTGTTCTTCCTCCTGAGATTACTTGAGAACCCTCAGGGAGCTAGTCACCATTTCTAAAGTTAGTGTCCCAGTAAGAAATGTAAGCCATGTAACCAGTAATGGAAAGTGGGTCACACAAAGGGCATATTTAGACAAAATAAAAATGATATCATATGAAACTGTTTTCAGAAATGGTTAAAGGGGACCTTTTATTTTCCATAAAATTTTCGTATGTATAGATGCAAATTTTCAACTGGTATGTCTGTAGACTTGTTGACATATGTGTATATTTTATATATTGTATATATATTTTTTTTAAATATAGCCTTAACAAGTCTGTTGAATCTGAGGACCACAGAATCACATACCCAAAGCTGTTGCACCTTATCCATGTGCCCTTCAACCTGCACTTTGCAACTTGCACTAGACTGAGAATTTGCTTCCTGTGCACAATCCTTAGAGTGCCATAAATATAACTTGTACCCAATTTCTGGCTGCTCTAACATGTGCTGTGAGAGCCTTGAACCATATTAAAATGTCACTTTTGTTGGCATAGATCACAGCTAAAGGGCTGTAACCGTAGCCAAACATAAGGTGTACTATGTGTATTCTAATTTTTTCCCTTTCCCTACCAATGACATATGTGCTATGTCATTGACAAGGACAAAGACAATATGCATGTTTCAAGTTCTGATTTACACAATGGGAAAAACAGGTTGCCTAACCAAGTGCTTTTCCAGAAGTGCCCTTAAGCTGGTCAAAACACTGGCAAGAAAAAGATTATATGGATATATACAGCCAATATTTGTCCATTTTGCTTCATAGATTATATTGTTTGTTCATGTCACATATTCTGGTTTAGTTCTTGTCATGTATTCTGGTATAGTTTTGGTGACTATATTTTTGGTGACTATATGATAAAATAAAAATGCTCTGCTACCATTTTTTCTAGGATCTGGTGAAGAAAGTCCAGGATTCCATTGCAAGATCTAGTGAGCTGGCCAAAGAGATTATCGAATCTGTAAGAACTGTGTACAGTTTTGCTGCTGAGGAAGAAGAGGCAAAAAGATACGAGAAATCTTTGCGAGAGACCCATGTGTTACAGACACGCAGAGATTTTGTCAGAGCTTTGTACCTGCTGGTTACCAGGGTAGGAACTGTTGAACTGGCTGTTTTGCAATACAGGAAATAGAGAAAAGGCGTGAGTGATTGTGTGATAGTTTTCATATGTAGCTCATGTATTTTGAGCGAAAGTAAAACATTCAGGGTGAGAGTGAGACATTTAGTTGAGACTTTGCATCTTAATTTAAATGATGCCATGTTGGCATAATGTGGCCTTTGAGTCATTCACATAAAAGACCTTTGAACACAGTGTGCATCCAGAGAATTGTAAACCATAACTACAGGGCCCCTTTGTATTGTTTGGTGCCATGTTCCAAAATTGTGCAACCATGGCAAGATGACAAATGACCTTTCTGTGGAACCCAAAGGGCACATTTACCAACAATCGAATTTTGATTTTTTCCCCACGAATCTCTAAAAATGTGTGGTTTTCCTATTTTTTTAAAACGTTTAAAAATTTGAGACTGATTAAGGCACCGATTCACTAACCTCGAGTGAAGGATTCGAAGTAAAAAAAATTCAAATTTTTGTGCTCCTCGACTATCGAATTGGCGTAAATTCGCCTGAGTAGAATGATTCGAATAGATCGAGCGCAAAAACGCTGCGACTATTCGCCATTCGATAGTCAAAGTACTGGATCGAGCGCAAAAACGCTGCAACTATTCGCCCATTCGATAGTCGAAGTACTGTCTCTTTTAAAAATACTTCGACTGCCTACTTCGCCACCTAAAACCTACCGAATTGCTTTAAAAGCCTATGGGAAAGTCCCATAGGCTTGTTTTACAAGTTTTTGATCGAATAAAAAGGCATTCGATCGAATGAAAATCCTTCGAGCGAATATTCGATCGAGCGCCTATTCGCCTTGCGAATATTCACCAATTCGACTATTCGCCAGGGCGTAAATTCGCCCGAATTGCCTATACGATTCTATTCCCCAGTCAAATTTCGAGGGATTTTACCCCTCGAAATTCGACCCTTGATGAATTTGCCCCTAAGTGTAAAAACCATGCAAACCTCTAAAACAAAACTTTGCCAGGTAAAAGTTGTCAAGGTCCTATTGAAGTCAATGGGAGCTGCGTTGATCCTGTTGGACTGCTTTAAATCAATTCAGCTTTTAGAGGATTTTTTGCTAGGAATTGTCTGAAAAACTTTTTAGTTTAGTTTTTAGAGGTATTTGTATTTTTTAGCATATCATTCAGAGTAATTTTCCATTTCAATTTTTTTTAATAGTTTTTTTTAATAAATATCATGACATTCATAGTTTTAGAATTTGTGAGTTTAGTAGTGGGTTTTAAAAACTTCTAAAACCAATAAAATCCGACCTTTGATAAATAGGCTTCCAGGTGTTCCACTATATGCTCCTATTTATAAACAAGTCCTCATTTTTTTCTAACTGAAAGGATAAGTTGTTAGATAACCCTGGCAAGTCAACAGTAGAGAACCTGATTTTGGCATACTGTTTCTGTCATTGTTTTATTGTAAATTCTTCAAACACCTAGTTGTTTTCAGATAGTTCACTGGAAATAATGACCTTTTCCAATCACTATTTTCTATGTGTGACCGTTTTTCTAATATTGAAGTTTAAAGTGTCATTTTTCACCTTCTAAAGCAGCTCTGGGAGGAGGGTCGCCGACCCTGTAAACTGTTCTAAATTGATACATTTAGTTGATACATTTCTTATCTTTGTCCCTGCTGAGCAGAATCTCTGGGTTTCATTACAGGCAGCTGTTAGAATTGATACAATAGTTGCTAATACTCCAGAGATGCTGCTGAAAAATGTATCACCTAAATGTTGCAAAATTGTAACAGTTTAGAGTCTTCACCTGAATTACTGAGCTGCCAGACACACACCAGAGACACGAACATTCAGCTTTAAACTTAGATTTTGGAAAAACAGTAAAAAAATAAATAATGGAAAATAATTGAAAAAGGGCTTTATTTCTGGTGAACAATCTGAAAACAACTAAACTGAAAAAAGTGTTGGAAGGTGAACAATCCCTTTAATAGAGCACAAGAGTTTTGCTGTATACCTGTACCTTAAAAAAACACTTTTATTTATCTTTTTTTTTTATTAACAGATTTTAACAGTACAGTTATCACAGTGCCAAAAACATATTAGACAATCAAGATAAAGGCAGTCCAGCAGAACGCACAGCGTACAAAATTTATTTATCTTTTAAATGCATGAATAGGCACAGAATTGAAACTTTACTCATTTTGTGGCATTTTGCCACTTCCTCAGAAGCAACAGTTTAAGATATTTAAGAGTAGAGTCCATGGTGAGCAATGAAAGTTCCAGTTTGATAACATTACATATATATATATCTCTCTTTTCCTGTAGCTTGTTAATCTTGGCCCTCAAATCACTATGCTGTATTATGGGCAGATCTTAATCCGCAGTGGTTTTATTAGTAGTGGGAAAATGGTGTCATTTATCCTGTACCAAATGGAATCTAACAGCTATATACGGGTGAGTATAAAGGTTCTGTGTATTACTGTCTGTTGTCTGTGACTGAACCCTAGAAATATTGCTAGAAGGTGTTTGTAAATTTTGTCTGGGCTAAATATTACTCTGGCAGATTCACCAGTACTTGTGTGTTTCCCTGTGCTCTGTAGGATTCTCTTTTCTCTTGGCTGTGTTGTCAGAAAAGTGGCTGATAATAATTCTCATAACTGAAAGTTTTGGGGTGCTACAGAACATTTGTGGGCTGGACTAGAAAAAAAACATTTTGACTACAGAATATGGAAAGCATAAACTGAATGAATTAAAATAAGGTCCAGAAAACAGCAAGGGGTTTATTTACTATAAAAACGGATTGTGGAAAAACTTAAAAAAAACGTAATAAAAAATTAATAAAATCGAGCGAAAACCCAAATTACTCTTAATTTTTCAGGCTTCTCCCTGAATTGCTTGAAAAATATTCACTTCTCCCATCTAGATCACATGATTAGTAAGATAACACACATGCATTTTTTAAAAAAAAATCTTATTCTTTTTACTTTGTCTTGTTTATTTCACCATTGTTTCAGACTCTAGTTCACATGCTCAGTGAAATCACTCACTCAGCTGGAGCCGCAGAGAAGGTTTTCCAGTATCTGGATCGGAAGCCAAAGGTGTCTGCATCTGGTTGCCTTTGCCCTGACAAACTACAGGGAAGATTTGAATTTAGGAATGTCACTTTCTCGTACCCATCCCGACCAGAGTTTTTAACATTAAAGGTATGTTTCTTTTAAAAACATTCGTCGATGGGGGGGCGTGGCCGACTAGCAATGTGAGCAGATGTGTGGTAGCTGAGCTCCGGTTCAAACCCACGCAAATCCGGTAAAAATCCTGACTAACCAGGGGGAAACCCCCTTATAATCAAGCTCGCTTGCAACGGACCAATTATCAATGGGCAGAAAGAAGCATAACGTGGCAGAGGCTTCTGATATCCGAGCACATCTGAGGAACACGGGGAGGCCTACCAAAATGTCTGACACACGCAAGCCAGAAACGCCCAAGGAACATCGCAACAGAGCAGCCGCACCACCTACAGCAGTGCCGCACGCAACTGTGAGTACACCTGACACTTCTGCCGAGCAGTCCGGCCCTGTGCTCTCCCCCTCTCCTCAAATCTTAAGCCTCTATAGCAACTCGCCACCAACTGAGAATGATGAACCTACCTTAACGGAGGTTGTGGCGGTTCTCCAGAATACTATTCAAACGTGTCATGCAGCAACCATGGCTAAGGTTGAGGAGCTGCGAATAGACTTTGCCATTCTGCGACAAGACCTTCAGAAGGTGCGGGAACGCACAACTCAGGTGGAGTGGAGGGTGGGGGAGCTGGAGGATTCCTGTCATACGTTGCCGGAACGCCTGACCCAAATACAACGCAAGCTAGAGGCGGCTGAGGCAAAGTCGGATGACTTAGAAAATCGCCTGCGACGCAACAATGTGCGTATAATTGGTTTCCCCGAAAGAGCCGAAGGCCCGGACACCACTAAATTTCTGGAAAACTGGCTTAAAACTGAATATGGGACTGAGGCCTTTTCCCCAATGTTTATAATTGAGCGCGCCCACCGCATTCCAGCTAGGCCTCCGCCACCTGGCGCGCCCTCAAGATCCATCATTGCCCGCTTTCTCAATTTTAGAGATAGAGATGCAGCTCTGGTGGCCGCTCAACGCTTGGGGGAATTAAAGTTTGAAAATTCAACGATTTCGCTCTATCCGGACTTCTCCAGCGATCTACGGAAACAACGGCAGCAATTCGCTACATTAAAGAGACGCCTCCGAGATGCTGGGATACAATACTCCATGCTATATCCTGCCAAGCTCCGGGTCTCAGCAGATGGAAAGGCGAAATTTTTTACATCACCCCTGGAAGCCTCCCAATGGCTAGACTGCCTTCCTGATTAAGGGGCATGTTTACTAACATTGGAGATAAATATCTGGAGAAATTTCTGGAGATGTTGCCCATGGCAACCAATCAGCAATTAGATTTAAACAGCCACAGCCAAGTTAGAAAACAAAAGCAAAGATCTGATTGGTTGCTATGGGCAACATCTCCAGAAATCTCTCCAGATATTTATCTCCAATGTTAGTAAACATGCCCCTAAAGCATTTCTATACCTGCTTCATTCCTTTTGAGCATACAGATAGGCCTTATAATAATTGGCCTAGCAATTCTACGATCATATTGAATACCAGTCCCATCATGTTGTATATCCTGATAATATCTTTTCTACAGCAAGGTAACCAATATGGGTCTACCCTGGTCTAGTTTACTCTCTTCCTCCTAGTGGGAATCATGGAGTCAGCAAGAGTTGATATCTGTAGAACTGTATCTACTGTCATTGGTTTGATACTTAAAGTCTGCAATACGATATTTTCACTGTTAATTTGATACTTTGTTACTAATTTGTTAACGGTGCGACCATTTGTTTTAGGTGCACTCCCAACTGATTTTGAATGTTTTGGGATCGACACTTCCCCACTATAGTGGGAAGTAGGGTGGGAAATGCTGGGAATTATCTTCTCCTCTCCTCTCTCTTCCCTTCTATCACTTTTCCCTCTTCTTCTCTCTATCTTTCTACGCTCTATAGGGAGAGTCAAGATTTGGATTTAAAAACCTACGATGGCAGCTGAAATAACAGCTATCTCCTGGAATGTGAGGGGACTTAATACCCCTCTCATAATTAACGTATATATACCTCCACCTTTTAATGACTCTCTACTCTATAACTTACTTTCACGACTGGCAGCTCTACCTTTGGTTCCAACACTGGTGATGGGGGATATTAATGATGTAATGGATGTGAGTATGGATTGCCTAACCCTCTCCACCTCAGGGAAATCAGACATGAGAGGGTTGAAGGCTTGGGCAGATACAGCTGGTTTGGTTGATGTGTGGAGGAGTTGCAACCCATCTAAACAAACATTTTCCTGTTACTCTAGGGGTTCTATGTCAAGGATTGACCTAGTCTTAGCCTCATCTGATATGTCCACCAAAATCACTAGAGCTGACTTCCTGCCTAGAGGAGTGTCAGATCACGCCCCCTTACTGGTCACATGGAGATTACACTCACACGCTACTAGCAAAATTTGGAGATTAAACCCTTACTGGATTACCCACCCAGATATAAAGGAGAACATTAAACAGTCAATTGATGATTACCTCCAGATCAATATAAACACTGCTCCCCTACCACTAGTATGGGATGCACTAAAAGCATTTATAAGGGGTGAGAATATCTCTAAGATAGCTCGTACTAAAAAATTAGCAGCACAAATGATGACTAATGCTGAGGACATACTCAAAGAGGCTGAGGAAGGGTACATCCGGGATCCTGGAGATCCAACTAAACTTGCTTATTTAATTGCACAAAGACAATATGCTCGGGCCCAGTGGAAATGCGCCCATAAAAGTCAGTTGTACCATAAGTTTGCTCTCCACGAAAAAGGGAGATAAGAATGGCAAGTTGCTGGCGCTTCTGGCCAGAGAAGACTATAGCAGGCCAGCCATCCATGCAATAAGTAAAAATTAAACAGAATTAATTACCAATCTGACAGAAATTAATCAAAATCTTGTGGAATACTATCAAAATTTATACACCTCTAAACTGGAGAAAACACCCTCAGAAATAGCTAATTATTTACAAAACCTAGATCTTCCCAATCTCTCCCTTGAGCATAGAATTTTTCTTGACTCTCCCATACAAGAACAGGAGACCTTAGAAGCTATAGCTGCCTTGCCCCCAGGAAAAACTCCAGGTCCTGAAAGAATTCCGAATTTGTGGTACCTGAATTACGCAACTCTCCTAGCCCCAATTCTAACAGATATATTTAACCAATCACTAACTACAAAAGCACTACCTCCCTCCTTTAGTGAAGCCACTATAATCCTAATAGTGAAAACAGGGAAAGATCCCCATTCCCAATCCTCCTACCGACCCATCTCCTTAATCAACTCATACTCAAAAATTTTAGCCAAAATACTAGCTAAGCGTTTAAAATGTATCATAACTTCTATAGTAGCTCCTGATCAGGTAGGATTCATCCCCCATAAAGCAGCCGAGCTAAATATTAGAAGATTATTCACCAACCTATCTATCCCCCACTCAAACCCAGGCTCTAGAGTCATTGCCTCCTTAGACAACGAGAAGGCATTCGACTCAGTTGAGTGGCATTACCTCTGGGAAACTCTAAAAACCATGGGCTTCCGTAACAAAGTTCTACTATGGATTCAGACACTGTACTCCAAACCTACAGCTAGAATTCTCTCTAATTTAGAGCTCTCGGCCCTTATTAACCTGTCTAGAGGTAAGCGCCAAGGATGCCCATTGTCACCAGGCCTTTTTCTTTTGAATCTTGATCCACTAATGACACAACTGATCAAGGCCATTGACAGATGGCTCAAACTCCTGCTTTCACTAATAGGTAGGATAAATTTATTTAAAATGAAATTCCTTCCTAAATATCTGTTTAGACAATCCCCCATTTGGATTTTGGCACAATTCTTTAAACAACTCCAAAGTCACCTAAATAAACTATATTGGTCTCCGGGCCCTACATGGGTAAAATATAACGTGCTAACCATGCCTGTATCACTAGGGGTTCTAGCTGCACCAGATATGCGGGCTTATTTTCTGGCTTCCCAATTGACTGCGTGCAGAGATGGCTTAACTCCCATTCTGAGGACCCGATAACTATGTTAGAAGCCCACTTAGTGGGTTTCTTGGAAGGCCTGAGAAACCTGATATATAGAAAGCCACCTAACATGACTCATTCTACCCTAATGATAGTAAACACAGTTAAAGCATGGCGGGTGGGCTCTGATAGATCGGGTAGAAATGGAAAGGTATTCTCACCGCACGTACCAATATGGTACAACCCTGTCCTTCATAATTTAACCACAGTTCCAGAACCACAGCTATGGGCAAAATTTAACATAGAATATCTGGGAGATATCTATTAGGATAACATTCTCCTCTCTTTCGAATAAATTAAAGATAACTTTAATGTACCTAACAAGATGTTATTCAGGTACTTACAACTCCGACATGCCATCGTTCAGCAGTTCTGCTCTGGCTCGCCCCTAATAGAGGTACCCCTCTTGAAAAGCTACTTCGGAAAGAACAACTACCCAAACCACTTTCTGCTATTTACAACCAGATCAGGCCACATACACAAATTGCCAATGGTGATCTCTATAACAAATGGATTACAAATATTCCTGACCTCATGACCGATCAATGGGAAACGATTCTTGCCGAGTTCATTCAGCCTCTAATCACACCTCATATTCTACACAAAATCAATCCTGCATTTCCTGATGTATGCAACAAGTGCAAAAGTGAAAATGCTGACTTTTTCCACCTAACCTGGAGTTGCCCCTCTATACAAAATTTCTGGACCGAAGTAGCAGCATGTATCTCTCAGCTAATGGCCTTACCGATTGAAATACACCCTTCGATTTTGTTACTGAACTATCTCACTGACACGGTCACCTCGCGGACAGAAAAAATACTGCTTACTTTCCTACTGTTTTTTGCTAAAAAAGCAATTGCTATAAAATGGAAAGATGATCTCCCACCAACAACTACTCTCTGGAAAAGCTTGGTTGAGCAAACTCTCCCAATTTTGGAATAAATATACGCAGCTCGTGGTTGTCCCACGAAATTCACTAAAATTTGGACCCTCTGGATATTACAGTATAAATGTTATACTAATAGGAAACAAACTTCCCCTCAACTGGCCCTGGACTGGCTTAATGATCTGGACTAAACTTGGTTTCTCTCATGTATGGCTTTTGTATTATCTAGATAGCTGGACGGTTTTCCAATTAGAATTTTGATTTGATACGTGGTTATATAACATGGTTTAAGCAGTTAAGTGTGAAGTAAGGATAACATGTTCTTCATAACGTGTATCCCTCCTCCCTTTTATTGATTTCAACTTCAACTCTCCTCTTTCTCTTTTTCTTTTCCTTCTTTTACCTCCCCTCTCTTGCTGTTGTTCCCGGGGTTTAACTATTAAAATGTCCAGTACATTATGGCTATGCTTGATATGGCTGATTGTCATTTCACTGTACAATACTGTGCTGGTAATAAATAAAAGTAAAAAAAAAAACATTCTGAGTCTTAAGTAAATGCTATTGTGTAATATGGGTAATCATGGATTTTGTTCATCAGTTTAATATATAAATAAATGCCCTAGGTGCATCAATGGTTGCATAATGGAGACAATCTATGCTAGCTAGTGTTACTATGAACTTCATATACTTTATCATTTCAGTATGCGCTTCACTCCTGACTGATCCAAACTAAGATATAATTAATCCTTATTGGAGTTAAAATAAGCCTATTGGGTTTATTAAATGTTTACATGATTTTATAGCAGACCTAAGTTATGAACATCAAAATAACAAAAAGATCTGTTATCCAGAAATATTTTTGTTTTATCTTGTTGTTTATTTCTGCATTCAAAGTATTGCCATTCAATTTGCTATCATTTCCCACATTCAATAGAATGTCTCCTTCGCCCTCCCTCCTGGCAGTGTCACTGCTCTTGTGGGCCCCTCGGGTGGAGGGAAGACAACCTGCGTGTCATTACTGGAGAGATTTTATGAACCTCAGGAAGGAGATATCCTGCTGGATGGGAAATCTCTGAAGGAATATAAACATGAATACTTGCACAGCAAGGTAAGCCTGCTGCTGGATGTGAAGGGATATATTATGTAAGAACTTTTGATTAGGACTAGTAATGCTTGGTACCAGAAACATACTCACCAAAAAAAGCCAGAGATACTTTTTAGATATTGATCTGGTAATGTTGCGACTTCTGGTATGTATAGTGTATCAACTGATAGGTTATAACAAAGCTCTTGTGCTTAGCAAGGAAACTGATTGTCCTGGGTGCTGGTTGTAGTTTTTTGTAGAAGTTGAAGACGTTGTCAGGAAGCATCGCAGGGAAATGTATAATTATTCACAGTATTCCAGTTACTCATTGTGTAGGTAGCAAGTAAGGAAGGAACAGATTCGGTGGTCATTTCGCTATAAATATAATATAATGAATTAATATAGTGATTCATGTCTGTCTGGAAAGATATATGTTGCAATACAATTTCTCCTTGTTTTTGTATACTGCTTTAGATAGCATTAGTGGCTCAGGAGCCTGTTTTGTTTGCTGGGTCAGTGAGAGGAAATATCAGTTATGGACTTCAAAACATTCCCGAGGAACAGTTGAAAGCAGCAGCAAGAAGGGCAAAGGCAGAGGATTTTATTGAGGGAATGGACAAAGCATATGACACAGGTGAGTCTATGAGGAGTATTTGAAACTGAGATATAGATAAGACACAACAGTATCAGGACTGGTAAAAGTAAGTGGAAGAGAGCCTATAGGGGACATTAATAATAAAAAGAGCAAATTAGATCATGGTACACAATACAATTAAGATCACTGTAAGATGTAGGAAGGCTTTGGTGATAAAGACAAAAGGAAAATAACTTAATTTTACAAATTACAGAAAAAAATGGTATCCTAGGGAACAGATGAAATAGTAGCTAAAACTGAGAATAAACCATAAAGATTGTGAACAAATTAATGATGAATTAGGAGCTTGAACTGCCCAGAACAAAGTTTCATTGGTGCCTCGTTTCTACGTTCACAGATGTGGGTGATAGCGGAGCTCAGCTGAGTGCAGGGCAGAAGCAGCGTGTGGCCTTGGCCCGGGCTCTGGCAAGGAAACCCAAGCTACTCATTCTGGATGAAGCCTCCAGCTGTCTTGATGCTGAAACTGAACATGAGGTATAATAATGCTAGTACCAAGTATAATAGAAATTGTCAGCTACAGTAAAATCTTAATTTTGCTCTTTTCAGGGCACCTTTAATATAATGTTTCTCCATGGTTTCTTTTAGATCCAGAAGTCTCTGCAGAGTATTGAGGATCTCTCTCTGCTGATTATCGCTCACAGACTACGCACTGTACAGAAGGCTGATCAGATTCTAGTTCTTGATGGAGGGAATTTGGTAGAGCAAGGCACCCACGAGAAGCTAGTACAGAAGCAGGGGGTGTATCACCGTCTCCTTAATGGGACCTCTCTGCAGAATAGTGGGAAAGTGAATTGACTGCTCACAGTAGACCCCTGAACATTTTAAAAGCAAAAGGAATGGAATCAGAATGCATTGTATGATGGAAACATAAAAGAAACAGCAGGGATGTACCTTCTTAAAGAAAGTCTAAATCACTGACAGTGGCAAATTTTAGGCACCCCCAGTGCTTATAATCACTTACCTGATACCCCGGTGATCCTGCTAGCAGAAAACAGCACCTGACTCTTCCACTTTTTTTTTGCTTCATTGCCCTGGACAGACACAAGTGCAGTAGAATGAAAAAAGTATTTTTGTTAAAGGTATTGTTCACCTTTGAGTTAAGTTTTAGTATGATGTAGAGAATGAAATAATGAGACAAATTACCCTAGCAACAATTCACTGATTTGAATAAGAGACTGGAATATGAATAGAAGAGGACCTGAATAGAAACACAAGCAATAAAAAAATCTATGAAAAGTAGCATTAGTAATACATTTGTTGCCTTACAGAGGATTTGTTTTTTTAGATGGGTCAGTGACCTCCATTTGAAAACTGGAAAGACTCAGAAGAAGGCAGCAGATAATTAAAAAAACTATAAAAAATAAATAATGAAGATTAATTGAAAAGTTGCTTAGACTAGGCCATTCTATAACATACTAAAAGTTAACTAAAATGTGCATCTCCCCTTTAATGTTTGGCTTTTCACTCTACTGTGCATGCGCATCTGTGTGAGGAAAGAATGAGCAGGAAGAGGATTGCTCCGTGGTGCTGCTACAGAAGTGTCCCAGGCCTGTGGAGTTTTTGCTAACAGCAGCACAGTCCCACTGTATGAGGTAAATAATTATAATCACTAAGGAGTGCCTAACACTTGGCACCTCCCAGAGATAGACTTTCCTTCTTCTTTAAAAAACACATCCCTGCTGTTTTCTTCATTTTTCCATCATAAAGGAAGGATATAATGTACAATATATTTTCTTAATTTCAAGAACCATATTTACACAGTAAAAAAGGAAAAGCTCTTGTATATATTGTCTGAATATTTAAATAAAGGACTAATAATGTTCAAAAACATTGCATAATAGATGTAGCTTATTGAGGATTTTTTATTTCAGTAATATAGTGTGCAGTTGGCTATACAAAACAGTGGTGGGCCAATCCGTCTGGGCACTTTTCCCCCTGACCTTCTCGGGTAGGTATAAATGCACGAATAAGTACCCATTTGCAGGTGTGTCAACAACTCGGGAGACGGTAAAAGAAGAGCAGTGGTGGAGGGGACAAAAAGTGCACAGGCTAGGAATAGGCGACAGAAGAGATATGTGTCTGACGAAGGGGCCCGCCCCCGAAACGTTACATTGTAATAAACACGCAGGGCTTTGCCCGCATGCATTGAGCTCAGAGTGCCAGTTCTTCTTTTATTATGGAAATTGAGGGCACCCATTCCGATTCGAATTTATGATGAGGTTGGACACTTACCTTACCTGCTCCACTGGCAAATTCTCATCTGTTTGTTTGTTCTTATGTTTCTAAAATACATAAGTAAAAACAATTAAAAATGATTTTGTTAACACAGGAATGCACAGATACTCATACCTATGAGATGCTTTAGGACTATTGTCATTAATATATTTTGCTGCAAAGTGATCCACTACTTGGGAACTCTTGACAACTGATCCAAGTGTACTCTTACATTTAAACTATTTCTTGGGCAGCCTTGTTACTTTTTTTCATGTTTTACTTTAAGGTATAGTTTCTTATGGTTATGTACTTTTGGACATACGTAAATCTCATGTATGACATGGTACAGGCTGTGAATCTAATTACTGTATGTAATGTTGACACCTGGAATATTAACATGTGTTTTCTAAATTGTTAAAACTCAAACATAATGTTACAAAAAATGTCTTTTGTCGTTTGTGCCAGCACACAGTGTAGATAATAAAACACCTTACTGAAATTGCACTAAATTATTATTACGCCACCTTCAAGCAACCCTCTCTTGATCCTTTGTTGTGACTGTTTTGAGTCCATTATGGTACTCCAAACATGGAGTAGCTTAACACAGGGTAAATTTAAACCAGAAAATGCACAGTTACCCATTTTCTAGCCATCCCATCTGCACATCTGGGCGAGCTCTGGATAACCAGCCAGTTGATCTTATGCCCATGTGGCTCATGATTGATTGATAGTAATTGTCGTATATCTTTTTATCATAAATATATATACTGTATATATAAATTTAAAACCCTGATATCTACAGTATTCACTTAGAAAACATGAGAAGTTTAAAGGAGAACTAAAGCTTAAAGGAGAACTAAACCCTAAAAATTAATATGGCTAAACATGTCATATTTTATATACTGAACTTATTGCACCAGCCTAAAGTTTCAGCTTCTCAATCGCAGCAATGATCCAGGACAGAATCATCTTCAAACTTGTCACAGGGGGTCATCATCTTGGAAAGTGTCTGTGACACTCACATGTTCAGTGAGATCTGAGCAGCTGTTGAGAAGCTAAATTTATAGGGGTTGTCGCAAATTATCAAGCATATAAACTGGCCTGTCATATAAGATGATTAGCTAATTCTGATGCTAATTGCACTGGTTTCTGTGCTGCCATGTAGTAATTGTCTGTATTAATTACTAATCAGTCTTATATTGTGACATTTATATTCTATGTGTACTGTATATTGTGAGTAGGTCCCTAAGCTCAGAAAGTGACAGCAGCACAGAGCATGTGCAGTGAATCAGCAGAAAATGGATGAGGAACTACTGGGGCATCTTTGGAGACACAGATCTTCCCTAATAAAATGCTGGGGTTGCCTTGGGCTGGTAAAGAAGCCCAAAACATAATGTACAACATTTCTAGCTACTTCTTTAGTTAAGACCAGCATGTTTTAAGTGTTAGGACCCCTGATAAATTTAATCAGGAGATTCTGGAAGTTGCAGATCAACAACAAGGGGGCATAGTAGGTGTCAGGGAAGCTAGAAATTGTAGATCACCAACTTACCAGCAAGCGCCCTTCTAGTGCTCAAACACCAAAGCCGTGTCCTCTTAATGCTGACAATGACATTTTGCTTGATGAAGGAAAAAAGTAATTATTTTCCTGCATACAGTGTATGTTTTCCAGAAATAGTGTAACTGATTAACAGACCTGGTGCAACAGTACCTGTGCGGCGGGTGCCATCTTTGATTCTAGGGCGCGTGCGGCGCGCCTGCGCGCCTCTTAAAGGCGCAGGCACGCTGACGCATTTGACGCCAGTTTGGCGTGAAATTTGAACCCTTATAAGGCCCATTATGTCTCCCAGCCAGTGCCCGTGATAGAATCTTGATTCTGTGGTTCCTGAAGCCTTGTGCTATCTGTTCCTGTGTAACTTTAGTCTGTTATTCTGGTTTTTGATCCCTGCCTGTTCCTGACAATCCTGATATCCGAATCCTGACTTTTGCCTGCATCTCGACTACTCTTTCTGCCTGACCCCATCTGTTTGATTACCCGGTTTTGACCCTTGCCTGCCTGATAATTCTTGGTATCTGCCTTCCTCGACCCAGCCTGTCTGACGATTCTCTTGCCTGCTCCATTTGTACCGTGACCTTCGGCCCAAAAGACTTTCTACCTGCCGTGCCCCTCTGCTAGCCAGAACATCTCGCCTTGTACCCCTCGTTAAGTCCAGGTGGCACCCAAGTAAGCTGAGGGCTCCTCCCGAAGCCCAACGGTGGTCACACTACTGGTGAAGCCGAGCCAAGACCAGGGTACTTGGCACCTGTTCTGGTATTGGGTGCCGGCCGTGACACCTGGAGAACCGATGTATGTTTTATTGTTTTAAGAGTCAGAACCAAAGAACACAATTAACAAATACTGTTTTCAACTGCAAGAAATAACTGAAACTATTGAAAATGTGTAATTATTGTACGGTGAATGTCACCTTCCACGTTCTGTACCTGCAAGTTGTACCTGTCAGATGCTATATTAACAAGCACTGGGTGGGTGGCTTGCAGAAAAGCTAATGCTTATGTAGCAGAACTCTAAGAAGAAAATGAAACTTGTAAATAAAAGTGAAACTCTTAAGCTTTACAAAACTTAAAAATAACTGGTGATTCAACCGTAACCACTCGCCTCCAATTTCCTTTCATTTCTATTCTAACCTATTTCAACATGCTCTGCCTGCCAACAGCTTACATCACCAGTCTTGCTTTTTTTTTACTGGTTGGTTAACTGAAGTGTTATCTAAGGCACACCATTGCTTTAGTAGCATGCTGCAGCCGTTACACCACAAACATGATGTAACATGATGATAATAGATTGTAACGTTTTTTATTAAATGATACCTCTTTTTATGTGTGTACAACACTGATATCTGTCACTCAGAGTTTTTATGGCTGTCCTATACAGATTGTTGAATAAGATTGGCAAATTTAGCAATTTTCAAACAACATATAGTATTACAGGTATGGGATCCGTTATCCGGAAACCTGTTATCCGGAAAGCTAGGAATTACACAAAGGGGGTCTCCCATTGACTTTATTTTATCCAAATTATTCCAAATTTATAAAATCTATTTCCCTTTTCTCTGTAATAATACAACAGTGCCTTGTACTGGTTCCGCACTTGGGGGCAGATTCATCAAGGGTCGAATTTCGAGTTCATGGGAGTTATTTAAACCTAGTAGGAATACACTGGCACACACGGCAATTCAAACAGGGAAATCCCTTGTGTCTTTATTTGCAGAAAAGCAACGTTTCGGGGTAGTACCCCTTTGTCCCTTTGTTACTACCCCGAAACGTTGCTTTTCTGCAAATAAAGACACAAGGGATTTCCCTGTTTGAATTGCCGTGTGTGCCAGTGTATTCCTACTATTTGACCTTGGGGAGGGTGCCGATCCCTCCAGCATTGAGCACCTGGCTATCCTGACTGAAGGCCTGGGTGTGCGAGCCGACATTTCTATCTTGAGTTATTTAAACCTACCATAGACACCCATGAACTTGAAATTCGACCAATCGAAATTTAATTAAAAAAAAAAATTACATTTTTCAAAGGCGAGTGAACACGATTGTCCTATAAACTTAAATTGAATTTGAAACAAATTTGATTTGAGTTTTTTCTGCTCTAAAAACTCGATTGTCAGGAAGGCTGCAAACAACTTCAAATTGATCCCAGGATGTCCTCCATAGGCTAAAACAGCAATTTGGCATTTTTAAGGGGGCAAATAGTCGAATTTGAGTTTCTAAAGGGCCAGTGTATGATAAATCTTGTAAATCAAATTAAAATTCTTAAAAAAACTTGAATCGAATTTTAATAATTCCTTAGTTGAATTTGAAAGTTTTGGCCATAAAATACTCAAAAATTGGAATTCGAATTTCACTTTGACCCTTGATAAATTTACCCATAAGACTAAGTTAATGCTTATTGGAAGCATAATCAGCCTATTGGGTTTATTTAAATGATTACAAGATTTTTTTGTAGACGGGGAGACACACTTATCAAAGATCGGATTTCGAATTCATGTGAGTTTTTAAAAACTCTCATGAACTCGAAATTCAACCAATCGAAAGTTATTTAAAAAACGGAATTTCTAAAAATCGGTTGAATAGGATTGACCCGAAAACTCTAATTGAATTTGATTTTAAAAACTCAATTTGAGTTTTTTCTCTGAAAAAAACTGTCAGGTGGTGAATAGTTGAATTTGAGTATAATAAATCTTGAAAATCGAATCGAATTTTAACAATTCCCTAGTGAAATTTGACAGTTTTGGCCATATAAAACTCGAAAATTCGAATTAAAATTTTCAATTCGACCCTTGATAAATCTGCCCCTTAATTTATGAAGTTCCAAATTACAGAAAGATCCATTATCTGGAAAACACCAGGTCCTGAGCATTCTGGATAACAGGTCCCATACCTGTATAATTATTGTCCTTATTTATATAGCACTGATACATTCTGCAGAGCTTTATAGAAAATGTTCATTATTCATATTAGCTGCTGCTGTAGAGGAGCTTGCAATAAATGAAGTAACTGAAATGTAGGTCCAAATGCTTTGGAAAGAAAGAATGAACAAAATTAGAAACATCTTAAAGAAAATAAAATGGACTGTGTAAAACTGAAGAAGTCATTTAATTAAGAAATAAAACTGCAGAAATCACGTCTCATTTTACCCCAGCCCTCCTCCCCTTTCTTTTCTCTCTGTTCTTTCCAACCTTCCTCCATTTGCACTGCTTCACAACCACTTACATCACCAGTCTGGGTTTTTCCAATTGGCTGTGCTGTGAGCAAAGAACAAGCACATGACTTGATGTAACTATTTTTTCTGTGGGCACATCAGGGAGTGACCTAAAACATGCTAACATTCCATTCAAGAATATTATAGTATGTGCCATCAAGATACGATGAACTAATTTTCTATTCTTTTTCGATAAATCCAACACTCAGTTAAAGGGGAACTCCGGCTTCCAAAAAAAATTGATAAAGACGTCCAAATAACACAGAAACCCCTAATATACCCATCACAGTTACTTGTTTCTTCAAAAATGTCTTCATTTTCTATGCTGAAATCCAGCTGTTAAACAGTTCTTCTCTTTCTGCATCATTTGAAATCCTGGCAGGGAAGGAGGGACTAAACACTGATGTTACAAATTGTAACAACTTATCCACAGCTTACAGACAGCATGCAGGAACTACATAACCCACAATGCATTGCACTGTGATGTTCGGCTTCTTATTGAAATCACGTGTGCAGGGAATTGTGGGGTTTGGATGATGCAGACTGAGGACAGATGGCTGCTGATACAAAGTAACAGTAGTCAGCCAGCTCAGCAAAGTAGTCAGACAGATCAGCAGGAGAGCAGGGGGCTAGGCTTAGGAAACTGTTCCAAACCATTAAATATCATGAAAAGTCTGCATATTTTTTAAATGATGTATATTGTAAAGTTGCTTGAAATTATGTTTACTTTTCAAAAAGCTTATGTTGTTGTGGAGTTCCCCTTTAGAATCACCATAAGTCCTTTTGTTGTTCCTCCATTTTGTTTAAAGCAGGCCCAGACTTGTTGCAAAGCACAAAGGCCCTGGCCTAGGGCTGCAAGTTTTTAGGGGAGGCATTTTGCACAGCCACAACCTAAGGAGCACTTTAGGTACTTTTTGTTTCAGATTCTGTGTCGCTGAATAAACTGC
This sequence comes from Xenopus laevis, assembly GCF_017654675.1. Taxonomy (NCBI): domain Eukaryota; kingdom Metazoa; phylum Chordata; class Amphibia; order Anura; family Pipidae; genus Xenopus; species Xenopus laevis. The sequence goes on from NC_054385.1 coordinate 65,040,895, forward strand.
ACATGTACCATCTGCCTTTTTATAGCTAGACCATCCCATTAGATGCCCACAAAACCTTTAAAGGGGAAGGAAAGGCTTGCAGCACTTGGGGGTGCCAAATGTTAGGCACCCCAAGTGATTGTAGTTACTTACCTGAAACCCCGGGCCGGTGCTCCTATCAGCAGAAAACTGCACCGGCCTGGGGTTATACCAGTGAGAACCACAGAGCGCTCTTCTTCCGTCGTCCTCCTTCTTCGAGCAGCTGCTCATGCGCAGTAGAATGATAAGCCAAACTTTAACTTAAAGTATACTTCTGAGCCTTGGGAAAATACCTCTTTTTATTAAAGGGATCCTGTCATCGGAAAACATGTTTTTTTCAAAACACATCAGTAATAGTGCTACTCCAGCAGAATTCTGCACTGAAATCCATTTCTCAAAAGAGCAAAAGATTTTTTTTATATTCAATTTTGAAATCTGACATGGGGCTAGACATATTGTCAATTTCCCAGCTGCCCCAAGTCATGTGAAAATTTTTTTTTTCCCCATGACAGTATCCCTTTAAGTACCCCTACTAATAATTATTTTTTCTCTAAGACACTGTTTTTTTTCTTCTTTTTGTTTATTAATCTCAAAACCATAAAGAGCTGGTGCCACAGTAAGAAGTACTGTAAGAAACCACAGAAAGTTGAACTTGCCAACTGTCATTGTCCACACAGATACCCATTTTACTCTGTGTGACTTTTTTGTCTTTAGTTTCTCTCTCTGGACTCCATGTGTTTGGAGTGGCCCTTTTGAGGTTCATTTAAGGCTACTGGAACTAGTTTGGAAATATTTGGAACAGTAAAGACATTTACTTGTCTTAAGGTGGCCATACACGGGCAGATTGAAGCTGCTGATATCAGTCCTTTAGATTATCTGCCCATGTGTGGGGACTAGTTGATGCGGTCCTCTGACCCATCTGCGCCCATTCGCAGCATTGTAATCGATCGTTCGGATTCACCCGACATCGCCCAGTCGGCATATCGTGTTAAGATCCACTCGTTTGGTGACCTTGCCAAACAAGCAGATATTATAGTGATGGCCACCTTTACAAAATTATTTCTACATATCTTGTGAAAACGAGGACACCTAGTGCTCATATCAGACATTACATTTAATTACAGAACTACAAATTTATCGTATGGCGCTGCTTTTACTATTATAGTATAAATTAGGTTGAAAAAAGACACACGTCCATCAAGTTCAACCTTAAGTCTATATATAACCTGCTAGTTTATCCAGAGGAAGGCAAAAAATCCCAAAAAAATTCCTTCCTGACTCCAAAATGCAGTAGTCCCTGGATCATATTGTACTCTTCTATAACCCTGTATTCCCTCACTTGCTAAAAAGCAATCCAACCCCTTCTTAAAGCTATCTAATGTATCAGCCTGTATGATTAAGGGAGAGAATTCCACATCTTCACAGCTCTCGCTGTAATATTTAGACAATAAATGCTATATTGTACTACACTATGGCTCTGAATTTTTTCCCCCAAAGGAACAGTCTTTTTTTAGTTTGCAAAATATTGTCACTGCCCATATAGAGCTAGTTCCAAAACGTTAACCATTTAATTTTGTTATATATATCTGAATGCTAGCATAATGCTGTCAGTAATATCTAGCATTAAAGGGTTTGTTCATTTTTAAATTTACGTTTAGTATGATGTGGATGGTTATATTCTGAGGCAATTTGCAATTGGTTTTCATTTTTTATTATGTGTGTTTTTGAGTTATTTAGCTTTTTATTTAGCAGCATTTCAGATAACAAATCAGCAATCTTGTTGCTAGGGTCCACATTTTCCTAGCAACTATGCATTAATTTGAATGTGAGACTGGAATATGAATAGGAGAGGACCTGCCTCACGAGAAATCTTCGGGTGACTTCGGAAATCCAAAGCAATTCGTATGTAACAACAAGCCAGATTAATTAAACAAATGGTAAATACTTAGTATTATCTAGACAATAAAAAGATGTAGGAATCAAACTTAATTGACTGTAGACTAGGCCTCTGGGCTCAATGTCAGGCAGCTGCAAACCAACATATGTTTGAAAGAATTCAGAGAATAGTAAATAGGCTTGGAAAAGCCAATACAGGTCACCTAAAGGTTTACTCAAAAGACATTTTTAGTCCCAGAACAATGTAAGCAGCATGGAGCCAGTTCATGTAAGCATCAGCAAGGAAGGGCCTTCATTGAAAGTCTTTTAAGTCTTTCTATAGTTTCCACACTGACTGAATTTTCTTAATTATCATCTCTTGTTACAAAGGGAGAACACTTGTTTTCAGCACAATAAACTTCCGCATGCCAATGCAGTTCTGAAGACCACTTTAAAGGGCCACTGACTTCAAAATGTGAATGTTTTTTACATTTAAAGTTTGCATTTGTTGTTCGAGCCCTTACAAATAATCTATTTTTTTTTAAATGCCCTACTTTTTATGCAAACAGTTTAATTCTATAGATACAGTGGAACCTCAATTTTACTTCCCCTGATTTTAAGTTTCCCCTCATTTTACATTGTTTTATGGTCCCACCTATATATTATGCATAATACATTTCCCTGATTTTCCTGAATTTTACACCAACTTAAAATGGGGGTTCTACTGTATTTTGGAAACCACGGATGACATTTGAGCTTGGTTTATATTCTATATATGTAAAGGGGTTTTTCACTTTCCAAACACTTTTTTCAGTTCAATTGTTTTCAGATTGTTCACCAGTAATTTTTTACCATTTTCCCACAATCTAAGTTTAAAGTTGTATGTCACAGTCTGGTGTTTTAGTCTGACAGCTCAGTAATTCAGGTGTAGATTCTGCACTGTTATAATTTTGCAGCATTTAGCTGATATTTTTCAGCAGCATTTCTGGAGTATTAGGGAGCTAGCACACGGGCATATTTGGGGAGATTTAGTCACCTGGCGACTAATCGACTCTTCTGCGTGGCGACAATCTTCCCGAACTGCCTTTGTCGTGTCTGCCGCCTGCTATAATGACAAAACGCTAGCGCCAATGCACTTGCGGCAAAGTTGCCTCACAAGGAAACTTCGGCGACTTCAGAAATCTAGGTGAATGCCAGCTCAGTAAGCAATGAGATAAGAAAACTTTTTTTGTGTATGCTTAGTTTTACTCTTTCCAGCTAGTTCACTTGCTTTCTTTCATTTTTTCGTACTGTCTCTTCCTTTATTACTGTTTTTTTTTTCTTTCAATTTTTTTCAATCAGGTTCATTCCTGTGTGAACATGTTGGGGAGTGTGTCAACACGTTACGTTCATTCTACTGCAGTTGGATCAAGGTGTGAAACTGTCCGAGCTGAATGTCAGACAAATCCTTGTCACAACAAAGCAACTAGTCTGGATCTGCTGGGACATTATGAGTGTTTGTGTGTTCCCGGTAATTCAGAAATATTACCACCCAAATCTAGTGCTGAAGATCATTGAGAGAGGGGATGTGAAGAGTGCTGGGTGGGGTAAAAATGCCAGTGAAGATGTTGGCTAAAGATTGGTGTGGTGGAGTGCAGCAAAAGATAGACAAGCAAAGAGGAAAAAACAGAGATGGAAACAAAATGAGTGCTGAGTCCCTTAGAGAGGGGAAAAGACTATAAATGAATGGAACGTTGAATGATACAGATGACAGCATTCATTAAACTGACAAATCGTTTTTTTTTTTCCAGCTCATGCATATATGGGGGTACTTGTGTGGATGGCATTGCCAGCTGGTGCCTGTGCCCAGAATGATTCACAGGTGAACATTATCAAGAGAAGCTGTGCAAATGCCTCTCCAAACCCTACAGTAACAGAGGGATTTGCCAAGATCTTCCTGGTGGCTATTTCTGTTCTTGTTCATTTGGCTACACTGGCACCAACTGTGAGGTGAGACTTCCGGTAAACTGCAGTTGTAACTGATTTCTTATGAAGTGAAACATTTATAGTGCTAGATAGAAGCATACATCAATGCTAATCCATGCAAGTGTGGTTTGAAGACAAAATGTATATGTGCTGAACTAAGGGGTAGATATTTAATTTTCACATTTGCATTTTGCCACATTTCACTTAAACCACAGCAACATTTTGGTTAAATTACAGCAAAAAATCATGATCAGGGTTTTTTTGTCGCAATAAAGTTTTTTTGTTGCAACAAAAAAATTATTGATTTTTTTTGCCACAATTTAAGCGATTGTTGAGCAAAACACAAACACTGAGAAATCTGCCCCTTACAGTAATGCACACTGAATATCTATTTTACAAGCAACTGCAAAGTTCAAAACTTCAAAACATGCACAGTAGCTCAATTCAAACATGTATTTGTGCAAATTCACCAATACCATTCAGCTCAACATTATGCAATTAAAACAATCCGCATAAAAATATTCACCCATACCCATATCACACCACATGGCAGTGTCTCCCCCCTGTCTGCATACCTCATGTCAGCCACTCCATCCTGATGCATTTTGAGCCATTGGGCACTTCATTAGAGAAGGTGTCAAAGTTCAAACTTGAATGCAATATAACATATTACTTCCTCACAATGCAACGTGTTGCCTGCAAAATAGAATTTTCCAATGCTGATACAAAACTGCCATTGATGTGTGTGTGAATTGCATGATTTCTCGGCTTGGCAAAGCTCAATGTGCCATTACATTTAGTAAATTAATTATTTTCTGCTACAAGCAAAAAAACTATTTAACAGATCAGCAAATCATCATTTGCTACGCTTAAAATAATGTAACTGTACACTTCACCAAGGGGCGCTTTGCCAATGAGGCAAGTTGAGGCTGTCGCCTGGTACTTTAAGAGGCGAATTTTCAGTTTTAAGAGCCGAATTTTCAATTTTCAGAAATTCGGCTCTTCTAGCGCAGAGAGCAGTTATGCTCTCTGCGCTAGTGTACTGGCCCTCTTTGCCACCCTTGTTGACCCCCCTGGACCCCCCCAGGTGCAAAAAAGTAAGTGCATGGGGGAGGGGGGCAGCAGCAACTGCTGCTGCCTCAGGCGGCAGAAGGGCCAGGATCGCCCCTGACTTCTCCTTAAATCCAGGTAGCTGTAGACTTTTGTTCTACTACTCCATGCCAAAATGGAGGGTCAGGTTCTCAAAGTGGGATTAGTTACAAGTGCCGCTGTGCTCCAGGGTGGATTGGGAGTCACTGTGAAACCCCACTGTTTGGTTGCAAGGTCAAAGCATCTCAAGATGGTAAATGTCAAAATCTCCTCTTTTGCTCTCTCTATCTTGCTTTCTGTTTGGAGGCAAGGAAATAATTAAAAAACACAGTACATGTTCAGCTCAGGTAGTTAAAGCACAACACAGCGAGAGAATCCTACCTATATCCTTAGACACACAGGTATAAGATATAACATTCAGTGTACCCAAAGGTTTCCAAGTATAGGGGTCTTTCCATACTCTCGAGCACCATCTATTAGAACATATTTAGATCTATAGGACACAGAGCTCATTGTAGACTTTTGTTCCATCATGTTTTTCATGAGCCTGGAAATGCCCCCTTATGCCATCCCACATGTGAGCACATTCTGCAGCACTGTATACACAACAGCAGAGATATACAGACAACCCCAGCCCACAAGTTCTTACAATCTAGAGGAATAAAAGCAAAATGCTTCCCAGTGCACCCAGGGGAATCTTAAGTACCAAGGGCTCAGTCACAATGAGAACATTAAATCGAGTCTCCAAATGATCTGTGAGTAGGAAGATGGCAATAACAATATTTGGAAAATGTTCCTCCACTGCCAGAAAGCAAAAGTATGTCTTTCATTTACACCCTATGTTACTCCAGCAACTTTTGCCTGCTAATCCTTTCCATGTTTCATCTATTTGCTCTATAAGTACATTTCTAATATTGCCTCTCTTTCTTCTCTGCTTTCATTCCCATGCTTTAAATTCCTTTTGTTAGGAGTCAACACCACAGCCCTCTGTAATGGGCATGGAATTTGTGTGTGTGGATTGTGGCCATTCCTACATCTGTCATTGCTTTCCTGGGTATACTGGGTCTCTGTGTGAAGTAAAGACTGGTTTCTGTCAGCCAAACCCATGCCAAAATGGTGCCCATTGTCAAGAGCAAGATGGATCATTCCTCTGCTAGGTAAGAGCATTCACATTTTTGGAATAAGTTCATAATAGATATGCAGAAAGCTGTATGTAAGGAGACAGGGCAAAATAAAGAACAAAGGCCAAGAAATGAATCAAATACTTTAAATTAATTCATTAATAACTAGTGAGACCTTGGTAATAAGTATAACATTGGACAAGCACATTAGGCTTCTATTTAAAAAAGGTAGTAGCAAGGTTCTGCACACCGGACTCGTTAGTTGAAAAGCCAAAATCTATATTTAGTCCAAATATAAAAAGCACACTACATGGCTAGCTTGACGCGTTTTGGGCACAGCTGCTCTTAATCATGAGCATAAAAACAACCACCGGGGTTACGATTTAAATAGTCATAACCCAAAGTGACACCCAATGGCAAGGATTGGTAATGAAATTACATAAAGGTTGAAAATAGCATTCAATGTATCCATAAGTTCAGACGGCTGAAACATCATTTCATATAAAATGAGAGATGTCAAAACTAGTGTTTAAACCAATCACCTGAAAATGAGGAAATAGTACTAGAGACCAGACTGGGCGATAACCTACTACCCAAAGTGGAAGATCTTCTAGAGGCCAACTTCAAATGACTGTTGGACAAAATCTTTTTCATTAGAGGGTCATTATACAGTACAGGAAGATGTCTGCATATTATTTTACAAATGTCATTAAACTCTAGACTATACTTTGTACTGAAATAAATTGAATTATTTTTATCCTTGTTATTACTGTTTTTACTATGTGACAAAGAAACATTATTTTTATTTTGTTTGTATTTTTGACGTGTTTCATACCTAAAAGAAGACTATTTCTATCACGTGAATGTCCTTTGAGATAGGCGGATTGAATTACATCCACATAATAGCCTCTATTAAAAAGCTTCTGTTTTAGCACAGTAGATTGTTCATCGTAGTCTTCCAAAGTAGAACAGTTGCGTCTGTACCGCAAAAATTGATCAAAGGGGATACTAGTTTTTGTATGCCTAGGGTGACAACTGTCAGCCTGTAAAATTGTATTGCCCGCTGATGGTTTAGTATAAACTTTAGTTTCAACCCTTTCCAGATCAGGCCTTCCTATAAGTAAAGTGTCCAAAAAGTCAATGCAATCTGGATTTTGATTGAAAGTAAACGTTAAATTCAAGGAATTAGTGTTAATATAATCCAAAAAAATGTTGAGACTAGTGGATGAGCCATTCCATATCAATATAAGATCATCAATGTAGAGACCGTACCAAACGATACAGTCGCTACAAGGATTATCATCTCCAAAAACATGGATGCGCTCCCACCAACCCATATAGAGGTTGGAGTAGGACAGTGAAAATGCAGCACCCTTGGCTGCTCCACGTTTTTGGAGATAATAAGATCAATTCCAAGCCAATTTGGAAAAACCACACACCTCACAAACCCCAGCAGAGTTTCCTGGTGCTCAGTGATGGGGGAATCGGCATGTTTGACAAAGGGGCGTGCCCCGAAACGTTGCACTGCATTCAATAAAATTGCAAGGGCTTGCCCTGCTTAACTAAACTCCTGTGTGCCGGTAATCCTTCTACGATAATAAGATCAATCAAAGTAAAAATAATTATGTGTCAAAAGAAATTCCAAAGCTGAAACTAAAAAGAAAATGCATTCATGAGAATAAAGACCTGAATCACGTAGCATGTTGTTAACAGCTTCTAAGCCCTATTTAAGAAATATCTGTGTTGGGGAAAATATCACCATTTTTTCAGCTTTTAACAAAAGTTCAACTGTGACAGAAACATCATCATTTTAATGCAACTTTGACACCACTTTATCCTAACCCTGTTTATAAATAACTCTGTCATCCTGTCCAGCTAAATAATTGCTGTTATTTGTTCTCCATCTCAGATCCGGTGATATCCCATCATTTCATATGGGAGGATGATGAACTCCTTCACCCCTTATTTGGCTATTTTACTGTTATATTTTACTATGTGTGGGTGTGTAATCAGGATATAACATAATTTAGGTTGCCACTGGTGGGACTGCTCTGAGTTAGATGTTATTTCCAATCCAGCCAAGCCAGAGACACACAATACACTCACAAATCTGTCAGTAGCAAAACACTGCTAATGTGACAATATGAGATGAAACACTGAAGCCAGAACTAGAACCTTTTCTACCAAAAGCAAAAACTCTTGTAGAAAAGCTGGCAAATTCAAAGCAAGGAAAGTAACAGAGCTATGGAACACAATTGGTGACTGGAGCCCAGGAGCAGGGGGAGATGTTAGGTCCATTTGTAGGTAATGGAGATAAAAAGAAACATGACAATACTTGGAAACTACAGTAAAGCATGATAAGACATGGTCTGTAATTCTGATAATTTCTAGCTTTTCTGCCTTAGACTTGTGCAACAAAAGTTGTAGTTGTGATAATATGTGTTAATGTCGGCACAACTAATTTCTGCTAACTCTCCAGAGCATGGTTGTTTTATTAATCAGATGGGTGTGTCTGAGATGCACAAGCACTTACATGTCCCAGATTGGACTGGATTGGACTGGAAAGACATTAGTTTTTGAACACTATAAAGATACACACTCCAAATAATTTCCTGTACCCTGTGACTTTTAAGGAACACTAATTTAATTGTAAATATAAATAATTAAACTACATTTCTTATTTTACCACGGTGCCTTCCGGGGTTTCTTGGGCAGACTTGTGCAGAGAGGGATCCATGCCTGTCAAGGACATGATTTCCACAATAGGGTGTATTTTCCTTCTCTGCTCAGCACTCACACGCCATACAGGTCATTGAGGTCCAAGGAACCATCCAGCATGTACAGACCCCACCACTACTCTTCTCTTCTGTGTGTTGTACTAACTAACTAACTAACTAGAGCATTGTGTCCTACAGTGTGTTTATTTGCAATGAATCTTGAATGTTTCTGTTTATTCTAAAGTCGTATCTGTTTATTACAGGAAACCACTGTGAGATTAATCCAGATGACTTTGCTACTATATCCTCTGAAGCAAAGTGCTTCTATGGTGGGGCATGTAGGGATGAAATTAGTGGCTTCTCCTGCATGTGCCTCCCAGGATTTGTTGGTAGGAGGTGGGAAGGAGATGTGAGTGAACGAGTGTTTCTTTCAATAGGAACAGAAATCTGTGTGCAACTGAATAATGCTTACAAGTGTGATCATCTATACACAGGAGAAAAACTTGCTGCTCAATTAAAGGAACTAAAATACTCTCTTCAAAATAAAAAAGGTTATTTGTGCATTAAAACAATTCATATTGTCTAGGAGAAAGGATAAAAAATGTGATTCAAAAGATTTAAATTTATATTAATTGTTATTAATATGACACTGCCTTTGACAAGCAGGAACAGGATAGAACTGAAGGACCAGTGATTTTCATGTTCTCCACTAGTTCCTCTGTGAAAATGAAACTGTACTATATAGGTCTGTTTACAATCATGGAACGGCTGCAGCAGGAGACACCCATTATTGCGCTAAAGATTGAGGAGGCGGAACGCAAAGTACAGGCTACAGTTTCGGCGGAACAGTATCAAGCTGCACAAGGTAAACTGAATGAGAGCCTACGGCAGTTCCGCCTCAAGCTAGAGTCGCGGAAACGGCAAAAGTTTCTCCGCGATGAATCCGACTATGCGGAGAACCGGGTCTACAGGTGGGCCCCGCGAGAGGGATATCGCACTAGGAACCAACGGAAGCCGGAACGGGGACCAGGCACAAACGTGGAAGGTACACGTGGAGACTCCCGGGCTGATCCAGAAGTTTCAGACACAGCGTCCTCTTCTTCTTCTTTTTTATATGGCTCTCAAGAAAGCATTGGTTCCAACAAGGCAGGCGGAGAAGGGGAGGCAGGAAGCACCACCAAAAGAAAGCAGCCATATCACAGGAAGAAACTGCGGTGGTAAACATCTCATCGATACAGCTTACACAAAATGAGACTAAGGTACTTTCTAAAGGGTTGGGCTTTGCAATTACTACATTCCCTGATTTTTTTCAAATAGATCTGGAGGCCTTCTTTCGGAGAATACGATTATCAGCCGAGCTAAATGACAATGTGGAGATGGCTAACACTGAAACAGATCACTATTGTAATACTTTTTTCTTACAGGATTGGGGCCTTTACAATTCAAGTACATATATGCCTGCAAAATCTAATGCTGTGGTTGAAACATATATTAAGGGGGTGAAATATGAGATGTCATTACTTGAAAATAGATATAAAAAGGGTGAAATAAAATTACCTAAAGAAAATATTACCCTAGAAGAAAGACGTGCACTTTTGTCTTTACAAAATAATAAAAGTTTGGTAATTAAACCAGCGGACAAGGGGGGAGCGGTGGTAGTGATGGATAAGGAATTTTATATAAATACAATTATTACAATGTTAGATGATACAACTACCTACCAGAAACTTACCACCAATCCCCTCTTCTCTATACAGAGGGCTATTAAAGATTGCGTTGAAAATGCCTTACAATTGGAGATCATTGATAATAAATTAGCGGCCTATTTGATACAAACTAATCCAATTACACCTGTTTTATACATACTCCCTAAGATACATAAAAACATGGACAAACCCCCGGGAAGGCCGATTGTAGCTGGGGTTGATTCAGTATTTTGTCCCCTAGCAAAATTTCTTTAACACAAAATCTTTTATTAGAGATACTGGAGATTTCATTAATAAGATCAATACGATTGATGGTTTAACAGCTGATGCCATTTTGGTTACCCTTGATGTTGAGAGCCTCTACACCTCCATCCCCCATGATGGAGGTGTGGAGGCTGTCGGCCACCATCTGGATAAGGATGAAACACTTGATGGGGCCCAGAAGAAATTTTTGTTGACACTATTACAAATTGTTCTGTGTAAAAATTATTTCCTGTTTCAGGATGTTTTTTTCCTACAAACCAAGGGCACAGCAATGGGCTCGAATGTCGCCCCGTCCTATCCAAATCTTTTTATGGATGTATTTGAAAACCATTTTGTATACAATAATTGCCAATTTTTGAAGAACTGTAAATGCTGGTATCGCTATATAGACGATATCTTCATGATTTGGACGGGTAGACATTCTGAGCTCATTGGTTTCATAGATGGATTGAATAAATGCTCCCCTTTTATTAGTTTCACTATGCATTGTGATATGATCAGTATACCCTATTTGGATGTGTTGGTCAAAAATACCATGAATGGCCGTTTAGATACCGATTTATTTGTTAAACAAACTGACAGGAATACGCTACTGCGATTTGATTCCTTTCATCCTTCACACATAAAAAAATCTTTACCTAAATCCCAAGTGATGAGAGTGAAACGCATTGTCCAAAATGAACAACAACAAGCAGATAGAGTTGAGGAAATGAAGGATAAATTTAGAACGAGGGGTTATCCATCTAAAATCCTGGATGGAATGGATAGGGTGACTGAAGGGGAATCAGCAAACAGTGAACGTCAAACAAAGCGAATTTCGAAAAGAATACCATTTGTTAATCAATATAATGTACTGAGTGGGGAAATCTCTAAGATAGTAAGGAAGGAATGGAGTTTATTAACCAGAAATTTTCCAGACAAAATGATATTCCGATCCCCACCGGTGATGTCCTATTCAAAGGCAGAAACAATAGGAACTAAGTTGGTAAAGGCAGATTTAGGTCCATCAACAAAATATGTACAGACCCACTTGAAAACCCCTAAAAATGGAACTTTTCCATGTTGTGGATGCAGTCATTGTAGCAATGTACTAAAAGGAGAATGGATTTATCATCCCTTACAAGGCACCCGCATTCCCATCAGGGTTTTTTTTACTTGTATGTCCACATTTGTGGTATACAGTATTAAATGCCCCTGTGGGAAAATATATGTGGGAAAAACTATTCGCTGTCTAAGGGATAGACTTACCGAGCACAAGTCAGCTATTAGGAATAAATTAAACCAGCCTATTGCGAAACATTTCAATGAAAGTGGCCACACTATTAGTCAGTTACGCTTCCAAGTCTTAGATACAGTTCCACGAAGGAGACGTGGGGGCAATCGGGACAAAGAATTATTACGTAAGGAAGCTCAGTGGATCAGGAGGTTGGGGACTCTATCCCCACATGGGTTGAACCATGAGTATGACCTGAACCCATTTTTATTGAAATAGTTTTTAATGTGCTACTGATCTTATTTATTTATAGGTTATTACATGGACATTTGTATCCGCTTCCTGGGAGTGGGATGTAACTACGATATTCTTCAATGATTTAGTGTTTGATGGATACATTGAAAGATAAGTACAGCTGGAAGTTATTTGGATACATATGAAAAGCTTTTAATCACTAAAAGTATGTTATGTATTTATGTCTTGACACAAGGGGGCACTGTGATACATTGTATTTAAGGTCAGGTGGTGATGTGTGTTTTTTATACTTGACAAAGAGTGGAGTGCCACTCGAAACGTTGTAATTTTATGCTGCTGTCCCATACACAATAAAGACGGTTTTACGAAAACTGGAGTGCTGTCTACTGGGAGAGAATTAATACAACAATGGAGCCTTGATGAACAGGCCATTTGACGTGCACCCGATGATACATTGGTCTATTCAGTAAGTGCGGTCTAATTGGAATTGTCTCTACAATTAGAATTTTATAAAGACAAAATGTGATATTTTTTCTATATTTCATTACATTTTCTATGGCCTGTTGCTAACTTTTTAATATTGTTTCCATAGGTCAGAAATGTGAGCAGCTAATTAATTTCTGTGTAAATAATGTGCAGTTACAGCCAATACCCCACTTGGGTTCACCTGCAGCTGTCCAAAGGTAATTATTTTAATAACATTGGCATAAGTTATGATTTTTAACAGTTGGTTCAATAAAATACTGGTCAGATAGACACATAGGTTGCTGCATCAGATTTGTTTATAGTATGCTATGATTATGGAGCCACCTAGTGGTCAATACCTGTAATGTAGCTTGCAGATTTCTAACTCATTAAGTCCACATTTACCCAAATATATATATGACAGAGGAACTGGAAATTCAATCATATTATTTGCAATTTACTGATCTGATCACCAACAGAAAATTACCATAATTTAAACCAGCATGAAGCACACAGAGTCTCTAAAAAAGTTTTAAAAGTTTATTGACATTGCAAAATGGTCTTTTGTATTTATTGCCTTAAGAGGCAGTAACGCATTGGCAAAGAGTTCACCCCAGAACCTTCTGTTCTTTAAAGGTATATGAATCAATAAATAGATACATTCTCAGGTATACTGGGCTGATTTGAAAGCAATCATGCTGGATACAGGTGTTCTACACTTCACTGCACCTTACACAGAACACCATTGAATTAAGTGGCAGAGGGGAAACTGGTGATTAGTTTTCAGGGTCCCCTGTTGGCTAAGCAGGAACTAAAGGCATCTTTAAGGGCAGTGAGTATGAAACTGACATACCACCAGCAAAACTTGAGAAATTGTACTTCACAATAAGAACCGGTAGCATTAGCAGGGATCAGTTTCACTCAACATTGTTATGACAAACATAAATGAAAAAAGGTGTATAATTCAACAGTGGTGTTCATTCTACCAGTGAAAACAGCTTACTGTGCCATGTCCTGATCTTTAGTTGAACAATAATCTAAAATAGGGTAGAAATGCAATCTTACAAAATTGGTTGGTGGGAGGGAAAACTTAACTGCTTCTGCATCTAAAGGATATAAGATAGATTTAGAACAGTTAATTGATAGACCTAAATATTCCCTAAAAAAAGCAATCTATAATATTTATTAAGGCAGAGCAACTTTGTGGGGAACACAGTTTCTCAATGAATTATAATCATGTATGTACTTAATCAGGAAAGTGCAGTTACATGCTTAAGTTTCCTTCCTTTCTGCAAAAAGTCCTGGCATTTTTAGTCTTTTCTTTTTCAAATTAGTAGAGACAACTGAAAGTGCCATGGGTGCCATCAGACATACATACATACATATATATAAGTATGAGAATATTTGGGGGCAAGTGAAGTGAATTAGAGGGAATTTTCGAAGTTAAAAGATTCAAAATTCAAAGTAATTTTTTTATTCGACCATCAAATAGGCCAAATTCCACTTCGACTTTGTTTCGAAGTAAAAACGTTCGACTATTCGACCATTTGATGATCGAAGTACTGTCTCTTTAAAAAAACTTCGACTTCAATACTTTGCCAAATTAAACCTGCTGAAGTGCTATGTTAGCCTATGGGGACCTTCTAGGGCATTTTTCTTCGTTTTTTGAATTCGAAGGAAAATCGTAAGATCGTACGATAAAATCGTTAGATTCGAAGTACGATAGTATAGATTGTACAGGAACAATTTTCTGCATACCGAACAGTTTTTCTGTTAGCATTTGTTATTATATTCTCCCAATAAAGAGCAATTTGATACATTTTTTTTTTTTTTAAAGATTTTATTTTTGCTTTTAACAGACAGGTAGATAGAAACAACAAAGAAGAACCATCACATTTTAATGAAGGCAAGACTAGAAAATTTCTTGAGCATTAATCATTCAGAAATGCAATAGAGCCTGGTCAGTGCAGCGCAGTGGGCGTTTAGTATAACCAGTGCAATTTGAGGGGGCATTGAATTGAACTAAGGGCTATAGATCACCCCAGCAGGGCTAGATCGCCAGATCCGCTGAGTTCACCTCCAACCACGGGGCCCAGATCTTCTCGAATTTCTGCGGGCATCCTCTTCCCTCATATGTGAGCTTGAACAAGGGCAGTATTTTGTTAATCATGTTTCTCCAAGCCTGGATCGTGGGAGGTTGGGCCGCCATCCATTTCATCATCAGCAGTTTCTTTGCATAAAATAATAGTATTCTGAGTAGCGATCTGGTTTTATTCAGGGGGAGGAGGTCATCCACTATGCCAAGAAGACAAACTTAATTTGATACATTTTTATCTTGGATGCGGGTGGGGTAAAAAAAAAAGAGGGTTTGAAATGAACAAAGATCACATTGGGGGGTCATAATTGAAGAGAAGTAGTGAGGTGCAGAAATAAAAAAAAGCTTAGTTAGACAAAAGAATCAACCCAATAGCAAAATTTATAAACTTGGATATGTTTGCAGGGCCGGAATTACATAGTGGGTGCCCCTAGGCCCACTACCATTCATCGCCCCTGTCCCCTCCAGGGGGACAGGAGCAATGGGGATTGGTGCACGGGAAATTTAAAAAATGAATTTATCTCTAGTGCATCCCCAGTGTTTCTGAACCAATGTGGGTGTGGTTGGGCAGCATGCCGCCCCCCTAAAATTCTGCCTAGATTACAGCTATTTTATGACAGTAACTGCCTCCTTCTTGTAAAACAAGTCATGTCTGCCAATAATCTGCAATTGTATAACTGATCCTGCTTATGAATGCATATATAATTCTTTAACTGGACAGCTTGTAACTGGTGTAGCAGGTATTTCTTGGTTAGAGAACATTGGGGAACCTTGCCCATTATTTTCCAATACATTCCTCTAGCCTAAGAACATCTATCCCTGCTCGGTAAATCTGTAAATATGAAAAAATATCTCCTTTATTGCAGATATTGCAGATAATTGCCTATCAGTAAAGAAATAATAATTGCAACATACAACCAACATAAATGTGTGCAAAACTAGTTGTACAATGTTCCTGGATTCACGTGTGCATCTCCCAGATTTCCCAGAAAATGATAAAATGTTCTTCCATAATTAGTAAAAGATAATATCCTGGCCTTCCCACCATGGCTGCAAATAATGGCACTGTTGAAATCCTTTAGATGGAAATGGAACAGATTTGGGTTACAATGAGCACATTTTCTCATTTTTGCCTATTTTTTTGTTATATTGATGCTGATAGCTGTTTCCTATAATTCTTCTTCTCTCCCATAGTCTCTTTATAACAATTATTGCCTGGATCACTTTGCCAATGGTCACTGTAAGAAAGGATGTCACAATGCTGAGTCTGGTTGGGATGGAGGAGATTGTTCAGATGAAGAAAGAAAGAAATCTCTGTGCTTTATCAAAGAGAAATAAACACTCTCCTACACAATCTGTCAATGCTAATGTGAGCACGAGTGAGACTTCAGAAAGACAGCAGTGGAAATATGTTGTTCAGGTACTGGAAAAGTGACAGCCTATCCTTTATTTTTTTATTTTTATCTTTGTGTCATTTGTTTAACTTACCATTTAATTTACTTCTTGTTTCTCACCGATATGAAAAACACACAGGTGGTCACTCAGCTGTAGTGGCCTTTGGTTTGGGCATCTGTTGCTGTTGCCGTGGCTCTGGTCTTAGGAGGATTTATTGGTGTCCAGCTCAGAAGAAAACATCAACATGGGGTAGTATGGCTTCCTTCAGGATTCAGTTGGCATAGATCAGGAGAGGGTATCAGGAGAAGGAAACCTGTAGGAGAAGATGCCACAGGACTCAGGTAGGTTCATTAGTTGTTACATTATATATACATAATATTAAACATAGGATAATGCAAAAAAATCAGCAAAGTCAAACAAAGGTCAGTTAGATTTGCTTGTGCTGCTAAACATTCTAGGAAAGATGAACCTACAGTCAGATTGCAACCACCACAATTGTGCCTGATGCGCAGAAACAAATGCGACTGCAGTGTGTTGTTTCAAATCGGTCACAAGTCCTTGAGTGGGAGTTGTACCATTTCTGTTTCTTGGTGTTAAAATGATGTATGTGTATGATTCACTGGGAGCAAATCTGTTGCCTATTAACTGTGGAAATGCTGGAAATACCACTGAAGTTAGTGTGATAGTAGCTCCAGGTCATATGCATCAATGGGAGCACTTGCACCAGATTCAGTAAAACAGACAGGATGGATGCAGTTTGTACTATATGTGTAAATGCCACTGTAGCAGCTATTCTACAAGAAAAAATGGAACATGAAGAACCATGCTAACCATGGCTGTTTTCCATATTGCTTATAATAGCTTTAGTCATCCTAGTTCTTCTGAAAGGATTTGCAGCAAAATCAGATTTAAATTACTTTCCATGTGATAAGCTGGACAAGGTTTATGCTGGAAAATTTCTAGGAGTTATTTTGGAATTCAGCATTTTTGCAGCATTGGGATTTAGTCAAAACCTTTGTATTGAGCTGAACTGAATAATGCAGCTTTATCTTATCAATATTCACTAGGTATATCCCTGAAATATCTTTCTGTTCCAAAATGATAAAATGATTAATAAATGCTTAGGCCCTCTAGTGTACCAATACAGCTGCTCCATCAGCCCAGCTATATCTGCCGCAGCTGGACACAGAGAATGGCATTATGGGCCAAACTGAGATATACTGAGTGTGTGTAGCATGATGAGATACAGCAAGATGAAATCTGGGTTAAATCATAGCAGCTTTTGTGTTTTGTCCTTAGTGATAACATTATGAAACTGTCACTGTTTCTGTCATGCATGTCTTTGAAGACCTTATTGAGGTGCTGTCAAACTGATGCTCGAATGAATTATGTATCTACTCCGCTTATGTTAGCGGCTCAGTTACCTGTACAGAACATGGTGGAGGAACTTGTGTCGTGTGGGGCTGACCTTGGAGCAGCAGATACCCGAGGCGGGTTCATCTATTGCTGTAGTCCCTCTAGTAACTAAAGTCATAACAGATTTGGCACTTTGAAATAAAAAAAATTAAAGGGATACTGTCATGGGAAAAAATGTTTTTTTCAAAACGCACCAGTTAATTGTGCTGCTCCAGAATTCTTCGCTGAAATCCATTTGATGTTTTTATATTTAATATTGAAATTTGTCATGGGGCTAGACATATTGTCAGTTTCCAGGAGCCCTCAGGTCATGTGACTTGTGCTCTGATAAACTTCAGTCACTCTTCACACTGCAAGATGGAGTGATATCACCCCCTCCCTACGCTCCCCAGCAGCCCATCAGCAGCCTGTCAACAGAACAATGGGCAGATAACCAGATAGCATCTAACTGACACCTCTGCTGAAGGATTTGCTTGCATTGCTAGCCCCACCAAATGGTAGACATGGGAATAGCACCACAACCCATGTCGTGCGTATACTAAAATGGGAAGGGGAGAAACAATAGCTGTCTCAGCAATTCTATCCTGAAGGGCTGGCTCTTTCTCAAAGCTCAGAATTAGGCACAGTGCGAATTAGGCACAGTGCACTGAGATTGCTGCCTCCACACCAGTATTACAGCTAAAAAAAAAACATATGTTGGTTCAAGAATAAAATTTTAAATACTGGAGTGAATTGTTTGCAATGTAAACAGTGTAATATAGACATACAAAGTAAACCATAATAATCATGACAAAATCCCTTTAAGTTTTTTTTTATGCGTGGCCTGTTGCACCCTGGTATTCAGAATTAAAAGTTGTGCCATCTTCTTTGCTTGATGAACCTGAATCCAAATATTGCTTGCTGTTGTTAGTCAGTTAGTTTAATACATTACATGCCTGTAATCTCTGTTGCTTTTCAGGTAAATCTGCACTACACTGGGCTGCAGCTATGAATAATGCAGCAGCTGTGAAACCCCTTCTCTGCAATGGGGCAAATAAGGACATTCAAGATAAGAGGGTAAGAGCAAGGCAACATGTTTAGATCTTGGGCTATCCCCTGCATTTACTAGAGTATCTACACATTTCTCTTTTGCATTCCATTTTTTGCATTTTATTTTATTTTGTGTTATTTCTTTACTTTTCTAAATCTTCCCTTTGTATAGCTGTATCATTGCCCTATAGGTAACCTTCTCATTATTTCTTATGTTAACCAGGATGAAACTCCCCTTTTCCTTGCTCCTTCTTGAGCACCAAGTAGATCAGGACCTCTGCAATCACACTGGATGACAGCCAAGACATTTAGCCCAAGAACGAGGCCACAGAGACATTTAGAGGCTTCTGGAAGAGTGTTGCCCTGCTGTTCCCAGGAATACATCTGTAGTAACTCCTTCTGCTGGGGCACAAGCTAAGCGGACCCACAGATCTCGGACCAAGGAACATGCAAAACCTACCCCTTATCTCACCATCCCCAGGCTCCAACATGCTAGACCCAACCATCTGGCTATTGTCCAACTCCAGCCTTGGAGCAGACTGCCCCCAAAGACCTGCCTTGTACACCCAATGACCAATTTGGGAACAGCATATATTTAACCCTTCCCCAGCTAGGCCAGAGGAAACATCTCAGACACAAACTTGCATGCACCACCACCCCTTCTGAGCCCCCTCTCCCGAGTCTAGGAACCCCGGCCCTGGGTGTTTGCATTTAGCTAAAGATTTTCAATTAATGTATATTAGACAGTTTTGTAGTTATGTTCCCTTCTGTATGCAAATTTGGGGTGTTTACACAAATAGTGCAAAATATGGAACAACTTACTAACAACTTCTATATAAGATTTCATTATTTGAATAAGCCATAATGCTCTTCCTATAAATGTGATTCAGTATGTTTGGTTTATATTTTGCAACTTACTTGGTTGTACAGTACTTGGTAAATCAGAACAGGAAACAATGAAAGTAAGAACACTAGTGTTTGCAGTCAGAATATTTCAGTTAATTTATGCAAAACATGTTTTGAAAACTCCACCATTTCATGAGCACGGTGCATTTTCTGGGAACTCTTTGTACCATATCATACTGTTGTGGTTGTTGGGCCCTGGGGATGCTTTCTAGGTGTGTGTAGACAATGTGAGCAGGCTATAGAGTGAAAGCAGTTCAGAACTGCTACGAGGTGAAGATTATGTGAATGTTATGAATTATAGGATAATGTATGTGTAATGAATACTGGTAGAGTGTGCTGTCAGCCTTTGATAGGGTGGAGGGATGTGTAACGGGAAAATATGTGATATATTAGGTTTAAGGCAGCAGTAGGTTTAAGTTAAAGGGATACTGTCATGGGAAAACATGTTTTTTTTCAAAACACATCAGTTAATAGTGCTACTCCAGCAGACTTCTGCACTGAAATCCAATTCTCAAAAGAGCAAACAGATTTTTTTATATTAAATTTTGAAATCTGACATGGGGCTAGACATATTGTCAGTTTCCCAGCTGCCCCAGTCATGTGGCTTGTGCCTGCACTTTAGTATGGAACTACTTTCTGGCAGGCTGTTATTTCTCCTAATGTAACTGAATCAGTCTCAGTGTGACTTGGCTTTTACTATTGAGTGCTGTTCTTAGATCTACCAGGGACCTGTTGTCTTGTGTTAGGGAGCTGCTATCTTGTTACCTTTCCATTGTTCTTTTGTTAAGCTGCTGGGGGTGAAAGGGAGGAGGGTGATATCACTCCAACTTTAAGTACAGTAGTAAAGAGTGACTGAAGTTGATCAGAGCACAAAAAAATCAAACGAATTTGATTCCACCAAGGCCAACTAGAACCCAGAGAAGCTCCCAGCTTTTTGATTGAAAACATTTTGCTGTAAATATGTGTGAAAAACAGGTAACTGGAAATAAGACTATTTTCAGGTTAACTACAGTGTTGTGAATTTCTCTTGCAGTTTAATCAATAAACCCCACTGGGCTACAAATCTATTCATGAGAGTGCATAAGCCACTCAACTATGCAGCGATCACACCTAGGGGCACATTTACTTTGCTCTAGTGAAGGATTAGAATGAAAAATACTTTGAATTTCGAAGTTTTTTTTGGCTACTTCGACCATCGAATTGGCTACTTCGACCTTCGACTACGATTTTGAATCGAACGGTTCGAACTAAAAATCATTCGACTATTCTACCATTCGATAGTCGAAGTACTGTCTCTTTAAAAAAAACTCTGACCACCTACTTCGCCACCTAAAACCTACCGAGCACCAATGTTAGCCTATGGGGAAGGTCAAAAATTTTTCCTTCGATCGTTAGATCACACGAATTGCGGTAAATCCTTTCGACTTCAATAGTCGAATATCGAAGGTTAATTAACCCTCGATATTCGACCCATAGTAAATGTGCCCCCTACTGTCTGTATCAATTTTCAAGCGTGTGACCATCTTTTAGGATTAGGCTAAAAATTGTATCCTTTATGCAGTATAAATATATATGTACTCACTTGGAATCTATGGCCCCTTGCTGGAGACATAACTGGCCTTGAACAGAGTACTGATTTTCAGTGGAGCATACCAACATCAGCACAGATCATATAGCACAGATTATAAATTGGGTTGCCACCTGCCCAGTATTTTACCGGCCTGGCCGGTAAAAATTAAGCTTGATCCTAATGTTATTGATAGGGGAAATGCATAAAGGAAGGCCGGTATGTTTTTGGAAGAAAATGTGGCAACCCTTATCATAAGAGCAATGTGTAGTGCCACCAGCAGCCACTAGAGAGCCCACAATGAACAGGAAGATGCAAGACTCTTTGCAGTCAATACTATATACCGTATATATATATATATATATATATATATATATATATATATATATATATATAATATATATCTCGTAATATTCAAGAGAACCATATATGAAAAAATTCTCATTTATTTCTGTTGTATCAATGTCCAACATTTCGGTCCATTACGTTATATATATCCTAACCGTGCACCCCAGCTGTACAAGCCACAACAGTGTGTGCCTTGGAGTGCGAATACTCATTGGTCTGTTTTCCATAGTATATATACCTCTCCCCTTTTCCCCATGCCATAGGAAAAAGTTAGGTAATAATAATCATTAATAAGAAAGTATGGCCAATAAATAATGTGAGAAAAACAAAATATAAATAATTCAAACACAATTCTTCCCCAAAATGCAGAGGCAGCACCCCCAAATCCCTTTGTCCAGCATTGCACATCAAAGTATTGTGGCTCCTGCCAGTAGGTGGCACTGTGGGTCATTGAAGCCAGGACTCGAACACTGGTTAACACATCTTAACACTGGTTAAATTTGCAGCTACTCACTAATGGCTTACCATGAGTTATTGGCCAGATGCAAACTTGATCTTGGTCACACCACTTAAGGTGGCCATACACAGGGCAATAAAAGCTGCCGACAGACCGTGTCGGCAGCTTATTGGCCCGTGTATGGGGCCCCCCGACGGGCTTCACTGATCGAGATCTGGCCGAAAGTCGGCCAGATCTCGATCGGATGGGACAGAAAATCCCGTCGGATCGCGGCCGCATCTATTCGTTGATGCGGTCCCACGATCCAACCGCCCATTTAGGCATCGTTAGAATCCAATCTTTGGGCCCTAGGGCCACGATCGGATCAACCCGATATTGCCCACCTCAAGGTGGGCATATCGGAGGGAGATCCGCTCGTTTGGTGACATCGCCAAACGAGCAGATCTCTCCATGTATGGGCACCTTTACTTGAGAATTCTCAAAGGACCAGGAGGAAAAAGTATTGGGTCTTTTGGCATCAAGAACACATTGGTGTCTGATTTGCTCAATTTGTACAATTCAGTTACTCCCTAGGGGAACCATTTAATTCAACACAGGTACAGGCTGGCAAAGAATAATTAATTCATTTTCATTTTTTATTATTTGTGGTTATTTAGCTTTTTATTCAGCAGCTCTCCAGATTGCAATTTCAGTAATCTGGTTGCTAGGGTCCAAATTACCTTAGCAACCATGCACTGATTTAAATAATAAACTGGAATATGAATAGGAAGATAACTAAAGAAAGATAACTAATAAAATGTAACAATAACTACACATTTTCAGCCTTACAGACCATTTTTTATTTTGATGGGGTCAGTGACCCCCATTTGAAAGCTGGAAAGAGTCAGAAGAGGAAAGCAAATAATTAAAAAACTTTAAAAAAGAAATAATGATGACCAATTGAAAAGTTGCTTAGAATTGGCCATTCTATAACATACAAAAAGTTAACTTAAAGGTGGACCGCCTGTTTCATCCATGACAAACAAACTGCTAATTTAATAAAGTTAAATAGCAGAACACTTTTAAGCTTGTGTAAACCAATAAATGGGGGACCTACTGTATGTGACGAGTTTATTCAGCTTTTCTACAAAACTGGAACCTTGCTCCCTGTGACACGCAGCATTGGACTTCTTTGTATTTGTGCAATAAGTGTTTTGTCTCCATAACAGAAGTGTCTTCTGTCTAGCAAAAAGGGAAAGTGCTTGTATTGGACATACTTTCTGCCTATTATTATAAATACATTTTCAACTCAAAATGTATTTATTTAACATACTATAAGCATAAATATAGTCCTTAAAGTGGGAATTTGATCTCTTTCATTCTCCCTGAGATGACTGTGGGAATCACAACACCAAAGTACCCTCTCTGTTTTATGGAACCAATAAAAGTTCATGTTGCAGTTTTCAGTATAATATGAATAGTACTCATGGAAAAATGAAAAAAAAAAAAACACCTTACCGTTGTACACGATTATTGTTTCCACTGGAATCAATAAGTAAACTAAGGACATATGCATACAATATCGTTATGTAGCCAACTTTAAATATATTTTTTGCTGATTATCTCAATTCAAGGGAAATAAGGCAACATGTAACCGTGCTAACAAGCACATTTTAAAGCTAGAGTTTTTGATAAAGAATTTTAAGATATTTCATTTAAAACAAGGTTTATAAAAAACAATGCAGCAAAAGGTGCCACTGCAGGAAAGAGATTTTACAGCAGTAAAAAATTGTGTCAAATCACATGTCCTCTTAGGGGCAATGGCACTTACTACAAGGCAACGATTCCTTGATGGCATCCTGCACACCCACTTCCCCTTCACATCATTGATTCACTAAACCTAAATTGAAACCACTTTTGCTGACAAGAAAATCAGCTCTATTATGAATTAACATACTGAGTAATGTATTTATTATACAATTCATCCGTAATGGGAAATTGTATAAAACAGTTATTCTATTCAATATATCATCCTGTTTATCTGTATCCTCACATCAGTTCTTATTAATTTTCCAACATTCTGTATTTAATGATTTATTTCTTTCCAGAGCCCTATCTTGCAGACAGGCTAGGGAATGCTGCCAGAAGGAAAAATGGGGAAGCATAAGTTTCATTCATCTTTACTGATCAGCAGGCACCCCCAAGTGGTGAAGGCATTTCCACTCTCTGTTCATCCAAACGATTCCCTTGAACACGAAATAACATCTCAAATAGGTCAGCAGCCCCCTGTGGGAGTGGAGGAGAACAACGCTGGTCTTCCATCCTCTGAGCCTAAAATTAAACAGGATTGCGGGATCATTAATAAACTTTCAGGAAAGTATCATATCATTAGGCCACTAAGTTTAATATGTACAAATTTATTTTCAAATGATAATTTTTCTTAAAACAAATATTGATTAATGAAAAGAATATCCCCTGACCTGATGCCCTATAATGGTGGTGTACAACTCCTCTTGAGCTGGTATTTTTAAAGGTGCTGGCTTTTTTCTGAGACTCCGCCCAGTCCATGATCCCCTCCTCCTGCGGTGGAGCTCTAAGAGTAGCCCTTTTTCATCTGAAAGAAGGGATAGGTTACGTGTTGTGGGCAAAGAAAAGTGGCGCTTGGCCCGGGGACGTGATGGAGGCAGCTCTGCTCTCTGTTCTTCTAAGCGCCTTGTTTGGGCAGTGGAGAGAAGGTCAAGGAATTGTTCAGTGTGGAGAGACAGAAGTGACGCAGATAAACCTGGAGGGAGATAAAGAAAATTAAGAAATAAAAAACCATAAAGCAAGAGGAAGCACAAGAGGGAACAGTAGATACCATATGGGAAAAGGGAAGTAGGGACATTTGCCCAGGAGGAATATCAGATTGCCTGGCTTGTGCAAAAGTCAAACTTTTATGAAAATACAGCTTTTTCACTCTACTGTGCATGTATTGGCCCTGGTGCTATCGAAGAAAGAAGAAGAGGATGGCTCTGTTATGTTCACTCAGAAGTATACTGGGCAGGTGCAGTTTTCTAATGGGAGCACTGGCCCAGGGTATCGGGTAAGTGATTATTATCACTGGGGGGTGCCTAACATTTAACTGGCCTTCTCCTTTAGGTGTAATATGTGTAATAGATATGTTGCCAATTCCCAGCCAAACTGTGATCAGGAAAGCTGATGTTTTGACCATTAACCAATAAGCTGCAGACTCTCTATGGTGTGCCATGTTGGAAGTGGGTGTTGGCTTGTGTAAGACCTGTGTTAATCCAAGATCACTGCTATGAGTTCATCTAACAGGGGAATCAAACACAATTGGTTTGAGGCATTGCTGCTAAATGGCATATTAAAGCAGAATGCTCTTTAAAATTTAACATGTTTTTTAAACTTGATGCCATACCAGGCAAATAAACATTTAACAATGTAGGAGGTAAAATGAATATGACACAAAAGTGGCAGAGAATTTTCTTAAAAACAAATCTGATACTATGAAATAAAAACAGAATGCAGTTATTTAGCAAGCACAGAGATTGGAAAGGGCTCTTAAAGTCCAAGTCCTACCACAATATGATAACCGGGTGCTAAGCCTAAAGCTGGCCATAGATGCAAAGATCCGATTGTTCGAATCCTCGAATAATGGACTTCCCCATCTCCCGACCTGCCACTAACCATTCCGATCAAATAAAGAAGAAAAGAACGATGTTCTGCCCCTGACAGCAATCGTATGAAAGTTTATGTCGACAAAGCTAGTGACAGTCTCCCACTGAAAATCGTCAGATCGGCAATACATGCAGAGATATTATCGGCAGCCGACAGAAATCTTTTAACCTGTCTGATTGACCAAACGACAGATCTCCGTGGGATGAAAAATGTCGGGACTCTTCACACACGGTCTGAAAAATGTACGAATCAAGGATTCGTACAATCAGATCTTTGCGTCTATGGCCAGCTTAAGGCAATGGATCAGGAAGCTTCTAACAATATCCTTTATTAAATTATTAATTATTTGTTTAACTGGAAGTCCTTTATCTCTATTGCTCTATCTCACTTTTAATCAATATGACTTCAGAGAGATATTGGACAAAAGCTGGACTGAGGTTTATATACTGTTTTAAAGAAAATAATATGTATACAACCTCGTCTCTCACTGATAGGTGAAGGAGGAGCAGATCTCCAGGTTCTGGACCTCCCCTCTAGACCATCTGTAGGTGCTTCTGCATTATCTTGAAAAACACCTTCATTTTCAGCAGCCATAGGAAGTTCCTAAAGACAAAGATCCAAGTCAACTAGAAATAGATGAAATGTTGCTTAATGATGCAGACAATGCCACCCCCTCATCCACTGACCTGTCCCTCTATGTCATGAACTCACCTGGTCATGTGGCTCTTTGTTCCCTGGTTCAGATGCTTCATCTTGCACAAAGTATGCCTCCCCTGTCACTTTTTCTGTGTCCATCTGATCTGATGTCTCATCTCGCACAGTGAATGTCTCTTCTGATGTCTCATCTCGCAAAGTGAATGTCTCTTCTGATGTCTCATCTGGCCCAATAAATGTCCCTACAAACACTTTTGCTGTGTCTCGCTGTTCTGATGTCTCATATCGTGCACTAAATGTTTCTGCAGTCTGATTTTCTGAATTAGTTCTTTCTAAGCTTCGACCCTGCACAATGAATGTTTCTGTAGACTCTTCCCCTGCACATCTGTGTTCTGATGTCTCACTTTGCACATGGAATGCCCCTTCAGACTCTCTCCTGGTAGTTTGATCTTGATCAGTCATCCTGTTCCCACTCCCAACTCGTTAATTTTCCTCTACATATATATATGTTTTGTGACTTATATCTTCTTGTGCTTTCTTTCTTCTCTTCACTCGTATTCTCTCAGCAGCACAGTCTCTTTAGCTTTCCCACACTATTATATTCTCACTTTGGCTTCCTGTCCTAGCTTCCTTGTTTTGGCTTCTCCTGTTCCTTGTTTTTCAACCTGTGAAAATAAAAGGAATAACAAGAAGCAGGTGACGTATGTGTATGAATTTGTATAGTGCCACCAAATCTTAACAACGTCTAGCAAAGCCAACAGTTAGATTAAAGTAAAATCAACCTGTAAAAGAAAGGGAAATTGCTGATTTTTGTAATTATTAAAATGGATACAAAGCATGTAATAGTACAGTGTAATTTAAGATACTGTGAAATATGAATATTATTGATAAACATCTTTAAAGATTTTTCTTTCATCCTAACATGGGCACTAATCTGCACAATTGCTGTAGATCATAGCAATAATCTGACATTTAGGGGGTAATTTACTAAACTCCGGTCTGGCTTTTTGGGGAAAACTCAAATTTTGTTTTTGTTTTTTTTAAAACACTAAATTTTTGAAATGCATTTAAGTCCAATGCAGCAAAAAGCTCAATTCCGAAAATCTGCCATCTCTGACCTGCCAAGGTTGTGTATAAGTCAATGGCAGAGGTCCCTATCCTATTTTGACGTTTCTGTGGTCTGTTCTGGATTTAGCCTGAAAACCGACCTCTTCTGGGGTTTCGGGGAAAAATTTTTAAAAAGAAAATCGAAATATTTACTGGGTTTTTACCATACCAATTAAATAGATCAAATTGTGGGTCTTAGTTTGGTTGGACTTTTTTTTATATAAATAATGAGAAAAAAATTGACTTTAGTAAATAACCCTCTAAATTATCATCTTGCAAGGTTGTCCTTTTAGAGGTCTAAAGCATAGTAAAAGAACTCATCAGATTCATTTGAACACTGTAATACAAATTATTGACAAAGTAGCCTGTTCACTCAAAAGATCATACAGTTCTTTTTTAAGGGCTCCAAAACTTTGCAAAAGGTGACCTGTTTCACCAACTCTAATGCCTAACACAGGGGGGCAGATTTATCAAAGGTCAAAGTGAATTTTCTATTTAAAAAAACTTTGAATTTTTAAGTAATTTTTAGGTACTTTGACCATCGAATAGGCCAAATTCGACTTTGATTCAAATTGAAAATACTTTCTCTTTAAAAAAACTTCGACACTTCGCCACCTTAAATCTGCCAAATTACTGGGTTAGCCTATGGGGACCTCCTAGAGCCTAGAAGTTTTGAGAAGTCAATCTTTTTTGTAAAATTGTACGATCATATGATTAAATCGTACAATTCGAAGTATGATTGTATGATCTTAAAAATCCTTAGACTTCGACTTCAAATGTCGGACTACCCTATTCGATGGTTGAATTTTGAAGTTTTTTTCACTTCGCAATTCGACCCTTGATAAATCTGCCCCAGTGTGTGTCCCATTGAAAGAAATTATATAAGCAGCAGGCTGCCCTTTATTTTTTTATCACTAAATTGCATCTGGCTCTGTGGGAAAATCTGGAATTGAATTAGGAGATAAGTCTTTGAATTTGGCCCATTGTGTGAAGACCACGGGGCTTATTTATCAAAATCCCATTTTATCTCAACATTTTCTGCTACAAACTCAAATCCGCTCTGTTTTTTTTACGCTTATTTACTATTACACTTTCCAGAAAATTAATTTTGCGGGGAAAACGTTGATTTCTTTTTTGCCCGAAAACTTCGGGGTATTGCAAAACACGCAGCGCACATCAAAAAATCATTGGGACTTCTCCCATTGAGTTATATGCAATCTCGACAGGTCTGAGATGCAGGATTTTCTTATTTGGACTTTTCCATCCTCTGGGTTTCTGAAAAATTTGTAAAATTTTTTTGAGTCAATTCTTAACATAGGTATGAGACCTGTTATCCAGAAGGCTTGGGGCCTGGGGGTTTCCTTTCATTTAAAGTTATGAAGTAGAAAGTATTGTTTTATTATTACTGAGAAATAATTAAGTCTTTTTTTTAAAAAAACAGATGGCCTATACCTGTACTTACAAATTTAGGTTAAATTTGCATACACACTTAGGGGCAGATTTATCAAGGGTCGAATTTCGAAGTTAAAAATACTTCGAAATCCAACCATCGAATTAAAATACTTTGAATTTGAATATCGAATTTGAACTTTTTTTCATCGAATTTGTGTATTCTGCGGTCGAAGTAAAATCGTTCGATCGAAAGATTAAATACTTTGAATCAAACGATTCTAACGGTTTTAACGTACGATCGAACGATTTTACTTAGACTTCAAAAAACTTAGAAAAATGCTGTAGAAGGTCCCCATAGGCTAACATAGCACTTCGGCATGTTTAATGTGGCGAAGTATTGAAGTCAAAGTTTTTTTTAAAGAGACAGTACTTCGATTATCGAATGGTTGAATTTTCAGACTATTTTACTTCGAAGTAAATTTGAAGTCGTATCCTATTTGCGAAGACCAAAAAATTGCTTTGCTTTCGAATTTTTTTGTAAAAAATTCCTCAAAATAACTTCCGACCTTGATAATCTGCCCCTTATACTATAGAATATATAGAATAGATAGATTTTAGCACATAAAAAAGTGCTCAGAGGTGCAGTTGTACATTTTTTACTTCAAATCTATTCTATATTCTCCTACCTATGCTTCCACTTTCTTTACGTCATCTACGTTGCATAAACTTATCACACATCGCGCGAGCTCACCGATACTGCTTTATCAACAACAGGATATACCTCGCGAGCATCTCCAGCAATAGACATAGAATTACTGAGCAGCTCATCACAACAACGCCATACAGCAATACAGAACCACGAACGTAATCGCAATAAACTCGCTCTACCAATTTCACTCGAGCATCCAGTATTCACGACCAGCGCTGGGTGCACTGTATCCAGATTCATAAAGCGCATATCAATACATTTCACGATTACATCTCAGTGACCACGCATAAATCTCCATAATATGCATCCGCTATCCAATTCTCTTATGACTGACTCCTACTTACTGTATGTGTATCACCACCTTGACTATGACTAAACCTGTCGCACATACCTTACCATGTACACACACATACTAGAACACATCTACACCAGCCCTACATAGAATATCTAGCTTCGATGTCTTATCCACAGCTAGGTATTCGGATCTATCGCATTTACAATCACGATATCCATATTCCATTATAGCGATAAACTTCATAATGTCAGATCAGTCTACTGGATCTTGTTGACCATAATGTTATCAAAAACATCGTATAGTCAACTTACATCTCGCAGACTCTCCAATCATTATCACCAGAGAGTAGATAAGATAACATGTGTCATACTGTATAAACAGATCAGTGTCTCGAGCGCTGTCATAAAACTAGTATTCTTCCGACATTCGCTGCCATATATAATCATCCGCGCTTGATACTATGCACTATCAATTATCCCGGCGTCAATACTTCTCACCCAAGCCGGGCACTACACAATATCTAATAATATACGATCTGGCGGACCCTTACCAACCTTCAATGCTATATAACTCCCTCCTGTACAACAAAGATCATAACTAAGAAATGCTGCTTACATATATTGAACTGATAAGCAATCAGGCATTGTGGAGAGCTAACTACGAATACAGTGTTGGGATGGTATTCAAAGCAAGAAAAGGAAAGAATTGTATATTCTGCTTTTAGTAGCAATAGCAATTACAAAATAACTTTAAAATCATGAAACTTTTCTTAATGAATGTATACCGAAAAGTAGCTTATATTTTCTTTCATTATGCAAAAACAATATTTTCTGTGGAGTTTCCCATAATGCAAACTATGAAATACGTTTCCTTACTGAATTGTGGGTTCCAATATTATTTTCCTGTGTGCTAATTCAAAGTAGGAACTAAGTAAGATTGCTGCATATGTTTATATTCCCTTGCATGGAGCCTTGTACTAATATAGTGCAAATCTCCTCCCATTATTAAAAGGGGAAGAAGAGTGTATGGTGATCTAGGGAGGGGGCTTGTGTTCTTTCCCACCTTCAGCTAGCTGCAAGCCTTCCATATATACAGTATGAAGATTTCTGAGTTCCACTAACATATGCATATCTTGGTACTACTTTGACAGCCTTGTGTCAAACACAAACAGAGGATGGAGTTACTCTAGTTACCCCAGCAATGCAGCAAGAGTTCAGTAATAGGAAACCAAAATTGACATAAATGGTTACCTGGCAGCTTCATGGCTTTCCCAGTGATAAACAGGTAAAAGTCTGCTCACCTTATATTCTGTATCTGTCGATCAGTTTGGGAGCTGTCCCGCTCTCACTCTCTAAACTGTATGTAAGCTGTCACTTCCCCTCACCGCCTCTCCTTCCGTTCATTCTCTTCCTCTTTTCTTCCTCTCTATGCTTCTCTTTCTATGCCCTGTCACTCTCACTGACCCCCACTTCTGTAACTACCTCTTGGCTATACACCTCTCTCCAACCAACTCCCCGCTTTTTTCAGAGTTCTGTTTCCCCCACTGACACTATTGCCTAAGTAACTTCTACCTTCTTATGTGAATATTGATATTATAACTATATATATATATATATATATAATATATATATATTATATATATATATCTATATATATATATATATATATATATATATATATAACTACTTAATGGCTTTATTTTTACTAGTTAAACCTTTTACTTTTTTCTGCTTAGAGTTCCCATCTCCACTATTAAACCCATTTCTTAGAATTTCCATCTATTTTCCACTTCATTCTCATTTATATTCTTGTAATCCTTTCTGATTTCTAAATATATAACCCCCACCACACACACACACTAAAACAAACACATACACAAACCCACACTCTGCTTGTTCCTGTCACTGTCAGGTCTTCGCAGGTTTATTGGTAGCACTGAATCTGCCACTTCCTGCCTACAGCTGAAGGCACATAACATTTCAAAGAAATCTAACCATATGACTAACGGACGCCCACAATAACGTTTCGTATACAATGATCAGAATGCTGACTATTACATTCACCGCCTCGCAACTTCATTTCATGCTACCATACGACAACCAATACTCTCTGTATTTAAAATCAGTTAACACCATCAACGAGCATAGACTTAGATGCCCACTAGTGAAATATCTTCTCTACCTATAAACTGCTCCGATCTAGTTTACGCAATAGTTATAAGTCTCCGCGTTATGCCTACATCACACGCGTAGTGTTACATACTATGCGCGAGTCGGCATGACCTCAGTCATGCGCAACCGAACGTACTCCTGCACTCGTCACATCAACTCGTGACATCAAATGAATCAATGCATGTACGATACCTAGATATGAAGCACTCGCTCGTCTTAAGTAACAAGACATATCAGCATCGTAGATGAAATGAATCTACCGACCTCGTCACGTGGCTCCTCATGTCACCGCGATCACCTTACTTTACAAGGCTGTGGATATCTGCATTGCTACAAGTGCTATTCGTACGCACCCATATTCTCCAGTAGGAATATGACATATAGTAACATCTATTGAATTAAAATCCACAACTTATCTCCACGAACGACATTGCCGAATTAAAAGGTTAAATAATAGCACATCTAAATAATGCCTTGTCCATCGATTTTCCGTCTACTAATCTTAGAGCTAAACTACCTGCAACATAGTACATATCCTCTACAGTGCGATCTCGCTACTTCTCTCACATACAAGAAAGACACCACATACCTAGTCGCAATTATACTATCTTTGTCCCTCTACTCCACAGCCCGACCATATAGCACAATAATACATCATTCTCTCATCCGATATACGCGCAAGCTGACTCACATCTCCTGCATCTGCGAGATAGAGACGTTATCACTCTGAACAAACGACTAATGCACACTACTCAGATCGAATTCAGACCACGTGAAGGTAAACATCGTCACTCTTTTCCGCTCACTCGTCGTCTCCTCACGATTCTATAGCCTGAACGAAGGCATCTCTCATCTACACGTGCCCAGAATCGATACGTCCAAGCATGCATATATGTACATTATCAACTGCATCGAATCGCCTCTACATCACTATCATACACAACAGACTACAGAGAACGATCGCATATGTAACTGAGCCCGTACAATAGCGACTCCATAGCAAATCATCCCTTCTGCCACCCCTTCGCTTCCTTATATAATATGATTTCTTTATTGGATCAGTGCGAGTGACGTAATCTGTACAATAACTCACTCCACTCTCTCGATCGAATAGGGTGTCATGCACTATCAGATCAGTCACTCACACTCATAATGAGTCCTTTTAGCGCATTCAGCGTCCATCCTCATCTCTATCCTGATCGACCACCCAGCACATCATATAGTGCAGTCGATCTAGTATTTATCGTCACATTCCTACATATCATAAAAGCGAAGACCATGTTTAGTGCTCATAATCTCTGCTAGATAGTCAACTAACATAGAGGCGAACCAGCAAGGATCTCCGAGTAAACTCGTCGATTCACCAAGTCAGTCATCTTTACAAAAATATGTGAACTAATAGTCTAATGCCAGCTTAGATATCATTACACATTGTATACATTTTATGCAGACCAATGGACTGATGTCCACTCGACCACTTCTTATGACCAATGACCGCACTGCCTTAAGGATTACACTGATCAAACGATTGTACAATGCAACACCCGCCACCAGCCAGCCACACCTCACGTCACATGAATATCCCCTGAATCTATATCCTTATCCTCAACATCCACATAAATCGCTAGCTGCACTATGTGTCCTGCTGCTTATATGCTTTATGTACAGCTACTCTTTATATGGTTTCTGATACATCTGCCGAGTGACAAGTATAGTAGAGAACTATATTAATCTTGATCAAAGTAGGCCACTCTACTGACTGCAAATTCGTATATATGAGAGTCTACCACCATCACTCTTATCAAGTTATCCAATGTCCTTAGCGCTCGACAAGCTGCAGATACAGTTAGAAACTGCAGAAGCATCAATGTACTAGCACCTCTCCCTACGACCGATCTCAGCAGACATCGCAGTCCTGCCGCGTCCAGC
The DNA here is from genome assembly GCF_017654675.1 of Xenopus laevis. Lineage (NCBI taxonomy): Eukaryota > Metazoa > Chordata > Amphibia > Anura > Pipidae > Xenopus > Xenopus laevis. The sequence goes on from NC_054385.1 coordinate 65,074,710, forward strand.
CCATATAATAGCACGCACGCCTATAGACATCTGAATATCGGAAGATATACAGCTAGAATATTTTGAGAGCTAACTGTGCTAGATGCCGCACTCAACTGTGACAGCACATGCACAGCGATACCACTCATGCTCACACAAACAGATTACACAGCAAGCACACACCTCCACTGCGTACGAATACACCATAACTGCGTCCGATCTAAACTAACGATACATACGTATGTCGGAAGCGCTCGACTGCGCACTATGACTCATCAACTGCCCCATCCTTCTACGTCGCTCGTCACAAATATCCAGACCTACCGCATATCAACAACTCGACAGTGAGAGATTACCAACATAGACAGTATGATAATCACACACTGTAACTACATCCTATATACAAAACATAAACTATATAACACCCTGTGTGCCTATACACACGAAATCTATCTACCGGCAATAGACGATCACCGCAACAATCCGTGTAACGGTTTTATCTGCTGGAGAATAAAGATTACGTTTTTTGATTTTACACCGATTTGATCCGTGGAGTCTGTGAGTGCTTGCCTAAAGCAGCTCTGCCAACGAGATATCTAGTGACGAGCTCCAGCGCGTGCGCATCAATCCGACACCTCATCCAGAGTAACTTTTTCCCCAAGCTACGGGTTCCCAGAGATATATTATGACCTGAGCCTCGTCTCGATCTATCACGCTCTCCTACACGAGCCACGAGCTGTCACACTCACACATGCACGACACATCTGGAGAAGGTCCGACCCCTGCTACTATGGAGTATCGTGATAACGTCCTTGAGCCTTATTCCACATAATCTACACATTACATCCACTCTGCGGCACACGCTCGAACGGCCACGCTTCTTGGCGAGTGCGATGTCACTCGACGCAACACCTCACCTAAGCATCCAGTTAGACACAACTGACAGACTTGACCACGCCTACTTGCTATGCATGCATATACCGCTGTTCTCTTACATCTCGCAGGCACGGCCTCGTACACATACGACACTACGGGTACCGTATCCTCAGTTAATACTTTCAGGCCACAACAAAAGAACTGGATGGTCACGCAATCATTATCGCATCGCGCACGCAGAGAGGGTCCCCTCGCAGAGTATCGCAGTCTGCTTCAATCGTGAGCATGGGCTGCAGACGCGTCTGAATCCTAACCCTCTGCCCGCCCCTTCTATTCTCGAACATAAGTAAGGTATCGTCGCGCCCGACTGCATGAGTTATATACCTCGTCGAATGCTAGAATTACAAATGGGTCAGACATACAACGCCTAACTCGCTGCCAAAGAATAGGAAGGAAGCGTATCCGTTACATCTCATCGTAGATCCAGCGCCTTACAACGTGCAACAATCGTCTTAATGCACCTCAACATGAACCCCTACAATCTACCGCAGCGAAGGGACAATGTATCTATAGCGACCACTCCATACCTGACGTGACAGATGATCAGTGACCGAGTAGACGATCCAACCTCACTCCTAGGCTAACCTCGCGAATGCATCTCTACAACGGAACCCGACGACACCGCTCTCCACTTGAGACCTGCTCATGAACCGCAATCGACAAGCCATTCCCATGCTGCATCGAGTTACGACGTGGATGCCAAGCCAGTCCGTATGTATCAAGGCAACGTCCAGACGTGGTGGCTCGGACATACTCCGTGCCAGGCACCTATGTACAGACAAGTCTCTAGTATTCGACTCTCACCCTAGACCTGCTTAGCCATCACAGCGTCGGACTCACTCGCATATGTACGACTAAGTTCGATGGGAGATCTTAAT